>NC_082690.1:107347018-108062018 GCF_949987515.2 Delphinus delphis
TTTATGTACCACGTGACCCAGCCCCTTCCCTTCTGAGTATTTATCCAAGAGACAAAAACACAGATCTGAGCGAAGACTTGAACATGAATATTCACAGCACTGTCATCTGAAGCCGGGTGGAAACCGTCAAAGGCCCATCAGCAGGTGAGTGCACGACCACGCAGGGGGACATCGTGGATGGGACCCTCACTCAGAAACACGGGGGAAGGGACGGCCGGCACAAGCAAATCTTGAAATAATTACGCTGGGCGAAAGAAACCAAAAAAAGAGCATAGACAGTGTGATTCCACTTCTGTAAAATTCTAGAAACAGCAAACTACTCTGCAGAAGCAGCAAGTTGAGGGATGGTGGCCGGTAGGAGGCGGGGGGGACACAGGTGCATGGGAAACTGCTGGAGTGACGGATGTGTTTATTATCCTGAACTTGGTGACGGCTTCGCCAGGGTACACATAGGCCAGAATTCAGAAAAGTGTACGCTTTAAATATCTGACGTTTATTGTACACTGATTATACTGATACCTCAGTAAAGCTCTTTGGGGAAAAATCCTCACACCATATTGCGGGAGGTCACCAGAGAGGCTGCCCCACGTGGAGAAACGGCATTCAGTGTGAAGAAAATACAAGAGTGTGACCGAGACGCGAACGTGACCTCGCAACGGCCCCTCCAACGTTTCAAATTTCTGGGAGACGCTGTCCGAATCCATGCCCTCTGCCAGCCCCACTGCTCCTGCCGTGAGGACGGGAAATGGGACCCTAACTGACACTCCTGCCCCAAACCCCGCACGTCAGCTCAGGAAAGACCATTTCTGTATTCTGTCCTCGCGGCTGCAAAGTGCTTCTCAGCCCGAGGATTCGGGGGCGCGCGGCCCCCCCGTGACAGTGGGGCTGCTCTTCACCCTGCCGCAGGGCCTGGGCCGACATCGATGGTGTCCCGGCAGAGCCCCGGTCTCTGCATCCTCCCCGGGGCTGGCCCTGCTACGCCAGGCGCTCTCTGGCCATCAGCCCTTCTCTTTTCCCGCCCAAAGCTCTGCCCCCAGCCCAGATCTCCCAGTTCTGCCCAGTCTGGCCTGCTTGGGCCAGGGCCCAGGCGCAGCCATGCCCCCCAGCTTGGCACTGACGGAGAACCCAGCAAGTGCCCCCCTGGTGTACGGCCTCACGGCCCACAGTACTCACAGCAGCCCCCGGCCCCATCCCGCTAGATCCTGCCCGAGTTGAACCCCGGCCGGTCAACCTCCAGCTCCCGTTTTGTTTGGGGCCTTTCTGCTGGGGCACCGTCACCGGGCCCAGGCTGCGCCGGCCTCTTGGGAACATCTTGGTGCACAGGGCTGGGTACTCCACACACATCCCTCTGGAACTAACATCGTAGGATGTCAAAGCCCCACCTCCCCACGGTGGACGGTACTAGGAGGGTGGGGGGCCATTGGAGGCAGGACAGGCTGGTTTGGTGCCTGTCTCTGCCCCTCCCTCACACTGCACCTTTGCACCGGTCGTCTGACATCTCCATTCATTCATTCATTCATTCATTCATTCATCAATCAAGTACTTGCCTCCTGGCCCCTGGTTCCTCCCATGTTCACACGTTCGCACTAACAAGGACCTTCTGGTCATCGTCCCTCTGCCCTCGACGGGGACTTGGCTCACGGGACCCCCTGCTCTTCCCCCACTCAGCATGCGCCCCTGGCCCCCACCCCGGGCAGGCAGTGTGTGTGTGGGGGGCTGGCTTGATAAGGCGTGCGTGTACCCCAGTGTGTGGATACATAAACAGACACACAGACATTGGGGGTGCAAGGTCGGAGAAGGGCAGGGGTTTGGGGGCTTCAGAGCACCGCCTGACGTGTTTCTAGAAAACCTGGACCGTGGCTGAGTGGCGAGTGCAGAGGTTCGGGAACACGGGCTGGGCAGTGATGGAAGGCGAGTTCCCGAGGCTCCTGAGAGCTGGGGCTGGACGTTCCTTTCCCAGCATCGCCATCAGATCCCCGGAGCTTGGCTGTGTGCAGCCTGGTGGCGTCAGGGGCTCAGCACCTGTTGACTGACTCAGTGGAGCGTTCAGGGTGCCCGGGTCGGGAAAGCACACTCCCAGCCCTAGCTCTGCCCTTAGCTGCTGGAGTGCGGGGCCACAGCCTCCCCGAGCCTCAGCTTCTCCCTTTATATGATGGGGATGCCCACGGCCGCTGTGAGGCTCAGCAGAGGTCCTTGAAAGCACCTGTGAGCCATCCTCTCTTGAGGCCTCACTGGGAAACAGGGCAGCAGAGCTGCTATCCCAGAGGGATCGGTTTGGTTAATGACTAGAAATAGGGACACAGTCCGCAGGCCGTGAACACCCAGCGAACGTCAGCCCCTTAGAAGTAACCACAGTCATGCAGCTTGTGGATGGGATGGTCCCTACATAGGTCCCAAGACTCGGCTGCCCAGGCACTCTGCTCCTCCACCAGCCACTCAGGGGCCTATTCAAGGCCCCCTTCCCCGCGCCCTGTCTCGGGGCAGCACAAGCAGTGAGGGCCCTCCTTGCCCACTCCCATCTCCGCGCCCATGTCACCAAGGGCCCTCTTCCCTCAGTCTGGAAACCGTGACAAAGCAGAGCCCAGAAGCCCCCAGGGCACTGGTAGTTCCCACCCCGTTAGAAAGAGGAAGAGTGACTCAAAACCACGCCTGGGGTGACCACTGACATTTTGAAGCACGACGAGGGGGTCGTCAGTGTCCCAGACCCCAGCTGTGGCTGTCCGGCTCCCTGCAGGATGGCCACGGTGGACGGGCCAGGCTCGGACCCCTGGGTGGCACCGCTCGGGCTCGGGGGGAGGGGGTCACACGGCTTCCCAGAGCCTCCACTACATCATAAACAAGGACCCAAAGTGCACGGGCCGGTTTCGAGAATGAAGCCGGGTGATGGGCGTGTGGGACCTGGGCAGTGGCCAGCAGCACAGACGTCGACTGACCACTGCTGCTCCCGGCACAGGGCACATGCGGACAAGAGCCCAGGACTCCCCGCCTGGTCGCGGTCAGCCCTGCAGCCCCCGGGAGCCCTGACCAACACCACAGCACAGGACAAGTGGTCGGCGAGGACGGCGACGGGGCTCCGGGCCCGACTCCCCTCGGTGGCCCGTCCACGTCATGAGCTCTGCTCCAGAGCCTTCCATTTCCCAGAAGGCTCTCTTCGCAGCCCCCATCCTGAAGCTCCGTGGGATCTGCTGCTTCGGCGGCTGCCCCAGAGACACAGCTGGGCCTCCACACGGCCTGTGTCACCAGGGTCCTTCCTCCGACCCTGGCAGAGGCCCCAAACCAAGAGGAAGAGAAGTTTGGGGCCAGCGACGAGCGGCAGCCTGAGCGGTGCCTGGACTTCGATCTCGATGCCTGAGCTGCGTCAGGTACCTCGGCGCCCGGCAGAATCAGCTCTTGGTTCTTGCCTCAGGGTAGGGGTGGGGAGGGTGGAGGGAATGTCAGGGCTGCAAGGGGCTCAGGATGCTGGGGAAGGGCCAGGGGCAGTGGGCTCAGGGCAGCCCCTCTGAGCACGACATCAGGTCTGGGGAGGACCTGGCAGGGGGCGGAGAGTGCACAGGTTGGGGGCCGGGCAGGTCTGGAGGAGAAGAGGTCAGAGGTCAGCTGCCCGGGCCTCCAACCGGTTCACCCTCCCAGGGCTGTGGGAGCTTCACGGCTGGGACGTGAAGTGCTTGACCAGTGCCCAGAACACACTTACAGGCTGGCCTGTGTCCCTGAAATACCCATGTTGGAGTCCTGACCCCCAGCACCTCAGGATGTGGCTACGGGGTCTTTCAAGAGGTGAGGAAGGTAAACTGAGGTTACTGGGGTGGGGCCCTAACCCCACGGGACTGGGGTCCTTATAAGAAGAGGAGGTCAGGACACAGACATACACAGAGGGACGACCCCGTGAGGACACAGGGAGGAGACGGCCGTCTACACGCCGAGGAGAGAGGCCTCAGGAGGATCAGCCCTGCCCACATCCGGATCTCGGATCCCAGCCTCAGGACTGGAGACAATAATTTCTGCTGTTTAAGCCGCCCGGGCTGTGGCACTCTGTGGCAGCAGCCTGAGCAAACTCATACACGTGGTAAGTGCAGTGTCCCGTCAATGCCTAGACGCTCTGTACCCATTTCACAGAGCGGGAAACGGACGCACAGAGGTGTACGGCACCTGGCGCCCAGGGCCCCCCTCGCCCTGCCAGGCCCCACCTTCCGCTGTCTGCAGAATGCGTCTGTGATTCTCAGAATGACAACAGGCCGCCAGGGCCGGGGCCCTGCCTCCCGAGGGAAGGAGGGGTAGGCACTGCTTTAGAACTTGTAGCCCAGCTCTACACGAGCCAGTTTCCAGGAGGCTTCACTCTCTGCTCACCCGAGGATGGTGACATCACGCACAGCCCACGAGGTCGCACACACCATCCTTTCCCACAGCGGGCACGGGAGACGCCCAGAGAGGACACAGACTTCCTGGCCTATGTCCCAGGGCCCCCATGTGCTCACTCCCATGGGGCGACGACGGTGGTCTGGACACAGTGATGGCAACAGCGTGTCCCCAGGAAGGTGGAGGGTATGGTGGCCACGGCCCGAGGGGCCCAGGAGGGTCACAGGCTGGGCCGTTATTTCGCACACCAGGGCTTACCAGCCAAGGGGCGGCCTTGTGCCTGAAGGCAAGCGAAGTGGTTACATGATTCCACCTGCGGATTCTCACAGCATCGGAACAATCAGCACAGCCAGCCGAAGGATCTTAGCCCAACAGCTCAGAGACAACTAAGGAACAAATGACTGCTCCTTCCAAGAAAACGTTGCTCATTTGTGATGGTTCAGACCCTTGGGATGCCACGAGTTCAGACATCACGTACTGTGGCGACTCTCAGCCTGGTTCTTGCCTTGACCCAGGGTGGGCGGCATTCCCATGCCCACAGCAGTGTCAGCGGGGGGTCTCACATCTGCCCTTTCTTTCCAGCCTTTGCTGAATACAGGCGAGTGTAAACACTAGGTTAAATACCCTTCTTACTCTGATCTATTATAAGTAGTCCTTCTGCTTAGATGTAAGACATGACGCCATACATCTCTCCTAGATGAGAACACAGGCAGAACATTCTCTGCCATAAATTGTATCAATGTTTCCTTACGTCAGTCCCCTAGGGCAACAGAAATAAAAAAAAAATAAACAAATGGGACCTAATCAAATTTATAAGCTTTTGCACAGCAAAGGAAACCACAAACAAAACAAAAAGACAACCTAAGAGCAAATGATGTGACCGACGAGGGCTTAATTTCCAAAATATACAAACAGCTCATACAACTCAATGACAAAAAACCAAACCACCCAATCAAAAAAGTGGGCAGAAGACCTAAATAGATATTTCCCCGAAGAAGACGTACAGATGGCCAACAGACACATGAAAGGATGCTCAACATCACTAATTACTAGAGAAATGCAAATCAAAACTACAATGAGGTACCAGCTCACACCGGTCAGAATGGCCATCATTAAAAATTCCTACAAATTATAAATGCTGGAGGGAGTGTGGAGAAAAGGGAACCCTCCTACATTGTTGGTGGGAGTGTAAATTTGTGCAGCCACTATGGAGAACATTACTGAGGTTTCTTAAAAAACTAAAAATAGAGCTACCATATCATCCTGCAATCCCACTCCTGGGCATATATCAGGACAAAACTCTAATTCAAAAAGATACATGCACCCCAATGTTCATAGCAGCACTATTCACAATAGCCAAGACATGGAAACAACCTAACTGTCCATCGACAGATGAATGGATAAAGACGATGTGGCTATAAATATATATATATGTATGTGTGTGTGTGTGTATATATATATATAATGCAGTACTAGCCACAAAAAAGAACGAAGGGGCTTCCCTGGTGGCGCAGTGGTTAAGAATCCACCTGCCAATGTGGGGGACACGGGTTTGAGCCCTGATCCGGGAAGATCCCACGTGCCGCGGAGCAACTAAGCCCACGCGCCACAACTGCTGAGCCTGCGCTCTAGAGCCCGCGAGCCACAACTACTGAGCCCATGAGCCACAACTACTGAAGCCCATATGCCTAGAGCCTGTGCTCCGCAACAAGAGAAGCCACTGCAATGAGAAGCCCGTGCAGCGCAACGAAGAGTGGCCCCTGCTCACCGCAGCTAGAGAAAGCCTGCGCACAGCAAAGAAGACCCAACACAGACAAAAATAAATAAAATAAATAAATTTATATAAGAAAAGAATGAAATAATGCCATTTGCAGCAACATAGATGGACCTAGAGATTATCATACTGAGTGAAGTATGTCAGGTAGAGAAAAACAAAAATCATATGATATCACTTATATGTGGAATATAATATCATACAAAAGATCTTATTTACAAAATGGAAACAGAATCACAGTAGTCATAGAAAACAAACTTATGGTTACCGAAGTGGAAAGGGTTGGGGGAGAGATAAATTAGGAGTTTGGGATCAGCAGATAAAAACTACTATATGTAAAGCAGGTAAGCAACAAGGTCCTACTGTAGAGCACAGAGAACTATATTCAATATCTTGTAATAAACCATCATGGAAAAGAAAAAAAAGTAGGTCCTTCTGTAATTTCTGCACCCACACCATCGCTGCTGCGTGAAGACGCAGAGGGTGTGGACATCGCCCCGGCCCAGCCCCGCTCTGTACCAGTTGTGGTGAGGTCTTCCTACTGGTCAAGACCATCATTCCCAGCCAGTGAACCCATGAGGCATGACCAAGCGTCTAAATGAACAACAAAGGTACGACTTCCTGAAAAAACAGAAGGAGGCCCCGGCGTGGTCCCCGTGACGGCCCCCATCAGTGTCTGGCTGCCACACAGCTCGGAGAAGACAGATGGGTGGGAGCCGTTGCCCGGGGGCATCCACTGCTGGGCAGGGTTGAAATGCGTCTTACTTAAAGGAGGCCCCTGCGAGGCCCTGGCCCGTGTCTACAATCACAGGGAAGCCGGGTGAGCTCGCCGAGCAGAGCCCTGGAGGAAGGAGCTGGCCTGTGCGGGGCACCTAGGATGCGTAGGTTCCGTGCCAGGCCCGGGGACCCCAACCTAGACTCGATCGGCCCTGCTCACTGCCTGGTGATGGATCCGTGTCGGCCACCTGTCGGCACAGACCCGCCTCTGCCACGCGGCAGCTGGGCTGAAGGGCAGCCTGGGCTGGCCCTTCAACGGTGCTGTGTGGCCGCGACCAGAATCTGCCGCTGAGCCGACCGTCCTGTGTGACAGGCGGCGTCTGGGGGACCCCCCGAGCCCTGCAGGCAAAGGCTTGCACCCGGGCGCTGCGGCTCTCTCGGCAAAACCTCACAACCAGCCCCAGCCTGTGCCAGACAGAGGAGACCCCCAGAGTCACCTAGAAAGATGCAGAGGGCTTTGAAGTACAATGTGATACCCACCTCTGCAGCCTGGCCTGGGGCACGGGACCCTCTGATGGCAACGTTCATCCCACACGTTCTCCTCGGGGCCTCCGTGCCATCCTTGTGTCCAGGCCGGGACATGATGGGGAAGGAGACAGACACGGCCACAGCGCGGCAGGGGGCACAGCCGCGTGCACTTGGTGATACGTGCTAGGGGTTGGGCGGGCACAGCACGCAGAGCAGAAAAGCGGATCCTGGGGAGTGGGGGCAGGGGCGTTGGCACCGGGAAGGAGGAGAGGGAAGAACAGCTCCACTGGGGGTGGGCGGGAGCCAGAGCTATGGGGATGGTGGGGGGGCACCTGGGACTCTGGAGTGAGTGTGGGCAGAATCGGGGGGACGGGGGAGCAGTCACTGGCTGAAACCAGTGGTGTGCCGTCTGTCCTGATGGCCCCCCACGCCGCATCGCCTCCCCGAAGACGCAGCAAGAACATACAAAGAATGCATTCTCCCCTGGAGCTTCCAGAAAGAACCAGCCCTGCCGCTCCCTTGGTTTAAGCCCTGTGAGACCACTTGGGACTTCTCACCTCCAGAACTCCAAAATAATAAACGTGGGCTGTTTTAAGCCACTACATACACGGTCACGTGTTACAGCAGCCGCAGGGAACACATACGCAGGTACAGCGGGCTTCTGCAGAGGCCGGAGCAGGGTGAGCCGCGGGGGACCTGGCTGAGGGCTGACGGCGGGGGGCGGGGGGGGGGGTCTTCCCAGACCAGCTCCTTCCCTCTCGGTTGTGGGGTTGCGCGCTGGTGGGGACCAGCTGTGCTAACACCTCTCGACAGGCAGGCGGTGGCACTCAGTTCTGCTCCCTGAAACTCCCCCCGTGTCCACGTGGCACCAGCGGGCCGTCTCCGAGTGCCCCTCGCTGTCACAGACCCCGTCAGCCTCCAGGACGCTCCACCCGCAAAAGGAAGTCCAGTCGCTGACGTGCAGCGTGGATCAGCGGGCTGGGCTGCTGGTGACACAGCCTCGCTCTGGGCACGCTGGGGTTTGCTCACTGTTGCCGCCAACGGGGGCTCAAGATGAAGGGGAGGGGCCAGGCCCCCCGCCAGGACCAAGGACAGCTCCTCGGCCGCGGCGCCTCGAGACCATGCACGCGAGCGGCCTCCCCACTCTCCAGGCCCCAGTCCACCTCCAGCTCCACCAGTGGTCGCCTGGCCTGGCTTCCTGAGACAGCCAGAGAGAACCTGGCACGGGCAGGAGCGAGGCCAGCGGGCCTGGCTCCAGCACCAAGTCTATGTGCCAGTGGGAAGCTTCGGGACCGTGCCCCCCGCAGCGGCCGAGACACGCAGGGCAGGTGAGGGCGGGCCTGGGGGCTGGTCTGCTGGTTTTCGAGCCCCTCTGTGAACCCTAGGAGCGCCCCCCGCCCCAGTCACCCTGCCTTGTCACAGAGCCTGCCGTGTCCAGGGCACTCGTGAGGCCCCCAACCCCTTTCTGCCGTCATCAGCCCCTGTCTGTCCTGGGTTAAACGGCCTCAGCGAGGTAACCCAGGGGGGAAGATGCTAGGCTGGGGACAAGAGGAGCCTGAATTCACGATAACCCCAGGCTCGTGGTCCTCCTTTCCTGCAGACGAGTCGTCCACGAGGACCTCGGGGGGAGGGACGCAGCGGGGGAATCAGTTCCTTTGCAGGGGGGCAGGGGAGGAAAGGATTTTGTGGTCACTGAAATAAAACCGCCAACTAATCCCTTATTCCGCTAAATTAGGAAAGGCCTGTTGCCGCCCCACAAGGTCCCCTTCCCACCTGAACACACTGTGCGCTACATCAGGGCTGCTGGGCTTTCTTTTTATTTATTTATATATTTTTACTTCTGACTGACAGCACAACTTCACTGTATTTGTTTTTATTTTATTTTTTTGCAGTACGCGGGCCTCTCGTTGTGGCCTCTCCCGTTGCGGAGCACAGGCTCCGGATGCGCAGGCTCAGTGGCCATGGCTCACGGGCCCAGCCGCTCCACGGCACGTGGGATCTTCCCGAATTGGGGCACGAACCCGTGTCCCCTGCGTCGGCAGGCGGACTCTCAACCACTGCGCCACCAGGGAAGCCCCTTCACTGTATTTTTTAAGCTGAGGGCAAAGAACGAATCTGGGGGCTGGCTGGCGCTCAGAGGCAGCACGCGAAGTATAACGAGCCCGGCATCTTCACGGAAGGAACCTGCCTCCACCCTTGCTGTGCCGTCTCCGAGCTGTGTGACCCTCGGAAACCATCTGACTTCTCTGGGCTTTCACTTCATCTCCCATAGAGAGAAGGTCCCGACGTCATCTCTCAGACTGAGGCAGGTGGGGCTGGAACATCTGTCCCGGCTCAGTCTCTCCTTTCAGCCAAAGAGCCGGCACCAGGGGAGGGCTCGGCCCAAGCAGAGAGCAGACGGGGACGGGGCAGCTGCCGGGGCCTGCTTTGTGAGACGTCCAGAGAGCTCGTGCAGGTCAAAGGGAAGGAAACACCCAGTGCCGGCGTCCGTGCGATGGGAGGGGCCTGGGTGGGGGTCAGCCCCCAGGTGGCACCCTCGGCATCCCGTCCCTCCAAGCCCCTCAACTCCATCTGTGCTGGTTGATCTCCGCGGAGCCCGCCATGCCCGGGCCCCAGATCCAGTTAGCGTGTGAACACATGTCTGAGCACCAGGGTGAGACTTTATCTGCTCGGAACACGCAGCCTCTCCTCCTCCTTCAAGTCTTGGACGCCCTGTGCTCTGCACAGAAGCAGCAGACAACACAGACAATACAGACAGGAACCCACTCTGGTCTGATGAGGTGCTGCAGGAGCTGGAGGCCACGCAAATGTGTCCCCACGTTCCTGGCAAATCCAGGGTGGCCCCTGAGTGATACCGGTCCTGAGGACCCCAGCCCAGCGTTGGGTGCAGCGGGGGTCCCTGAAGAGGCTTTGCCCAGAGGTCACGGCCAGAGGGGTCACTGCGTCTGCCGTGCAGGAATCTGGCGGCTCTTCAGAGCCAGTGGGGAGGGGGGCTTTGGAGAAATGTGGGACCCTGGGCCCTATCCCCAGACGATCCGAGCTAGTGGGTCTGGGCTGGGGTCAGTGAGTGGGGTCTGCGTGTCGGATACGGGTGCTGCCGTGTGGACGGGGTGATGCTCGGTGCCGGGGAAGGACCTGCCGGCCGGTCAGGGCTGGTGCTGGGTGCCGACCTGGGGGACCGTCTGGCAGGGGACAGTGGGGGGTTCCGAATTCTGCCTGGCCCTCGGGGAGGGACAAGGGGCTTTCTCTGAGGGGTGTGCGGGAGCCGTGGAGACCAGGGGACGGGGGGGTCCCTGGAGGAGGGGACCCCCGGGGGACTCCAACTGATGCAGGAGTGGGAAGGAGGCCTCCCGGGCGGGGGGAGTGCTTGGGAGCACGGGAGCTAGCGACTGCAAGGGAAGGCAGTGCTCAGAGACCCCCGGCTTGTGTTACGTCACACAACCGAGTGAGCGCTTGGCAAATACCAGCAGGGGTCTCCTTCAGCCACAGGCCAGCTGACTTGCGGGCTACAGAGGGTCAGTGCCAGGGGGCCCAGGCAAACGGAGCAGGGCGCAGACGCTCCGGATAGCCGCATCCCCAGGTCCCCAGGGGTGGCCCCCTCTGTGCTGAGTCGCTCAGGATAAAACCCTGGAGTCCTCCTGGGGGCCCTCCTCACCCCTCCACCCCACCACCAGCAAACCAGCACCCACCTTCTCCAACGTCGACCTTGAGTGCGCCCACCCCACATGCCCACTGCCAGGACCCTCTCACGTGGATTCGGGCAGGGACCTCCGAACTGGTTCTCCGAGCTGCCCTCGCCCCCCTGCAGTCTATTCTCAACCAGGCGGCCAAAGAAGAGCTTACTGCCCAGGGCACAAAACATAGGCAGGTAAAGCCAACCCTGCACAGTGGCCAGTGAGGTCCCCGCAGCCTGGCCCAGCCACGCCCCTTATGTCACCACCAGCCATTCTCCCGGCTCACTCAGCCCAGCCTCAAGAGCTCCCCTCCCCCACTCTCCTCCAGCTTCTAGGCACGGCTCGTGGGGTCTGGAATGATGTTCTCCAGACACCCACACAGCTTCCTCTCTCCCCTCGTGCTGAGCAGCCCTGACCACCGCACTGAATGCTGCCGCCGCCCCTCTCCCGGCCGTCCTGTACCGCCCTCTAGCAATCATCGCCCTCTAGCAATCATCGCCCTCTAGCAATCATCGCCTGCTCTCTACTCAGACAGTTCACTTCGTGGCTCTGCCCATTTGCAACTCGAGCTGGTGCCTGTCCAGACGGTCAGCAGAGACGTGGAGGTCGGAGGGTTGGAGGACAAGCCCTGCAGCTTCACTGCCACCGCCCCCGGGGCAGCATTGGGCCTGGGGCCTGATTTAGGTGCTGTGGGGTTGTCCTGGATTTTGTGCGGGAGGCAGGGTGAACGCCACCTCACAGCCCCTCCTCGCTGGGCCTGCCCAGGCCACCCCACCTCACCTCAGCTCGGACAGTGCACCATACTCTGTGCGCTGGCAGCCCCACTGACCCAAGAGGGGACTTGACCCAGGGGTGGCTCATCCACTGGCCGGCCAGGGGCCACTGTCAAGGTCTGATGCAAAAGTCGTTGCCCAATGGAGTGGGGATGACCTGTAGAGCCAGACGGACCGGCTACTTTCAGAATCAGAGAATTCGGGGCCAGTGGTAGTAGAACAGACTAGCAGAGGGGGGCTGGGACAGCATGAGGGAGGGACAGGGACAGTATCCAGTCTGTAAAGCTGCCCCAGGCCCCCAGGCTCCGACTCCCAGAGGACACTGTCCTACAATATGCCCCCCCGCCCAACCCTAAGTGTCATTAAAAAATTGGCCAGAACCTGTCCCTGTTCTTTGTTGCTAATGAGTACAGGTGTGCTTTCATCCATCCTTCCATCCATCCATCACTCCATCCATCCATCCATCTATTCAGCCATCCATCCATCCTTCCATCCAACAGCGATGTGAACTGTTGAATAAGCACCTCCCCTAGAGAGACAGTGAGGAATAAGACAGATTTGACCCTGGCCCGTGGAGCTCCCAGCCTGCAGGAACACTGAATGAACAGTTAATCAGAGTGTGAAGGTTCTTGGAGGGCGGCACAGGTGCCTGCCCTTGGGGCGAGTCACACAGTGGGGGCCATTCTAATCAAACAAAAAGGTCAGAAAAGGCTTTGCGGAGCAGGCAACCATCAGACCTGGCTGGTGCCCGGGGCTGGCAGGTGAGATCGGGGCAGGGAAAAGGGGGGGCTCTTACTTTACTGCCTTATTTACGGGTGCAGAATTTAACGAAGCATTCTGGGCAGAATATGGGACGCTGGAGAGCCAGGGGAGAGGGGCGCGTCCTCAGTGGAAGCGTCTGGGGCGCGATCAGCTGGGTATCTTAGAGAGATCCCTGCAGGCATGGGGGAGGGGCGAGCACCCGGGGTGGGGATGCTGTTAGAAGGCCACTGTGTTTGTCTATTGGTTTTGCTTCTCTTAGGGAAGAGCTGGGAACCAGCAGCACAGGTGGTCCTGGCGCGCAGCGGGTCACTCAGAGCCGGGCAGTGTGACACGCGGATCTCCGTGGGGATCTTGTGCGGCTGGCCGAGTCGCACGTGGAGGGGACATGTGTGGACCCTTAGCATCCACTGCTGGGCTCGAGCACCATCTCCCTGAAACCCAACTGGCAGGACTGGTCACGAGGCACCTGAATTTTTGAACAAGGCATTTCCCTCCCGTTTCTTTTTCCGGACTCCCTTCTTCCAGGAGAATGATGCAGGAAGCACAGCTCATAGCCAGTGCTGTTTGCGGGAGTGTGTTCTGGAGACTTCTACCCGGGACAGGTGAGCGCCTCACCTATCAGAGTGGGGGTGGTGCGTAAGTTACGCTGTCTCAGAATGCTTTGCTACTGAATACCATAGAAAAGTCAAAGTCCCCTCCGCCCGCCCCCGCCAACTTCATCATCCCCTTCCCGGGAGCACGGCAAACATGCCTCTTCAGACGTTTGTACAAATACAGAAACATGTAGGTGTCCTTTTTAATAAAATGGGGTCACTCTCGAGTCTGTGCCCTCATCACCTGGCTGTCTTATCTGGGACACTGGATTTCTGGCACTGATTTCCACGGCCGCACCACACTCCACGGAGAACTGTGCTGGGGTTGACGAAGGCAGTTCCCTCAGCCGTCCAGGGACATCACACCGCACAAGTCACCCAGAGGATCAAACAGTACACCTCCCTGCCCCTCTTGTAAACGCTCCCTAAAGGCAGACTGGCCATCAAAACCCCCAGTAGGCAAGTCCTACCAGGCCAGAGACCGGGCGGCAGGAGGGGAGGGGAGGAGACCCTAGGGAAATGCCCCGACAGCACCATCATCGCAGGAACAGTCCTAGCAGTGAAAGCCAGGGAGACGAAATTGGTTTGGGGGATTCTGTGTAGCCGTCAAGATCACAGACGTCGGTACTTAACTGAGGCGGAAAAATGGTCTCCCTGCGTTGTCTGAAAAAGGGCAGGTTATGATGGAGAACGTGACGAGTCCATATTTCAGAGAGAAAAGGTGTTTGTGGAGAAGAGCCACAGAAAACAAGAGCCAGCGGCATCTGGGGCTGACGAGGGCGCTCCTGGGGGCGAGACGCTTGCCTTCGAATAATTACTCTTTTAAGTAGTGTCTGCCGCTGATAGATGTTAAGTCTTAAAAAGGAAAAGACAGAGAGCTGGAGGGAAAGAGAAGGTCCAGAACTAGGATGGGATGGAAAACAGAAGACAGAGAAGAAAGAAGCAAGGGTGGGAAAAGGGGCCCAACCCCCCGGGGCATGCCGGCACAGGTGACCACAGGTGAACTAGCAGTGCAGGTAAATGGAACCCATTCTCGGCCAGTTGGGGAGGGGAGGCCATCACCAGTCCCCACCCAGAGTGAGAGGCAGGATTTCTGCCCATCTGGGATTGCACACCAGATCTGTGGTCAGGAGTCATTGGCAAGTCATTGACTAGGAGCCTGCAGGGCTGGGATTTGAACCCGGCTCTGTCAGACCTTGTATAAGTCAGCTCGGATGGCTGGGACAAAATACCAGACTGGGGCTTAACCAACAGCAGTTGACTGTCTCACAGTGTGGAGGCTAGACGTCAGGGTGTCAGCACAGTCAGGCTCAGCTGAGGACCCTCTCCCTGGCTTGCAGACGGCTGCCTTCTCTCTGTGTCCTCACATGGCAGAAAGAGTTCTGGTCTCTTCCTCTTCCTGTAAGGGCACTGATCGCATCGTGGGGGCTCCACCCTCATCTAACCCTAACTACCTCCCAAAGACCCCCTCCTCCAAATACCCTTGTAACTAAGCAGGACCCTATGGGGCTTTCCCAGGACACATGCACCCCATTCCCCCAACCACCCGTGCCCTTCACCTGCCTCTTGTCTGTAGAAAAACTTTACGCAAAGAATACATTTATCCAGAGAATTGAAAAAAAGGCAGAAGTAAACAAAAGCAGTCAAACAAGACAAAATAATCATAGTTTAGCCATCAGACGAAGTCAAGGACCTTTAGTTCCTCCGCCAGGGCTGTAGCTAATATATCCTGAGCAGTACCCTTGGAGCTGTTATGTAGCTGCTGAAATCCCCAGCAGGTGGAGGAAGTTAATTGCATGATAACCAGACTGTAGCCATGACATAAGCTGCCCCATCTTACACAGTTCTGAGAACATTTCCTCAAGGAAATGGCAACAAACTGACCCTGGAACTGAAGATTAACTGTATTTGAAACAGTCAAGATGACGCTGACCAGACCACACACCAGCGATTTCAAGATGAGCGTCAGGGCTGACTGTGCTGTTCTGAACGTAGCCCCCTCCCTCCGACTGTGCACCCTTGAAACTCCCCTCTAAAAGCTCTTGCCCCCTGACTGGTTCTTGGACACGAGTCTACCTTCTCCCCAGGTTGCCGGCCTCCTGAATAAAGCCAACTTTCCTTCCTGCCAACACTTGTCTCTCGAGTATCGGCTTCCGAGCTGTGAGCAGCCGGACCCGAGTTAGTAACACCCTCACGTGTGGTTAGGGCTCCAACCTGTGAATTTAGGGGGACGCAGTCCAGTCCGTCCAAAAACCTCAAGGCTTATCTTCGTCCGTCACATCCCCCTTTCTCTCCCAGACACGGTCCTGTGCTCACTGGCTTGTCCGTCTGTCACCCCTGCTGGGAGTGAGCACAGGCTGGGTCATGGGGACACCAGTAAATGCTAGCTAAGAAGTGAGGGGTGGCCTCCCTCGTCGTGCACAGACCACCAGTCAGGTGGACACTGTGGGGAAAGCTGGGCACTGGGGATCCTAGTCTCTGGCTGCCTCAAGAGGGGACGAGGCCTGGGCTGAACAATGAGGCAGAAGGGCCTGGCTCGCTGGAGGGTGAACACACTCCGAGCCCTCCATCCTCCATCCCCTCTAGTGGAAGCTATATGCACCCTGGCTGAGTCTGCTGGGCAAGCTCCTTGGCCCGTGTCTCTGGGTCCACAGTGTCCTCCTACACGCCCACCCCTGCACTTCTGCACATCATCTCACCACGGGCTGACGTCTGCCCGGGACTCACTACGTGCCTGCAGCCTCGATCACTCACACCTGCCTGAAACGAGGACCTTCCGGGCACCCGTTTCCCACCCAGGGAGCCCAGACATGCCCATCTCACTGTGGTAACGATCAACGTCCAGCCATCCCCCCACCCCGGCCTGCCACAGAGCAGGTGCTCAGCAAACCCTGGGTGAAAGGAAGACAGAGTCGTTCGGGAAGCCGGAGGCTTTCTGGGGTGCTGGCCGTGAGCGGGGGCCAGGGGGCTCTCACCCCACATCACAGACCGCTCGTGCCCAGGACCATGCATGGTGCCCACAGCCCAGGGGAGGCCCAGGCCACCTCTGCTGCCTTTTGAAGCCCCTGCCCCAACACTAGTTCAAATATCAGTGCACATGCAGCCCAGCAAGTGTAACTTTTTGGCTGTGAAAGAAGGCATTTGTACACGTTTGCTTCTGCCGCCGTCCGGCTGGGTGGGTCCTCTGCTGGGGATGGACCGTACCTGCTCAGTGATCCTCACGTGGCTCTGAGATTTCTTGCCCACTGAGAAATCTCACCTACAAATTAGTTTAAAACGAACATTCCATGTAACAGTACATGAAGTTTGGATACAAACTTCATTAAATAGTTACTCATTTAAATGGCTTTATTATCTTTTCACGTTTTGGAGCCTCAAAATGTCTTTTCTAGATCTCTTTGCTTTGGCAAAGCTCGCGAGCTCTCAGCTCCTGGCAAAGGCGTCCTGGAGGATGCCGGTGCCCTGCCACCGCCCCCTCCCCCAGCCTCCGCCTCCTCACTGGGCCTGGTGGCTGTTCCGCCCGCCTGCCCCATGGGGCTGCCGAGGAGGAGAGTCAGCAAACCCCAAAGTGCTCAGAAGGTGCCCTCCTACAACATCCCCAGGCAGCGGGCATCCACGGCCGATCTGTTGAATGAATGAATGAATGAATGACTGAGCGAGCAAACGAGGGTTAAGGGCCAGGAAGCCTCAGGGCGGGGGGGGGGGGCGGTTCTTGGTGGCCAAGCAAAGCGTGTCCACCTTCTGAAGGGACAAAGGGGCGATCTTGTCCTTTCAACCAGCCCCCGAGCCTGCTGGCTGGCAGTCCCCATCCCCCGGCTGTTGGGAGGCACCCAGGCAAGGCAGACGGAGACAGTGGGGGCCACCGGGGTCCCCTTTCTAATCCTCCATAGACAGAAAGGCCATTCCAACACAAGCTTCTCTCCAAAGTTCCCCAACAGGCCGAGAACAGAGGCGAGCATCCTCCCAGCTCCCTGCGAAGGAAAGAATGTGAAAAGGCAAGAGGAGACGGGCACTCCCCCCTCGCACCCCATGACGCTGGTCCCCGCACAGCCTGTCCACCTCCTGGAGGGGGGCCAGGCCCCCGGAGCCTCACAGCCCAAGGTCACTGCCGATGTGAGAAGGAAGGGGGCAGACGGAGAGCTGGGGGGTGGGGTGTCTGTGCCGCTGTCATCATTCCTTCACTAGTTCATTCATTCAACAAGCACATGGCAGACACCGTGCTGGTCCCTCTGATACAACGATGAGGACACCTGTGCGGGACCTGTGGTGTCAGGCGTGGTCTGGACCCACCTGGCGGCAGTGAGGCCAGCCTGCAGCTGACCTTCCCAGGCCGCCCTGCCTGTGTCCACTGGCCTGACACACGTGGCCACCCCTGACACCTTGTGGTCAGCCGGGCAAGACCAGGAAGGCCCAGTGACACTGTCCCACCTGAACTCCCCCGTCCTCAGAGGCCTGGCCCTGCCTCCCTGCCCATCAGACAGAAAGAACATTCTTCAGGGCCACGAGCGCTCTGTATCAACAGAAAACAGGTCCCTTTAAAGAGGGAGCTTGACACCCATCAAACACCACTGACGGACAAATGGGTGAACGAAACATGTACGTCCATCCATGCAGGGGAATGTGTTCAGCCACAGGAAGGAATGAAGCCATGACACACGCCGCCACGTGGATGACCCTGCATGACGTTCTGCTCTAAGTGAATGTAGCCAGACTCAGAAGGTCATATCTTGTGTGATTTCATGTGCACGAAACATCCAGAACAGGTGTCCAGCATCCGTAGAGGAGACCAAAAATCCACGAGTGGCTGCCAGGCTCGGGGGGCGGGGGGGGGGGGGGACTAGGGGGAGGGGAGGGGAGCGGCTGGGGGGAGGGGAGGGGAGCGACTGGGGGAGGGGGAGGGGAGCGACTGGGGGGAGGGAGAGGGGAGCGACTGGGGGGAGGGGGAAACGACTGGGGGGAGGGAGAGGGGAGCGACTGGTGGAGGGGGAGGGGAGCGACTGGTGGAGGGGGAGGGGAGCGACTGGGGGAGGGAGAGGGGAGCGACTGTGGGGAGGGAGAGGGGAACGACTGGGGGGAGGGAGAGGGGAGCGACTGGGGGGAGGGGGAGGGGAGTGACTGGGGGAGGGAGAGGGGAACGACTGGGGGGAGGGAGAGGGGAGCGACTGGGGGGAGGGAGAGGGGAGCGACTGGGGGAGGGAGAGGGGAGCGACTGGGGGAGGGGGAGGGGAGTGACTGGGGGAGGGAGAGGGGAACGACTGGGGGGAGGGAGAGGGGAGCGACTGGGGGGAGGGGGAGGGGAGCGACTGGGGGAGGGAGAGGGGAGCGACTGGGGGAGGGGGAGGGGAGCGACTGGGGGGAGGGGGAGGGGAGCGCCAGCTGATGGTGCAGGGCTCCCTTTGGGGGGGCATGAAAATGCTCTGGAACCTGCCAGAGGTGGTGCTTGCGGGACACCGTGGAAGCAGTGAATACCACTGAACTGGACACTTTGAAACGGTTAATCTTCACCTCAGTAAAATGTTTAAAAAGTGAACTTGAACCGATGATGGGTGAGACAGGCTTCAAGCCTGATGTGCTGGGCCCTCCACAGGGAGCCCATTTCTCGTGAACGCCACTCACTTCACGCTCCCCGCTCCCTGGGCGGCTGCGGAAGGGGCCGCTGCCCCTGCAGCTCCCGGGATGGGCTGTGCCCGAGGGAGGGTGCCCGGCTGCCACAGCCTTGCTTACTGCAGCCCGAGGCCCCTCCTACATTTGCTCTTTGCCCCACAGCCCAGGCAGCACCGCAGGCCGGCCCTGGCACCAGCCCCGGGACCGGGTGGGGGGAGGGCTGCAGGCCTGGCTGGCCCCGAGGCCCCCGTGCCAGCCCCGCCCTCCCCGCCCTCCCCGCAGCCAGCGGACTCTGTGCCCGTTTGTTCAAAATCCACAGCACCACCTGCGCAGCAACATTTAATGGAATAAATTTCCTTATAATGGGCCCGAGGTTTCTTTTAAAGATGAACTTCCACCTCTGAGATGGGGCTTTGGAGACCCAGAGGGAGCCGCGCCCACCTAGGGAAGCGCAGCCTGGCACCGAGCGCTCTCCGCCCAGGGCCGCTTGCTCTGCCACCCAGCAGCCTCGCACGTGTCTATGAAGTCGGAAGAGAAAACCCACAGCCCCGGGCCCAGACTCCACCCCCCGTCACAGGAGAGGTGGGACCCGCAGGCCTTCCCCAGGCCAAGGGCCCCCCCGTACTGGGTTTAATGGTGTCCCCTCAAAATCCATGTCCACCCAGAGCCTCAGAATGTGACCTCATTTGGAAACGGGGTCTCTGCAGATGTCATCAGTTAAGATGAGGTCACAGGGAGTAGGGTGGGCCCTGATCCCACAGCTGGTGTCCTTATACACAAACACGGAGGCGGTGGCCATGGGATGACAGAGGCAGGGGCTGGAGGGACGAGGCCACAAGCCCAGGGACAGCTGGAGCCCCCAGAAGCTGGAAGAGGCAGGAAGGACCCTCCCCTGGATTCTGGCCTCCAGACGGTGAGAGCATCAGTTTGTGTGGTTTAAGCCGCCTGGTGTGTGGTCACTTGTTCCGGCTGCCCCGGCACGTGGACCATCCCCGCTCCAAGGACAGCTCCCTCCCCTGTGCTCTGACAAAAGCCCCTGGCACACAGGAGGCACCTGCCACAATCTATGGAAGACCTGAGGGGCGCATGGCCGAACTGGACACTTTGCTGCCCTCCAGGCTTCCTACCCCTTGTACTTCCTCCCGGACGACCTGGTGTGTGGGGACCAAAGGGCCGGGGGGCACATCTGCCAGGCAGTTCCAGAAGAAACCACAGGCCACGGGGCCGGGGGGAGGGGGGCTTCTGAGATGGGCTGGGGTTGGGTGGGAGCGAGGGCGAGGGGCTTCGGGGGTTCTAGCTTCTGGGGCGGGAGAAGTGCCGTGACCCAGAGCCGTGGCCTGGGTCCTGGCTCTGGGGGTCCAGCAGGCGCTGCTCAGGCAGCGGGGCCGGTGGGTCAAGGGGCCGGCGCCGCGCAGCCACCCTTCTCCACTCCCGCCCCGCCCCTCCCCTCGGCCAGCATTTATCAGGCGCCCTGTGCCACGGCCCCACAGACAACTCGCCTAGCCCAGGGCACAGGTGCTTTGACGGGGTGAGCCTAGGGCACTGGGGGTGCCAGAGCTGGGGGAGTCACGGGAGGCTCCTCAGAGGAGGGAAGTGGGGTCCACAGTGCAGCCTGAAGGCTGGGAGGGGCTGGGGCACAGCACGGACACAGGCCTAGAGGTGGAGGGCTGGGGGGAGCTGAGAGATGGAGGGAGACGCAGCCGACCTGCCACGGGCTTCATCCCGGGGGCAGTGGGCAACTCGTGTCTCGTCCGGCCACAGTGGGACAGGCTGCGAGTGCCTATCCGCAACCGAGGCTAACCGCTGACCTCTGCCACCACGGCCAGAGGGTGTGCCCAGGGGAGGGCCTGGCCCTTTCTTTGAGGTCTTGCTGGGGGAGATCACACTCATGAGTGAAGTGACAGGAGGCCTGACTGACCTGTGTGGTCGTGACCCTGGGGTCTACCACCCGGCTATCCCAGGAGCCTCCACAATCTGGGGTCAAGTCCCCGCCTCACTTGGCCTCTGCCTCGTGGTCACACGGCATCTTCTGTCTCTTATGAGGACACCCCTCCCTGGCTTTAGGGGCCCCATCCCCACCCCGGGTAATCCAGCATGACCTGGTCTTGAGACCCTTACCTTGATTACACCGACAAAGACCTTTTCCCCAAATAAGGTCACATTCACAGGTTCTGGGTGGACATGAATTTTAGGGGCCACCACTCAGCCCCTGCGCTCTGTGAATATTTTAGTTTATTTCATTTCAGTCCTTCTGCTGGCCGCGGACGGATACAAGCTCCCCCCGCACCCCAGTGAGTGAGACCTGTCTGCACCTGTATTTTATATGCATCTCGAAAGCCCTGAACAGGCCCCCCCAGGGCCCTCTGGAGAAAGCTGAGTATGAAAGGCACCTGCTGCCAGGCGTGGCCGTTCCCTTCGGGCCAGGTGGGCAGCAGCAGTGGGGCGCTGGGGGCAGGGTTGGGCACATAAGGGGCACGAGGCTGACGGCTCCCGCCCCGTGTCCTGCTCGGGCTTCACTCTTGCCCCTCTGCCTTCTTGGGGCTTGTCCCTTCCAGACCACCCACGACTCGAGGACTCAGACTGGGAGACGGGAGAGCTATGGCTCCAGAAGACCCCGGAGGCCAAGGAGCCCAGGCGTAGTTTCTGGACCTCACCATGGGTCTGGGGCCTGTTGGAAAAGCCACGTGAAAGGTCACCTGCGGCAGCTGGCCACAGTCGGGACTAGAGAGCTTCCTCACCTGTCACGGTCACCCTGCCCCTGCAGGTCCCACCTGAGATGTCACCTCCCAAGAGATGCCTTCCTGGCAGCCCACCCGGATGCCTGCGCTTTCCCTCCGGCACAGGCGGGGCCCGGCTGGGATCTGGCAGTGAAAGAGACCCTATCTGTCCCCCACCCCCACCCCGTGGAGTCCGGGGCCAGCAGAGCCCGAGGCCGCTGCAGGAGGACGGGCAGGAAGGCTGCAGCAGGGAGTTTGTCGGATGAATGAAGGGCGCGTGCGTGGAGCTCCGCACAGCTCTGCTCGTCTGGAGTGTAGGGTGTTTGAAGGTGGAGAAGGCAGGGGGAGAGGCTGGAAATGTAGGCTCGGGGGGCCTTAAATATCTGGGGAAGGAGTTTAGAATGGATCCCAAGTTAGCACAAATGACTCAAGAAGGAATCAAAACCGGAACAGTCCGGCAACCATGAAAGACATCACACCAGCAATTACACATCTTCTCACCAGGAAAACACGAGGCTCAGTTGGCTGCCTGAGCAGGGTCAACCCAGCGCGGAAGGGACAAATGATTCTAACCCCAATAACGTCTTCCAGAGGTAAAATGGGAGAACACGGCTCCCCAGCTTGTTTTGTGAGCCTGAATTGATTCTCAGATCAGAAAAGGACAGTATCAGAAAGGAAAATCACAGGAAATCTCATTCATGAACTTAGATGCAAAAATCCTAAATGAAGTAATAGCGAATGGAATTTAGCGATGTATTCAAAAGATTACTTCATCATGGCGACTTGGGTTATCCTAGGAGCCTAAGGCGGGTCTCTTAGAACATCGATTCATGTACTTAATTAGCAAAGGGGAAAAGCCGCACGATTGTATCACGTGATACGCAAACGCCCTTGATAAAATTCAATATCCATTTGTAATTAAACCAAAACCCCTCAGCACACCGGGAAGAGAATGAAATGCTTTAACCTGATAGACTGCGCGTCCAGAAACGCCTAGAGTCGACAGAAATTTTGAAAGCATTTCTTTTAGGATCAAGACAAGTGTGCCTTCTATCACCACTTCTTATTCAATATTTTATGGCGGGTGGGTCCTACTCAGCGGAGAGAAAAAAGAATAAAAGATACAACCAACAGATAAAAGATGAGAATTAATAAGAGAATTTTAGCAAGGCAGCAGGATAAAAAGTCCATATACTCGGGTCAACTGCATTTCTACACTCCTGCAACAATCAGCAAATGTAATTAAAAAATATATATACCACGAAACGACAAAAGATGAAACTACTTAGGAATAAATCTAAAAACGGCGCCTTTAAGCGCTTTATGAGACAATTATTAAATCTTTCTGAATGACACGAAAGGAGACCTTAACAGATGGAGAAACAGTTACGTTCTTGGAGAGGAAGATGATACGGCATAGGTGTGGATTCTCCCCAAATTGGTCTATTTGGGGTCAATGCGATGCTAATAAAAATCCCAACAGGGTGTTTTCTTTGTTTGTTATTTGGTGTAACTTGATTCACTGAAAAAAAGTATATGGGAGAGTAAAGGTCCAATAGCTAAAATGATCCTAAAGCGGAACAAGCGGGGTTGGGCGGGGGAAGGGAGACGTGTTCGGGACGATGGCACCAACGCCCCGCCCAGAAACAGACCCGCATCCGCGTGGACGCGCGGTTTATGATCGAGCCGGCGCTGCGTTACTTGGAGAAAAGTGTCTTACTCCACAAGTGATGCCGGAAGAACGGGTTTTTCCACCTCGGCGGGGGGCGGCGGGGGGGGGGGGGGCAGAAATGAAATTGGGTCCCTACTTCGCACCACACACACACACACACACACACACACACACACACACACACAAATTCCTGGATTAAAGACTTAGATATGAAAGCCAAACTTATGAAATTCCTAGAAAGTAAGACTGGAAAATATCTTTATGACCTCTTGGTAGAAAAGAATTTCTTAAGTAAGTCACAAAAAAGCACGAGCCCTTAAGGAAAAGTTGGATACATTCATCTCTAGTACATTATGGAATATACAAAGAACACACATCAGGAAGAAACAGATAAACAACCCCAGGGAAAACTGGGCGAAAGAGGAAAACAAGCATTTCCCAGAAATGGAACCCCAAACGGTTCATAAACATATGAAAAGATGCTCCAGAGGGTGCGTTGGTAACCAGGCAATACGAATTGAAATGCCAATGAAAAACCATTGAATGCCCTTAGACTGGCAAAAACCACAAGGTCTGGGCAATAGCTGTGAAGCTCTGAGACCTGCCTCCCAGCGCGATGGGCTGGGGTGCGGGGGGTGGGGCAACCGGAACGGCCACTACCAGAAGCTCTGTGCCAGCCCCTGGGAAAGCTGCCCTGGTTACAGCCACAAAAGCCAGGAGGCCACCCAGTGTTCGCCAACAGGAGAGTGGACACCCACACGACGGCAGACGCCAACACCACCTCCCAAACTCCCCATCAAAATGGCCCTGAAAACAAAACGCGTTTCTCCTTTTTTTGGGTAATTTGATTGGTGGCAAAACCTGGTCGCAACAGGAGCAAAGGCATTAATCACCTACATCGATCCCACTTCGTGTGAACATCCCGATATTCTGATGCGGAAAAATCAATGTGCTTGATTACACGGTGCTACTCACGGGGATTATACGAAATACAATAGAACCTTGTAGTTTGTAACATTTAGTTTATAGTATAAAATATACACATAATGCATATTTATTTTATCACCTTTGCTCTGAAGGGAGCCTGGCCCCATGGGCTCCGGATGAGGCACTAAGGACCTGTCTGGTCTTAAGTGGAATCCTTCACATCTCCTGGGAAAGCAAATAAGGCACATACTTCTCTGAGGAGAAACCTCAAATGCACCACAATAGCCAAAGCAGCAGCGGGCCATCCAAGAACCCAGATGCCCGGATTCCACTGACGTACAGCTGGGAAACAGGCGGAAGTGAGCTCTGTCTGTGATATAAACGCAGGTAGCCGTCCAGAAGCTACCACGATACCGTAAAGCAACTATACTTCAATTAAGAAAAAACAACGCAGGTAGCCCACCACGAAGGGAGCCCAGAAGCAGTGGCAGGGAGACAGCTCACAGCCAAGGGCCCTGCTGTCCCCTGCAAACGGTCCCTGGGCTCAGGCCAGCATCTCCCGGCTGACTCCAGGGTGAAGGAACGTAGGACAGAACCTGCCACTGATGGGCCACGTCCACCAGACGAGTCCAGTCCTGGACAGCAAGGGACCCTAGCTCAGGCCACACGTGTCTCTCCAGGTAGGAGCAGGCAGGGGGCTGCAAACTGCCCTCCAGATGCTTCTTCCTGCCCTCCCTCTTCTGTACAGGCACCCCACCCCCACCCCACTGCCTGAAGGAGAAACCTATGTCCTGGCTACTCTCCTCAACCTGACCCTCCCAGATCCAATCCAGCGGCTGTTCCGGCCCATCCACAGCTGCCCTGGTTACAGCCACAAAAGCCAGGAGGCCACCCAGCATTCGCCAACAGGAGAATGGACACCCACACGACGGCAGAGACCAACATCATCTCCCAAACTCCCCATCAAAATGGCCCTGAAAACAAAAAGCGGTGGCTGCCTGACGCATCATCCTCCCCACACTCCACGGTCCCCATGGCAACCTCATGGTCTCTCAGGGCCACAGGTCAGCCTAAAGCACAGGGGTCCAGGCCTCCCTCCTCCATGCCTGTGATGCTCCTCTCTGGGTACCGCCTGGCTCTACCATTACCCAGGTTACTGCTGAAGTGTCACCTCCTCCAGGAAGGCCCCCAGGATCACCTGCCCAAATTATCCAGGTCCCCTGCATTACTGTCACCACACCCTGGCTGCTGCCTATGTGGCATTCTCACAGTTTGTAAACAGTTTTCCTTCCTTATTTATTTTCTGTCTCCTTGAACGACAAGCTAAGTATGGGAAATATTTGTGTCTGTCTCTGTCGTGAACCCAGGGTCCAGTAGAACCTTTACTCAGGCGGAACACAAATACGCTTGAGCAGATGAACCACTAAGAATAATGATAATGACACCAGGGAACAGAGAGGTTGAGTAACTTGCTTAAGGCCACACAGCCACGGAGCTGGGATCTGGGGAAGTGGCCTCCTCCGTGCTGGGCAGTCCTTTCCTGGGCCAGTCCTTCTCCAATTCCCAGCCCCTCCTCTAACCCCCAAGCTTCGGTGCTTTCACGAAAACTCAAAAGGCCCTGGAAGAAGACGGGACAGGTGGGGGTCGGCCCCCGGACTGCCTCCCTCATCGTGCCCCTTTCCCAGCTTAACTGACAGGTGAGGAGATGTCCACGGAGCCCTCCGCTTATAAGGAGCCTCCGCCCGCCCAGGGGGCATGCAGTGACCCACCTGGACGCTGGTGGCCGCAGTGATCTGAGCAGATGCGGGTCAGCGCCCAGCAGAGAGGATCAGGGAAGCAGGACAGCCCAGTACAATTACTCAAGCAAATACTTAACCAATGGGCGGGAGCTCCCAGCGCTCACGTAGACCCGCTCCTGCCCCCTCTTCTTCTCCCTCCTCTAATAAGTATCCCCAAATGGCTCTCCCACCCACGGTGGGGGGAGGGGCTTCAGAGCAACCAGACAAAAGCCAACCTAGCGAGCACATGCCTGTGACCTTGGCTGACCTAACAGTCAGGGAGGCGGGTGTGGAGCTCTGAGGGTTCCTGGGGGGCTGTCCGGCCTGACCCGAGGGCAGCGGTCACTTCCAGAGGAGGGAGCAGTGGGACAGAAGGATGTGCAGGGCCTCGGGGGGCTCGTTGAGCGGCCAGCTCTCCCGGGAGAGGAAGCCTCGTGAAGACTGTCCACTGGCTGACGCCCGGCCCTGAACCCCCTCCCTGGGTCCTCCCTGCACGCCTGTCCAGTCTGGACACAGTGACTGGGGACCCCCGACATGCACAGCTACTTGGGGGCCCGCGGGCCCCTCTGCCCTCTGAACGGTCTGGGCGGTGAGTCCAGTGGGCCCTGGGCTGGAGGTGGCCTAGGAGAGGTGGCGCTGGCACTCTGGACCGGGGTGGGCACCATCCTCACACCTACTCTGTGGACGTGGACCCTCAGCCCGGGAAAGCGTAGTGGTCACTGCGTAAGGATGACGATGCCACTGCCAGAAGGGGTGAGACCTTCCCCCGCACTGTGTGTGCCATGTGAACTGTCACACGTGTGCACATACACATATACAATGTAACACAGTGACACACAGACAGAGGCCCTGGTGCCTGACATCTGGGGAGGGGAAGGGGTGGTGCAGACACGCACACCTGCGCACACACGCACACCTGCGCACACACGCGTGAGGGCTCACAGGGCGGGCTCTGCAGTTCGGGGGCCGATCCGTAGGCACCACCCCTGGCATCACAAGGCCCTTCATTCAGCTGGAGTCTAGATGGGCCTCGGGGTGGGGCGGCCAGGGGCAGGGACTTGACCTTGGGCAGGGCCAGGCCGGAGGCCTGCAGCAGCCCTCCAAGGAGGGGACACATTTAATTACGAAGTGTTTCCACGCTGGATGGCCCCTTCCATCAGGCCGCATTTCTTTGTATATAAAAATGTCCTCCCGGCCACTCCAGATCTTAACTGAGAGCGATTCCTTGGGAAGAAGCTCTCGCTCTGGGTGGCCTGGTCCCAGGGTCACACGGTCACACGGTCGTGTGCCTTGGGGCGGGCAGACCCGCAGTGAGAAGGGCAGCCCCGGGGCAGCCGAGCTCGGCACACCCCCAAGGGCGAGCTGTGTGTCTGCCGTCCGCCCAGCAAGGGCCCTTCTTGGGATGGCCTCTCATTACCACTCATTTTTAGGTCAAACTCTCGACCCTTGAGTTTTCCTAAGGCAGCTGGTCCCTCACCTTCCAGCGTGGCGTGAGCTTCCGCCAAGTTCTTGATGGCCCGAGGCCTTCAGTCACCTTATTTTTAGCAATTTCCACTCCAGCTGCTCAGTGAAAGTGCAGACGTATCAGGAACTTTTTCCATCTCATACTTTCTTCCAAAGAGGTGGATGGAGGCAAGGGGTACAAAACTGGACCCCGCAGTTCCCTGGACCCAGTGCACAAAAGCGAGTTACAGATATAAATTTCCAACCCGTTTCTTGATGTTTCTCCTCCTGGTGCCAGAGCAAAGGGAACCTGGGAAATTTGATGGCAACCAGCCCCAAGACGGCAGGCAGGCTGGCTCTGGTCCGCGGTCACCACGGCAGCCGAGCTGTAAGCCTGGCACCAAAGCCACATTCCTGTTTGGAACAGGACTGAAGAGAAATGCAGCTGCTGCTTCAGTGATTTCACCTCTCTCCACGTCCTCTGCAGGAAGCATGGAGACACCAGGAGGACACACCGGATTGAAATGATCCCTCTGAAATAATTTATTGTTCCCTCCCTCCCTCCCTGGAATAAAAAGATGCTGTGAAATAGCATCACGCAGGAACTCTGGGGAAAATCCACCAGAGGGCTTGGGGTCCCCAGATGGGCCACAGCAAGTCGGGGCTGCTTCTCAGAGCCCCACTGCCTGGGAGTATTCTTGGTCCAGGGCACCCAAAGCATGTTCTGGGCTACCCCATCACCGTCAAAGACCCATCTGGGGCTTCCCTGGTGGCGCAGTGGTTGAGAGTCCGCCTGCCGATGCAGGAGACGCGGGTTCGTGCCCCGGTCCGGGAGGATCCCACATGCCGCGGAGCGGCTGGGCCCGTGAGCCATGGCTGCTGAGCCTGTGCGTCCGGAGCCTGTGCTCCGCAATGGGAGAGGCCACAACAGTGAGAGGCCCACGTACCACAAAAAAAAAAAAAAAAAAAAAAAAGACCCATCTGAAAATCAGCCCGTCCCATTATTTGGAAACCGTCTCCTTATTCTCCACTGGGACTGAGGGGCTCATAGAAACAGCCTTAGCAAGTCCAGCTACTTCCTGCCTCAGTGCCTTTGCACATGCTCTTGACGTCTTTCCCCCACCTTTTCCATCTAACAGACTCCTCCTACCCACTCTCTTAAAATCCTCGTTTGCATTTACAACCTTAACGTTCAAGCAAATTGCCTGGGATCTTGTTGGGATTCAGAGTAGGATTCGGCAGGTGCTGGGTGGAGACGAGACCTGCGTTTCAAACAGGCTCCCGGGTGATGCGGAGGCTGCTGGTCCACAGCCTCGTTTGGAGTCCGATGTTCTAGAGCCCTGACTACTCCATTCTTCCACTGACCTGCCTGCAAACGTCCTCGCGCATCCCAGACCACGCCGCACCACAGTTACCCGTGACACACGGACCCTCCCCCGTCCTTGAGGGCCATGCCGAGTCCCAGCCGCCTCTTTGACCTCCAGGACCCAGCCGGGGCTGGGAGGTACCCAGGGGCAGAGAGTCCGGAGGAGCAAGCCTCATGTGTTCCCCGTCCTCGGGCGCCCCCCCAGCCACGTTCCCCGTTACTGCGTCAGGCAGCAGCAGGAAGATGCTGGGAGGGACGAGGGCCAGGCAGCACCCTGGGGAGGCTTTGTGCTCCCAAGGTCCTCATCCCTGGACTCGGCCCTGGATACGGGCGAGGCCCAGCCTCTGGCTTGTGACCCCCAGGCCCCTGCCATGATGCCTGTGTTTCAGCTCAGAGATGAGGCACTCGGGTGGGGTCGCAGGCAGCGAGGGCCGTGCCCCTGCTCCAGCCTCTCCACAGAGCTGGGGTCAGATGGGTCTCAAATCCATGTGAGGATCCGAGGCCCCTCAGAGGGAGGCAACTTGCCACTAAGCATCCGGCCTCACCCCCGGAAACTAACGAGGCGATGGGCCCTCCTCAAGCCCGAAAAGAAGTGGTCCAGGCTCGGGGCATTCACAACTTGCCCAAGCCTCGTACCACAGGCCTGGGGAGATTGTACTGCATGAAGTGGTTTCTGGGCTAAACTCTGGGCCAGGCCTCCCTGAGAGGTCAGAGGCGTCCCACCAGCAGACGCCAAGGACCTGGGGACCTGGTCACCATCAGACTCCCCCTTCCTGGCGCTCCCATCTGGTGCTACCCACCCCCCCAACCTAAAACACTTGCTTGCTGGGGACCAAGCGGATTGGCCTGGAGGAGGGGCTGGTGTCTCTCACACTCCTCTGTCCCGTCCAAGGGGAAAGTGGCACCAGGGTCCCATGGGGGCCTGCCACCACGCCCGTGGCCAGGCACTGGCTGGTGTACATCATTTGGAAGCAGCCATGCTGTCTGGCTCCAGGCTGGCTTGTCCCTTAGGAAGCCAGTGTGCTGGCCAGAGAGAGAGGGCCAGGGGTGAGGGCAAGAGGTCCCGGCCAGCTGGGGTCACCCAGTGTTCTTGTTGTTGGACAGGGTTTAACCCCTTCCTCCCCACCCTCTCTTAGAAAGAAGAATCTACTTTTGGTCTGCCCTTGTGGGGCAGGGTGAGCAGCTGCCTGTCGTCTGCTTGACTCTGACCAGAGAGGCTGAGTGACTCCCCCAGGGTCACACAGGAAAGACAGCACCAGGTCTCCGGACCACTTCCCATCAAGTTTTCTGCGGAGGAAGCAGAGGCAGGTTTCCACAGACACTTTTGCTGGAAATGTTTCCTGACGTGCAAGGAGGGTCTTTTTCTTGCCTCTCTTTGTGAGAAGAGCTAGTTTTTCAGTCACTGGTTGGGATGCACGGGGACTGACTTAGTCGGACAGCTAGGGGGTCCCCTGGGGAAATCTCAGCCCCTGGGGAGTGGGCCCATGGGCCTGAGAGGCAGGCTGGGTTCAATCACAGCCCTGTAGCTCTGAGACCTGGGAGCCCAGGCAGGTCACCGCAAAGCAAGGAACGTCGCTTCCCATCTGGTTCTGCAAGGATCAAGCCATTGACCACTGCAGTCACTGACCTACCATACACCCTGAAAGGAGTTCCGGATGAAGGGCAGGACAAGGGACTCTGTGCTTTGGGAAAACAGGCAAAACATGCCCTTAGATGGTTACATCTCAGGAAAAAGTTTTTACGAACCCGAATTCTTGCATCTTCCCGTACTTGGAAAAGCCCTAAAGTCACTAACTGAGATGCCTGTTCCTCGTGACCAGCAGCAACCTTCTCCCGAGACTTGTGTCTGATGGACGTACCCCCCTGGCCAAAATCACATCTATACCGGCCTCTCCCCCGACCTCTCTGGAGCAGTTCCTCAGAGCTTTCTAAGAGGCTGTCTCCCGGGCTACAGGCCTCAGTACGTCCCTGAATAAAACTGAAACTCACAGCTCTCACGCTGTCTGTTTTTTATTTCAGTTGACATCACCCATCCTTTCTCTGAGCCTCAGTTTCTTCATCTGGAAAATGGGTTCATGGAAGGGCTAGTGTCCAGCCCATGCACAGCAGAGGGACCCAGTGAGGGCTGCTCTGCCTCTTCCTTCTGGCCATGTCCCCAGTGGTCAGCAACGGGGCACTGCTCTGTCCCGGCCTCTCGCTGCAAGATTCAGCTCCCCACACAACCACCTGGGCATGGGCCCCGGGCACACAGAGGCCCATTCACGATGGAAAGTCTGTCCTGTTTAGTCTCATGTGTTTACAGCAGATGACAGAACTTGATCCCAAGTTACAAGCCACTCAGCTCAATGCGGTTTATTACGCAAAACCTCACTTGGATGGCTATAAATAACCCTCACAACACAGACCCCAGGAATTCTCTGGAAGGACGCTGCCTGGTTTTGAATATGACATAATGGAAACACAAATTGATGCTAATGCAGTTCGCTGTGTGGAGAGGACGCCTGCCTGGGCAGCTGCGGCCAGTGGGACTCGATCAAGAAAATCCCGCCTGTGCGGGGGCCCGGCCGCTGGACCGGTTGGAGAGGGGTCGGGCTGTCTGCTCGCTCCTCAGCCCTCGGCCCTCGGCCCCAGGAGGAGGAGAGGCTCAGAGAGCGTTTACCGCACACACACACACAAAGAAATGAAAGGGCGTCTGGACTGCCTCTGAAGGCAGATATTTTCTGAGTGGAAGAAGAGAAGAGGACCCTGGGGGACTCGGCTGCAGAGAGGATGAGAGTTCCCAGAAGGCTGCCCCACCTATTCAAGTCGGGCCCCCAGAGAGATGTAACCGAGGGCATGGAACCCGGCGATGGGTACAGAGACAGTCTGGCACGGCTTCCATAAGTTAACTGTACAGTCACCCTAGGACCCAGGACCCCACCCCTGGGGGATGCGCCCCAAAGAACCAAAAATGCACGTCCACACACGTGTACCCGCCCCCTCCATGTTCAGAACCTCATGATTCACAACTAGCAAAAGGGAGAAACAACCCACATGTCCATCACCAGAAGAACGGAGAAGCCAGAAGGGGGTCCGTCCACACAGTGGAACGTTATTTGGCCATAAAAAGGAACGAGGCACAGATGAGCTTACCTATAAAACAGAAACAGACTCACGGACACAGAGAACAGACTTGTGGTTGCCAAGGCAGGGGGAGAGGGAGGGATGGAGTGGGAGTTTGGGGTTAGCAGATGCAAAAAACTATTACATTTAGATGGATAAACAACAAGGTCCCAATGTATAGCACAGGGAACTACATTCAGTAGCTTGGGATAAACCATAATGGAAAAGCATATAGAAAAGAACATATATACGTGCATAACCGAGTCACTTTGCTGTACAGCAGAGACTGACACAACACTGTAAATCAACTCGACTTCAATTAAAAAAGAAAAAAAAGGAACGAGGCACTGATACATGCTACCGTGCAGACGAACCTTGAAAACATTCTGCTGGTGACAGAAGCCAGACACAGAAGGTCCCACAGTGCAGGGCTCCATTTATACGAAATGTCCAGAATCAGTAAATCCAGAGACAGAGACCAGATTGGTGGCTGCCGGGGACTAGGGGGGAGGGGCGGGGGAGTTGCTTAATGGGAATGGGGTTTCGTTTTGTGGGGATGAAAAGGTTCTCAGGCTTCCCTGGTGGTGCAGTGGTTGAGAGTCCGCCTGCCGATGCAGGGGACACGGGTTCGTGCCCTGGTCCGGGAAGATCCTACATGCCGCGGAGTGGCTGGGCCCGTGAGCCATGGCCGCTGAGCCTGCGTGTCCGGAGCCTGTGCTCCGCGGCGGGAGAGGCCCGCGCACCGCAAAAAAAAAAAGGTTCTGGAGCTGAATGGTGCTGCTGGTGGTATCACATTGTGAACGCACTTAATACCACCGAATTGTTCACTTTTAAATGGTTAAGATGGTAAATTTTATGTTATATGTATTTTATCACAATTAAAAAACAGTTACAGGACCAACGGGGGCCTTAGAGGGGTGCTTCAGTGCCCCTGAAATTCCATTAGCTTAACCCATTCTTAGATTTGGAAAATGGGCACGTTTGCCTCTAACACAGATGGCCTCTGCGCTCAGCTTCCAGGCCCTGCCTGCGGCCTGACCGGCAAAGAATTGCTTCATGCCTGCGTCTGGTTTGCTGCCGCTCTGCCAGAGGGTCTGTGGGGTGGCAGAAGTCACGCCCTGTAGCCTCGGGCCAGGCCCCATCCCGCTCGAAGCCTTGGGCTTCTCAGAGGCAAACACGGAAGCCTGAACTGGGCTCCAAGGGTTCCCTTTGTTCACGGATTCTGAGGAGAAGGTCTTCTAAGCAGCCTGCACTTGTGAAGTAATAATGAATTTTCCACTTTATATTCATTCAAGACAAATGTAACTGCCAGCCAGAGCTGTTGACTGGTGCCAGTGGACAGAACAGGTCCGGAGAATTCTGAGTTAGCGGATGTGATTTTAGCCCAGACGCAAATGTGACACAGCGCCGGCACGCACGGGGTACCCAGGCAGCGCTTCCAGCTCCTTTAGGCTTTCTGAATATTTAAAGCAGTTCATATATCCCAGTGTCACACAAGAGGACCCGTGGGGATCCACAGGACTTGTGCCAAGAGTGACGGAAATCTCTCTCATCTTAAAATGCCTTGATTTTGAAAAACAAATGGCCCTTTAAAGATGAACGCTGCTTCCAAATGGAACCTTTGGGCGCCCTGAGGCTGTTGAACCTGTCGCCATAGTGACTAATAGGCAAACTTAGGCTTTCCAGATTCTATAAACCAAGACCTGCTCACCCACACGTGCCGAGGCTCTGGAATTGATGAGAAGCGGCATCCTTTTAAAAAGAGCTCTGAGGTTCTCAAATCAAAGACGCCACTTCCCAGGGCTGGTGCCAAAACAGTGCAGGAAAGGGTTCTTTCACAGAAGTCCCCGATGGAAAGTTCACGAAGGTTGCAAAGGGCACGTTCACAGGTGCCGGTCAGCTGGGGTCCTGCTCTCGGAGGGGACGGTGAGGCAGGCCAGGGCGGGTCCAGACAGCATCGTCACCCCCGACTCCACAGGCCCAACTGGAGCCCCTGGCCGCTCCCCACCTCCCCTTCCCATATCGTTCCTGCATTGGTCCCTCAACAGCCCCAGGCACTTGGTCACCACCTACCACCTGCATCTCATCCTTCATGGATCCCCCCACCCCTGGGCTATATCACAGGGCAGAGTGACATGGGAGAGAGACAGAGGACTTCGGGTCTGAGGGCATTTCTGCATTTGTTGATCTTCCCATGCTTTACCTCAGCCCTGCATCAAACCATGGTCTTGGAAAGGTTAAAAACTCACAGAGGGCAGGGACCTGTTGGCCAGGGGCAATCCAGGAGGGCGTCCTAGGGGAGGTGTCATCTGAGAATCCGCTGTTCCTTTAACTGTTTAGGGAGAATTTCTAGGTAGCCAGGCACTCAGGATGGGCCTTCCAGGATGAACAAAGGAGTTTAGAGAACTGTCTTCATTTCTACTGAAAATGGCAATAAAAGGCAATTTTCAGTTCTTCTCCCAGGCACTTAGGATCACGAAACTAGGCTGCTGCTGAAAGGGAACCAAAAGCCTCATCCCAAATATGTCTGTGAGCTGCTAAGGATGGCAGTCCTTGGGGGTCGTGAGAGGCACGAGGTCTCCAGGGGGAGCCTGGGGACCCCGGGCTCCATGCCGGGTCAGGGGGGCCTTCGAGGGTCACCTGTGGAGGTGCGTGTTCTAATAAGCGCCCTGAAGGTGCCCCCTCCTGCCTGCACACACGGGCTCTGAGTGCGAGAGCAGGCAAGGCGGGGCTGGCGAGGACCACCCAGAGAGCCGCGGAAGCCCACCTACAACACCCCGCCTCCGATGTCGGTGGTACAGTTCAAGACTGCCGCAGGACAGGTGAACACCTGGCATCCAGCTGACCAGGCCCGTGTCTCCAGGTGGGGCTTCAGGCCAGAGCAAGAAGGGTCTGGAAGATGCGCCTTCTCACCAAGAACAGGCCCAGGCCTGGAGCCAGGGGAGCCTGGGGCAGCTGGGTCCGGGGGCCGCCCCTACACAGAGCCCTGGACACGCCCCGCCCCCCCCAACGCCGTACGTCTTGCACACATGGTGTCCCGACACGGGCCCCGCTCAGGGGCTCCCCAGGTGTGCTTCATGGGCCAGCTCTGCGGGTTTCCCAGCCTGTCACTGCCAGGAGCCCAGGCAGCAGCCCTGGCCGGGGGGTCTCCCCGAGGACCAGGCCCCGAGTGGGCGCTCCGGCAACGAGGAAAAGGACCAAACAGCTCAGCTACACCTTCCACACTCCCGGACACGGCTGCTGCTTGGGCACACGCCTGTGGAGAAGTGCAACGAAACGGGTGCAAATCAAAAGCCCCAGTGAGCTCAGGACCCTGGCTCCTGGGACCCTGCTTGCCTCGCCACCACCAGAGCTAGGGCCGTCTCTTCAGTCCCCAGGTGCCCAAGGAAAGGCCAGCCTGGTCTTTGATCTGATGCCTGCAGGGCCGTCCGTGGCCGCTCAAACGTTTTTCTTCACTTATGCACACACACGCATATATCCTCTCGAATACGTCTCTTCTTCTTTATATAAGTGTATTTACATAAATCATACTTTTTTTTTTTTTTTGCGGTACACGGGCCTCTCACTGTTGCGGCCTCTCCCGTTGTGGAGCACAGGCTCCGGACGCGCAGGCTCAGCGGCCACAGCTCACGGACCCAGCCGCTCGGCGGCATGTGGGATCCTCCCGGACCGGGGCACGAACCCGTGTCCCCTGCATCGGCAGGTGGACTCTCAACCACTGCGCCACCAGGGAAGCCCAAAATCATACTTTTAATGAAGCATCATCCCAGGAGTATATATATATATCAGAGTGCTATGACACTGCTGAGGCCACCAGGTGCCAACCCCACCTCTATCCCAAAGTAACTGGGATTCTGCATTTGTGTTTTTGCGTGTTATTACATGTTCATACCCCTAAACAATCCATCGATTCATTCTGCCTCCTTTTTGGGGAACTTGACATGAATTGTAATCAAACTGTATGCCTTCCTCTACAGCTTAAAGTCTTCCCTCCACGCTGCTTTCGAGATTTATCCACGCTGATGTGCGTGGCTGAAATTCATTCATTTCCCCGCTGCTGGACAGCATCCCTTCTTCGAACGCATCGCAGTTTCCCGATCATTTCTCTCGTTAATAGGTACTCGTGTCATTCCCAGTTTCTTGCCACCGTGAGCGGAGCGGCTCGGAACCTTCTTGTGTGTGTCCCCAGCGCTCGTGAGTCTGGCGGGGGGTGGCAGTGGTGGTGTGTGTGCCCCAGAGTGAACCGCTGCTCTTAGAGTTGGTGCATTTCCAGTTTTTGTGGACGACAATTGTTTTCCAAAGAAATTGCAACTCGGGGTCTTTTTCATGTATCCTTTCAAAAACAAAGTGTAGAAACTGGAAAAGGCTCTGAAAGGCCTGGCTTTGTGCAGCAGTGCTGTCGCTGGAGGTGCGTCCCCCCGAAAAGATACGCTGAAGTCCTACCTCCCGGCACCTGTCAATGTGGCCTTCTTTGGAAATAGGGTCTTAGCAGATATAATTAGGATGTAAGTTAAGATGAGGCTGTACTGGGTTAGGGTGGGTCCTTAATCCAAAATGACTCTTCTTATAAGAAGAGGGGAACGTGGACACAGATACAGACAGAGGGGCAAGGCCATGCGACAGGAGAGGTGGAGCTGGAGGGAAGCAGCTGCCGGCTAAGGATTGCTGGCAGCGCCCAGAAGCTGGAAGAGGCAAGGAGGCATCTCTACCTAGAGCCTCAGCAGAGCGAGGCCCCGCTGACACCCTGATGTGGAATTTCTGCAACCAGAACAATAGACAATACATTTCCGTTGTTCTGAGCCCCCAGCTGTGGTACTTTCTTATAGCCCCTAAGACACAAATGCAAGCAGCATTCCAGGTCCTCCCCCGGCCGCCCTCCAGCCCAGCCATTGTCTCGTGACCAAACAGGTCTTCAGTTATCACTGTGAGAGCAAGGACTGCCAAAGCCCTCCACAGATCCACAAGGATGTGCACGTCCCCTGAGCGCGGGGTAAACATTGGAATCCTTCTCAACACAGCTCTGCAGCCGCCCGATTCCACCACTTTATCTCAGCAACAGGAAGGACTGCACTTCCCATCCCTGTGTTTAGATGCTTCTAAGGTGGGACAGGGAAGGGGCAGCTATTCTGCTCCTGTCTGGGGGACTGTGGTCCCGGAGGTCTGGTGAGGCTGAGGGAAGGAAAGAAAGACAACCTTCTTTGATGCACACGGTGCACTGACCCGTTAACCACGGGCTACCTGCAGCACTTCGTGGACGAGGCCTTCAGAGGGCCTGATGCCCTCAGCCTCTCTCCGGGCCCAGAGCCCGAGGGGTGGGCGAGGAATGGCCCACCACCAGCTGGGCTCAGAGGGGAAGTGGGGCCGGAGCACCTCTGCCTGCGGCGGCCCCCATCTGCCCTCCGTGGCGGGGACTGGCCCCTTGGGTGGCAGCTGTTGGGCTGGCTGGTCCAGTTCTGGGCTCGGTACCAGCAGCCCGCCCGCCCACAGAGCTCAGCTTCATGGACCAGCGCTGGCTTTGGGAGCGGTCCGGGAGGTCTCTGTCCCCAGCTCTCTTGCTCCCTGGTCTGGCTCCCCATTGGGTCAGTGGTGACGTGAGGGTGAGCGAGTTCGGGGGACCCCAAGAGGAGGCCGTCCACAGCCCTGGAGGGTGAGCCCAGCAGAGGAATAATATCTGAGTACAAGCGAGAGAGGCTGGGGCGGAGGGAGAAGGGATGGGAGGCAGGACCAGGCCCCGGGGTGGAGCTGGGCGCCGCTTCCTCCAGGCCCAGGACCTGACACCTGAGGAGGGTGGTGGGCTGGAAGGAGGGAGGCTGAGGCTGCCGGGATGGAGGCTGGGATGCGTTTCCAGGCCCAAGAGGCCCAGAGCCTGGCTGCATCCCAGGCAGGCCTTCTGTCAAGCCCGCCACCTAACACGGCCCACAGGTGAGAAGCCAACCTCCTGAACACGCACCTGCCGTCACGCAAGAGGGATGGCAAACGTCACCTGCAAAGGCCAGAGTTTAGCCATTTTAGGGTCAAGGTCACAGGTCCTCCCGTGTGTGTGTGTGTGTGTGTGTGTGTGTGTGTGTGTGCGCGCGTGCGTGTGTGTATAACCCTTTAAAAATGTAAGAACTTGTCTGTTTGCAGGGTGCACCAAAACAGTTGGGGGGTCAAATTTGGCCATAGTTTGCCAAACTTGCTATAAAAGAGAAAATCGTTGAAGAGCTGGGTGTAAGAAGACCCTGAGTGTCCCAGGGGTTGTCGGGACAGACCACAAGCGTACTCTGTTTAGGACGCAAATTTAGTTCTGGGCTTCCGGGGGGGCTGGGTAAAAAGGGAGACATAGCAACTGAAGCCACGGGCAACACAGTAGCCCCTCGGGTTTCCAGGACCCACCAGCCCCAGAGCAAGTTCAAGTTCAGGGTGAATTTGGAAACTGAGAGGGAGGCAGGAACGGAGACCAGATTTTCAGTAGCAGGGTGGGGTCTGCCGCCAGCAAACACGGCCTAAGCTTGAAAATGCAACTCCTGAGGGATGTCGACCGTGTCAGGCACGTGTAAGTTTGATTTCCTAGATGACAGGGCGATGTTAACTCGGTGTTCACAGCGTCACGCACGGAGGAGGCCATTTCAGAATGTGAAAATGAACCCAGAGGAAAAAGTCCTTGGGCCTTAGGACCCAAGTCCCGTGTTAACAGGCACTCACGTCCCGCCTCGCTCTCCGAGGACAGAGGCGCACGATTCCTCAGCAGTCCTCCCGCTAGAATCCCACGAGTAACGCAACCCCAGGCCTGCGGCTGGGGCTCGATAAGTAAGTCACAGTAAGTCACAGAGCGCGAGGCTGGCTGCCTAGAGAAGAACCGCGAGGCACGCGGTTTACGAATACCGTAAACCAGCGTAATTAACACCGACTCGGAGCGCAGCACCAAACTTCTGGGTCACGTTAGCCCCCATCTAAAGGCCGACACCACGCGGAATGTGGTGGAGACAAACCCGGGCCTGGGAAATCGGGCAGGGAAGGTCTGCAAATGTGGAGGCCGGCTCTCCAGGACCTACACGTGACAGTGGAGCAGAGCCACCAATCCTGAGAGTGACGTCAAAGGGTGCTGAGCTCCGTGGGGACCAGGGGCACCCCAAAAGCAGCCAGGAGATGAATGAGGGGGAGCCACTGCCCACCTGCTCATCATCCGTCATCCTGCCTCTTCCTGCCCGCAGGCCGGGCTTCTGTCAAGCTTCCCTCAGGGCAGCCCCCAGCCCCGCCCCCAGGCACGGTTCTAAGCACTTCCTGTGTATTGATCACTTTAGCCTGAAGACCCAGATGCGAGTGTATTAGATTTCTTATTCCGGCTGTAACAGACGACCACAAATTCAGCGGCTTCACACAAACTTATCTCACAGCTCTGCAGGTTCATCTGTCGGGTGAAATCGGGGTGTGGGCAGGGCCCCCCGCTCCTTCTGGAAGCTCCAGGGGAGGGAGGACCCTTCCTGCCTCTTCCAGCTTCTGGGGGCTCCAGCTGTTCCCTGGCCGCGGCTGCAACACCCCCACCTCTGCCCTCTCCCCATCTGTATTCAAATCCGCCTCTGCTTCCCTCTAGCAAGGATGCTTGCGATGAGACTGGGCCCACCTGGATGGTCCTGGAAAGCCTCCCATCTCAACACCCTTGACTCCGTCACTCCTGCAGGGTCCCTTCTGCTGTGGCTGTGGCAACACACGACACAGGTCGGGAGGCTTAGGACGTGGATGTCTTGGGGACTGTGATTCAGCCGCGACCCCAGGAAAACGCTCCCTTCCGTCAGGAGGAGCCTGGGCTTGGAGGGAGGTCACAGCCCAGGGACCCCATAGCGCTGGCACCGGCTGGTGGTATTTGCGGGAACTGACCCTTGGGCTGGCCTTGGTCCGTGGATGCCAACACTCCCTACTGGGAGCATCTGCTTGGTCTAGAGCGCGTGTGCCTTCACTTTGTTCTGCCCTGGTCTCCACACTTGGGTGGAAACGGGTACTTACCCCCCTAGGGTCACAGGTGCCTCCACTCCACGCCCACCTCTCTCCTTCGGCTTCCCCAGAGGTGTCATGGGGTGGGTGTGGAGTTTCAGGGCGAGAACGCAAGTTGAGCCCTTCCCACGGTGCCTGACACTTCGGGAGCCTAAAGCGTTAGCCAGCCTAATTGAGACATGGTTCAATACTTCCCACGGCAGAAGCATCATCTCCCTGCTGCAGCCTCATCGTAACGAAAACATAATCGTTCTGCCTTTAAGAAGCCTGTACTGGGTTGGGAGAAATACAGATTTCACGGGCTGTCAGTGAAGGACTTAATGAAGCAGAACAGGTAACCCCATCAGGATCACCAGGAACTCGGAGAGCTGACTCTTCTGGGCAACGCTGCCGCCACCTGTGGGCACAGAGGCGATGCCCCTTCCTGTCCTCCTTCCCTCCAGACACTCCATCGTGGGCTCCTTCTTTCCCATCTGCTCTGAAATCACTAGCTGGGCTGTTCATCCATGCTTGCCTTGCCCAAGGCCAAGTGCAAAGTCTGTTGTGACGGGCTGAATACGTGTCCCCCCGGCCCAAATTCATTTGTTGAAGTCCCAACCCCCAATGTGCCTGCCTTTGCAGATGGAACACTTAAGGAGGTAATCAAGGTTAAGTGAGGTCATGAGGGTGGGGCCCTGATCTGATAGGGTCAGCGTCCTTATAAGAAGAGACACCAGTGCCGTGTTCTCCCCGTTTCTCCCTGTCATTCGAGGATGCAAACCGGGAAGAGGCCCCTCACCAGGACTGAATCTACCTGCACCTTGACCTTGGACGTCCGGCCTCCAGGACATTGAGAAATAGATGCCTGTTGTTTAAGCTGCCAGCCTATGCCAGCCTGTGCTGACGAAGACATGTGTAGGGCCAAGTGTGCCACCCACCAGGCCTCAGCTCCCCATCTGTAAGGGGGGTGGGAACAGCACCTGCTCCAAAGGCTACAGGGGGATTAAACCTTCCAGTCTCCCCTCTGAGTGACCACACAGCAGGGCAGGAAGACCCGTAGGAAGCTTCCATGCAGATACTGGGGTGGAGAGAAACCGTCTGCTGATGACCTCCCCAGACGGCCCCATTTCTGGGGCTCTGTTTGTCCAACAGGAGTTTTAAATGCTTTACTCACACTGAGGCACCTATTCTCACAATGTCCCTCCGTCCTGATCCCCATTTTACAGCCGAGGAAACTGAGGCAGGAGCTGACAAGCACGAATATGTGGAGAAATGGGACTCAAACCTAGGCCTTCTGAATCCAGAGACCCGGCTCCAGCCCGGGGCCAGTCTGGACTGCGACGTCCCCAGGCAACCCAGGCTGGTGACCATCTCGGAGGGAGGAGACTTTGCCGGTGCACAGGGGCAAGGAGAATTTAAGAGGGAGGATGGAGACAGATGAGGACCACTGCTATGAATCTCTCCCGGCAACATCGGCAAACTAATCTGAGAAACACGTGATTTATGGCTTCAAGGCAGAACGCGATAGAGGGTGCCTGACAGGTATGGCCAGCGGGAGGCATGCTTGTGTCCAGGCCTAAGGAGCCTGCAGGTCCCCGCTGGGGAGGGGGAAGGACTTTGAGGGGTGGGACCCCATGCCCAAGGCTACCTGCGGCCCCTTCCCTCAACCCAGGAGAAGACAGGCTTCTGAGCTCTGGTTTCTCTGAGCTAAAACAAACCTCCCGGTTCTGTCCACACCTTGCTGGGAGTTCCCAGAGCTGAGCCCGGTCCCCCCAAGGAGGGGCCCTGGCCGCTCTGCCGGGCCGTCCCCAAGGTGAGTCAGGGTAAAGGCACGTCGCTGGGGCCGTCAGTGGGCCAGCCGACAAGAACAGCTGGCCGACGGCTCCTGGCACCTTTTGGACCCAGCGGGGGGATCTAGGGAGCATCTCACCCCCCCAGGGCACAGTGGGGCTCTCCATCCACCCCAACCCCAGCTGCCTATCCCGGAGGGCCCCGCGGTCGCCCCGCGGAGTGTGAAGAAAACCAGAATCCCCCCATCTGTGAGTTCCAGCCTCGGAACAGACCCCCAGTCCGACTCCTTCTCTCCACCCCAGTGTTTGGATGGACCGTGGGCCTCCTCTGGGTCCTCCTGGGGCCGCACAACTGAGTTTCCTGGGGCCGCACAACTGAGGACCACACACTGGGGGCTGCAACCATCAGAAACTATTCTCTCACAGTTCAGGGGGCCAGAGGCCCCAAACCAAAGTTCCTGCAGGTACATCTGTTGCAGCCTCCCTCCCAGCTCTGCCGGGGGCTTCTCCCAGCTTCCTGTGTCTCCCCTCCTTCCAGAAGGACTCCAGTCATTGGATTTGGGGCCCTGGAAGCGGGATGCTTTCATCTCAAGATCCTTATAATTACATCTGCAAACACCCTCGTTCCTAATGAGGCTGCTGATGGAGTGAGATTTGGGCGGGGGACGCTACGTAACCCGCTGCACCCTCCAATCCCTTCTTCCCGCGGAAGCCAGACAGGCTGAGTTGCACCCACCCACCCCCGTGTTACTGCCCATCCCAAACCCTGTCGCCCTGGAAATAAAATCTGAATTGCTCACCGCGTCCTCTGGAGCCCTTGCCTGCCTCTCCCACCCGCCCTACCTCTGCCCCATCACTTGGACCTCCTGTCCCCAAGGCTGTTGCCAGTCTGCACCCCTGGGCCTTCCTGCAGCTGCTCCCACTGCCAGGGGATGGGGGATGCTGTCAGCCTCGGCTTCTCTGCTCCCAGCTCCCCGCACACCCTCCTCAGAGAGGTGGCCCTGACCTCCTGGCTGGCCTCCGCCATGTCCCTCTCGCTTATGTCCTTCAGAGCATGTGCTCTTGTTAATTTCTTACCGCCCAACCCACCCCCCGGCCCAGAAGCCCGGCAGGCCCAGTTGTGGACGGGACATGTGCAGGTGCTGGGAAGAGACGGACAGGAAGGAAGGAGGGAATGAAGGAAGGAAGGGAGGGAGAAAGGGAGGAGCCGCTGGGCAGTCTTCTAAGCGGACGGTGACGGCAGTCTCATATGGTGACCCAGCCACCCGTGGATGCGTAAGTTTAAATTGCTTAAGATTAAATAAAAATTCAGTTCCTTAGTCACGTGGCCACATTTTACGTGGTCAACAGTTATGTGTGGCCAGTGGTACCATATCGGGCGGATGGGACATTTCCAGAAAGTTCTGTTGGACCGCATTGCTCCGGACCAATGAACCAGAGAGAATTAGAGGCCGTCAGGGTAGCGAGGGGCCCTGGGATTCTCCTCCAACCTCTTGATCCCTCCCAGGCAGGCGGGAGCCAGGCTGATGTGGGGAAGACACGGCTGGGCTGTGCTGGGCACTGGGACGGGGGACGGTCCCTGGTCTCGGTCCCAAGGCGGGGGTACAGCGGGACCTGCTGCTAAGAACGCGCAAGACATCCCAGAAGTGGGAACTGCCGGGGCCTCTGCCCCCGCACGGGGAGGAGCCGTTCCGAGTGTGGTCACCTCATAGCAGGAGACCCTGGTGTGCCCTGGGGGGTGTGGGACAGGAGAGGCCAGCCTCAGCCTGCCCAGAACCTCCTGGGACCCAACATCCCGGGACTGGCAGGCGCCCCCCCTCCAGGAGGCTTCCCAGTTTCAGGAGGGGCCGAGGCTGGGGGCATTCGCAGGAGGACGTGCAGCCACCAGCGCTGAGAACGGATGGATGGACGTGGCGGGGGCGGCCCGTCGCTTGCAGCGTCTCACTGCCCGGCCCTGAGTCTCCGTGAGGTGGGTGCACGTCGCACCGCTCTCCCGGGGGACAAGGGGAAAGGACCACGGCCCTGAGGGCAGGCGGTGCTTGGTCCCCTCCTCCCCCTTTCCGGGGAGGGGTTCCTCCACAAGGTCTGGTGGATGCTGCCCCCTCCCAGAGGGCAACCACGGTCCCCCCGCCATCGCAGGACTCACGGCCACCTTTTCCTCTGCCACCCAGTCCTGTCTGTCACATAACCGCCCGCAGGGCCAGGGACTTGATAAAGAACAAAGCCGGACCTTGGACCATCTCCCCGCAACGCAGGGGTCCTCAGCCCGGGCGACCCCCGCCTGGAGACGTTTTTGGATGCCACGACCAGGAGGTGCTCGACACCGCACGACGTGCAGATGGGCCCCACAAGCTGAGAGAGCCTCGGTGGGGAGAGGCTGCCCGACCCCACCTCCCTCCCAGCCACTAGGCCCCGTTTCTCTCGTCTCTTTTGCAAAGAGAACCTCCACAAGCGGTCCCCTCGCACTGCTCCCCGTCGGTCTCTCCCAGGGGCTCCGTGGTTCCCGCCCCCAATTCTCCCACGATCCTCTCGGTTCCGGCCACTGTTCTTTCCCCCCATCCTAAGTGATGTCTTGGGTCATCTGGGGGCCTCTCACCCACTGCTCTTACCTGGACGCTGCCTCTTGGCCCCGGCCCTGCTCTCGGCACCTGCCCCTCACCTGGACGTCCAGGAAGCACCACAGACCACACCGTCTGAGAGCCAGGCCCCGGCTCTGGCCCCCCTACCTGTCCTGGCCCCGCCTTCACAGCCCAGCAAGCCGCAGCCTCCACCCAGATGCTTACGGCCAACCGGGTGGTGTGGTCGGCCTGATTCCTCTTTTCACCGTCCCTCTCAGTTCAGAGTCATCAGCTAATCCTGTCCACTCTCCCTCAGACCAGCCTTCTGACTTGTCCTCCCCGTCCAGTGCCCTCAGAGCATGTGCTCTGATGCACTCGACTGGGCTGGCTCTCCCGCTGGCACCCCTGTCATCTGCTCTCCACACACGGCCAGCGTGACCTTCCCCAGTGTAGGTCGGGCCCCAGGCCACCCCTGCTCCCGGAGCGAGGCCACCGCTGCTTCGCCTGTGTCACCCTCACCCCTTCCGCCACGACACGCCTACTTCCCTGCGGGGCTCTCAGCTCCCAGAACACGCCCTGGGACTTCCTTCCTGCCTCCAGGGCTTTGCACTGGCTGTTCCCTCTGCCTGGAACACCTTTCCCTGGTCTGGAAGGGCTGCCCCACTCAGGCTCCAATGACGCCTTTCTGGAGAGACGCCCTCCTGCCCTGGTCCTTAAACACCCACGTGAGGGTCCCCTTCAGCAGGCATCACCACTCGAGCGCCATCTCGATCTGCCTGTTGCCTGGTGGACACGTTCACCCCAGCATCGTTGCGTGATGACACATGCGCATACTCCCAACTCAGGACGCTCCCCCCACCAGGGTGTCGAAGTCTCTGCTGGGGCTCCATCACACACTGCCCCGTGGTGACCTTTGGCCTCCAGCCCCTCCCAGGGGGTTGGGCTAATACGTTTTCTCTCCAGTCTGTTCCAGAGGTCAAAACTGATATGGGGTGGCCCCAACCCCCCATCACAAACCACACTGTTAGACCGTGGTGGCTGAAGCCCCAGCAGACAAAGACACGTATCAGGCAGGACAGGACGTCCCAGGGGCCCAGAGATCCCCTCCCAGGAGCTGAAGACAAGGGCCGGACCTCTCTTTGGGTCAGGCTAGTTCTTCAGTGCCTGGGCCTACCCCCATTTTACAGGTCAGAAAACTGAGGCCCAGACATCAGGGAACCTGCCCAGAGTCCGAGCAGTGGGGGGAACTGAGCTCTGATGGCTCAGCCCCTCTGCTGTTTCAGAAGGACCCTCAAACCTCCACACCCCACACCATCCGGAGGTCGATCTCGCCGGTGCCGGATGTAACCCCAGCCCAGCTGCTTGCCAACAAATCTGGGAAATGGAATAAAAGATATTTGTGTAAAAATGGAAAAACAGGACATGCTCATGTATAAAATGTGCACGTAGAAGGATGAGTAACGGAGGAAGAGCGGTCCCCACCCATTCACCCCACGGAGGCCTCTGGGATGTGGGGGCCTGGCGTCTTAGTGGACCCCTGCCTGCCGCAGAGCCCAGGCCTCTGCCCCGCCCCCCCCCCCCCGCCAACAGCTCTGCCTCCAACTCCTCCAGGCAGCCTTGGTCCCAGAGCCCCCCTCCCCGCTGAGCGTGGTACCCCACACCCACAGTTGCTAAGAGACGGTTGCCGAGAGTCACAACTCAGGTGGCAGCGGAAAACGCCCCCAGCAACGCGGCCGGGCCCGCTTAGACAGACGTGTTTTCTGGTCTGCTCGATCCCTCGGCCTCTGTGCAGACATCTGAATGGCTTCCTCTGCCGCGGCATCTGGACGTCCCGGAGCATGCACTCTGTGTTTGGGTGTAGTTGTGAAACAAACATACCAGTCACTATGTCTGCCTTCAGTGTGGCATGAAGCCCGGGACCGAGAGGCAGGAGACACCGTGCGGAGAAGCCACTTCTTACCACAGGCCGGCCGGGGCGCTCGGCTGACTTGGGACCTTGTCTCGTCGGATCAAACCCCACGCAGGCAGCTTCACGCCACGGAGTCCAAGGCCCAGCAGATTCACGGAAAAGCAGGAGAGGCCGACGGCTCTCACCCCGCAGCAAGGCAGGGTGTCTCTGCTGCCGTGCGGAGCCCGAGCCACTTCCTGACGCCCCGAGGCCCAGAGCAGACGTAGGACGAGGGCTGAGCCCCGCCAGCAAGGGCTGAGATGCTCTTCATCAGCTCCTCAGGCCACATATATTTCATTTTTGGGGACCCCAACCCAGGACCCCAGGAGCTGGCACAGACAGCGAGTCAGACAGATGCCCAGAAGTTAGGATGGTGGCGCGGCTGAGGCAAGGCGCTTTGCCCGAAGCATCTCTTCTCCCCGGCCCTCCATCTGGCCAGGAATTCTAGCGCGAAAGGCTCTCGCTTTTGGGTTCTGTTCACCAGAACCCCATTTTTCTGTCTGGGCATATGCAAGGTGTCACTTCTCCACCCTCTTGAGGCTGTGTGTGTCCGATGAGAGGGGAGCAGAAGTGACAAGTTATCCAGGCAAAGCTTAGAGAGCCACTTAGGCTCCCCACCCCTAACCTGCCTCGGCCACTGTCACCAGCTGGTGACGGCCAGTGGGTGGGGGCTACACCCACCCGGGCTTCTGAGTGAGGATGACATGGGACAGAGCAGAGCCATCAGGCCATGAGGGCCAGCAGGAAATAAACCACCGTGATCTTGGGGCTGTTTGTTACCGCAGCCTGACCTAGGCTGTGCTGACTGCTACAGGCTAGGCAGGTATCACACCTCAAGGGCACCCTTTAAAATGCTAGCATCCCTGGCATGGGGGAGGTTTCTTAAATCTGAAGATTTGCTCAGGTAGCCCACGTTTGCATGGAGGTCCACAGGTTAAGGAGGTGGTCCTCCTTAACCTGTGGACCTCCATGCAAACGTTTGAGGAGGTCCACAGGTTAAGCCGGGAGGTCCCGGAGGAAGGGGACTTGGGAGCTCAGTTCTGACAGGAGCCTGCGGGGGTGTTCCAGGCAGCAGGTGGCATGGGCAGGAGGCTGACTTCAGGGCTGGAGACGGAAGGGATGCTTGTTACGTGACGGAAGGAGGAAGGTGGGGCAGGTACCCCCTCCTTCTCTTTCCTACCCAGGCCCATCCCTGCCATGCTTCTCTGGGCCTCAGTTTCTCTATCTGCAGAATGGGCTGAGTCACTCCTGTCCTGCACACAGTCTCACCTGGTGAAGACCAATGGGAGGACTCTTTGTACTGTGAGGGCCGGATACACAGTACCATGGTAGTGCCTCAATATATAAAGAGCATGTCCCGCTGGGATCTTGTTCAGTCCTGCAGTAGTCCGGAGAGGTAAGTATCCGGCTCCTTCTCCTGCAGAAGTAACGGAGGGCTTGCCCCAGGTCACCCAGCCCGCTGAAGGTAGAGCTCACACCCAGCACCAAGCCAGCTCACTCCTCTGATTTCCGGAGCTGCAGGCCCCTGAGCTCTGCCTTCCCTCCGGCCGTGGGTGTGGTCTCCGGCTGGGGAGAGGCTGCAGCAGCACCTCCCACCCTACACCCACCCCCCGCCCCCCACCCGACAGGTTCTGGGAGAACCTCTCGACTGGCAGAGTGAGCAGGTGTGGCGGCGGCAGCAGCAGCGTGCCTGAGGCTCTGGTTGGGAAAATAATCCCAGTTCCGGGGCTCCAGCCTCCAGCGCGGCAGGCAGAGTGTGTTCTGTGCGATCAAAGACAGGATGTACTGGGGAGAGGCCGCACAATTGTTGTGAAGTGGAAGAGAAATTAATTTTAATCTTGGAGTCGATTCCAGCCTGGGAGGGGAGTGCCGACGCTCAGAGCGGGCTGGTGGCAGAGGCGTGTGCTGCTGTTCACGTGGCCACTGCAGCCTGAACGTGGGGGGACATGCAGCCCAACGGGCACCCAAGGCAGCACAGCCTCTCTGGGGACCCTCCCTCATTAGCACCCCAAGCCCACCCCTACATCCTGGCATAGGAAGAGGCCCCGGCCCCCTCATCCCACCCAGAAGGTCTTGGATGCGTTTTCTAGAGCTAGTTCCTCTCCCTGGACCCTTCCCTCTCCCACTAAAATGTACCCACCCTGGGATGCCACCCACCAGATGCAAAGGGGCAGGGGCAGGACAGTGGGCCGAATAGAACCACCTCTTGCAAATGCCCTGGACACTCTGATCATGCCTCTGCCATTCCTCCCTGAGCCCGGAGACCTACAGCGAACAGGCCTCTCCACTGACCCCTCACTAGTAAGCCCCACCCCGTCTCTGGGCCTCAGCTTCCCCAGCTGTATGGCCAGCGGCTGGTGGCCAGCTCCGTGGGGGACCAGTCTGACAACACCCATTCTACTCTCCTCTTCCTTGCTCCGGGGACCCCAATTGCATCTCTGGGGGTGGAGGCAATGGACCAGCTCTAAAGGTCTCTCCTGAGCCTGACCTCACTGCTAGAAGTGGCCACGAGGGAAGACCACCTAAGGGGTTTCTAGAAAGCTCTCCAGGGGGCTGGGCCCAGCCTTCACTCCTTTGCCCCCGGCCCTTCCCCTTCTTGCTGCCCGAGCTCCCACGACCTGCTGCGGTGCAGCGGGCATCTTGGGACCCCAAGGAGGCCCCACACTGAGGATGGCCATGCCAACGGCCAGGAGGCGCCTCAGTGTCACCCCTGGATTTCTGGCTCCATGAGAACCCCAGGATCTCTCTGTGTGGATTAAGACCCTGAGGTTTGTCCCTGGCCACTGGATGCAATTCCTAAGTGATGCAAGCTCTGAACAGGGATAATAATAACAGCTGTGTTATTATTACTAACGCGGGGGCTGCGCTGAGCCCTTCAACCCTGAGGATCTCATTCACGATAGCAACGTGAGGCCAGTCTCGCTACTGTGTCCATTTTACTGACGGGGCTGAGAGATGGTGGTCAGTCGCCCTGATCTGGGGAGGGGGCTTCATTCTGAGGGCAAAAGGCAACAGCTCTAAGCGAGAGAAGCAGGTCAGAAAAGGTCACAGGTTGTACGATGCCATTTACAGGAAACGCCCACGACAGGCAAATCCTTCGAGACAGAAAGCAGATTCGCGGCTGCCGGGAGTTTGCAGGGCAGGGGCATGGGGTCGGGGGTGATTGCTAATGGGTACGGGGCTTCTCTTTCGGGCCATGGGAATGTTCCGGAACTAGAAAGTGGTGACGTTTGCACAACACTGTAAGTTGCCTTAAGAACAGGGCCTCCTGGTCTCCTCTCTGAGGGGGGGACACAGGAGCCCTGGCTCTGTCATCCCCATCCACAGGGAGCAAGGAGGCACCAGCCCCAGCCTGGTCCTGCGGACGGCAGGGGACTGTGGCTGCATCTCCAAGACCTCACAGGGAGTCCTGGGGTGTGGGCTGTGCCTGCAGCTGATTGGCCGAGGCCTGAGCATCCAGCATCCTTCCTGCTGGGACTACAGACCCCCCAGGGGCCCAGCTCCAGTCCACAAGTGGGCCAAAGGCAACAATGAGTCCTAAAAAGACAAACAGGGCCACGGCGGGAGAGCCTGAGCTGGAGATGTGACCGCAGCGGGCTTTAGCTCACACCCTGCTCCCTACCACGCTGGGCAGCTACCTGGAGGTTCAAGGCGTGAGCCGAGGGCCTGTGTTTGGAGCAGGAGAAGCCACCCCCAGTGGGCCGGCCCTGACCTCACAGGTGCCTGCAGGTCAGACGCTCCGGGCCCCAGAGGGCTGGTCAGCCCGGGACAGACCCAGAGGGCAGCAAACGGAAGGGGAGGCGGGTCCAGGGCTGCCCTGACTGCGGCGGGAATGGTAACAGGTCCACGTGCAAAGGCAGGGTCTCGAGGCCCCACGGCCAGCCTAGTCGGCTCTGACATCTGCCGGTCATCCAGCCCCCGCCCCTGGTGGCCCCGTCCCCCAAACACACAGGAATGGATTTAAATAGCAAGAACAAAGCATCAGATTAGCTATGAGGAGGCAAAGTGTAGACCAACCAGCTACCAAGAGAAGTGGGCAGATCCCTTCTGCGTGGCCTTTAGAAAGAGAAGGGGGTTGATTTTCCCAGAATAAATGAGGCCCAGTTGCCTACAAGGAGGGAGGGCCAGCAGGGCTTTTCCGGGCTCTTAGGCACATTTAGGCGGAGTCTGAGAGGAGCCTGCGGGGCTGTGTCCGGCGCATGGGTGCACACACACCCCTTCCCCGCCCTCGTCAAACAAAACTGTGGTGCTGCACCCTTTCTGTCAGCACTGACCTCCCCGTCCAGGCAACCGAGGCTTGGGCTCCCCGTCGGCTCAGTCAAGTCACTCAAGGGACACTGCGTTACTGAGGTCCTAGGGCCAGGCACACAGCGGAGCTCCGAGCCAGGGGCATGACTGTAAAGGGTGCCGGGAACAGGGTGGTGCAGGTGCCCCTAGCAGTGGCGACATGGGCCCGGCATCTGTCCTAACCTGGGGGCCAGGGATGCGGGGATGCTTCCTGGATGGGCAGATGGGGCCGTAAATACGCACATCCCGAGCGGGCTGGAGCCGTGTCCTCTGATCTAATCAGCCTCTCTCGGATGGCCCTCCTCGCCGCCAGGCCTCCCGAGCTCGAGTCTCGGGGCCGAGATCTGTGGGCTAATTGGATCACGATCCAACTCGTTCTGACGGCCCATCTGCGGCCCATCTCGGAAAACACAAGTCTCGGAAGAGGAAAGCGGTTTCCAAAGGTAATTTTCTCTATTACATTTCTCAGAATCACATGTGAAAGTTGACTCATTAGATTTCCCCTTATTTTTGAAAAGAAAATTTATGACTTTGAAGGCTTAAGTGGTTTTCATTTATAAAACAGAAACAGACTCACAGACTTCAAAAACAAACTTATGGTTACCAAAGGGGAAAGGTTACCAGAGGGGTAGGGATATATTAGGAGCTTGGGATTAAGATATACACACCACTATACATAAAATAGATAATCCACTAGGACCTACTGTAGAGCACAGGGAATGCTACTCAATATTCTATAATAACCTATATGGGAAAAGAATCTGAAAAAGAATAGATATGTGTATATGTATAACTGAATCACTTTGCCATACACCTGAAGCTAACACAACATCGTAAGTCAACTACACTCCAATATAAAATAAAAATTAAATTAAAAAACAAACAAGCAAAAAAACCACAAAGTACAATGAAAATGTCAACTCTTTTCTGAGAAAGGCTACATTGAAACGCTAAACATTCCGATGAGATTTGTTCTTCAAGAGTGCTCTGTACGGGACCTCCCTGGCGGTCCAGCGGTTAGGACTTTGCCTTCCCGTGTAGCGGGGGCAGGTTCGAGCCCTGGTCGGGGAGCTAAGATCCCACATGCCTCGTGGCCAAGAAACCAAAACATAAAAAAAACAGAAGCAGTATTGTAACAAATTCAATAAAGACTTTAAAATGGTCCACCTCAAAAAAAATCTTAAAAAAAAAAAAAAAGAAAAAAGAGTGGACTGTACCAGGTTTCACTCCAGCATCCACCCTGCGTGCTGTTCTCTCCTGAGAGCTGAGCGGCCCCAGGTGTGGCTCCCTTCCCAGGCGGGTTGGAAAGCGCCTCTGAGTCAGACCCATGTTCTTGGTTCAACCAGGGCTCCTTTCTTTCCTTGATAACGGTCTAGATTTTGATTATTTTATAGAACCTTCTTTTACAACAAGATACTGCCCCCACCCCCCATTTATGTCTGATGCTGCTTGGAGACCCCCGTCCTCCAGGGCTGTGGTGAACTGGTATTGTTCCAACACGTGGCAGGCACTCAGTAAATATGGTAACCAGGATGGTCATTCCACAAAAAGCTGAAAAGGGTAAACGTACAGCAATAATTCTTTTCAGAAAAAATTATGATTGATTTTTTAATTTTTTGAAATAAGGTGGTGTTGACTCAGAAGGCAACGGGGTGAGGGTGCAGATATGAGCAGAAAGAGAACCCTGTGCAGCCATGCGGGCTGGGACGCCGGGTCTCCGAGAGACATCATTACGAGAATCCCTGAGTACCAGTGAGGCCCTCGGACCGATAAGGGGGAAGGAGGGTCTGGAGAGTCACTAGTGCCTGCTGAGGTGACAGGCCCTCAGGTCCCCAGACCTGGATATGGGCAGGAGGGGCTGCCACTGGGCAAAGACAGGACAGTCAAAGAGAAGAGTGTCTGCAACTGATTTAGATGCACTGAATATATAAACTCCTGTGAGTCCATAAGGACATGTGAGAGAGACACAGACAGAAGGAGGGAGGAAGAGACCCCCCCGCTCCACCCCCAACAAAGCAATACAGACCCCACTCCCTGGATACGGATGGAGATCCTAAAGCACTGGCTCCTTACAGAGAAACTTGATAATGCAAAACAAAGCACCAAGCATCTATCTGCCTTCTCGCACAAATAGTGTTTCAGCTTAACCACATGGTTGTCTGTTTGTTTGTTTTTTGCCTCACCACACGCAGCCTGGCAGGATCTTAGTTCCCTGACCAGGGATCGAACCCGGGCCCCGGCAGTGAAAGCACCGACTCCTAACCACTGGACCGCCAGGGAAGTCCCCCAAATCGTTTTATTTGATCAGGGAACATTCTTCACGATTGGAGAATGCCAGCTAATAACTGTGCAAGGGGTGTCAGCTTAGGAAATGACCATTCACCAGCCCTCATGAACTCATCGATGTTGGCGGAGCCCGCCCTAGAGAGACAGAGAGACCCCCTGGGCGAAAGGCGGGTGGGGAGCTTCACGACAGAGCCATCACCGCCCAATCCCGCAGGCCCAGCTTCTGTCACCCTGCGGGGAGGGACCAGATCTCCACGCCTCCCGATGGGTTGAGGCATGGACCGCGTGGTACCCGCAGTGGGCTGTTGGGCCCAGTGGATGGAGCTGCTGGCGCTCACCTCCACCTACGAGAAGGAGGAGGCACAGAAAGAACAGGTCAATGACAGCACAGGGGACAGAGATGCGCCCAGGTGTGCAGCAGCCTATGGCCAGCCAACCCAGGAAAAGGAGGGGAGACGGATTAGACTGAAAGAAACTTGGGGGACAGAGCTGCCACAAGCCACACAGGGTCCTGAGACAAGTCACTGCTTTGAAAGGACCATTCCTGAGACGACTGGGGAAAGGGGACGATGGGTGGGTTTCAGAGGATGCTGAGGGACCAACCGAACGCTTAGGTGGGACAGCGGTGTTGGGTCTTGCAAGCAGGATGCTGTGCTTTTAAGAAATGCAGGCTGAAGTGTTCCAGGGGAAGTGACTCGATGCCTGGGATTTGCTGAGAAAAGTAAGAAGAGAAAAGAAAGGGCTGGCTGGATGGGAATGATTTCTTGGCTATAACACGGAAGCACAGGAAGCAAAAGAAAAAATAGATTGGACTGCGTCAAAATTAAAAACTTCTGTGCCTCAAAGGACACAGTCAACGGAGTGAAAACGCAGCCCAGTGAATGAGAAAATGTTTGAAAACTGTCTATCTGATAAGAGATGAATATATCCAGAATACATAAAGAACTCCCACAACTCAGCAATAACAAAAACATAATTCAATTTAAAAATGGGCAAATGACCTGAATAGGTATTTCTCCAAAGAGGGTATACAAATGTCCAATAAAAAGCACACGAAAAGATCGCCAACATCACCGGTCGTTACGCAAGTCAACACCATAATGAGATACCACGTCACGCTAAAAACAACCAAAGTAACAAGAGTTGCGGAAACTGGAACCTTGTGCAGTGCTGGTGGGAAAGTAAAATGGCGCAGCTGCTCTGGAGAACCGGATGGTGGTTCCTCAAAGAAACTTAAACATAATATTACCATTTGATCCAGTGATTTCACTTCTGGGTACCCCAAAGAACGGAAAGCAGGGACTTGAACAGCTATTTGTCCACCCACGTCCACAGCACCATGATTCATAATGGTCCAAAGGTGGAAGCAATCCAAGTGCCCCCGGACGGCTGAATGGATAAACAGAATGCGGTCCATCCACACAACGGGATACTATTCAACCTCAGGAGGGAAAGAAATTCCAGCACTTGCGAGGACGTGGATGAACCTTGAGGACATTCTGCTCAGTGAAAGAAGCCAAACATGAAAGGATAAATCCTGCAGGATTCCACTTCTATGAGGTCCCTGGGGGAGTCAGATTCATAGAGACAGAAAGCAGGATGGTGGTTGCCAAGGCTGGGGGGAGGGGGAGGGGGAGGGGGAGGGGAGGGGGGAGGGGAGGGGAGGGGGAGGGGAGGGGCGGGGAGGGGAGGGGGAGGGGGGAAGGGAGGGGAGGGGAGGGGGAGGGGAGAGGGAGGGGGAGGGGGAGGAGAGGGGAGGGGGAGGGGAGGGGAGGGGGAGGGGGAGGGGGAGGGGAGGGGAGGGGGAGGGGGAGGGGAGGGGGAGGGGGGAGGGGGAGGGGAGGGGAGGGGGAGGGGGGAGGGGGAGGGGAGGGGGAGGGGAGGGGGGAGGGGAGGGGAGGGGAGGGGAGGGGGAGGGGAGGGGAGGGGAGGGGGAGGGGTGTTCAATAGGGACAGAGCTTCAGTTTTCCAAGATGAAAAGAGTTCTGGAGACGGATGGCGGGAATGGTCGCACATTATGAAGGTACTTGAGGCCACTGAACTGGACACCTGGAAATGGTGAAGATGGTAAAGTTTGCTACACGTATTTTACCACAATTTAAAAAAGCATTAAATGAATGTAACGGTCAAAAAAAGAAAAAGGGAGGGGATGGAGGGAGTGAACGCAGGCTGTGATTTCTTGAAGGACAGATCTCCACGTGGCCAGATCAAGGCTTCAAAAATTCTTGATCCTGTCCCCACTGTCCTGGGCCTCACTGCGTCTTAAAAGGCCCCCTAGGACCTGGCCCCCACCCATTCCTCTGACCTCATCTGCCCCCTCCCAGAGTGTTCTAGAACGCACGGCACCCCTTCCTGGTCCAGGCAGGGCCTGGCCCTTTCCCCAGCCTTTCCCTCATCTTCTAGGTTTCAGCCTAAATCTCACTCCTCTGGCGCCCTTTCCTGACACCCATGGATGAGGGCTCCGTCCCTGCTACTCTGTGCCACCGCATCCTAGCAGGTGGGTGTGTGAGTGTGTGCACGCGTGTGTGTGTACATTCGTTTCCTGGGGCTGCTGGGACAAAGGACCCCAAACTGGGGGGCTTAAAACAATGGCTTCTCTCAGTCTGGAGACCAGAAGTGAGAAATCAAGGTGTCAACAGGGCCGTCCTCCCTCAGAAGGCTCTAGGGGAGGACGCTTCCGGCCTCTTCCAGCTTCTGGTGGGTATCGGTGTCCCTCGGCTGTGGCCGCGTCCCTCCAGTCTGTGCCTCTGACTCCACGTGGCCTCCTCCTGGTCCGGGTAAAATCTGCCTCCGCCCCCTTCTTACAAGGATGCCTGTGACGGCATTTAGGGTCCACCTGGATAGTCTGCGATCATCCTCCCATGTCAAGATCCTTAACTTCGGGCTTCCCTGGTGGCGCAGTGGTTGAGAGTCCGCCTGCTGATGCAGGGGACACGGGTTCGTGCCCCGGTCTGGGAAGGTCCCACATGCCGCGGAGTGGCTGGGCCCGTGAGCCATGGCCGCTGAGCCTGCGTGTCCGGAGCCTGTGCTCCGCAATGGGAGAGGCCACAACAGTGAGAGGCCCGCGTACCGCAAAAAAAAAAAAAAAAAAAAAGATCCTTAACTTCATCAAGTCTGCAAAGACCCCTTTCCCATATAAGGCGACACTTACAGGTCCCAGGGATGAGGATCTTTGGGTGGCCATCATCTGTCCTGCTACAGTGTGTGCATGAGAGAGAGTGTGCATGTGTTTTCTCTATGTCTGTCTGCACGTGTGCATGTTGAGTGTCCCTGAATGTGTGTGAATGTATGAGTATGTGTGTGTGTGTGTGTGTGTGTGTGTGTGTGTGTAGACCTCTTTCCCTCGAGCCATCACCGCCACCCCTGTCCTGGTGCTTGTGGACTGTGTACTCCAGTCCCCCCAGCACGCCTGGGTGGGGCCAGGGCTCTCCGTTTCTGCCGAGGCCCCACTATGGGGCACAGAACTGACGATCGATACAGGTTTTCCACGTGAACACCCTGTACTTGAACCAGGTAGCCAGAAGCCAGCCCTTGCAGATGAATGACGGCATAGTTAGCTTGACTAGACCTGGTGCCTGAAGGGAGCCGGGCCTTGTCTGTTATTCATAGGTGGGGCCTGGGCTCACAGGGTGCTCCGGAGAGCAGGGTGGAGAAAGATGGGGCACTGTGGGACTGGCCCCTTGCACCCCCAGAACCCCAGCAGCCTTGCTGCCCTTATCGCGGCCTCCTGAACCCCAGATCTTGGCCCCTGGTACACCAGGACCCCAGTAGCCCTGTAACCCCAGATCCCAGCACCCTGGTACCCCCAGAATGCCAGTAGCCCAGGGAAATGCCAAGGAGCAGCCCCCATGGCACCTGGGCCAGCCTCCAGCAAGCCAGCGAGCCTGCCGTGTGACAGGGAGTCTCGTCTGGGGTCTGCGAGCCACCAGCCTCGGCTTTACCTGTGGACCCAGGCCTGCGGAGCTCACCTGAGAGGTCCGTGCAGGCAGGTCCCGTTGCAGGTAAGCGCTCTTGGCCCAGCAGAGGAAGCGGGAAGGTACCCCTGGGCCAGCCGGCAGCCCACAGTGGGCTGGGATGCACATGGCAACTGGGGCTAATTTTCTCCTGCAGAGAACTTGATCCCATAATCTGGTAAATACACACTAATCATCGCTGCGCAGGGAGCGTACGTGCTCCGGGGTCCGGGGGGAATGGGCTGGCGGAGGAGACACCGCCGGCTGCCAGCATGAAGAACACGCTGCCGGGAAGGGGGACTCCCAAAGCCAAGGCGGGAGTAGGAGAGGCTTCCGGTGACCGAGGACGGGCTCCGTGCGGGACGTGCCACCCCTGCAGTCACTGAATCCCGCACCACGCGCCTGCCTGGCACCACTTACAGACGAGGGCACTGAGGCTGAGGGTGTGGACGGGCCCCGTGTCTCCCTGCCGACCATCCCTGGAGCTGGGATGCAAGTGAGTCAGCCTGAAGCTCTCTCCCTTTGCACTGAAGCAGAGAGAGAGTCCAGGAGGCTCCGAACAAACGGACCGCCACCCCCTCTGATGGGAGGTGCTCTGCTGGATCAGAGGCGGCCAAGGGAGCCCCGTTTTGTTCACTCTGAGTTTCTAGCGTCGTAATGATAATAGAAAATCTGAACAATTACTAACATATGCAATGTGGAGATTTGCTAGAAAAATCTCGACGTCCGTCTGCTATAGACTGAATGTTGGTGTCCCCTCCCGCCCTGCTGACCGCCAACATTCCTATGTTGAAATCCTAACCCTCCGGTGTGATGGTGGGTGGAGGTGGGACCTTGGCGAGGTGATTAGGTCACGAGGCTAGAGCCCTAATAAATGGGATTAGTGCCCTTATAAAGGAGACCCCGGAGAGCTCCTTGGCCCTCTGCCCCATGAGGACCGACTGGGCAGAGCTGCGGCCCGAGGGAGGCCTGATTTGCCCCCTGCTCACACAGAGCTGCCCCTCTGGCTGGGGGTCAGGAAGGAAGTCACCCCCAGGGCGGGATGCCCATAGAGCGCTCTCGAGTCCGGGCTCTGGAATCTTGAGTGAGCCGCTCAATCGCTGGAAACGTCACCATCTTCATCTGTAAAATGGGGTCGAAGATGCTAATCCGATAGTGCGACTGACCAGCATCCTAGTGGTGCCCACCCGGGACGGGACTTAGAGGGTCAGGAAGAGCCTCTTTGCTCCACTTATAAGATTTCAGCTAAAGTCACATACTGGCCATTTCCTCATGAAAAGTAACAATAGATACCGGACAGAATTTTTTTCTTTTGGCTGCACTGGGTCTTCGTTGCTGCGCGTGGCCTTTTTCTCTAGTTGCGGCGAGGGGCGCTACTCTTCGCTGCGGTGCACGCGGGCTTCTCATGGCAGTGGCTTCTCTTGTGGAGCACGGGCTCTAGGTGCATGGGCTTCAGTAGTTGCGGCACGCGGGCTCAGTAGTTGTGGCACGTGGGCTTAGTTGCTCCACGGCACATGGGATCTTCCCGGACCGGGGCTCAAACCCGTGTCCCCTGCACTGGCAGGCGGATTCTTAATGACTGCGCCACCAGGGAAGTCCCAATACTGTACAGAATTCTTTTAGTGGTAAATTTTTCTACGATGCATTTCTTTTAAAAGTGCTTAAGTCGGGCTTCCCTGGTGGCGCAGAGGTTGGGAGTCCGCCTGCCGATGCAGGGGACGCGGTTCCGGAGAGATCCCACATGCCGCGGAGCGGCTGGGCCCATGGGCCATAGCCGCTGAGCCTGCGCGTCTGGAGCCTGTGCTCCGCAGCGGGAGAGGCCGCAGCAGTGAGAGGCCCGCGTACTGCAAAAAAAAAAAAAAGTGCTTAAGTCTGTCCACAGGCTCCTGTAGAAGGCACTTTTCCGTCAATGGCCGAGACTGACCCTTTGCTCTCCTTATGGCCCAGGGACACCAGGGCCCCACCTCCCCTGCAGTGAGGGACGGCCAGGACATGGGATTCCAGTCAGCGGAACGTAGGGGGAAGTAACTAGCCAGCCAGATGTGGTGGAGCCTGGCGACCCGGGCGCCCATATATTGGGGATAGAAGACCCAGGAGATGGGGAAAGCCTGGGTCTCTAATCACAGCGTGGACGAGGGCTGGCCGCCCTTTGGGAGCATCCTTTAGGGACTTGGAAGGAGCAAGAAATAAACTTCCGTTGTTCAAATTACAGCCATTATTCATCGTGGGGCCTGTTTGTTGCAGCGTCTGGCGTTACCACCGCGACACAAGGTCCAATGCGGTGGGAGTCCTGTGAAGCCAGCTGTCCCTGGGCAAGGGTCCGGCACTAGGGACTGTCATCGGCGCTGGCTCTTGTGGGTGAGTACCTTCACATTCTTTCTTGGGAGTTTGCAGGGTGAGGGAGAGGGTCACGGGGGACCGGACGCCAGCGTGGGGAAGGTCAGAAGGACAGGGGCCGGGGCTGCTGTGTGTCCGCACTGTCCCCGGGGCAGAGGCTATTTCATTGGTTTTTCTCCTTGGACAGATTCACAGTTTCTGCCATCAGGGTGTCTTTAAAAGGACGCCAGGAGAAGTCATCCCGACAATTCCTGCATTGTGCCCTGATACCATTCTGAGGAGCAGGGAGCAGTCAGGCTGTGGCTTCCGGGTACACTTTTGTGGCCGAAAATGCCACGGGCTTTATAACTTTGATTTCCTGTTCGATTCAAACTTAAATCCCGAATTGCAGCGCCGCGGAGAAATGACCAGGTGGAGACGGCGGATGACGTGGCGGGGAGGGGGCGGTACTTAGCCGTAACCCCAAGCAGAAGGTGGCCTGCTGGAGCGTCCCGGGTGAACCGCTTTTGAGGACGAGGTTCTGCCTGATTTATGGGGACAGTGGCTCGTGATCACGACTCAGGGAAAGCTGAAGAGTGTCCCCTTCTGCTCACACCAGCCGGAAAGGGAGGCCTCCCGCGGCTGCCTGCACCTGCCCTCGTCTTCTGGGAAACAGCAAGCGGGGCACGCACTTCCTGGAGATTCACAGCTGGAACAGGAGTCTCACCGCGGAAGGCGGCTAAGAATCCCGAAGGCCTTAAGAGACCGGGAACGATGCAGCGGTATGACCCTCAGGCTCGCCAGCCGTAATCTTGCCGGTCTGTTCAACTTTCATCAGGCGACAAATACAAGTTGTAGAGAAACTTGCACTTCATAGGAGTTGCCTCCCTTTGACTCACCCCCGTGCCCATCTCCTTCTCCCAGGGAACCCGGTTATCACAGAACTTTGACACACATTCATGTTCCCTCGGGAAATTCACAGTACGGAGAATGCGTACAGTATCTCTGAACACTTTAAAGAAAGCATAAACGTTTCCATGCTACAGTGCTTGTTCTAAAACCTGCGTCTGCCACGTAGGGTTACATTTTGGGGATCCCTTGTATCTGCACTTACCTCTTACTTTTTAGGTTGCAAGTTATTTTTTTTTTCAATTTTTATTGGGGTATAACTGATTTACAATGTTGTGCAGCAAAGTGCATCTGTTATACAAATACATAGATCTACTCTTTTTCTAGATTCTTTTCCCATACAGGCCATTACAGAGACTCATCTCTTTCTTTTGAACTTCTGCGTAGTTTTCCTTCATCTGACAAGGATTTACTGAGGGTCTGCTACGTGCCAGGTGAATAAAAAAGACAAAGTCTTTGACCTCTTAGAGTTTACGGCCCCCTCTGGGGCCGGGGAGACAGACCTACAATAAAATATGCATATAAACTATGCCATGTGGCGCTGAGTGCCCTGAATACACAGGAAGCTGATGAAAGGACGGGGGATGGGGGAAGGCAGGAGTGCTGGGAGCCGGGAGGCCTCTGGGGGCCTCTGAGATGCGGCCCGGGGGGAGAAAGAGTGGCCAGCAGGATGCCTGCAGCTCCCCTGACTCACCCCTACTGCCGGGGTCTTCCCCATCTTATCACCATTTCAAAGATGCTGCAGGGAACGTGCTCGTTCATGTGAGAGGCACGTATCCCGGTGGGCCAGGTCACGCACGACACAGAGCACGTCCATGCCTTGTGTGACCCTAGGACCATGCACAGCGGACAGGGGCATCGGTGATCCGTTTCAGAGCCGAAGGAACAGTTATGACTGACCTGTGGTCTCAGGGTATTTTTAAAAAGTCAAGAATACTGCTTTCTTTCTTTCAAAAGAATAAAAAAATAAAAAATAAACTGTAAAGTACACATAACACAAAATTCACCATCTTAACCGTTTCTAAGTGTACAGCTCAGGGGCATTAAGCACATTCAAATTGCTGTGCAGCCACCCCCGCTGTCCATCTCCAGAACTTCATGTCACAAACTGACACTCTGTCCCCATTAAACACTAACTCCCCGACCCCCTCCCCCAGCCCCTGGCTCTCACCGTCTACTTTCTCTATGGTTTCGACTCCTCTAGGGACCTGCTACGAGTGGAATCACAGCCTTTCTACCCCGGCTTTGGAATTCCTGGCCCCCGTCCCTCTGTTTCCCGAAGCTTCCCAGCCCGGACACCTCGGGGGGCAGTGGCAAGAACGGAGAGGGGCTCCCATCCCAGGGCAGAGTCCGCAGCCCCTCCCTGCGGGTCAGCTCCCTCTCTGGGCAAGCTGGCAATGCTCCCCTTCCTACTGTAAGTAAAGAGGAAGGTGGACCTTTGAAAGCACACCTTTTGCAAGAGTATTCCAGAGACAGGCTTAGTATGAACAAAGCCAGACAGAGGACGACCTCAGAATCCATGCCCAGACCTGCTGGCCAAGCCTCCCGGCCGCTGAGCCCCACTTTGCTGTGATCATTCCGTTAATTCCTTCCATCATGCGTTTATCTCCCAAACAATAGCCCGTGCCCTGTGCCAACCAATACCTGCACCTGTATCTTGATAAACAAATGAAGAAGGAGGTCACTGGCTATTTAAGGTGACCGCAGCCGAGCGGGGGCGATGGACAAGCAAGGGGTTAATCAGAAGGTCGTGATGAGAGTGCGTACGGAGAGCGCTGGCCAGGGGGCTGCTGGGCACACAGCCTGTTCTCAAAAAACCTCCAAATGAAACCAAAACAGGCAATTCCATCCAGAAGGCTCATTAAAAAACACTCCTGGAAAATTAACGGACAACAAACACAATTTCTTCCTGGTACGGGGGGGCCGGGCCAGACACGAGAATGGGAACCAATCGGTACAGGCTCACTCGGCGCTGCAGGGGCTGGACTGCTGCCTAACGACAAGGTCATGACGCCTGTGCCTGCCACCAGCCCCTGGGCTGGGTCACCTTGCGCTCAGAGACTGACACGCCCCCGTCTCGAAGCACGCCCGGGACCCAGTGCAGGCGGCCAGGCTCCCTGCCAGCCCTCAGGGCCACCTTCCCAGGAGACCATATGGTGGTCAAGAACCACCGACCCGGAGCCCAGACTTGGGTTCGAGTTCTGACCCATCCCCTCCCTCGCAAGGTCGTCGTGCTGACCAAGCCCCCAGAGCCTAGGGTGCAGAAGGCGCTACTGTCACCTCCCTTATGAGACAAGGACAGAGCGTTCCAGCCCCGTGTGGACCTCAGCAACTCGCACGTTGAGGCCTGGGGCCGAGACGGTAGCGTTTCTGGTCTCCCTGGTTACCATGCCTCCCTAAGGGAGGCCGTTCGGTGTAACTGACTGAGTCTCAGGCTGGAAAGATTGTCCATCAGACGTGGCCTCGCCCCGCACAGCAGGTCAAAGGCCCCGGGAGCTCATTTCCCAAGCATGCTCTTGTGGACTGAATGTGTGTTATCCCCAAATCCTTATCTTGAAGCCCTAACTCCCGATGTGATGGTATTTGTGGGGCATTTAGGAGGTGATTAGGGTTAGATGAGGGTGCAGCCCCCATGATGGGATTAGTTCCTTCACAAGAAGAGATGCCAGAGAGATGCTCTCTTTCCCTCTCTACTAAGTGGGGACAAAGCAAGAAGACAGCCGTCTGCAAGCCAGGAAGAGAGGCCTCACCAGGAACTGAATCAGTCGACACCTTGGTCTTGGCCTCCCCAGTCTCCAGAAAGAAAAGAAACGTGAGAAATAGATGTCTACTGTTTAAGCTGCCCTGTCGAGATAGTAATTTTTACAGCAGCCTGAGCTGACAGAGACACTCACTTATCGCAAGTTTGCCCCCCAGCCCAAGCAAAGGTGCCCAACCAGGCCCCCCACCCTCAAAATTAATGCATAGTGTGGCCACAGCTTATCTCTCCCAATATGCGCGGCCCCCGGGGCTGCCCCCTCTCAGCTCTGCTGGGGACAGCCAGGAGCTTCTGTCCTCCCTCGACTCCTCCTGTTTTCCAGCTCAAGTTTTCACTCCTTCCCTCCCTTTGAAAATGCTGGCGGAGGAAATACTAACGTGTGATGGATGCCTTCCTCTTGGGCATGAGGCCTGGGGGAGAGTCTAACGCCGTGGTCTTTGGGAAGAAGGACTGGGTCTGATTCATTTCTGATTCCCCAGCCACTAGGCCTGGCCCTACATAACAGTTGCTCAAAGTAAGTCTGTAGACATGTAACCCAGACACACACTGGACCCCACGTGTTCAGTCCATGCCTAAAATGAGTTTCAAACTCTGCTGAATCTGCCTACCCAGCAGTTCATCTTCCTCTTTCTCACACCTGAAACTCCACCTTCCTTTGCGAGCCCACCTGCCCCGACTCTCAGTCCTTGTGGCCAAGGGGGCTGACCCAGCCCAAGGCCTAGGGGAGGGCATGTGATCCAACTCGGGCAATCAGCATCTTCCAGCGGCTTAGCCAATCACTGGCTCAGGGATGGACATGTGACCCAAAGCAGGCCAATGAGATGCTCTCTTTCTGCTGGGGTTCTTCAGTGGACAGGATGAGAACCTGCAGCTGCTGGAAACCACATCTGCCACCTTCACGGGGAGAACCCACCCGAGAGTGAAGCCAACACAGAGGAAAACAGAGAGAGGGGGTAAGACCCTGGGAACATCCCTGAGCACCTGGATCCAGCTGAGCCTGAAGCCAACATCTCTGGGATTTTCAGTTACTCAAACCAGTAAATTCCCTCTGCACGCCGAACCAGTTTGGACTGAGGTGTGTCAGTTGTAGAGAAAGTTCTGGAATAACACACATTGGCGAGAACAGAGGAGATGGGGCACTCTTGCTTTGCTCCCATCCTTAACCAACTTCCCTTGATGCTTTAAGACAGGTCCCTTCACCTCCTCCAGGAAGCTCCCCAGGGGTCCTCTAATGAGTTATGACCTTCACCTTCCATGGACTTTCAATCCGCTTAGTCAGTGCCTCCCCTCAAGACCTGAACTATTTCATAACCTCCAGTTGGGCCTCCAGGCTGGGCAGTAGGATCCACCTGGGAAAATATGACAGGGGACACTGCAGCCCTCGAGTCCACGCTCCAGGGTCAAGCGAGCCCCACCATGAGAGCTGTGTGAGTCTGGGCGCATCACGTGACCTTTTTGGGCCTCAACTTCCTCATCTGCAAAATGGGACCATCAGCAGAACTGAGCTCCTGGTGCTGGGAGGAGTGTGGAATGAGACACTGGCGTGTCCCGCACACAGCTGACCACCAGCAGCAGCTGCATATTCTGACCGAGTGGCCGTGAACCCCGTTATTTGGGTGAACATCCATCACTTGAAGCTGAAACCGGCCCTTCCTGCTCTTGACCCTGCTGTCCCCACTGCCCCCTTGGACGCTGTAACCCACGCCTCCTTCATCTAAGGTGTCCCTTTTCTAGGCTCTCCTATTCCCCCCACCTCTGGCCCTCTTGGCAGGTGACCCACCCATGACCTTCAAGATGATGGGCCACCCAGAACCAGGCATATGCCCGTCCTCACAACCTGTCCCATAGTCCTTCTCGCCACCCCTGCTATGGTCCCTCTGGCCCCTGGTCCTCCTTGGTTCTGTCATCTCCCGTCTCAGCCTCTGTAAATCCAGGGGCAACAGGTTTACATGCCTTCTAGATGAACACTACCCGCCCGGGGAAGATGCAGCCCTTTGAGGCATGTCCTGCCTCCCCTGACCAGCTTGGGTGCCAAGCAGCCCTGGGAGATGTCCCTACCCCACTGTCCCCCGGGCCCCCATCTCTCAAGGCCCTGCCCCTTGGTCAGTTGTGTTGTGGATGCTGGGCAAGGCGCTCTGTGTGGATCTCCCATCCCACGCTCTCCTGGGAAGTCGGTTCTGCTACTATCCCGCACCCCAGGAAGCCTTCCCCGACCCTCCAGCCCACCACGGTCCCTCCCTGGCCAGGCCCTTTACACCGTTCCCTATTCCAGGCCGTGTGGTAGAGATGTTCACGATGTGGGCTCTGAAGCAGCCGCCTGCCTGGGCCACAGCCCGGCCCTGCCACTCACTCGCTGTGTGTCTGTAGGCAGGTGAGTCTTCCTCTCTGTGCTCCAGCCTCCCTGTGCAGAAAAAGTTGCTGATAGGAGTACCCAAACTCAGCTGAGCGTTAAGTGGGTTCAGCACGTGAAATCCCAGAAGTGAAGCCTGGCAGACAGGAAGTGCTCAGGAAATTCAAGCATCTCCCTTTGTCTTGTCCTCACTGTTGTTTATGCTGTTTGCAGTCAGCATATGCCGTCCAGCAGTGATGTCGCCAGTGGGTTTGAGCTCTGGCTCCAATGGGCTGGGCTGGCTCCCCTTCCCCTGCTCCTAGGCTTCTTCCACCAGGCCCAGCATCGAGAGGGTTATTTACTAAGTGCTCACTGAACAGCCGTTGATTCAACCCAAGGCTGGGTCAGCCGTTTAGATAAACAAAGAGTTACCCTATGACCCAGCAAGCCCACTCCTAGGTACAAAAGCTGAAAATAGGGACTCAAACAAATACGTGTCCACTTCTGTTCACAGCAGTATCATTCACAGATAGCCAAAAGGTAAAAACAACCCAAACACCGATGAATGGATACACAAAGCGTGGTTCAACCACCAATGGGAGGTTATCTGGCCATAGGAGGAGGAGCACTGACACAGGCTACAACACGGATGGACCCTGGAAACATTCTAGGCGAAAAGGTCATGTGCTGTAGGATTCCACGTACATGAAAAGTCCAGAACAGGCAAGTCAATAGAGACAGAAAGCACATTGGCAGTAGCCTGAGGCTGAGGGAGGTGGGGGGATGGGGAGTGTCTGCTAAATGGCTATAGGGCTGTGGGGCTGTTCTTTTTTTTTTTTTTTTTTTTGGTACACGGGCCTCCCACTGCTATGGCCTCTCCCGTTGCGGAGCACAGGCTCCGGACGCGCAGGGTCAGCGGCCATGGCTCACGGGCCCAGCCGCTCCGTGGCATGTGGGATCTTCCCGGACCGGGGCACGAACCCGCGTCCCCTGCATCGGCAGGCGGACTCGCAACCACTGCGCCACCAGGGAAGCCCAGGGGCTGTCTTTCTGGGGTGATGAAAATCTTCTGGGACTAGACAGAGGTGATGGTCGCACAACACTGTGAAGGCGCTGAATGCTGCTCGACTGCATGTTTAAAAATGATTAAATGATAAATTCTCAGGTATGTGCATTTTGCCACAATAAAAAAAGATACACAGGGAGAGAAGTGCGTGTGTATACACACGTGACAAAACGTACCTCTAACGGACACACGTAAAGAAATAAAAACCCAAGGTAAACCTCGCTACGGTAACCCTGTCTCCTGGTGGCATTCCCCGACCTTTTCCTTGGGTGACAGTGTGAAGGTCTGAGAGGCAGCAGTGTTACGTGGTCAGAACATGGCGCTGGGCCCAGACCTCCTTGGAAACCCAGCTGGTAGAGCTTGTAGGAGCTCTGTGACTCTGAGCCTGCTAATCGGACCTTTCTGTGCCTCAGCTTCCTCATTTGAGAAACGGGGACGGTGCGAGAACCCAGCTCACAGGCTTCTGATGATGCCTAGACGAGTCAGTACACGCGGAATGCTTAGGCATGTGTGTTAGCATTGGTAGCCGATGCTGGAGACACGGTAGGAATGGGCGGGGGGTGGGGGGTGGGGATGGGATGTTCAGTCCGGCATCCTTGCTGCGGAGAAATCTAGAAGCTCAAGTCATTGTACCAGGAGCCACGCCACCGAGCTCCCAGCAGCCTGCAGCCACGGGTGGCCACAAAAGGCAGCTGGTTTCTGGTCAGCTCACGGGCAGAGCACTGCCCTCCTGCCTTCCTTCTCTCAGCCCCAACCCCAGCTCTCCAGGACCCGTGCTGGACACTGGGGGTCCTGGGGCTCACACCTGACCTCACAATGGTGGGTTCCATGGGGAGAGGTTCCCGGGCAGTGAGACCCTGCCTAGGGGGAGAGGGGGGGCCTGGCCTGGTCGGGAAGGCTCTGTATCCCTCCCATGCGCTAACAGCAATGGCAATGACAATAGTAATGGTTCCTTTTGTGTATGCTATGCGTCTTCTTTGCAGATGAGGAAACTGAGGCACAGAAGGGTTGTGTGGCTTACCTAAGGCCACACAGCACATAGGTAGAAGAGTTGGATTTGGACCCAGGTGGGCTGCCTCCTGGGACTGTGCTTTTAAGTCCTGCTCTAACCTGCTTCTCAAGGGCAGCAGCCTCTAATCTGGCCTCTCTGCCTCCACCCCCCTTCTTTACAAGGCCCCGGCTCAGTGACCCACAGGCCATGGACTTCCCTGCTAAGATGCCCGCTTCCAGTGACTGAGTGAGGCCCCACCGCTCAGCTCGGTCCTCAAGGCCTTCCCTGGTCTGCAGGTCCTGTCTCCTTTGTCCGTCCTGGACCTCCCGACATTCCCCACACATTCCCACGCGTTCCTGCCTCTGAGGCTTCATCCAGGCTGTGCCTTCCATCATTTCACAGATACTGACCGAGTGCCTGCCACGTGCTCAGCTCTGGATGGCTCCTTAGCTCGTGGAGCTTCCAGGCCAGGCAGGGTCAGTGACAGGCGCTGACAGTGAGCAGGTGTCATGGGGAATGTTGGGGAGGCTTCCCGGAGGAGGGTCCACCGGGGAGAGATCTGAGAGCGAGCCGGAGTTACCCTGCTGGAGGAAGGGGAGGCGGAAGAGGGGTAACCGTGAGAGAGCGAGTGTGAGAGAAGGAGGGAAAGAGGGGAGAGAGGGGGAGGCAGCAGTGTGGGCAAGTGCTGGGGGTGGGAGGGGGTAGGACACACACTTGGGAGACCAGGGAGAGAGGGCCAAGGTCAAGGCTGATCTGCCATCTCCTGCACCTGCCCAAGTAACCCGTTCCGCCCTCTGCACGCCAGCCAAGTTTAAAGGCCTCCCTCTCCCCACACACTTGGCCCCTCAAGTCAGAGATGGCCTCTTTCATCCCCAGGACCCCTAGCCCTGCCCACGGAGGGCCGAGCACAGAGGATGCGCACTGAAAACCCTGCCATACGAAACCGAAGGCCCCGGGGAGAGGGAAGTGGGAAACCGGCCGGCGGGTGGCTGGCCTCATGGCACAAAAGCAAGGAGACCATCCCCAGGATTTTGCAGCAACAGACGGTCACTGTGGCCTTCCATGACCCCCCCCCCCCGCTCCTTCTTATTTCAACTCTATTTATTCTTGGCACAAACACACACACACACACCCTCATGCCCAAGACCGACAAACTCCATCAGTTAAAAGATCCTACAGGGCATACAGCACAAGGCCTTCCTTCCGTTCATCTGCCAACCTAACCACTGTATCATGAAACTCCCCACAAAAGGGAAGGGCAGACAGAGACAACTCAGTGCTAACGAGGGCCTGCAGAGCTCACTGGGAGGTGGGTGAGTGGTCGGAAGGGAGGGAGGGAGGGCAGGTGGAAAAGACCCAGGAGGGCTCCTTACAGGCGAATCAAGAGGCCCACCAGAGAAGACTGATCCAGAAGCTTCCTATGTGGGGATCTCAGCTCACCATGCCTTCTGCAAACCTCACCCTGTGTACACTGGGGCCGGATATATAGCATCCTTCCTGGGTTGAGGAAGATCATTATAAGATTACATTTCAGTGACCCAGGATTTACCCAGGGTATCAACCAGACCCAAGCCTGGGAGTCACCTGATTCAGATCTCCCTGCGGGGTCCCGGCAGGCTACATAATCTCTCGCAAAATGAGCATAAAACACCTACTTCCCAGGAGTGTCCACTGTTGAACGTGTCTTGGGGCCTCTTTTATGTATCAGGCACTGTGCTGGGTACTAGACACACAGTAGAGACCAGGTCAGCAAACTGTCCAGCCCAGAGGGAGCAGGCGTTCTTGGGAAGGAGAGAAACATAACTCAACCACCCAACACACGAGAAGATTCGGACAACTGAGGAAGCACACGGAGGAAGCATTAGTGTCGGGGGCGACCAGAGGGAGGCTGGGAAGCCCTCCCTGAGAAGGTGATGTGTGAGCGGAGACTTCAGGCTGGCTTAGAGCACAGGACGGCACAGATGCTTAACCGCAGTGATCCCTTCACCCCTCCTCACGGAAGAGATGTCTCCACCAAGCAGACAAGCACACTCACTGAATCATAAGCTGCTGTGTCCAGGAAGGCCAAGGACACAGGACGCAGAGATGGGAGGAGAAGGGAATGCGGGAGGGGAAGTGCTGAGCCCTTGCACCAGGCTCCTCCTGATGGCAGGCTCCGTCCTCTCGGCTCTCAGGTTCAGCACCCTGGAGAGGTCTGACCCCTGGATAGATTTCAGCACCGTGGACAGGTCTAAACCCTGCAGAGACTCCATGCGCCACAGAGATTCAGTACCTTGGACAGGTCCAGTCATGGCCACACACCACACCCCCCCACCCCCCCCCACCCCCCCCCACCCCCGCTTCCTTCTGTTGCTCCCTGTCACTGACCAGCCATACATAGCTGCACCTACTTAGACTGACATTCCAGGCCCTCCCTGGACCAGCCTCTCAGCTCTACAACACCTGACCACTCTCCAACCCCCCCTGAATGTTCCTGACCCCCTGAGCTTTCTCTGAACCCCTTCCTCTTTAGTTTTCTGCCCGTCGAAACCCCACCGACTTACCAAAGCACTGAGCCAACACCACCTCTTTCATGAAGACCTTTTCCTGATTTAAATGGGGGCCTTCACCATACCCTACTTTTTGCCCTCCTTCCAGACTGTGAGTTCCTCGAGGAACTGTGTCTGATTCGTGCCTTCTCTCCCAACTGCACGCCAGCCCAGCACCTGGTGGGCACCCAATGTGTGCTGCGGGAGTGAATGAATGAAGTTGCAAAAATGACTTAGACAAGTATCACTGATGGTCGAGAGCTCTCTCTGCCAGGAACTGCATGCGTCACACACATTTTTATCTAGTTTAAGAAACTGAGGCCAAGAGATGAAAGATTTGCCCAAGTTCACACGGTGAAGAAGCGACAGAGCCTGGATTCAAACCCAGATCACATTGCACAGCCTGTGCCCTTGACCGTGGCTCCTTTCTGTCCCTATCCAACCCAGCGCACTGCCATCTGCCAGTCCCGCGGAGCCTTGAGCACAGCAGCCGTGGTCCCCTGAAGTGACTCTGAATCTTTTTTTAGCCTGAAATTGAAATCACTGATACTTCAAATTAGAACCCCAAAATGAACGAGCCAAGAATTCACATCTGCAATCGCTACGCCACCCGCATCCACCTTCTCAGCAGGATTCTGGGCTACTCCTCAGCCTGGACCACCTGTTCTCAGTCAGTATGGAGGACACAGTGAACTATTCTCTAGGTACAGGAGGAGCTATGTCTACGTGCGGGAAAGGGGACCAGCCTCCCAGCCCTCCAGGGGCTTCCCAAGAGCAGTGCCCTCTTTAAAGCCTCAGAGAGCAAAGACCTCAGTGCTATGGCCCCGGACAGCAAAGACCCCAGTGGTAGGAGCCTTGGAGGGCAAAGACTTTCATGACAGCCGTTTGCCCTGGGCACTGACGTATTCTGAAGGCAAAAACAACAAAATTAGCCAAACTCCTCTGTGCTGACTTTTTTTTGCTACTAAAGGAATGTTCTTCAACCATCACTGAGAAGACAGCAGGAAGCTTAGAACTTAGCAAAGGCTCGGCAAGGTGATAGAGAGGCAGGTCAAGATGGCCACAGCCTCCCCTCCTACAGTAGCTCAGGTGCTGGCAGCCCAGGAGCAGGGGGGCTGGAGTGGGAAGCTAGCCAGGGGGCCCAGGTCTTTTCCAAAACCAGCACAGCAAGAAGCCGCAGAGTTTCAGAACGGAGACAGTCCACGTTCGGAGGGACCCGGGACAGCCACTGGAACCTGCTTGTCTTTTAACGTGAAACTGACAAAACTTGACCACCAAAGTATCAACATGATTCAAGGTCAAGGATTCGCCAGTCGCCCTATAGCTTCCTGCCAACATCTGGCACCCACTCTCTAACTTAGTTATTGAATTAAATGCCCATTTAAAATGACTCAAATAAGATACGAGGAATTCTGCGGGGGAGGGCGGTGGGTAGAGTTCCTAGATCAGCCACACAGGCCACCAGCAGGACATGTGACAAAGGCTCTCACGATACCCTGGAAGGCCAGACAGAGAAAGTGAGCGGTGTGGCGCGGCTGAGAAGGAATGCTGGCACCGGGGAGACCACGAAGGGCTCTGGCCTCGTCTCTGGGATTTGTTGCTAGAGGGTAAAATGAGAATCAGGAACAGGAGTTCCAAGATTACCTAAAGCCAGACTCGTGCCAAAACAGGATTGAGCAACGCAGTGAGTGCCGGGGGAAAAGAGGTTCAAGCCAAAGCCGGAGGCAGTGCCTGCCAAGGGTATCTGGGGCTTGGGGTGGGGCGGGGTGGGTGTCTGCATTAGCTGATGTCCCCTCCACAGAGAGGCACCACGAAGCTACAGCGGAGCGCTCCTGGCTGGAAGTGCCCGACTGCATGTGCTTGGCCCGTGGCGGGTGTGCTCTGTAACAGCTACAGCCGGAGCGCTCCTGGCTGGAAGTGCCCGACTGCATGTGCTTGGCCCGCGGCGGGTGTGCTCTGTAACAGCTACATGCTGGAAACGACGCTGGTAACAATCACCTGCCATTATTATAACGTTATGACTTATTATCTTTTAATTGAAGTATAATTGATTTACAGTGTTGTGTTAATTTCCGCTGTGCAGTAATGGTTTGGTTATAGGTATATAGACATTCTTTCTCAGATTCTTTTCCATTATGGTTTATCACAGGATATTAACTATAGTTCCCTGTACTATACAGTAGGACCCTGTTATTTATCCATCCTATATATACTAGTTTGCATCTGCTAATCCCGAACTCCCCATCCTTCCTTCCCCCTCCCCGCCTCCCCCTTGGCAACCACGTCCTCTACGTGTGACTTATCATTTATTATTGGTTCAGCTAATCATCATTGGTTTCATCTCCTGAGTCGGGCACCATTAATGATGATGAAGGACAAGAAGATGATCAACAACAAATACGGATGGGATGCTATGCCCAGCACCGCTAGCCCTGCATGATCTCCTAGCCAACAAGACAGGGGCTAACAGCAGCTCGCGTGCCTAGAGCTCGGGTGGCACATACAATGGACCCTTGAACAACACGTGTTTGAACTGTCTGGATCCACTCATGTCCGTATTTTTTCAATAACTATATAGTTGGCCCTCCGTATCTGCAGGTTCCACACCTGTGGATACTGAATCCTCGGATACAGAGGGCTGACTATGACACTGAGCATTTATGGATTTCGGCATCTGCGGTGGGTCCTGGAACCGATCGTCCGCGGATACACCAAGGGACTGTAGTTCATCTCCGGCGCCTTAATTCACACAACCACCCAATTTGCTGATGGAAATGTTGAGACCCAGGAAGCATGTGCTGACTGATGATGTGCATAACCACCGATCAGGAATCACCTGGACTTTACTATTTACTCTCCTCCGTGTAATACTTAATTTTCAAGCTGGGGAGGCTGACCGGTTATCACCAGGTTGTAACAACTGTTCAAACCTCCAGCTGGGTTGAAAGTAATGGTTTGGGCAAACATGCAGCTAGGATCTGTGTTACATTTTCCAAGTCCTGGTTCCCAAGCAGCAGCCTGACAAACGTTTTATAAGGTACTCAAACGGTCTCTAAGGAAAACACCAGGGCATCCCTCAGCGTCCTCACTTCAATGCAAACTGAGATTATAAAACAGTTCCAGGCCATCTTTAGTGCAAGTATTTAATACGAGGAAAAAGTAATTAGCAAACTCAAGCATCACTTTCCTAGGAGGAAGGATATTGCTGCCTGCTTTAATTGCAAGGGAAAACCTATTTAGGGAAATTAACACAAAACGAGATTGGCCACTTCAGGACTAAGAAAACAATCACAAAAACCATGGGAGTCTCCCATACTGCATCAGGTTGGGGCGTGCTGGCCCCAGGAGAATAATTAACGCCCACCACAGTGCTGTTGACCTGAAAGCAAACAGTAACTCCTTGTGGCCACGGAGGCTGAGACATTGCCCGTCTGCCTGAGATGGCTTCTTCTAAGGAATAATTTTCCATTTGTGAAATGAATCCCTGTCAAAAGTTAATACTGTCTTTCTAGAAAATCTGAGAAATAGAGAGAAGTCTGCAAAAGAGAAAATGATCACACAGGATCCCATCACCTAGGGGTTAATACTTTCTCTCCTTTCTTTCCTAGGCTTATACTGGGGGGAGGTGGTATCATTTAGAGGCTATTGTGCAGATAACTTTAATTCTGTCCTCTTCACCTAATATGAGGTAACCGTTTCCTGTTGGTAGTGAGAACTTCTTGCAAGCATAATTTTTAATGCTTTCTTATAAATCCACAACAGATGCATGGTGTCCCCTTCACCACCCCCCTCTACCTCCACCCTTTTTGCCGCACTGTGATCTCTGCCTGTTTTTTAGATCATTCCCTGAGGGTGGGGGATGGGCTCCTCGATGTCAAATTCCCGGTTCAGCTTTATGGCTCTCATCACATACCTGCCCCGTCAATTTCTAAAAGGTTTACGGCAATTTATCCTTTCACATGGCAACCTAGGAGTGCTGTCACCAGCGACAGGCATAGTCATCAAAAAAGTGTTTGCTAATTTGAAAATAAAAACTGGCCTCTCGTTGCCCGTGTTTCTTCTTACTCTGTGCCCATGTACACATCCAGCCCATCAAAACATCTCCTAGCGTCTCTGAGCTGTGGTGTTACTGACTCAGACAGCCGGGGTTGGAATCCCAGCTCCCCTGCTGCGTGACTGTGGGCAAATGATTTAACCTCTTTGTGCCTCAGTCCCCTCATCTGTAAAATGGGGATAATACCAATGTTATTTTACAGGATTACTGTGAGGGTCGGATGAGACACTGCAGTGCATGGCAGATACACCCTCGATGACTCCGAATAAGGACACGGGCCTTCGGTTGTATTTGCTGTCAATGTTGTTTGCTCTTCAGATGTTTACGGTTTAGTTGTCGTATGAGCAATTCTTGAGATACAGGATATTTGAGTTTACGAAAGTAACGCAAGAAACAAAACTCGAGTTTCCAAATGGGGAGGCTTGTGGAAGAAAGCCAGTGAGACCAGCGCGGTGCCTGCTTCTGTGTTTTTGTTAGAACGCTAAATTAAGATGTTCAAAGAGCCAGAACAATGAGGCCAGCCGGTCATCACCCTTCCTGCCCAGCGGAACCCCCGGCGGCGTCACCGAAGCTCCCTAGAAACGCTGATGCTCCTGCCTCGTGGTTCCGATCCTGTGGGTGTGGGCTCAGCCCAGGTCTCAGTGTCTTTGAAAGGTCTGCAGGCTACCCTGGTGCCCAGCCGGCTTTCACTGGGTGAGGCCGACGGGCACTCCAGTTTGTTGAGTCCCTGCAGGAATCAGAATGACACCCCCACCTCCAGTCTCCTTAATTACTTCATGCAAAACTGTCACCCCATCCACGTCCTCCTGACGACTCCTCCCGGCAAGCGGTCTCTCCTGCCCCACCTCCTGTGGTCGAGGAGCTTGAACCGAGATAATCTCAAAGAAATAGCAGACGGAGTATTCAACACACTGTGTCTGAGGCTGACTGCTTCTCAGCTTCGACGGCAACTCTCCGAGACGTCTGTTATTTAAACCAGTCTGAATTGGGCTTCCTTTTGGTCCTTAATCATTCTTGGCTGGTGGAGGCCCCAACCTTAAATGTGACCCGCACAGGAAGAAAACTTGCCCAGACTCCCCCGCCTGCTTCTCCCTCTGGGCTGCCACTGCCCCCGGCCCACCTCTCTGAGGATCACTCCCCGCCCCCCCAGGTCCCCAAAGGGACACTCAGAGCCCACCGCCCACCCTGTCCACTCCCGCTGCCCCTAACAGCTCTCTGGGGAAGCTTCAGTGTCATCAGCCATCCGGGGGACTCTGGCACGTCAAGCTGATCTGAAAACTGTAAACACACACGGTCTACAGAGCCGTCTGTTCGAGTGTCTCCATGCACGGAGCGCCCACTTCCCCTTCTCCACCCCTGAGATGAGATTTCATGACAACCTGCTGGCGCACCAGGGCCCATCTATTTCATCCTAATTCCCAACTGGAAGATAGCCTTTTCCACACAATTTCATTCAGACCTTTGGCTTTTGGGCAGGAGGGAGGGGCGTGGTCAACAAAGAAACAATACCAACAACAAAAGAACAGACTCCTCCCCAAGGGCAAGGCAGAGAGATATACACTTTAGAGGACGAGCACCTAAGAAAGGCACGCACAAAGGAAACCCTCGACAGGGTCGATGCCGGCAAGATGACCGTGTGTGCGTCAAAGTCCAAGAAGGAAAAATGAAATTCAGTAGCAGCTGAAGACTCGGAAGAGTGAACATTCACTTCAGAAGTTGCCTCTTGGTCCCAGAGTTCACACTGCAGCACGCGTTTTTAAAGTGAAAGTAAAAGTCGGACACGCTTTGAGTTCCTTTCCAATGGCAAAGAGAAAGGAAGGCTTGCGGGAGGGTGCGGGGTGGGGGGGCGGATGTGGGGAGATGTGGACAGTTTGCCCGCCCTCGGGGCAGCTTCCAAACAGGACCCCGCACTTGACCAAGAGCCCGGAAACCCCAGGCTCCAGGATGGCTTCCGGTCAAAACAAAGATCCACCTATGACACGTGAGTCTGTCTAAAACAATCCCTCCACGATTGAAGCTTTTCACTGAAAAACACAGAAAGATCTTCTGTTGGAAAAAACATGCACCTATAAGGCTATAAACGATTTTACTATTCCAGTGGCGGAATCCGGCAGCTGGGAAAACAACTCAGTGGAGATAGTCCTTTACACCCAAGCTCCTAAAGGAGAATTTCTGAGCCCCATGAGGCAGCCTTGGAATGAAGTGGGAGGAGCGAGGTTCCCAGGCCCCCCACCACACACACCGGCCGGCCCACTGTGTTCCCCATTAGAGTAGGACCCGTGGTGAGCAGCCTTGTAGGGCCTGGGGCTGTTTTGGGCCCACATCTCCTTCAGGTCATTTGAGACATAATAAGACAGACATAACCTTAAGGCAGCTCAGGGCCAGTCATTCCTGGAACCCTGGAATTCAGAGGCTGCCCAGAATATCAATGCTGTTCCAAAGTGGCAAATACGTCTGCACAGCAGAGGTTAGAAGCAATGTCAGAGGAGGCGCTTGGAAAACAGAAGGGCAGAAACTCTTAACGCTCCTAATTTCCATGGAGCCTTCCATCCATCCGACCAGGTGGCATGCCTTCTCTACCCGGCCCAGGTGTGTGCTGCGGGCACGTCTGCTTCCTGGGAGAGGGGTGGGCCCAGCAAACGCTCTGCGGCCGTCCCACGCTTCTTTTATTGACTAGTTTATCAAGGAAACAATCTGATGAGCCTAACAACCAGGGATGCTCCCGCCTCTGCAGCCCTCATTTATTATTTAAAACCGAAAACCAGCAACAGCTATGGCAACTTACTGGAGTCTCTCTCTCTGTCTCTGCCTCTCTCTCATACACACACACACACACACACACACACACACACACACACACACACACGAAGGGGACTTACATCACAACTGCAACCTACAGAAGATGATTCAACCCAGTCTCTCTGCATTTTCATGAGGTTACAAATCGAGTTAACTCATGAAACCACAGCGGGTTTCAGTCTCCACCATGCTGGGTGCGCATCCCACAGTTTCAGTGGACAAGAATCCAAAGGAGTGCAATTCTTCATCCGAGCCAGGCTCTGATTGGTCAGTAGTAATTTAAATACATCTTTCAGCACATAGAGTGAGACCGACGCACGATGCCTGGTATAAGGTAAAGCACCTTCTGTTTCACGGCTCTCTCTCCTCCAACAGTACCTTTCCTTCCGGGTTTCCAACACTCTCATAGTCTCCAGAAACACCAAGGAGATCACGAGTAGAACTGCAGCTCAAAAAGCACCCTTGGAAGGTTAGGCATCGTGGAGAGAAATGGCTTTAAGCCGCCGTCTCGCCATGGCCTGGATCTCCTCCTTTCCAGAACGAACAAGTGTCTGGCCGGCCCCACGGCAGAGGCACCGAGTGCCCGGCTGGACACCACGCACCCATTCTTTCCACCTACAGGTGGATTTCCGGAGCAGATGAGACAGGGCTGAGGGTGAGCCCTAAGGAATGCTCTTGCAAGAAACAGGAACTCCCAACGGGGGCCATCTGAGCTCACCAAGCCTCTTAGAAATAATTTTTTCAAGGTATAACATAGTCTTTTATTCTTGATATTTCCAAAGGGTAACACATTCCTTTGAAAGTAACACCTAAACATGCAAAAGGCGGGGAGCTCAAGTGTGCCGGCAGCTTGGTACCTCAGACACACCAACATGGTGACTCCAGGTGAGGCTTGAAGCAGCCGGGCACTCACGTCTAGTGAGATTTTTTTTAAACGAAGAGGACTCTCCCTCCTTCCACCTACTAGCAAAAGCTAGTTTTCCCAGCGTCTGAGTTTCAAAGTTTCCTTTTTGTACCATCAACTCCAGCCACCCACCTTGCCCAGGCTCCTTGGTGTTGGAAGGCCATCATCCATCCAACCGGTCAGTTACTTCGACTTAAAAATCAACAGACTCTCGGCCACCAACGCTACAGACCTCACGTGAGCAACAGCCAGAGTACAGCGGTTTCCAGCCTGCCCTTGTGACACAAGAACGGGCCATGGCCCCTCTTGGGTCTATTCATACAGTCACAACCACACGTCCACGCGTGTCCCCGACATCACGGCAACCACCTTTCTCTTCCGTCTACCTCCTACTTCAAGACCAACGGCCAAGTTACATACATTTTAAACCTCCAAAGAGATAAAGCTACAGTCTCAAAGACAACCCCAACGCACAGTCCTCAGAAGATGGCATCCACCGTGGCTGGAAATAACCAAGCAACCCCGGTCCACGGCAGCCTCCGTGCCCGCCCCCAGATCTGGCCCAGTGACCATGCTGCCAAGACCACAGACCCCAACCCCACGAGAGGCGGCACTCTCCCCAAGCAGAAGGATATGAACACCGCTGTCCCTACCTCAATCAAGAAGTCCCCAGTCCTCAGTCCGGCTTGCCATGCCACCCCACCTTCATCCACGGACTCCAGGTACTGCAGGGCTGGGAACGCTGGCGTTGGCGTGAACTCTTCGATGGGCGTATCCGCTGGGAAGACAAGGTATACCGCATTACAAGCCTGGGAGATGTTTCCAAGTTGGTAGCCCAGGCCTCCCACGGGACCCTGGGAGAAAGCAGGCCCTTGTGTCTCCGTGGGAAGGGGGTGGCCCGGGCCAGCTCTCCCCTGGGAAGGGGCTGGTACTCCTGGTCACGGGTCAACACCAAGTCAAGCGACGGAGCCAACTGCCTTTTGGTGCCACCACCATCCCTCTTGGCCTCTGCGCTGAGAACACAGGATAACGTGCTCCCCTGTCCATGTCTGTATGTACACGCCTGTCATTTTCTTTAAAAGCATCAGTGACTAAACATTTTCAGTTCTATAAATGGAAAAGTTCCCCCCATAACCACATGGAGCTTCAGAAACACCACACTGAACTGCTCGCCAAATTTACATCTACGTAGACTCGCTACCAAGGGAATTCAACTTGGAGCGTGGACGGAACAGAACGCTGACCCAGTGGGTGGCTGCAGATTTGGAATCCGCTTATGAATCCTCTCTGCTGGGAGCCCGGCTCTCTGTGGCCACTGTGCGGCCAGCGTCCATGGGAGGGCTGGGCCCCCACTCCTCAGCAGAGCCAGTGTTGGCTTCTGGGCCCCAGAGCTGCAGAGGGAAACTCTAGGGGAAGAGGTGGACTTTCCTGGGTGGCCATGTGAGGCCGGGGGTGGCGGGTGGGAAGAGGAAGACGGCCTCGGTCGGGGGAGGGGAGACATCACACAGACAGTCATGGACACACACGGGGGGACAGATGTATCTCTTCTCCCTCCCTCTGGACGAGCTGCTGTCAGGGCAGCCCGGGCCTTGAGCAGGTGGGGCTGCCACCGGAGAAGGAGGCCTCCCGGGCCAGCACAGGTGCGGGACCCCCAGCGTGGCACGGAGGCTCCGAGATCAAACTTGCACACGGCTTCCCCACACACGCGGGGCACAGATGTCTCCTCGCACGGGGACGCGATGCCATTTTGTTTTATTCTGAAAGGGAAGACCCCAAGTTCAGGGCTGGCAGTGGGTGCACTGCCGTGGAACACGTTCCTGGAGCCCTCACTGCAGGCCACGTGACACGTATGCTGCCGGCTGGGCCACGGCGGAGGGGACCATCTTGCAAAGTCACCTTAGAGGCGGGCACCCGCACGCCTGCCGCACTCGGAGCTGGGGCCCACTCCCAGAACGGGGCAGTTCTGAGGTGCCCAAAACTCGGGACCGGGTAATTCTGGGCGTCTGAGACCAGGAGCTCCGAAGCCAGCCACAATCAGGCTGAACTAAACCATGAAACACAGATGAAACCCAGGAATTAAAAAAAAAAGAGTGGGGGGAGGGAGAGAGGGAGGGAGGGAGGGAGGGAGGGACGGGGGGGGGGGAGAGAGCGAGCAATATTGTGCACAGAAAATTAAAAATATTCCTAAAGGAAGCCCCGATGTTTTAACAGGCAGAATGTTAAAGAACATGGTTGTCTAGCAACCGAGTACCCCCAGGAAAAGGGCTTCTTTTTGAGCCGGGGAACATTTTTTCTACAGGCGTGCACACACACACACACACACACACACACATGTGGATGTATCCAGGCTGGGAGCCGCTGCTCTTACCTTTCGCCCCGCGGAGCACAAATCCGAAGCCCTCATTGTCTTTCTTCTGCAGGACCACGGTCTTCTCCTCGATGATGCAGTCACTGTAGAGAGAATTCCGGGGATAGCGCCCATTACTGTAGCCCGTCATCATCACCGTGGCCGATCCTCCAGCGGGGACGTTCATCATCATAGCCAATTAATCACCCCAGCTCGCGGGCTCCAGGCAGCATGGAGGCAAGCAAGCCGGGTGCAGGAGGAGTGAAGGCAGCTGGGGGGCAGGCTAACGGGATAGGCGGGCTCGGAGGGGGGGGCCGGGCAGAGGCAGAGCGGGAGCGAGCAGGAGGCAGGAGTCATACATGGTGATGGCAGCGCGGGCTGGCTCTGGGCAGCGGAAAGCAGAGAAAGTAAGTGGCCCGCGGGCACGGAGGAGGCCGCGCGTTACGGAGCCCGGGCCGGAGGCAGCATCCAGGGCGGCGCAAGGAAGTCAGCCGGAGCGGACAGGAGGCGGCAGGCTTTGTTTTTTTTTTCTTCTTCTCGAAGGGCTTTAAAAAAACATCACATTCTTTGTGCTCCCTGCAGCCGCAGGTACCGGGAGACGCGGCGACCCCTCCCTCTGCTCCGGGGGAACGCGGGCCCCCCTCGGTCTTCCGCGGAGCCCACAATGCCACCGGCGGCGGCGGCGGCGGCCGGGCGTCATCCCGCGCGGAGAAACCGCAGGCCGGCGGAGGGGGCGGCCGGCGGGCGGGGGCAGGTCACTCCAGTGACACGGAAGCCACTGACAACCCGGCCTCCTCTGGCGTGGGGATGGGGAGAAAGGGGGCTGCAGGCTCCCCCTTGGAGACACAGTCTAAAGCCACACCAGCTGCCTCTTGGCACAGAATTTTTGCTTTTTTTTTAAAGGAAAGAAACCCCAAAGCTCCAACTTTGCTTCGGTGGCCAGAGCCTCCCACCATCCAGAGTACGGGCGCGTCGCCACGTGATCAACCGCCCGCGGCACCGGGTGCAGGACCGAGGTGGACTTCCCGGCACCCCGCCCACCTTCCGGGGGCCGCATCCCTCTAGGATTCCCTGCTGCCCCGGAAGTAAGTCGGAGGGGGCGGGCAGGGCCGCTGCAGGGGAGGGGCAGGAGGCAGCCCAGAGAGGCTTTCTCCAGGGTCCTAAGGGGCTGGCGTGGGAGGGCAGGGTGAGGCGGAAGGGCGCCGGCGGGCGGGCCCCCAGCAATTCCGCAGGCCTCTGTCCTGGAGGGGGAGGCCTGGGGATGCAGACGGCGAACGGTGGGACGGGCTCGAAGTCCCAGACGACTGAAGGTCAGCTTTGCCCAGCACTGGATTCGCCTCCTGCAGGAAGCTCGTGGCCCCCGCTTGCAACCCAGGTAGGGTGGCCCGGCAGGGGCCAGCAGCCGAGAGCATCGCACAGCACGGACGAGCCGGGGCGGCTTCCGAGAGGTGGGGGACGCAGCCGGAGGACACACAGGTGTCCGGACCCGCTGCTGAGCCCTCCAGCCCTGCAAGAGGTGCCGCACAAAGGAACTCGTGGGCGTGGCCCTGCCTTCCAGGAAAGCAGGGAGGGACACACACCTTGACAACAGGCAGACCACACAATCCAGGATGACCGGTCCAGGGTGTTCTCAGAACCTGGGCCGGGGTTCAGTCCCTGGGCACTCACTCAGCCTGCCAAGTACGGGGGGGGGGGGGGGCCCAGGGAGCCATTGCTTTAACTGCCGCTTGGCGGGGAGCCAGGACCCAGGAACCACAGGAGCGGAAGGGGAGGGGCTTGGTGGGCGGGGCTCTGGGGGGAGTGGACCCTCCACCAGGCCTGTCCGCCTTTCCATCCCGTGCCTTCCCCGACCAGAATACAGACACAACTGTCTCCCCACCACCCCTTCTCCCCAGCTCTGAACTTCTCAAGCCTGAGGGCGCCCTGGCTGGGCAGGTGCAAACCCGCCACCTGCTCCTCCAGCGAGAGGCCTCCAAGGGCCAGTCTGCTGAAGCCACACCTTTTGCAGCTGCACGTCCCCCTGCAGGAGCGGCCCCTTGAAACTCTGGAAGGATGGTGCCTGCCCCCCTGGGGACACATGTGGCCCCCGACGCCTGCCTCCGCCCGGCTCCAAGGTGACCCTGTCCCGCTCTCCCCTCTCGTGGCCTCACCATGAGCCGGCTCCACCCGCCTGGCAGGCGACCCCCGACACCTTCAGCTGGACCCTCCAGCTGTCCCCCAGGCCGGGGAACTTGTTAGGGACAGTGTGGCTGGCCGGCCACTGGTTGACTCCCTCCCTACCGACCGTGGAGGGCGAGGGAAGGCATTAGCGTCACGCAGAGCTCAGCTCAGATCCCGGCTTTGCTCTGGCCCCAAGGTCACTCTGACCTTCAGAGCCTCAGGGTCCCGCTCTGCAGAATGGGAATAATAGCAAGGCACGCCTTGAGGACCTCACGAGGAGTCAGCAAAGCAATCCATCTGAGCCCAGGTACGCAGCACGTGTTAAGAACAGCAACCGTCCCGAGCGGGGTCATCGTTGGCGTGTGCCAACCCCCTCTTCCTCCTGTAAGGACCCCTCCCAGGCTAACGGCAGAGCCCCTCTCCTGAGTCCCCTCTTAAACCTCGCGGCGGTTCCTGACGACTTGCTCGTGGCTGCCTGTCTTGGCCCTGTGCTGTGTGGCTACGCCGTCCTGCTCACCGAGAAAACGCCCGGCTCCTTAGTCTCTGATCTGAAGAAAGCAGCTTGAATTCCTCTCTCCTGCATTAGTTCAGTAGCTAAACAGCCCCCGGTGCCCTGCCCGTCATGACCCCATCTCACCTTCATTCACACACAGACCTGGGTTTGAATCCCAACCTGGGCATTCACCAGCTTAGCTTCTCAGAGCCTCAGTTTCCCTATCTGCAATGTGGGAGCAGTAATTCCTGCCTTGCAGGGACTCTGAGAGCAAGTGAGGGCAGTGCCCCTGCCCTCACAACAGGGGAAGGTGCCCTCGTCAGCATCCCCACGTGCCGAACCCCCCAGGAGACAGCGACCTCTTCCTGGGGTTACCCAGCACGGGGCCACGTGAAATGGAGCAAAATGGGCATGAACGCAGGCGTGCAAAACAGGGGTGGCAGTGGCCGAAGGAAGACCGCAGGGTTTCGAGTGAAGAGGTCTCCGGGACGGTCCCCAGAGGGCAGGGCGGCTCAGCATTGTGGAGGGCCCACTGCACACAGCTGGCCCCGCCCAGGACGGGAAAGGCAGTTCCGGGCTCTTAGAAACCTACAATCTGGGTAGCAGTCCCTGAGAAGCGATGGGAAACTCCAACACAAGAGTCATTCCCTTAAAACAGGAGCAAATGTCCAGTTTTGTCCGAATGGCCCGACCACCCGCGTGGGATGAGAATGGGAAATCCCACAGTCCAGACCTCAGGGCAGGGCCTTCCCCAGGTGAGAGTCTCCCAGGGGGCTCTTTTGGCTGCTCTATGAACCTAAAAACCGTCTCAGGACGGCAGCCGCGGCATCCGGAAGACGTGGCTTCTGTGTGCTGCCGCCAGAGATGCACCGAAGCCCCGAGAACCAGAGGCCGCCTGAACCTCCGCCCCAGGCCAGCCCTGGTCCCGCCCGAGCAGATCTGCCCTCCAGATGCAGCCCCAACGCGCGAGATCTGACTTCACTGGGGCAGGACCTCGGCACACGCACGGTCCCCGTGCTGCTCCCCGCGCTGTGCACGCAGAAATCACCACCACCTGGTCCCTGGGGACGGGGCCTAGGGCCTCAAACAGCCCAACTCCAAAGTGATCACGCCCACCTTGCTTTGCATCTTCCCCCTGCCTTGGACCCCAATCGCAGCCCAGCCTCACGGCCGAGTCTCCTCCATATGCTCAGTTTCACTCCCCTGAAACGCCCTCCACTTGGCCTTATCGTTTACCCACGTCCTCGCAGTACCTCACTTCCTTCTGTTCCACGTTCCCTTTGCCGGCCACGTCCACCCAAGCCCTCCTGACAAGGGGCCATCACATAATCTCTCTACGGGGGTTCCCTCCAGCCTTGTCCCAGCCTCTGATGGGGCCCTTCTCACCTTCAAAGCCATCACCTGTGGGCTTCTTGGGAGTAAACATCACGCCCCTTTCTCTCTGAATCTCCCTACGTGCCATAACATCTACTCTTGGTAAGATTCTAACTGTGTTTGTTAATGAGAAAAAAATGTAATCCCGTTGTGCTCTCTTCCGATGTGTTTTCTGAACAGGGCAGGAGAGCACTTTAACGTACCCCCAGTGTACCCTCCTTTGGCAGATTCCTCTAACGGGAGCTGTGGAAGGTAAAGGGGGTGGGCATTCAGCCCAGCCAAGTACAGTTGCTCAGGTTGCGCACAGTACAACTACGGAGAATGCCATTACGTCGTGGCCATCATAGACCCATATGTTTATTGCAGTGATTTTGGCTCAGCTGGAAGGAAAGGGCCTCGAGGAAGGGGCAGCCACCTTCATCGAGTTCATGCAAAGACGGAGTGCAGGCTTTTGGCTGCCTCGGGGAATGCAAGAGATGTCCGTAGATGCCTGTCTACCTGGGGGCTGGGCCGCCATGGAATCAGGAGGTATCCACAGAGAACCACATCAACACTGGCAGACACAGCCCCGTGTTGGAAGTCTCCTGGGAGCCACACGGTACAGACCGTGCCATGTTTCCATCTTTTCACTCCCTAATAGCCCTATGCACACAGCAGGAAAGAGTGTGCCGAATCATGGAGCGAGGCAGGAGTATGGTGGGAAACTGGTTGGCTGCCAGAGAGGGCCTCAGAGTCCCTGCGCCACTGGCAGGCCTGAAGACACTCCGGTGCCTGCCTGGCAAGACTGCAGGCGGCCGGGCCTCAAGTGGCCTTAACTGTGGCCCCGTGACGGGCCTACAGAGAAGGCTGTGCTTGGCTTGGGCCCAGAAGGTAGCAGGTGTCAGCGATGACAGTTGGCATTTAGGATTTGTCAGTCACTGAACGGGCTCCCTTGGCAGTGGTGTCTGATCCTGGAGGAGCTGTAAACCTGAAGCCACAGGAAGCCCGGCCTGGGCAGCTGAGATATATGAGCAGGTGGGGCCCTGGGGTGGCTCTGTCTGCCCTGTCTCACGTGGGAAGGCTCATTGCAGGCATTTTAATTTTGAACACAAGGACGGTTGGGGTAGACCAGATGGCCTCAGCCGGGCTCTCAGGATCCCGGCTGGGATGTGACCCTGACGAGTCAAACAGCTCCATTTCTTCCCTCTGCTCCACTGGGATTGGGTTTTGGCCTAGAACCAAAGTTTAGAAGCAACTGGGGCCAACGGTTAAGCTACCACGTTAATTCATAAATGAATGCAGCCCTTCCTTACCGAATACCTTACTTCACCTGAAGCGTCAGGTGAGGGAGTGGATATCCGGCATTTGTGGAGGGAACAGACCAGACCCAGTCTGGCCCTCGTGGACATGTCAGGGGTAGTGGGTTGAATGTGGATCCCAAAATTCTGTTCACGTCCAGCCCCCCATATCTGTGAACGTGACCTTATCTGGGAATGAAGTCTTTGCAGATGTGATTGGTTAAGGCGCTCGAGAAGAGCTCGTCCTGGATTCAGTGAGGGCCCTAAAACCAACGGCTTGGGCCTTAGAAGAGAAAAGAGAGGGAGATTTGAGACAGGCTCAGGGGAGAGAAGGCCGTGCGTGTGAAGACGGGCAGAGACGGGAGGGACGCAGCCACAAGCCGAGAAGCACCCGAAGCTGGAGGAGGGAAGGGAAGACCCTCCCCCGGAGCTTCTGGAGGGAGCGCTGCCCTGCCGGCACCTCGATCTCAGACTTCTGGCTCCAGAACTGGGGGAGGACACATTTCTGCTGTTTGCGGCCACTCCCTCTGTGGTCATTTGTTACAGGAGCACCAGGAAGCTCATACACCTGGCGGGCGGGAAGATAAATATGAATCCAACCATCACACAGATGTGCAGGATATAGTGCTGTGTGAACTAGAAGGGGGCTGGAGGGCTTCCTGTAGGAGGAGGACCAATGCACGAATAGGAGTGAATGGGTTGAGGGGCTGGAGAAGGAAAGAGGGAGAGGAGAATATTCCAGACAGAGGTGGAACCACAGGAATGAAAGTTCTGAGGCCCACCTGGGAGGCAGGAGGGGCCGATCACACCAGGCTGTGGGTGTGGGCCGCCTGCACACCAAGAGCAAGGCCCAGGGGTGGCAAGAGGCTGGAATGCAGCTTCAGGCAGGCCCAGGACAGCCCGTGCTTCCCCCTAGTATCACCCGGAAGGCCAAAACGACAGAAAGCGGCTGATCTACTCCTCTCCCCACTAGCCTTTTCCCAGCCAGGCCTGAATCCCGCTGGGATAGCCCAAGGCTGACTTAAGCATGGGGCAGAAACTCTGTCCCACAGCCATGTTTCCTGCTCAACAATTCACGCAGGGAGGTCTGCTGTTGCTGTGTTGCTGGTGTAACAGCTCTTCCCAGGCACCAGAACGAGATGCTGGCCAGAGACGCTGCAGGTCATCAGGCCGGCCCGGCCCTGTGGCAGGAGAGGATGTCAGATGAGGCACAAACGCGGGTACAGGAGGGGCACACACGCCGGACGCGGTGCCTTGGTCAGAAGCGCTGGTCCCCTTCAGCTTTGCGGAAGGGGCGCCGTGGACTGCCGGGCACAGGCAGCAGGGCTGTCTCGGCAACTGGGCCCTACAACCCAGCCCCCAGTGCCTCAAAGCTTTGGGGACCCCACAAACATGTTTGCAAGCTGGAAAAGCAAATCCACTGGCTCCAAATTCCAAAGAGCAAGCAACATGGAAATTAGCCTGTGTTTAATTAAGTGTCTCTGAAATTGAACACGGGGTCAACTTCATTACTGGCTGAATTCTGTGTCCATCACGCACCCTTGCACGTGAAAACTACCTGCGAGTCAGATTTTCTCACTTGGAGACACTTCGTGGGTACGTGGCTCAAGGCAAAGAAATCACAGAAGCCGCTGGGGGTCTTCCTGCACCGAGCTACTCACAGGCAAACGGGTCCAAAGGCAAAATTACCAAAACCATTTCAGAACTATTGTGTGTGTGGTAAGAAGGTATATTGAATGCAGGCTGTGGGCGTGATGAACACAGCTGATTAGATCTGGGCTGGGGCGGCCGGAACTCAGGGTGCAGGGCCCCAGGGGGGTCTTTCTAAAGCAGCGGAGGCCACGTGGGCAGCCTGGGGACACCCGGGGAAGATCCTGGAGGAGAGGCCGGCATGTGTACCACCTCTGAATGCTCCTCCCAGAGCACTTGTGGGGGGGATCTCGCCTTCTCTAGGGCAGGGAAACGGAGCCCCAGAGAAGCCGCGTGTGCGTCACTCCCCATGGAAACGCATTTCGGTGACAGAGCCCGATGGAGGTGGGAACCGGGACGCTGTTAGAAAGAGGGGCCTATAGGGACGGCGAATGGCAGCGGCTGTCCTAGAAACTTCTGGGCTCTGCCAGTCAGGAAGGATGAGGCTACACAGAGAGCCCGTCGGCTCTTCCAAGGGGGATGCCAGGGGCCTCAACAGGTGTCCCAGCTGGGCAGAGATGCCAGGTGTGGGCAGGCGGCCCAGCTCACCACGGCGGCGCTGGCTGCGGAGTGGCACAGAGGGCCGCTCCACAGAGGGCAGGGCCAGGTCCGCTCTTTGGGAAGGGCTGGTGGGCCATGAGCGAGCGGGAGGGGTTCCCCAAGTCATCTGTCCCTCGCCGCCAACACTCACTACCGGTGGGGCACCTCACAGCTCGCAGCCACACACGCTGCTGCTCCCTGAATCCTGCTTCCTGCATCCCGGTCGGGGGAACGCTTGGTGTTGCCCTCTAGCCCTCCCCACCCCTCACGAGCAGGAGGCAGCCCTAATGCCCAGGGGATGGGAAGCCCACGCCACCTCGGTGCTCAGGGAGGTGGACTGCGCAAGGCTGCTCTGTGTCACGCGTGGGAGATGACGAATGTGGCCAATTCATCCCCCAGTGACACGGCTCCCGGCTCCTGGAGGCCTTGCCCGTGAAGCGGCATCATCTCAATCTCACGGGTGAGGATGACGGGCTGTCCCCACGGAGCGCACCCACCCAATCCGCGGAGACGCGCTCTTACGGGAGCCGTTTCTCCAACAGGCGATTCTGAACACGCCCCGCCTGCCACGATCACGGCATCTCCCTGCTCATCACTAACGTGATAAACAATTACAAGTTTTTCCCAACAGAAGCAATAATGTGCAAAGAACTTGATTCAAATTAAATTGTCTCATCACTTTGTAATAAATCACCCCAGAGCATTTCCTAAGCAAAGCAGGCTGTGTTACCTGCCAAGAACGTAGACGACAAAGACACAGCTTAGATGCCTCCGGAATAATGACAGGAGGTGTAACCATCGCTCCCCGAGGAGATGCACGGAAGTGTGATCGGAAAGGGAAACCAGCCACTTAGAAGCGGAAGGACCCGGGTGGGGGGTCCCGGTGTGACCAAACCAGCTCTGTGACCTTGGATGTCAAAATATGGATGGCAACCGCAGCCTTGAAACATCACAATGAGATAAGAAATGGGGTAAACAAAAAAGAAATTAGGAGTTTGGAACTAACAGATACACACTACTATATATAAAACAGATAACCAACAAGGACCTACGGTATAGCACAGGGAACTACATTCAATATCTTGTAATAACCTATAATTGAAAAGAATTTGAAAAAGAATATATATATATATATATAACTATATCACTTTGCTGTACGCCTGAAACTAACACAACATTGTAAATCAACTATACTCCAATAAAAAAAAAAGTCAGTCCACAGCACAGGGTGTGACACACAGCAGAGGGTGGCGGCAGACTTTATCAGCTAGTGAGAGTGTATCTTACGCATTCATTCTGAAAACGTTAAATGTAAACTGAAATATTTATACATGCTCCCTACGTAAAAGAATCTGCTGGTGACATCAGCAGGGCACCCCCAAGGCTTCCTTCCTCATAAAGGTGCAGGCAGACCTTGCAGATATCGGGGGTTCAGTTCCAGATCACGGAAATAAAGGGAATATGGAAACAGAGCGAGTCACACGAGTTTTCTGGTTTCCCAGGGCATATAAAAGTGATGTTTACACTACACTGCAGTCTATTAAGTGGTAAAAGCATTATGTCTACAATAATAATGTACATACGTTAATTAAAAAACACTTTATGGGGGGCTTCCCTGGTGGCGCAGAGGTTAAGAATCCGCCTGCCAATGCAGGGGACACGGATTTGATCCCTGGTCTGGGAAGATCCCACGTGCCGCAGAGCAACTAAGCCCGTGCGCCACAACTACTGAGCCCGTGCTCCGTAACAAGAGAAGCCACCACAATGAGAAGCCCACACACCGCAGCGAAGAGTAGCCCCCGCTCTCTGCTAGCAGAGAAAGCCCACGTGCAGCAACAAAGACCCAACACAGCCAAAAAAATAAAAATAGAAAAAAAATACTTTATGGCTAAGAAATATTAACCATCATCTGAACCTTTAGTGAGATGCAGTCTTTTTGCAACCGTAACATGAAAGATCATTGATCACAGATCACCGTAGCAAATATAACAATGAAAACGTTTGAAATGTGAGAATTACCAAAATGGGACGCAGAGACACCAAGCGAGCAGATGTTGGAAAAATGGCGCCAACAGACTTGCTGGACACAGAGTTGCCGCAAACCTTCAATCTGTGAAAAATACACAATGAAGCAAAGTGCAGTAAAGTGAGGTGTGCCTGAACACCCTTCATGTGCGTTTATTTAGAGCAGGACACTCCTGTGAGTCAGAAAGCCAGGAGGCAGGGGGCCCGTGAGGGAGGGATGCCCAGGGACCTCCCTGTGCTTTCAAAGTGGCAGGAGCCCCCAGGGCTCTGCCTGTGTAGACGCCGCGTGCTGCCGTCATGAGCAACGTGCCGTTCCATGTCACTGGAAAAGCAGGGAGCTCAGCCTTGCAGGACGGGGCCCCCCAGCAACCGGGGAAAAGATGCTCCAGGTTCCAGGGCCAGAGGAAAAGAGCCTTGGTACCCATGCAAGTGGGACGCAGAATGCCCAGGTGCCGGTCCCAACCCGGGGAGTCTTCCTGAAGCCTCTGTTCCCACCTAACCTGTCGGTACGTGTCATCCGCAGGAGCGCCAAGACAGAGCCGGAGTTTGCACACCTGTCCTGAACTCCCCGTATTCCAGGGCCCCATCTTTTCACATGAGGACCACAAAAGCTTCCTGACCAGTCTCCCCTTGAATTCACTCTTTATTATAAAAACCTGAAACCAGATCATATCTTTCTCACTTAAAATACTCCGACAGCTGCTCATCGGAATCGGGTAAAAATCCGAATTCCCCCCCACGGCGAAGACCCTGCGTGATCTGCCCGGTCCTCTTCCTCGATCTCCGTGTTCCAGCCACGCGGCCGCCACTGGGTCAAGCCCACCTCCACTGCGGTGCCTGCGCTCCGCCTGGAACACTGCTGCAGGCCCTCAGGAGCCAGACTCCCGTCACTGGCCACGTCCCGAGGTCGCTTTGCGGAGCGCCCTCCTTCCTGCCCAGACGCACCCTCCATGGTCCCGATGCTCTGCCCTTCCCTCTGCTTTATCACTGTCTCTTCACTTACTGAATTTGAAATTGTGATTTATTTGTTTACAGTCTGATTCTCCCAGCAGCGTGTGGGTGCCCCCAGGGCGGGGCCTGGCCCTGCCCGCCTCACTTCTAGACGCCCCTCTTTCTCGTCCTGGCTCTGGCAAAGGCTGGCAATGGGACCCCGGACAGGATCCCCCCCACACACTCTGGGCTTGGGGTCAGAACATTCCGGTAGGTACTTAAATGATGCTCACTGACTCAACAAATGAAACCTAAGCCCGGGACTCTTGTGTACCGCCTGTGATGCAGATGGAGTGACCCATGTCCTGGGCTACCCGGGCCCGAGGCGTTTCCTGAGACACGGCGCTTTCAGTTTTAAAACCAGGCTGGTCCCAGGCAAACAGGAAGAGACGGTCGCCCTCCTGTTCGGCCGCCTTCAGCGGGGAGCACGGTGCCTGCAGCCCTGTCTAAGCCGCTTTCCCACACTACCTCCCCCAAGACCCTTCCCACCCTCCAGGCGGATGGGATCATTCTCGTGAGAGTCCGTGAAGCTGGTGGGGGAAGGGTTTGCCCAGGGCCACGTGGCTCGGCCAGGGGGCAGGGCCAACTCATCAACCTTGGCCTTTGACTCTGAACTGAACGTTTTTTAAAGAAAACAAGCAAAATACAGACACACACAAAGAAACCAAAACTAGGGGAGCAGGACAAGTTCCTGGCATTTTGCTGGGGGTCCGGGAAGGGGCTGCCGTGACTTTTCTTCCTTTGGTGATCAAAACGACAGGCCAGGCCGCCCCATCTGTCGGTCTCGAGTTTGCCCCCAAAGACCACGCTGAGTGGGCTGGCGGACAGACACTGGGCTCAGCTGGCGAGGCCAGTTCCCGAGTCCCTCTGAGGGAGGTGGGCATTATCCACAGCTATAAAGCCACTGAATCAGACTGAGCGGGGGTGTCACTCGGGGACCCTGGCTTTGGACAGGAGGTGGAACCTGGGTGGGGTGAGGGGCATGGAGGGCTCACCCTGACCCCACAGTTCCCCTGCCAAGCTCACCTGCCCAGGATGGCTCTGACCTCTAAGCTGAAAGGCTACGAGAACCCCAGGCCAGGCCCCGGCTGGAGGGGAGAGCCCGGCCACCGCTCCTGTCCACCCCAGAACACCAACCTCCTTCCATGGGAACATTTTATTCTTGTTCCAAGTGCTGAGGCTTAGATGAGAGACTGCCTCCACTGAAGGGGAAGTTCTAAAAGTCACTCAAAGGGTGAAGGAGACACACTTCCAGGTGGATGGAGCCCTGTGAAAGGAGCTTGGCAAACGTTCTAGATCAGGGGTTGGCCTTCTTTCTGTGAAGGGCCGGAGAGTAAACATTTCAGGTTTGCTGGGACACAGAGTCCCTGTTGTAACTACTCTTTCTGCTAGTTGTGGCTGAAAGGCAGCCAGGACACTATGTAAATGACTGGGCGGAGCTATGTTCCAATAAAACTTTATTTACAAAAACAAGCGGTGGGCCGGATTGGGCCCGTGGGCCGTGGGTTATAAAGACATGTTCTAAATGTCCTGAAGACACTTGAACTGACACAAATAATACATGTATATGAGTGCCTCAAGGTAACCCTCAGGGACCTACATATAATAAAAGCTAAGAAAGTCTTAATCCTCCTATGCAAGCAACGTTTATACGACCGCACACAGGTGCCAGGTTGGATATATCTGAGCTTTTCCTCTGAAAAGAAAAAAAAAAACTTTTTAGAAATGGGGTCATCTGTGAGGTGCGCTAGAAAGGTTCAGAGGATCGTACGGAGAGTCCTTTCTGAAGCACAAAGAGACGCCCTCCCCCCTGACTGTGTCTGGGTTTTTGTGTGCTTAGTTGGCTCAAAGTGGGAGGAGGTCTGGATTCTGGCTTACCTGGTTATAATGGAGAAGTAATAATAGTAGACGTTATAATTATTATGCACAGTCTTTGAGCACTTTTGGTCACTAGGCAGGGTTCTAAGCGCTTCCTGTGTTAAATTCACTGAATCCTCAAGATGACCCCGTGAAGGAGGTACTGTTGTTACTCCCACTCTCTGGATGAAGCAACTGAGGCACAGAGAGGTTGAGTGATTTGCATGAGGACACACAGCTGGAGGCAAAGCCGTGCTGTCTGGGGCTGGCGCCATGACCTAGGACTGCGTGACACTGAACAACTGGGGGTCACTGGCCAGGTGGGGAAGGACCTGTCGGGGTGGCAGAGGGCCGGTTCCGGTAGCACATTCTGGAGAAGGCATCTGTGACTTCCCGTCAATCCCCGAGCTCCCTGGAGAGCCCCTGGGGGTCCCCCAAGAAGCTTCTGCCGGTACATCCTGCTCCACATTGAAATAGAACCGGAAATGGTGTGCCACGGCGAATGCAAGCACGGAAGAACACAGTGGGGTGAGCAGAGCTAAAAGCAGAGGCCCGACACCTAAAACGGTGCAGAAACCAACCTTTCTGTGTGAAGGTTTGCCGTTGAAATAGCATGTGTGGTTCTGAAAGTGCGCGCCTTACGACTCCCTGTTGCAACGAATGGGCCATCTGCCAGGTGAGGTCTTCCTGGCTGACAGGTGTGCCGCTCCTGTGCTCATTTTTTTACTTCTGCCTGGAACACGCTCTGTAGGCTCGCTATCGCTATATGCCGAAGTCCTATTCATCTTTCAAAACCCGCCAAAAGCCACCACTTCCAAGCGCAGCCGGGAGCCTTGGCCCTCTCACACACCCAGCTCCTTCCCCCGGCCTGCTTTCCACTACCAAGGCTGGAAAAGTCAGATCCTTGCTTTCCCAGCCTCCCCTGCAATTAGGGGTGGTCACTGGACACGGTTTTGGCCAATGAGGCGTGACGGTGAGTGTCTGGGGGGCCCTCTTGGAAATATTTTACTTGGGGGGAGAGAGATCAGAGGAGTGCTTCCTGGTGCTTTATTCCCCTATATTGTTGCATAAGATTTGCTCTAAGGACATGATATGCGGAGCTGTGGCCGCCGTCTTCTGGCCATGAGGGAAAGGCCAAGAAGCTACAGAGACGCCACTGACCCACGGGACGAACCCTGGACATGCCTTCCTCCAGGCTCACCATGGTGGCCTCAGACACCATTAGTGGGGTTTTGATTATTTGCAAATAATAAAAGCTTTCCTAATGGACATCTAGAGGTTGGAGAGGGAGGGGGGGGAGGTTGGTTATAGATGAGAGGATACGGACCATGCCCAGATTTCAGGATGCTAAGACTTCCTGATAAATCCTTCAAGTTATGTTCTGGGCCGGGAAAGAGTCCTCCAGACCCTCTCCTTTGCTGGCTGATTGCTGGCAGTGAGGATTCAGGAGCCCTGGTGACACAGACCTGAAGTTCTGCACGACCTTCAGTCTTCCGAGGAAGATTTGGTGACAGACCCTTGTCTCAAATGGACTCAGTTCAGAGAGTTGAGAGCGAAATAAAAGTGGTTTCCTTGGTCTTCGCCAAGACTAATTTCCCGCTAACCATAGCACAGACTCCCTAGGCATCCCAGCTGATCCAAAGCTCAAGGTCATACAGCTGCCCCGGGGGGGCGGAGCTGGGCATCCAGAGGAGGCGCTGGGCTGCAGAGCCCCCTTGGCCGGCGGAGGGAGACCACAGAGCTCCTCCCCGGCCCTCGGCATCCTTTTGGGGTGTGCGCTGTCTGGGCCAGTTCCTCCAGGCCCTGCAGAACTCGGAGGCCTGGGACCCACGTCCTGTCTCCCCACAACTAACACAAAGGGCGCTGTGCCCGAGCTGGGTGAGGACCAGAGCCTCAGCCCTGGAGCAGCGAGGGAGTCGGGAACGACGGGCCCCCAGTCCCCCCTGCGGGTCTGCCCTTCAGGTGACCTCCCTTGAAACACCTCCCTGCCCCTTCCAGCCGCCTGCCCCATGCCGTCAGCCTGTTCCCTTCACTCCACCAGATCGACAACAGTCTGAAACGACCTCCCTTCCTCTCCCCACGTCCCTGGAGGACCCCCCTGGATGGGGCCTGGGGAGGGGAGGGCAGGGTGTCGTCCTTCCTGCTGGCCCCGCCCTCCCCAAAGCCTGGGGTGTCTCCATGCACAGTGGGCACCAGGTGGCTTCTGTGTGTGACCTGGGTCCCCCGTCAGAGCCCAGGCCTGGCCCAGACCTTTCCTCGCCCACTGCCTGCCACCCACCCCAGCGCCCTATAGGCTCCTGGTGGCCCACGTGCCAACACGCAGGGTGAGCCATTTCCAAGCCCCCAGGGCCCACCCAGGGTGTGAGTTCCGCCTCTGGGGGTGCACAGAGGGTGGCGGCAGGCGGGTGTCAGTCCTGGGCACTCGTTGGGGGCGCTGGTATGCCCGAGGGAAGACATACGTACGGTGGCTGGAGAGCGTTCCCCCCAAATTCATGTCCACCCTGAACTCGGAATGTGACTTATTAGGAAACAGGGTCTTTGCAGAAGTAATTAAGGTAAGGATGGAGGAGAGATCGTTCTGAATCTGGGGGGCCCTGAACCCAGTGAGAGGCGCCCTCATGAGAGGGGAGACAGAGAGGGAAGAGGAGAAAGCGACATGAAGACCAGGCACAGACTGGAGCGACGCGGCCACAGGCCCAGGGACAGCCGGGGCCCCAGAAGCTGGAAGAGGCAGGAAGGAGCAGGGCCCCGCCCACACCTTGATCTCAGGCTTCTGACCTCCAGAACTGGGGGAGGACAGATCTGTGTTGGTCTAAGCTGCCCAGTGTGCGGGCGCCTGCAGGGCAGCCCAGGTCACTCATTCGAGGAGTGACCTGTGGAGTGACATGGCCGCACAGGCTGTCCGGAGAGGATGCTGTGGGCTCAGGCGGTGAACGCCGGCTCTGCGCTCTGTCTGCAGAAACCTCTGCGCAGGTGCCGGGGCCGGGATGGGTCCCTCAGGGCCCCGCGGTCTTCCGAGGCTCCCGGGACAGCCAGCACCCTGACCAGGGGTGGCCGGCTCCCTGGGGGAGCAGCACGGAGAAGGCAAGTGAGAAGCAGGCCGGGTGCCGTCCTGATGCCACACTGGTCAAGGTGGCCTTCCTCCAGGTGCTGTGTGAGTCTGGCCTCCGTGGCCCGGCCCTGCCCTGTGCACCGTGCTCCCGGCCAGCGCCTTCGTTCCCGGATGCAGGTGGGCTGTGGCCGGGGCCTCTGCGGCAGCAAACGCCTACCCTCCTCCTGGGTGGCCCTAGCACAGCCTCAGAGCCGGGGGACCCCGTGGATTTTCCCAGTGGGCACACGAGCCCAGACCTCATCTCCTGTCCTGCAAGCCTCTGGGATGACAGGGGGTCCCAAGGAGGCCTATGAGCGAGGGAGGGGGTGCGGTGGGAACCATCTGGGACAGAAGCCGGGGTCCCGAGTCCCTTCCTGGCCTTGGGCAAGTGGCCGGAACCCTTGCAGCCTCAGTCTCCCCATCTGTAGAGTGGGGCCCTCTCTCCCTGTCCCGGGCAGCAATGTGCTTACGGCGAACAGGGATCAGAACGGCCTGTGCCAGGGTCTGTTCTCACTGCTCACAAACTGTGTTAGTTTCTGTCGCTTCTGGAACAACTTAACACAAGCTCGGTGGCGTCCACAACGCAGCTTTATTCTTACTGCTGGAGGTCGCAGGTCTCACGGGGCTAACATCAGGGTGCGGCAGGGCTAGGTCCTCCCGGAGGCCCCAGGGGAGAATCTGTTTCTCGCCCTTTCGTTTCTAGAGGCCACCTGTACCCCTTGGCTCGTGGCCCCTTCCTCCATCACTGCACCCTCTGCTCTTCTGTCATATATCCTCCCTCCCTCTACTCCTGACCCTCCTTCCCCCCTCTACTAAGGACCCTGCAGTCAACACGGGGCCCACCCAGATGCTCCAGTATCATGTTCCAATCTTGAGGTCAGCTGACACGCTGACAAGGTCTCACGTGCAAACTTAATTCTCCTCGGCCATGTGACATAGACATGTGCCAGAGATCAGGACGCAGCGTCTCTGGGGGGCCACGACTCGGACCACCACACCGCCTAAGCTGCCCCTCCCCGCGGTGGAGAGACGGCGAGACAGACCCAGCTTGCCATGCAGGCTGGGGGTGTTTCCAGCAAACCTCGCCGATCTGGGGCTGACTCATCACGTCCCAGGCCCTGCCTGGGGAGATGCTGGGGTGGGGGGAGAAGCAGGTCGGGGCACGGGCACCGGCATGGGAGCAGGCAGACAGTACTGCGGCGGACACATTCACGCATTCTTTCCTTGTAAGCCACGCTCTCCCGGGGTTGGAGGAACAAAGCCAGGTCAGTAATTAGATCACATGCAGTTACCCACAGAAACAGCAAACATGCCATTTCCTGGGGGCTCTGCTGTCAAGTGCCCTGACTGGTAAGAGAGCTGGGCGGTGACACGGGCGTCTCAGGGGCCCCTGCTCCGGGGCGTAGGGTCACCCCGGAGAGTGGCCGAGAACAGCTCGCGCGTGGAAGTGTTCCTCCGTGTTTCCAGGTCCCCGGTGGAGGAGAATTCGGCAGAAAACTCTTTGTGAGACCCAGCTCTAATCCCGCACGCGACGCTGATGAATTTCAGCGGGGGCTGGCGGGCACCTCGGCTTGCAAGGTTACAGAGTCCATCAGATTCCCAGCACAGAAACTAATGAGATAAAGATGGAACTCAGGTCCCCTGGGGAATCATCTCCATGAAGGCCGAGAGGTGCACATCGCCGGGCATCCACCCCAGCTACTCCGGGAAACTGGATCCACCGCCAGCCCTGGGTGCCCCCTGCCTTGCCGGGGGGGGGGGATGCACCCCATTTTCGTGGAGGGAGCAGTGAACTTGGAGCATGCCGGGTTCCCAGATCGTTCCGTTTCCTACCTGCTCAGTCCGTTTCGTTCAAGTAGTGGATCCAGCCCAGCCTGCCAGCACCGTGACCCGGGGTCGGGGCAGGGAGCCCCCAGTGCCCCTCAGAGAAAATCCATCCTTTCTTGGTCCATTAGTTGGAGCTCTTGGTTTCAGTAACAGAAACCCCCTCGCGATGTCCTGAACACACGGGATTCTGCGCTGGTCGCGCGAGGATGCTGATGGCTGAACCACCTTGGTTTTATAAGAACAGGAGCTGGACTTGTTTAGGCTGAAACCTGCAGGGAACCCACCTGGGGTGAGGGGGACTTTCTCCAGGTCGGAGGGAGCTGCTTTTTCCCTGTGACAGAAACGGGGGCCCCGTGCCATCGGCCAGAGTGCGAGTGAGCCCCAGGGGGCGGGCTCGGGCGTGCATCTGACCCAGCAAATGGTTTTAGGGACGGACCAGATCGAAAGACGTCCTCAAGGGCACAGCGAGGCGCGTCCAGGATGGTGACACTGCTGTACTCCCCAGACCGGAAGGGCCCCAGCTACCTGCCAGGAGGAGGCTTCTGGGTACCCTGGGGCCCATGCCCTAAACGGCAGGAGAGAGCAGGTAGTGTCCCTATGCGTCGGGGTCAGGGATCACCCCACAGGTGAGGAAATGGAGGTACAGATGGTGACGCGTCTGAGGTGAAACAGCGGGAACTCAGAGGAGAGGGTTCACCCTGGGAGGTGGTGGCACAGGCTTCACTCCCGGCCCCAGGGTCTCTCTTCGCTGCTCCCCTCACCCCTCTCTTCCACCTTCCCCACGTCTTTGGTCCACCCGCACCTTCTCAGCGGGGTCCACCCGGTGTCTCTGTTTAATGCAGCGGCCTGCCCTCCCCCTGCCGACCAGCACCCACTTTCCGTTGCTTCTGCAAAACGTGTCACCTCCTGTTGACCCTAGTGAGTGTCCTGGGGCTGCTGCGACCAGTGACAGCACACTGGCTGGCTTCAAACAGAGGAAGCTAAATTTCTCACAGTTCTGGAGGCAGAAGTTCACTGTCAGTTGTCACCGGGCCAAAACCAAGGCATCAGCTGGGACGGCTCCCTCCAGGGGTCCTAGAGGAGGGTCCTTCCTGCCTCTTCCAGCTCCTGGGGGCTCCAGGCATCCCTGGGCCTATGGCCACGTCCCTCCAGCCTCTGTCTGTCATCACGTGGTCTCCTCCTTGTCTGTAGTCAAATCCCCCTCTGGCTCCCACTTATAAGAACACCTGTGATGACATTTAGCCCCACCCCCCCCCGTAGATAATCCCAGATAATGTCCCCATCTTGACATTCTTAACCACATCTGCAAAGACCTCTGTTTTTTGCCATATAAGGTGACATGCACAGGTGCTGGGGACTTGACACAGACGTCTTTGGGGGCCGTTAAACAGCTGACCACACACGCCAATTACATCAAACAGAATCTCTGCACATATGATGCATGTTTTCTCCATGAGCTCATAACAAGAGATGGACGAAGTACTGGGTCCCCGCTGCGCTCCCCCCTTCTCTGTATCCACGTCCCCCTCCCAAGGGTCTTCATCAACCCATCGCCTCATCCATTCATCACCCTGAGATGTGGGAAATGGCCCCCAGAGCCTGACACCATGCACGTTCAGCGACCCACTCCCCGGTTTCCTAAGACAACGTCGCTCATTCCCTCACGCTCTCCCCATCGGGAAGTGCCGGCCATGGCAGGAACGCTGGGGCAGGACACAGGCATACCCTGCCCCTGCGCCGCGCCCGGCAGGACGCACGGGCGCCCTCCCCGTCCTTCCAGTGGGGGAGGGCCGATGGCTGCGGCGCTTCCAGTAGATCACAGGCCTCTCTGCCCCGGGGCCCCCATCAGGACAGAGAAGCTCTAAGCACACAGGCGAGAAGAGAACAGGGGAGAGGTAAAGCATTTGTGCGTTTCCTGGGTGGAGACCCTAACATTTTCTCGGTACCCGACTCAGATCCCCGACCTCAGATCCCAGCCACGTCCCCAGGCGGTGCTGCCAGGGGGCCCCCGCCTTCCCACCTGAGAGTCCCCAGAGGCTTGGGCGAAAAAGGTGATTTGTGAGAAGAGCCCACGCTTTGGGAACAGGACAGAAGAACCTCCCGATCTCCAGCCGGAACCCTTCCGTAGAGCTCACCTCCCCACCGCCCCCCGGGCCCCCTTTGCTCATCCTCCAGCCCCTGCTCGTCCGCAAAGAGCCTGGGCTCCGCAGGGCCAACTCCAGGCCAGGGACCGGGGACACAGTGGCGCCATCGGCCACGCCAGGCTTCCGGCCACTTGGACCTTGATTAGCGGAGTCGGACGGGAATCTGCAAAGCCCTGCTTGCAGGCTGGCAGCCACCCAGAGTGTGCACAGACATCCTGGGGCTGCAGGCGGTGTAACCCACCTCCCGGGGAGAGAAGGCAGCAGGGCTTCTCGGCCACGCCTTCCTGCAGGCCCCGGGTGGCTGCATGTGGGCCAGTGTCCTGGGGGCTGAGACAGGTGTCCTTCTGCCCTGGAGGGCAGACGGCAGCTGCCCCTTTCCTCTGGGACCCGGCCCTTCGCCTCCCTGCCTGGGGCCGGTGGTGCCTGCCTGCTCCTCGGACTACGCCGACCTTTAGACAAAGCTAGATTATGTTCTGTTCAAAAACATGGAAGCGCAATCGACAAAACGTGAAATTAACCACCGTGAAGCGAACACTTGGAGGAAGTTAGTGCGTTTATCATGCTGCGCGTCCACCAGCGCTGTGCAGCTCCAGAACGTTCATCACCTCTAAAGGAAACCGTGCCTGTGAGGTGGGCACGCCCCCCGGAATGATTCTTGAAGACACAGGCAAGAAAGGGCCCTCGCAGAACATGATATATCAGAAATGGGCATGAGATGGCGCTAAGGGAGAAAGTCCCTCGAATCCTCATAAGGCTGGGGCTGAGCGCACCTGGCCGCCCCGCTGTGGGTTTCCTCATCTGCACAGAACAGGACACGGACGTTCCCGTGGGGTGAGGTGGGGTGAGGTGCTGAGAAGAGGGTGTGAAATTGGGGTGCTCTGAATGAGCAAGCCTCAGTTTCCACAACTGCGTGAGGACCAAGGATGCAGGGCAAGTGCTCTGCACACAGCAGGTGCTCGATGCTGTGGGGGCCCCAGCGCTGGCACTGCAGCAAATCTGATGAAGGTCGGGGAGGGGGTCTGTGGAGGACGGCTTAGGCTGGGGCCGCGGTGAGTGTGTGTCGGGAAGCAGAGCCAGCCAGGGCAAAGGCACGGAGTACCGTGGAGGGAGCAGAGGGGCCTGCGGGTGGAGGAGAGGTCCTTACACGACACACAAAGGCGCCGAACGTACTGCGTCCAGTGCAGGTTGGACGCGTGCAGGAAACTCTCATTTCAGAAATACCACCCGAGTGGGTAGACTGTGAGGGGGACAAAGCTGCTGATAGCCGGGAGATGAGTCAGAGAACTGAAGCCCAGTCCAGGTGAGAGCTGGGGGAGGGGCGAATCTGAATCTGGCCCAGGCTGCAGCAATGGGGGAGGAGGCCCAGCCAGGGGAATTGACAGGACTTGGGGTCGACTGGCTACCAGGGAGAGGCCAGTGGCTGCCGTCTGCTACCTGGCCATGTCTGCTTCGGAAATGCCTATGCTCTACATGAGGAGGTCAGAGCCCTGGCTTGCCTGCCTTCCTTCCATCTACTCGCCCACCAACCCACTCACTCAGGCATCCACCCATCCATCTCCTCCATCCACCCACCCAACCATCCATCCATCCATCCATCCATCCACCCACCCACCTCCATCCCATTCATCTATCCATCCATCTACTCATCTATTCATCCATCTATTCATTCACCCATCCATCCACCCACTGATCTATCATCCAACCACCCATCCATCAGTCATCCATCTACCCACCCATCATCCATCCACCCATCCATCCATCCATCCACCCATCCATCCATCCATCCACCTCCATCCCATTCATCTATCCATCCATCTACTCATCTATTCATCCATCTATTCATTCACCCATCCATCCACCCATCTGCTCACCCATAAACCATCCACCCGTTCACTCATCCATCCATCCACTCACTCATCCATCATCTGTCCATCCATCATCCATCCATCCATCCATCCATCTCCTCCATCCACCCACCCATCCATCCACCCATCCATCCACCCATCCATCCAACCATCCACCCACCCATCCATCCATTCATCTATCCACCCACCCATCCATCCACCCATCCATCCATCCACCCACCTCCATCCCATTCATCTATCCACCCATCTACTCATCTATTCATTCACCCATCCATCCACCCATCTGCTCACCCATCCACCCATTCACTCACCCTTCCATCATCTGTCCATCTATCACCCATCCACCCATTCCCTTCCTGTCCCCACATCCCCTGCACCCACTTTCACCCCCACTTCCCATTCTCTGAGGGTTGAGCACTTGCCAAGCCCTACGACAGATACCAGGGAAAAGGTGACACGTCAGAGTCAGCCCCGGTCCTGTCCCGGAGGAGACAGACGTAGCAGGTGCAGGACGGAAGGGGCAGAGGCAGAGCAGCTCCCCCGCTCCCCCCTGGCTCAGGTGACGGGGGTCTCCTTGCCTCTCCCTCTGGCTCCTGCCAAGTCAGACACCAAAGACCCTGCTGCTTCTTGGAGGAGGGCCTGAAGCACCAGGCCTTGGCCAGAAGTGGGGAGTCAGCACGGGCATCTCCCAAGGGCCTACTGGGTGCCACTGTGAGAACCAACCTCCTCATCTCCTCCTGGGCCTGGCATCCCCACTGGCTGCCTGTGCCTGCATCTTGGCGTCTGCAGTTCCCAGGAAGTTTACTCACAGGTGCCCATCGGCTGGCGGTGACAGCAGTTTCGGGCAGAGTGTAGAGTCTATAGCCAGTAGAGACACTGGGATGATGTAGCCATTTTACAGGTGGGGAAACTGAGGCCCAGGCAGGCGGCCAGTGTCAGAGCTGGGACTGGGACCCTGGCATCTGAGCCGGTTGGCTTGGGCTTGAAGCTGCCCCCAGGATTTCAGATGAGTTCACCTGGTCACATAGTTGAGGGCTGGCCCTGTCTCAGACCCTGAGCCAGGGCCGCGGGGGTTGGAGGGATGTGGACATTGGCCAGGGGAGGCGGTGGGGGCTCCTGCCGGCTCGCAGGGCTGTCTCTGCATCTGGTGACCTCACGTGGGCAGCTTGAAATCAGCCACGGCGGGAAGATTCACACTATGGGCACTGGCAAAAGCTACAAACCAGGGCGGAGACAGGACGGGGGCAGGGAGAGGCCAGGCGGTCGGGGAGGAGGTGTGCAGAGGCAGAGGCTGCTCTGGCGGCAGTGACCGGGTTAAACGTTAGGGAGAACCAGCCGGGTTCTCCGGCCGGGTGCTCTGGGGGCTGGGAGGTTCCTGTGACACGTGGTCCTCACCTGCTCCATCCCCGTGGGGTCCAGCCTGGAGGTGTGCTGGAACCCCAGCCTCCCCCGGCTCCTCCTTTCTCCATCGTCCCCCCATCCGCCTGCGCTCCCCCAGCCCACACACCCACTGGCCACCTGGGCGTGTTCTAAATGTGGCCTGAGGGAGCACCGAGCCACGCGCCTCCCTTGTGGGGAGAGACCCACCCCCTGGCCCCCAGGCAGGGGCCTTGAGGTCCAGAAAAAAGGGGCCAGAACCTCCTTGAAAAGGCTGATGAGAGAGCCCTGGGCCCCTGAGAGCCTCAGCTTCTCTGCCCTGGAGGAGGGTGGCCCTGGGGTCCTCGCCGGCCAGGCTCAGCAGCTCTGAAAGCACCCCTTCCCCAACCTGGGAGGCCCAGGGCTGCCCAACCCCCTGCAGAGCAGTTTCTGAGCTGGCTCCCCAGGCCGGTCAAGAGGAGATTCCTGCCACTGTAGAGGGTCTGAGTATTTCCCCAGCCAGAGCAACCTTCCCTCACATGGATCTGGGGCTACCAGGAGGATCCAACGCCCCCAGGTCCAGCGCTTAGAGGCCAGAGTCCACTTGACGCCGCCAAGCCAGCAACCCCCGGCTGTCCTGAGGGGCTGGGAACCAGAGCACACCCAGGACGCATACTAAGGGCCAGGCCTGTGCTGTGCTTCCTGAGTAACTATCTATTCAAATCCCTGTGGCGATCGACGCCAGGTGGAGCGGAGTGAATGGTCTTGTCTGTGTCACGGAGCCGGTGAGGTGAGGCTGGGGGACGCGGGTCTGAGCCCTTTGCACCGCACACCCTTCCCCGACCAGAGGGCGCCCCCGCTCTCCATCACCCAGCGTGGACCCAGCGTCCCCAGGACCTGCTCTCATCACCACCGCATCACCCGCCCCTCTGTGCGCGCTCACTCCAGAAGGGAAACACACCGGCTTGGGCTCTGCCTTGAGAGCAGCTGCGTGCAGAGACCTGCCCGTGCAAGGCTGTCTGGTTTACCCCCCGCAAAACCCAGAAACCACTTTTCCCAAGCCTTAGAAGCTTGTCCCGTCACTGAAAGGAAGAGCTCTTGGCACGTCACAATGTGATCGCCGAATAATAACTTACAGGGACAGGTGAGAAGTTGAAGGAAGTTCCCAGAATACAGAGCAGAAAGGCAGAGAGTTAGAAAACATGAGAAAGGATGAGGGACAAGGGGAACAGACTCAGATGGTCCCGCAGGAAATCCAGAAAGACAGAGACGGAGAAGTGAGGGAGTTTTTCAGGGGGAGGATACAAGGATATTCTTAAACCTGAAGCTGCTTCAGTCTGAAGGAGCCTCCACGAGAGTGAAGATAATGGATAAAGATAAGACTCATGGGCTTCCCTGGTGGCGCAGTGGTTGGGAGTCTGCCTGCCGATGCAGGGCACGCGGGTTCGTGCCCCGGTCTGGGAAGATCCCACATGCCGCGGAGCGGCTGGGCCCGTGAGCCATGGCCGCTGAGCCCGCGCGTACGGAGCCTGTGCCCTGCAACGGGAGAGGCCACAACAGTGAGAGGCCCGCGTACCACAGAAAGAAAAAAAAACAAAACGAACAAACAAAACTAAACTAAAAAAAGATAAGACTCACACCCAAGCCCATCACCAGGGCGTTTCAGAGCAGCGAGGAAAATAGATGCATTGACTACAATGACGTTCCTAAGTTCCAGGGAGGAAACAAAGAATCCGCCCTGTAACTTGTCACCAGCAACAAGGAAAGGTGAGATGAAAAGGAAGTGATGCCTTTAGCATTCAGCAGGATAACCATTTTGAATCTGGAATTCTACAAAACTGAGCACGTTTGAAAATCAGAGACTTTTCAGATATGAGAGTCTATACTCTAGGGGCCTTTCCTGAGGTTGTTACTTGAATACGTGTCCCAGCAGAACAAGGATAAAGACACAGTTCTCTTATCCAGTAGCTCAAGGAAGGGGACTCTCAGAATGATAACTGTCCACTGGGAACTCCACATCAGGGCCGAGAGCCAGAGGCCTCTGATGAGAGTGGCAGGGATCCCAGGGGTACATAAGAAACAGGATGATATTTTGATGACATAAAAAGAAGACATAATTCTTCTCCCACAAGAAAAGAAGAAAGGCAATGTGAACATCATGACCCTAACGCTAAGCTAAAATTTGTCATGATTTTGAACAACTGATGGAGTAGAAGAAGAAAGGATCCGCTGGTCTGTGATGTTAGAAAGACCCTTCTCATGGGTCTTTAAAGAGGAACTGGAGTCCTAGCCCCGTTCTTGGTCCTCATGTAAACGTTTACATCATCATCATAATGTACTGTTTTCTGCCGGTTTTTAACTTTCGAATCCAACTTATAGACAAAACTTAGAATGCTTAAATATGGACATAACAAAGGGTCGAGTGATACTGTCTAAAATTTATTAAGCAAGAGAGGAATTTGAGAATGTTACTTAAAGGTAATCAGCAGACCAACAGTAACTTCAAAACTGGGGAGAGAAGTGGTAGACGGATGAAAGCTTCCTTTTTTATGGCAAATAATCAGCGGTGCTTTATGTTGTTAAATTAACACACAAGGAGGTAATCGGAGGGTTACAGAGGTAACCATCTGAAGAATGAAACAAAAACAGTTAAAGTGGTCCCTCTGCCTCCTGGGGTTGTGCGGATGAGGTTGGGGAGAGGTGGAAAGACCACGTTTTCCTTCCTTTCCCAGCCCTGCCTTGTGGTTTGGTTAAATTAATGACGTACTTTATTACATGCACGTAGCACTTGGACCAAAATCTGTGACGGGAGGGAAAATGTTAGCCTGAGAGTGACTACGGAGCGGGTCTCCTGGGCAGTCAGACAGCCGTCGGGGGACAGAGAGTGCGGACCAGCGCTGAGGGGGCCCCACCTGGGGCGGCAGGGTGTCGGGGGGAGGGGGCAGGTCTCCTCAGACCCTCGTGATGAATTGAGTGAGGAGGAAAGGGAGAAGAAAGGGAGGAGGGAGGACCAGACTGCAGAGGAGAGCGTTTTTTGAGGGGGGGGGAACCATAACAAACTCAGACTGGGGCACATTCCCTGGGGCTGTGACTGGTGCCAATGGAGACCTGGATCCCAGCAGCCATGTGTACGCAAGTGGTCCCACTGGGAGAGGGAGACGGAAGAGTGGGGATGTGCAGTTGGGGTGACCTCTGACTCTGTGCCCAAAGGGCCACCCCTCTCTTCCTTGGTTTCACAAAATTACGAAAGCAATACATCATTAAAAAAATTACAAATTAGAATTAAAAAAATTAAAATACATATATGTAAAAATTAAAAACACAGATATCTATTGAATAAAAAGCAAAACCACCTCTTTCCCTACCACAGAGGAGCTGCCCCGAGGGCTCCATGACTAACCGCTGGGCCCAGCCATCAATTAAGAGAGAAAAACAAGAGTATGTTTCCTTACGAATCCAGACGGAGCACGTTCTCAGAGATTGATCCCTCTTTTTTGAGTCTAAGGCATAATAAAAAAATATAAAATGATGGTGGAGGAAGAATGGGGGAAATCAATGCTTCTTGCCATTCAGTTCTTACTACCTACACACTGAGGCAGTCTTCCAGAACACAGAGTTAGGGTTTCAAAGGAAAGCCAGCTACCCACACACGCGTTCACAATTCCGCATCTCTCTGGATTTATATAGCCCATGCTTCGAGGGAGCTGCAAGCACTAAACACATGTTTTTTCATTCATTCTTACATGAACACCGCTGGAGACATGGCACCAGTAGGAAGCATGATCTCCACTCTGCAAACCTGGTTGTGGGTCAGGGACTGAAGCTCAGAGAGGGACGGCAAGTTGCCCAAAGTCACACAGGGACTTAGTTGGAAAGTCAGATCGAAAACTTAGCATGCTCTATTACCAAGGGCTTTAAAGGGCTTCAGATAATATGCACACATGCTTCTGTACTCAGAATCCATCTCTGGAAAGACCCTCAGGAAACCAGTAACGGAGGTTCTCTCTGGGGACAGAAACGGGGGCTGCGTGCTAAGGGCGACAGGGAGCCGCACTCTTCACGCTGTAGCACTTGTGCACACTTTGCATTTTTGAACTGTGTGTATCTATTTCCAATTACCAAGTTAAAAAGATATAAAAATTGGACTATGATATTGGAACGCCATGAAAATAAGTAGCTACGGACAGTGGATATTCAACTGGTGGACGGGCACGATTTGCCATCCTTCTAATTCAATCTCTAAGAGCAAATTGGTCTCACCAAGGGAGAGGAATAATGAAATCTCGCACCTTCTGAGACCCTTTCCCAGAGCTGTTTGTGGGCACGTTCCTTCCAAGTGGATGAGAAGCTGCCTGTGCAGCTTTGGGGGTGCACTAGAGGTGCCGGCAGGTACTGGGTCTGAAGCCCCCTCACCTCTGGGGGCTCCTCCCTGCAAAACCCAAGGGAAGGTGGGGAGCCCCCCTTGCTGTCCCTCATCCCCACATCCAGTGCCTCGGCAGGTTCCGTCCACTCCAGCTTCACCCCATACCTCGTATCCACCCACCCCTCCCTCTCCACCTCCTCTCCAGCCCAAAGCACCATCGCCAAACAACACCAAGATGGCGGCAACGGTCTCATAACTCATCCATTCATCCTACTGTCTGTTTTCCTGTAGCCAAGTGAACCAGACCATGTTGTCACTCCTCCAGTCTCCTCCGACTGCAAGCGTGGAAAATGCAAAGTCCTTCCACGAGGCCTCAGGTCCTCCCTGACATCGTCTTCTCTGCCCTCCTCGTCCCCTGCCACCCTGCACGTCAGGTTCTCTTCACCCCAGTGCCTTTGCATTTGCTGATTCCTCCTTGACCTTCAGGTTTCAACTCAAAAGGCGCTTCCTCCGAGAGTCCTTCTGGCTCCCTACCCAGAATGGGCCTTCCCCAACCTGCCCAAGAGACTGCCTGGCAGTACTGCTGACTTGCTTCACAGCATAACCACAAAGAGGGTCTGGCTCATTTATTTGTTAACCTTGTTGTTGCCTTTGCTAATTAGACTTTAATCTACATGAGGTCAGAGACTGAGCTTGTCTTGTTTACCCCCATACGCTTAGCTTCCTGAATAGTTAGGTTGTGTTGAATACTGGCTAACAGATGGATAGATGAATGGAGGGGATGAATGGATGGAGGGGTGAGTGGCAGGTGGATGGATGGGTAGGTGGATGGACGGATGGGTGGACGGCTGAGTGGATGGATAGATGGATGGATGGATGGATGGATGGATGGATGGATGGATGGATGGATGGACGGATGGATGGATGGATAGATGGATGGATGGATGGATGGATGGATGGATGGATGGATGGATGAATGGATGGATGGGTGGGTGGATGGATGGGTGGGTGGATGGATGGATGGATGGATGGATGGATGGATGGATGGGTGGGTGGACGGATGGATGGATGGACGGATGGATGGATAGATGGATAGATGGATGGATGGATGGATGGATGGATGAATGGATGGATGGGTGGGTGGATGGATGGGTGGGTGGATGGATGGATGGATGGGTGGATGGGTGGATGGGTGGGTGGGTGGATGGATGGATGGATGGATGGATGGATGGATGAGTGGATGGATGGGTGGGTGGATGGATGGATGGATGGATGGATGGATGGATGGATGGATGGATGGACTGACGGATGGATGGATGGATGGATGGATGGATGGATGGATGGATGGATGGATGGATGGACGGACGGACGGACGGACAGACGGACGGACGGATAGATGGCTGTGAAGACAGCTAGCTGGCTGGTTGGCTGAGTAGACAGCTAGTTGGATGGATGGGTACCTGGTTGGGTGGATGGATGGATGGAGTCTCATCACCCTAGGGTGAGACCCTGAGGTCCAACCTGCCTCCCCCTGGAGGCCCCAAGCTATGAGGCTCGGGACCTGATTCAAGGGCAGTGAGAACTTGGGACTCCACCCCTAGTGTTGAGAAGTGTTTCTAAAAATGACACTGAAATATGTGTAAGGTCCTTGTAGAAATGGCCCCAGGTCCTCTGCCTTCTGACCTTGACCACGTGTCCACGTTTCTAGACCCTTTTGTCAGGTGCGGGCTGGGTAGATGGCAGGGAATCTGAGGAGGGAATCAGCTGGAGCAACTAGACACGTTCAACCACGACCGGGTGTGTTCCCACCATTCCGCTCTCAGCTCTGAAGCTCTGAGTAAAGTTTTTGAAATAAGAGGGGCTGGGAAGGGGAGAACCCTCCTGACTGCTTCAGAAACTGTCTCCATTGAGCCTCATTTCCCACGGCATGCTCCTTCAGCACATCTGCGTCGGCACTGGGGCAGCCTCAGCCACAAACCGCCCTCCCAGACGGTCACCCAACCACCGACTGCAGGTAATTGGCCCGGGGACTGGCGCGGCCCCCAGACCTCTGCGCCTCATTAGGCCACGTCTAACATGAATTTGGAAGCAGGCTAACAAGCGGCCGGTTGGTTTGAGCCCGCACCGCGGCACGCAATTCCCTTGGACGCTTTCTGCCGTGCACCCGGCGGACCAGAGGTCAGCCTCTCACTCTGGCACGTGCTCCAGAGCCGCCCCCGCCAGCCGCCTGGGTGACAATGGTGCGTCGGGGCCCCAGGCTCCCTCACTGCCCGCCCTCCACGGCCTCTGTCAAATTCACAGTCTGGATAAGGCCAGTTCCGGGAGGCTGCAGGATCCCACAGGCTGACCCCTGCACCCTTTACGGAAAAGCTCGGAGGCCCTGCGATAACCAAGGCAACACCACTGTCCATCCTCCCAACACCCGTCACAGGGTGATGGTTCTGTCCTGAACTAGCTTTCCTCAATCCCAGGATGATCCCTTGGCCAGCCTGGGGCAGTAACATCTTCACCCTGGTGGGGGGTTAGGGGGGCTGAGGGCACGGGCTCTGTACTCTGATGGCCTCAGACACTTGTGTCTGAGACACTCAGGCCCTCCTGTCTCCTCTCCAGAGACCTCCTGCCAAGTGGAGAAGGACACCAATTTCAAGGTTGCTGGGAGGGTGGGTGGTTGGCGGTGCTGGGATCAGTGCAAGGTGGCTGGCCTGTGGCAGGAGGTCAACAAATAGCGCGATCGTTACTCTGATTTCTTTCACGGCAACACCTCGTCAAGTGAGGCCCACGGCCTGATTCCTTCTTGTGGGAAAGGAGGGCTGGCTCCTAAACTGCGGTCAAGGTCAGAGCTTCTACCATCTGCTTAGAAGCTACCATGCGAACCAGGTGTGTCCAGCTGTCCCCCTCCTCTGTGGTCCTGGACCCTGGCACTGAGCAGGTGGTCAGTATATACGTAGAACGCAAGCCTTCATCTGGGGCCAAAACACGGATGCAGACCTGGCTGTGATCTCAGAGGTCATTTAGTCCAAACTTCTATGACATTCCGCAACGACGATGCCCACCCTGCTTGACTTCCTCCAGCGACGGGGAGCTCATCATCTCCCGAGACGGCTCTGTCCTATCACTTAGCAGCTATGACGGTTCCACATGTCCTCTGTCGGCCGACCTGCAGTGAGCATCCCTGGTGTGCTCTGGCCTGTTGCAGCCACAGGACACGTGGCCCAGACAGCCTGGCCCTGTGGTCTTCTCTTTTCCCAGCTCAGTCAGCCCTGCCCGTCTCGAGCACCGAGTGTGTGCGCGCACCCGCCCTCACACACACACACACCAAGGGTGGCCTGCTGGCTGCCCTCTGCTGACAACGGATCACGTAGGGACATGGCTTTGCAAAAGCCACGGCCTGAGGGCAAGACACGGCCTGGACCCTTCCAGCACCCAGAGGGCCTCTTTCCCTCAAAGCCCCACTCCCAGCCTGGACAGCCCTCCAAGTCACCATGGCAACAGCTCTTGGGCTTCTCGGAGACTCAGGCGCCCTCCCTGCTAGAACGGAAGCAGAGAGTGACAGCATGCTGACAGTGACCGTGGGCCCAGGGTCCACTTTCACAGACGGCCTCCAGCTAAGGCAAAAACGACTCATCTGACCCAGATAAAGACTCATCAGCAGACGCCAGGGGTGGGTGTAACTCCCTGGAAGCCATCAGCCTCTGAGCGCTCTCTCGGGGCTGCGCTGGTGGCCAGGCCAACGATCACAACCTGGGCTTTCAAGGTAAAAAAGTGGACAATCTTAGCAAGACCTGGAGAGTCTGCAAAGCCCCCCGGAAGAGGGGACCGGCTACTCTGCTGGGAACGGCATTTCTGTTATAGCGCATCTTGTTTATAGGAGAAAGGTGGCTGGGCCGGGTCAACGCGAAAACCAGGTGACCAGCAGTTCCACTCCTAAGTATACACCCCAAAGAACTGGAAACAGGTGTTCAAAAAAGATCTGTACACATATGTCCACAGCCGCATGTTTACAACAGCCAGAAGGTAGGAGCACCTCAAGCGTCCATCCGCGGGTGAACGGAGACACAAAATGTGGTCCATCCACACAAAGGAATATTATTCAGCCTCAAAAAGGAAGGGCACTGTGACGCCTGGTCCAACAGGGATGAACTTTGAGGACATGATGCTCAGTGAAAGAAGCCAGACACAAAGGACACATACTGTATGATTCCACTCGTACAAGGTCCCTAGAGGAGCCCCATTCATGAAGACAGACAGTAGGATGGTGGGCGCCGGGGGTTGGGGGAGGGGAAGGGGAGTGAGTGCTTCATGGGGACGGAGTTTCAGTTTGGGAAGATGGAAAGGGTTCTGGAAACGGCGGGTGTGATGGTCTCACAAGAATGTGAATGTGCTTAACGCCACCGGGCTGTACACTTCAGAGTGGTTAAGACAGCACGCTGTACGTTATTTATATTTTACCACAGTAGAAAAACTAGCGAAAAAAAGGGACCAAAAAAAAAAGGGACGAAGCACTGATACACGCTCCAGCATGGATGAACCTTGAGAATATTCTTCTTGGTAAAGAAGCCATTCACGGAAGATTACATACTGTAGGATTCCATTTCTAGGAGAAGTCTAGAACAGGCAAATCCTTAGCGACAGAAAGCAGATTGGTGGCAGTAGGGGGCTGGAGGAGGGGAAACCCAGAGGCATCCTCATATTCTGCCCCCCACCCCCCGGGGGGGGATGCTGATACGTTGGTGCTGCCTCAAGGCTCCCGTGGCCGCCAAGCACTGTCATCTTTACCATTTGTACTGCTTTCCCCCCAAACAACGCCAGGTTTCCTCCTCCTTGAAAGACAGCTCTCTCCCTTGGCCATCCCACAAGTGCGCTCTAGCCCGACCCCAAACTGCAGGCGGCCCAGAGCCCACCTCTCGGGCGGGTCCTCTGGAAGACGGCGGTCTCCATCATCCCAGCCCACGTCTGGGCGGTGGGTGACGGGGACCCATAGCGGGAAGCAAGCCATGGGGTTCCAAGTGCTCCATGCAAGGTGGTCCAGCGCTTTCAGGACGCCCACGAGCATCTTTGACCGGAGGGGGCCTGGCAGAGAAAGAATCACGTCTTACCTGGAAGCATCAAAGCTGTCATAAGAGCCGACCGTGTAGTGCCGGAAGAGTTTCTTGCTGCGGTCTGCACGAGTTTCTGCAGAGAGGGAAGAGAGACATCGTTTAGAAAGTCACGGTCCCCGCATGTTGAAACCACGCGAGGCCGGCCGGGCCCCTCATTTATCTGACCTACGAAGCGTGAGACCCGCTCTCCTGCGGAAAGATCTGGGAGGAAGACGCGGCCTTGCTCTGTGGCCTAACTTTGCAAACTCTGGGGGACGCAGATGAACCTCAAGGCTGACTACTGGAGAGTCATGCGCTCCATTCCCAAATGGAGGCAGGTCCCAGGGTCCCTGGCTGGCGCAGGATGCTCTCTGCAAAGAAGACAGGGCTCTGCAGGTTCCGGCCACTCAGCACACAGAATCCGCGACAGCGGTACTCTCAGGTGATGCTGCCGAGCCGTCTAGCGACTCCGAGAACCTGCGGATGACTGCTTTGGGAGAAAGGAAATGTTTATTGTTATTCTTCCTGATTATAGTTGCTTTCTCCTAGAAACAAACAAAAAAACCATGATTAAGTTCCTAATTAAGTCCCCTGCTTACTTCCCTTACTCAGCAAATTTCGACTTAAATTTCACGGGAAATTATATGAATGATGTAATTAGACTTAATCGATAGCTCAGAGCTGGAGGGGAAAAAAAAACCCACAACAACACAAATGCAAGAAATACAGCAGCTTATGATTTACTGTTTAGGTATTTTCCCCCAAATAAAATCTCCTGGGCACTCTCTTTCCCAAACCCTGGAAACAATACAGAGAAATTATGTGATTGGCTTCAGGAAAAATGGCTCAAACTCTCATTTAAACCCTGTGACCTCTCTGCTGTCAGTCTCCTTGACACCACCTTCCAAGGCGAACGGGATTTTACTCAAACCCAAATGCACGTTTTCGGCTGAAAAGTGAACACGTGCAAGGGCTCTGAGAAGGGTCGCGCTGATACCTCTTGGCTCCTCTCATGCCCAGAGGCAGCCTGTGCAGCGAAAACACACGCTTCCTTTCTACATGGTGTGGTGTTGCCTTGGGGGTGCTGGGAGGAGCAGCTGTCCAGCCCAGGACTACATTTCCCAGCACCCCTTGCAGCCAGGTGTGGCCACGTGACCAGCTCCCACCAATGGAACGCACGCATCTGTGCGTGCGTGCGTGCGTGCGTGCGTCCCTTCGAAGCTTGGCTTCTATGGAGGCCAGGGAGCTCTCCCTAACCTCTCTTGCTGTGTCTCCCAGCTCAAAGCTAGGACTCCCAGGCTCGACAGGATGATGGGATCATCAGGGAGTCCTGGCAAAAGCCTGGGTCTCTGTGCATTAGCTCTTAAAAGAAGCAACAAAATTGTATTGCCTTGTGCTACACTCCAGGGATTTGCTTGTTACAGCAGCTAGTGATGTCTTAAAGGACCTGCGGCCGGGTTCTCAGTGACTCGGCTCCCCCTGCCTCTCTGCCCCTTTCCCATCACTCCACCCGAGGCTCCAACAATACGAAAGTTACAATTCCCTGAACGGTGACAACATCTTCATCACCATCTCGGTCCCTGACACAAATTGCGTGCTGACTGGGCACCAGGCCCTGTTCCAAGTTCTGCTCCTATACTCTCTCATTTGTCTGTCACGGCCCCCAGGGAGTGGGTGCGTGTGTCACTCTGCAGGTCCTGCCAAGTCCAGCCAAGCGTGGCCCCTCTGCTTTTGCTCCATTTCACGCCACCCTTCCAATCCCTCTGCAGGACCTTGGTGTCCTCGTTGTGGAGTGAGGCACTCGCCTCTGCTTGGCGTGTCTCTGCTGTGTCATCACTGTCTTTGAGACAGGCTGGGACCCGGGACCCCCTCACCGGAGTGTTTGCCCCTGGACAAACGTCTCCTCAAGCAACAGATACAAAGAACCTCTAAGGGACTAAAAATCAATCCGCGCTCCCAATGCGAGGGGCGCGGGTTCGATCCCTGGTCGGGGAACTAAGATCCCACATGCTGCGCAGCCAAAAAAATAAAATTTAAATTAAAAAAATGTCACTGTGGCCAGGGGAGGGGTGGCTGTTTAAAAAAATAAAATAAATAAAAATAAACACTCACATGCACAGTTGGGGCAAATTACGAACAACAAGATGCAAAAAGACCCAAAAGCCCAACTGCCACTTCTGAGGTACAGGGAGGGAAAGCAGGGTACAACGCATGATCCCTGCACATGGCACCCCAAGGGGGTGGGCAGACCACCTAAGCCCCTCCTCCAGCTCCGCCCACCGATCTGCCCCGCCCTCACGCCATTTAAGAAGCCAGCTCGCCCCGCCCCAGCTTGGGGTTTCTTGTTCTCTCTTCCTATGCTGCAGCACGAGTCCCAGTAAAGCTCTGTCTGAATTTCTCGTCTGGCCGCATCAATTTCTATTGATTAAAGAGTCCAAGAACCTGGGACAATAACATCTTCGTCCTCACTAACATTTCTTGAGTCCTTCCCCTGGGCCACAATTCGTGGCCATCTGGGCCGATCCACTCCCACTTGCTGGTCACAGCAGCCCGGCGAGGGAAGTACGACGGTTGGACCCATTTTACAGATGGTGCTGGCGAGCACTGCCGATGCAAAGGCACAGCCTGCTAGACAGTGGGGGCAGGGTGGGCCCCCCGCGGGCAGGTGGGCTCCAGGGCCCAGGTTCAGAACCAGCAAGTCGCACCAAGGGACCCCCGGAGAGGACCCGAGTCTCCGCGCTCTCTGCGGGGCTCGAGGGTGGGGATTTGGCCTTATTTCTCTATCACCTCTGGTGTCTCACTCCTGGCACACACCCAATGTCAGAGCTTGCGGAGCAAATCTCAACAGTCCGCTGCAAAAAAACACACTGCGCCCTGGCAGAGTGGCCCGAGGGCATTGGTCCAGCCGAGCTGCACGCACATCCCGTGTCTGGCAGTCAGACCCAACGTACCCAGGTGTTCCGTGTCCCTCTCCCCCTCCTCCCTGGCATCTTGCATTGCGTACATGTTCAAATCTAGTTACCATTTATCAAGTCCACCTGAAGGTCAGGCCCTGTGCCCCAAATGCAGGGATTAGAAGGCTGCTCGGATGGGGTGGGGCCTCAGCTCTGTTCTCTGGGGCTCAGGATCCTGGGGGTGGGGTGAGGATAAAGCTAACAGATGCTGACTTTCCAGGGCTGGGCTGAGGGCCCCAGCAGTCAGATCACTGTGTGGGGGGGAGCACGTGGGCCAGGCAGTGCCTCTGGCCAGGCCAGCCCTGTGACATCGCGTGGAGCCCACATAAGGGCTGGGCCCGGGAGGGTTAAGTGGGATTGGAACCTGTTTGTAGGGTTAAGCAGAGTAGCTCGTGAAGCCACTGAATCACGTGGGGATGGGCTGTTAATTGTTATTATTACTCTTAATTGCCTGTTGTTTATGCCCCAAGTGGCAGCTCTGTGCTTGTTGCCCAGGGAACCGCTGGGCCCTGAGAGCTGGCTGGTGCAGGCCCTGGCTGAGGTCAGGGGTTCCAGATCGAAGGAGCAGAGAGCGTAGTCAGCGTGTGTGTGTGTGTGTGTGTGTGTGTGTGTGTGTGTGTGTGTGTGTGTGTGTGTGTGTGTGTGTGTGTGTGTGTGTGTGTCTGCCTGTGTGTGTGTGTGTGTCTGCCTGTGTGTGTGTGTGTACCTGTCCACATCTTTGCCAGAGGAAACAAATGTTTCAGAAAGGGACCCTTTCTAGGTCAGTTAGCCAGTGGTTCCCAGACTTTGGGATTTCATGGACCAAGAAAATGTTAAACAAAAGAGGGAAGGGTGGAGACAAACATGGGATTTAACAAGTTATTAATCTGGCCTTAAAAACAATGGATTCCCTTCCACTACCATAATTGTTTTATAAGAGAAAGGGGAACTTTTGGAATCATATTATCTCTAACTGCTTTGTGGAAAACTCTCTCACTGCACAGGCCTTCCCTGTCCTCTGGCTTCTGGACACAGTCAGACTTCTGCTCTGAGATATGGCCCCGAGGGACAGGAAAGGGGTCCTGAGGGACAGCATCACCGCCACCATCATCATCACCATTGCTACCATCATCACAGCATCATCCTCATCACATCACCGTCATCTCTGTCATCATCACCATTGCTACCATCATCACAGCATCACCCTCATCACATCACTGTCATCTCTGTCATCATCACCGTTGCTACCATCATCACAGCATCATCCTCATCACATCACCATCATCTCTGTCATCATCACCATCGTCATCATCCTAACCATCACTGCAGCTTTGCTAAATTATCGCTTTTTTTTAGTAAATGAAAGTCCTTCACCTTATTTGGTCTTCCCACAGCAGCCAGGGCTAAGTGGATTTCTTGTAGCTGTTTTGCAGAAGTAGCAGAGTGCCATGATGAGGGATGTGGGCTCGCAGGCTAAACTGGCTTGAATTCAGAGCCCAGCTCTGCCGTTTACTGGCTGCAAGTCACCAGGCTCTTCATTTGTAAAGTGGGGATAATAATAGTTCCTACTCACAGGGAAGTGATGGAGGAGTAAATGAATTAATACAGGGAAAATGCTGGAACGGTGCTTGGCAAATGGAAAGTGCTATATTACCTGGTTATCGCTGTGCACGGAGGATTGGGACCTTCCACCTTCCAAGGTGGCCCTCGAGGTCACACAGCGCGCCAGCGCACCCACACCAGGGTCAAGCCCTACCCGTGCCCCGAGTGCAGCAAGGGCTTCAGCCACAGCTCGCACCTCGCCGCCCACCAGCGCACCCACCGCCGCGTCCGGCCCTGCTGCTGCCCCCTGTGCGGCAACAGTTTCAGCCGGCGCTCCAACCTGCACCGGCACGAGAAGGTCCATGCGGCGGGTCCCAAGGCCCTGGCCCTGCTGATGCCGGGGGCGGCCCCCACCTAGGAGGCTGAGAGGGAGGGGGATTGGTGGGGGGGCAGCCGCTGCGGGGGTGTGACCTGGGAGGTCCAGGAAGGGAGTTGGGGAGGTGCTGGCACGGGGGCGGGGCACGGCAACAGGGGAGGAGCTCGGGGGAGGGGCAGGCATGCTCACTGCAAATTAAAGTGAGCAGACCCCCGACTCTGTGCCTTCCCAGCCTGGCTGACAGCAGCCAACAGCTATCGTGTTTCAAAACATCCATGCGGGGCCCCGCGTATTCTAAGTGCTTTATGGGCAAGAGCTCAATACTGTTACTATCCCTGGTTTACAGCTGAGGAAGGTGAGGCTCAGAGAGGTTGAGTGAGTTGCCTGAGGTCACCAAGCCGGCAGGTGGCAGGGATACTGCACAGCACAGCCTCCTGGGTCAGCATCCACTGGGGGACCTGGGAGGAGGCATCTTCACCAGCAACCTGCCCATGGCCCACGGAGGACCGGCTGGCCTTTTTCTGAGACGTGCTGAGGTCTGGATGCTGAGGAAGGAGAACTCGGCTTTCTCATGGGCCGTGAGGTGGGAGGCCGTGGGGTGTGGGCAACCAGTGGCCATCACACCACATCATGGGGAAAACCAGCCAATGCATGCAGCCTGCACACAGCGGGAGGCTGGGGGACGGAGGGACACAAGCGGCCCAATGCTGAGAATCCCTGGGTCTTGGCTTGTGGTGGTCACGAGTGCGACTCATTCAATATTTCTGCCTTTCCTCCCTCTGGGCATGTGGTTGGATGGATCCCTGCGATTCATTTCGGCCACTGCGTTTTCGGAAGAACTCATTTACTTCACTTCCTGGGTGGACGGAACATTTAATTCCCAATCCAAGATTCCCCCCCCGGCCCCGCCTCCCCTCGCCCCGCTACTGTTTCTTTGTCCACGGGCATGGCAACCTAAACGTTTGAGACAGTGGTTATTCTATCAGTCAGGGTCCCTAGGTGTGCCCCCGGGACACATGACAAGCAGGTGGTGTGAGTGGGAAATAAACCTTGGTGGTTTTCAGCCACTGAGATCAGGGGCCTGTTTGTTACTGCAGCCTCCCCTGGCCTAAGCTGACCGACGCAGCCCACGCGTGGCCTTCTCTGTCACGCGAGCCAGTACATTCCATGTTTTGCTCAAGCGTGGCAGAGCTGGCTTTCTGGCAACCAAAAGTAGAAAGGAAGCCCAGACAACATCAAGGCAGAGGCTGAGTCTGGCCCCTTGTCTGTGAGGATCTCACACCTTCTAGGAGAAAATGGAAAACCACACAACGGACGACAGGAACGCATCCCATTGGACGTGGAGAGAGCACGGCACAGAGCACAGGGCTCTATATGTCTCAGAGGAGGCCTCTGGGTACGACAAAGGAGACAGAAAAACCAGCCAACCAAGAGGGAACTATTCACTCGTTTGTTTCCTAAGCCACGTAGAAACTTCTCAAAGGCAAGAACCTAGTAGTTCACAGACAGGCCCACCTCCTGGGCCAGGTTCCAGGCTCAGTGCTTCGTACGGCAGGTGCTCGGAAATGTCTGTAGCCCCACTCAGCTTAGAGGCCAGCAGTCACTACTGCTGAATGATCTGAATCATCTCCTGAACCTCTATACAGAATGAGCTTCAAAAAATGTAATCAGGTGATGCCACTTTTCTGCTTAACGTTTTCCGACAGTCTCCAAGTAGAATTCGAGTCCCCTCCTCGAGCCCTCCGATGACACAGGTCCGAGGCTACGCAGCCCTGCCTTTGAACCCTCCTCTCCCATTGCTCCCCGCCCCCACCGCAGTCACTCCACTCCCACCCTATTCGTCTCCTTTTTGTTGCTTGCACATGACAAACTCGTTTGCACCTCAGGGCCTTTGCACTTGCTAGACTCTCTCTGGGACATTCCTTCCCCAGCTCAAAGTTCACTGCACTGCTGGGTCCCCAGCTCCTACAACACAGCCTGGCACACAGTAGGTGATCAACAGCTGTGGAGTAACTGAACAACGGGATAAAACCCACACGCTCTTGGACCCTTTGTTCTTATCCAGCGTGGGCACTGTCGCCTCCTTGGGTCTGACTGTGAAGAACTGAGGATATGGCCCAGAGACTGAGTTTAGTTTCGACTGCCAAGGGAATGGAAGCAGCCCTTCTACAAACGGAGAAACTGGATTTCTAGTCCTGACCTTGGTGGTGATGGCGTGGGACCTCACTCTGCCGCTCTGAGCTCTCATTTACTCAACTATCAAACCAGATGTCTGTACGCTCTGCCTTCTCAACATGACACATCCCCTCCGCCACCAATGCGACTAGGGACGTAACCCCATTTCCCAGGAGAGGACCACGCAGTGATTAAGCTGATGTGCCCTGAAAGTTTTTCTTGGAATATGGCCTAGAAAAATCTACATTGAAAGGGGGAAAAAAAACAGCCTGGAAATTCCATTCCATATACCTCTTGTGACTCGTGAAAGGGAGTGACAGATCGCATGACAAGCTTCAGACTGTCAGCATTTAAAATAGCCCTTTACGCAGAGCGGCTGGGAAGAGGATCCCGTCTAGCTCGCAAGGAAGCCAGGATGGGGCATCCGGGGAGATACTGATGGCCTCCGAGCCTCGAGTGTGACTGTTGATGAAGAGGAATCTTCTCCAAGAAATCTATTAAGACTCTGAAAGGCCAAAAAAGAACTCAAAGGACGGCGTGGGGAGGAGGTGGGCTGTCGGGTCAAGAGACGGGCGTGGGGAGAGGCCAGAACACCAGAGCAGGGCCAAGGCTGCGTGGGCACGCCGGCCCCGATCCCCACCCAGGTCCCACGTGGGACGGTTCCCTCGCTCGTGAGATGCCACAGACAGGAAGGCAGGAAGGAAGCCTGCATCTAGACAAGAAAACGTGAGCTTAAGTCCTCACTAGCTGCGGGGCCTGGGCAGGAACAAGCTCCCCGAATCTCAGTTTTCTCATCTGTACATGGGGCTAGCAGCAGTATTGACCTTGGCCTTGTGGTGAAGTTATAACACCGTCACGCATCTAAGTCCCTTCCCAGGTGGGCTGTCGGCCACAGTTGTCCTCCAGGAAGACGTCTTGGTCTTCCCTCTCTGAATGTATCCTTCTGCCCCTGGGACAGAGCAGGACCCCAACCATATCTGTACACAGAACCTCACGCCCTGGTCAGAGCTGCCCGGCCCGGCCCGGCCCATCAGACCCCCTCTCCTGGGGACCTGGAATAGAAGTGGCCAGTCTCTGCTCCCCGTGTGAACAGAGGACACCTCCATTCATGCAGAGAGGCTGTCACTGTGGGAACACTTTGTGGGGTGGGGGAGAAGAGAAGGAGGGAGACTGAGGCAAGGGGCTCGGGGCGGTGATGACGCATGTGTGGCCCTAGAGAGATGGCTGAGCTGGCCTGGCTCCTGACAAGCTCCCCCCGCATCCTACTGCGGTGGAGGACCTTTCTTCCTTTGACGCAGCTCACGTGGGTTTTAGGTTTCTTGAACCGCAAGAGCCCTGGTCTTCCGGCTACTCTGTCGCTCCGGGTAGGTCTCGTTACCCAAGCGGATGGTGACGGCACCTCTGGACCTCACCCCGGGGCCTGGCTAGGGGCCCGTCCACCACGGCGGTGCTGCCGTGTCCAGGTCCTATGTGCTGGTACTGACTGGGACAACACCTGGCCTGCACAGTTCCAAACACCCCCGGAGGCAGCGTGCCCTCAGTGAGGGCCGCCGACCTGGCCACAGGCCAACATCCTTGGGTTCACACGACCAGACGGAGGGCACTAGGGACGCAGGGGGTCCAGACGTCTCCCCTCTCTGTGATAAAGACCCTGAATCGGCCACAGACGGGAGACTGCGTGTAACGATGATAAAACACTTCTGCGTCGCACTGCCTGGTTCATCCCCGACAGCTCAGCGTGCTGGGGGGACGGGGTCCTCCTTCAGGGCCTCCAGCTAAAGCCCAGCCAGGTGACACCCTGACTCTGGGCCCATAAGACCCTGAGCACAGAATCCAGGTGCGCCCACCCGCACTGCTGACCCTCAGACCTCTGAGCCGATTTTGGGGCTGGGGTCCAGAGCTGCGTAGCTGAGGTTACTCGCCGTGCAGCACAGAAATGCAGAGAGCTGGGGCCTCGTCTTCCTTCAGAGTCCTGCCTGGGGGTTCCTCTGGAGCTGAGCCTCCAACCCACCAAAAGCAGAGACAGAGACAGAGAGACAGAAAAAGACAGAGGGGGAGACAGTGAGTCAGAGATACAGGCAGAGAGAGACAGAGAGACACCCACAGAGACAGAGGATACACAAAAACAGAGAGAGACACAGAGAGACAAAGAAAGAGACAGAGAAAGAGAGACGAAGACACACACACAGAGATGGAGATACAAAGAGAGTCACAGAGAGAAGGGAAAGTGGTCCCTGGGCTCCGCAACCCCACCACCAGCTCCCCTCTGCTCCAGCCCCTCCCGTGGACTCCACTCCCTTCGGGCTGTTATTCTCGGCCCCTCACCCTGAAGAGGCAGAAGGGGCAGGGTGGACCCCTGAGCAGTCGGGGTCCCACTCCCTCATCACGGCAGCGCCTGGCCGAGCTGGACGGGCCGGGCCAGCCTGCGAGGTGACACTTCCTGCCCGGACACAGGGCGCAGGGCCACCTGTGTGTGGATGAGAAGCTCCACCCCCAGCTTCTCATCCACACGCCTCCCTCCCATGCCGGCTCCTGTGATCTCCCGCGGGTTTTAAATCAGACACAGTTCGGGCCGCGCCCCGGCTGGAGAGCCAAATGCAGGATCCAGAGCACAAGGAAGAAAGAAATCACTGATGGAGATGGAGACAGAAATAACTCTTCTTTTTTAAAACCAAAGATGCCGATGGGCTCCATCTCTCTGCGGAGAACCACAGACAGGAGCGTGGGGAGAAGCCCCAGTGGGCACAGGCAGGCTGGCGGGACACGGGTATGGGGGGCTGGTGGCATCTCCAAGCTCACCATCAGACCCGTCCGGGGCCAGACCCCAGGATGCAGAAAAGGGGGCAAACCACATGAAGGGCTGGCTGGAGCCTGGGCAGGGCAGGGGCAGAAGGCAGGGGGCATGGAGCTCGCAGCCTGCACAGCCCAGCTCCACCCCTGCGGGTCAGGGCGCTGTGCTGGCAGGTGCCCATCCCACCGCTGGGCACGGAGATCAGGGCCTCACCTCTGAGGAACACCGGCCGAGGGGCACGACTTTGATCTGAAGTCACTTCTCATGCTCACACCACGGCAGCTTGGGTCCCTCGTGCAATCACTACATCAGCTGCAGATCATTGATCCAGCACCTTCTGGGCGCTGGCTATTGGGCTCGAGGGGGAGGGGAGGCAAAACAGGGACCCTGCTCTTCAGAGATAGCCAGACTTCACTCCATACCCCTTAAGGACGGAGGATTAGCTCCCCGTGGCTGCTGTCACGAATGACCCCGAACCTACTGGCCCAGAGCAACAGAAGTCCATTACCCTATAGCTCCGTAGGTCAGCATCCAGCAGGCGTCTCTCTGGGCTAAGATCAAGGTGAGGGCGGGGCTCGTGGCTGCAGGAGGCTCCCAGGATGAACCTGTTCCCTCGCCTTTTCCGGCTTCTAGAGGCGCCCCCAGTCCTTGGCTCGCGGCCCCTCCCTCCACCTCCCAAGCCAGCACCGGCGGGTCGAGTCCTCAAACCCCCACCACTCTGATTCTGAAGTCTGTGCCTCCCTCTTCCACTTTAAGGACGCTTGGGATTACAGGGGGCTTCAGGGATAACCCAGGATCAGATCGTCTCTTCATCTTGTTTTTTTGTTTGTTTGTTTTTGTTTTTGTTTTTTTTGCGGTACGCGGGCCTCTCACTGCTGTGGCCTCTCCCGTTGTGGGGCACAGGCTCCGGACGCGCAGGCTCAGCGGCCATGGCTCATGGGCCCAGCCGCTCCGCGGCATGTGGGGTCTTCCCGGACCGGGGCACGAACCCGTGTCCCCTGCATCGGCAGGCGGACTCTCAACCACTGCGCCACCACGGAAGCCCCATCTCTTCATCTTGAAGTCAGTCGGCTAGCAACCTTCATTCCATCTGTGACCTTACTTGCCCTTTGCCATGTATCCGGACACAGTCACCTGTTCCAGGGATCAGGACACAGACATCTTCGGCCATTATCTGCCCACCATAACCGCAAAGAGACCATCCCTGTAGGGATAGCACAGTGGGGCAACACTTGCTCAGAAAACTGTTTAAACCCATCTTAGTTAAAGAACTCAGAATCTTGCTTTCAGGTCAAAAACTGTCCAAGTGAAAGAAAAGTACTTCTCTAGGAAGTGTATTTCCCTGTTTAAAGGAGCTCAGTTCAATTTCTGACTCTGCAGAATCATGGTGAGACCCAGGGGACTGCTGTTTCCTCTGACCCTCGTCCTCTCCTCTGTGCAAAGGTGGATAAATGGTTCGCTCCGTGCCTGTGGCCGCTACACAATGATTCCTCCTTCAGAGAATGGAACCAGGCTCTGTACAAAAAACGGCCCTTCCCCTAGGGGCCTGCAGCCCCACCTGCCCTGGGGCCTCACTCTCCTCCCCGGAAGCATCTTGGCTTCAGTAGTAGAAGCCGCTCTACGGTGGGCTATAGCACCAACATGCAACTGAGTCATTGGTTCTATTTATTCCCAGCTCCCTGGAGTATCGCTCTGTGCCCCCCGGCGTGTGTGCACACGTGTGCCATGTGTCATCGGGGGAACCGGCCCTGTGCTCACACAGCTGGGTAAGGCCCCGGCGGCAGGCGCTGCCGTAAGTTTTCAAAAATAACCATGTGTCTTGAATTCCCTTAGAGTGGGCATGGGGGTGTGGGTACGGGGAGTGCCAGCCGTTCCCAGCCCTGCAGGGTCCCAAAACACACCAGCACCACGTGAGAGCCAAACCTACGGACTCCAGAAACCAAAGGCAAAGGAAGGTGCGGGGATGTGCCTGATTTTCCTTCCCAGGACGCACGGAAAGCACTTCAGAGAACTGGGCACTCCTGGCACGCTTGGTTTTTTCCCTTAGTCATCCCAGCCAGTTGACCGCTGTGTTGTAAGAGGACAGAAAACACCTGGAGAATTAACAGTAGTCGCATCGCCGAGCGAAGGCTGCTCGTGTAGCTGTCACTTCAGGAAGCGGTCTTCCGGCCCCACAGCAGGCGCAGCTGTGAAGCCCTCTCAGAGCCTAGAGGCAGTGGGGCTCGGGCACCCACCAGCCGAGGCCCACCAGCACCCGCTTCATCCATTCAGCCTCGGCAAGATAAGCCCGTGCGCCAGGTAGCCGAGGGTGCCCGCGACCGAGGGCCGTGGCCGTGGTGCAGCCGGGAGCTTGGTAAGTGCTCAGGAGGCAGGAGGACCCAAAGGGAGGGAGAGGCCAGCCTCCCAGAGCAGGGCTCGAGGACGAGGACTGGGGCCAGGGGGAGAGGACCCCAGGTGCATCACTGCCGCCATCACCGTCCTGATCTGTGGACGCCCATCGCCCGCCATCACCATCACAGGTGACACCCGCTGGCCACGCACCGTTCTAAGTGCAAAACACGTGAGCTCCTCGCAACGCTCCAGTAGCCCTACGCCCTCAGCAGCGGCGCCCTGCGCTGTGTCGGCGAGGCGGGGCGGCAGCTGGGACTCCAGCCCGGGTGGCCCAGTCCTGCAGCTGGTTGCCCTAACCACTGCCCTGCACTGCCCAGCACACCTGGGAGCAGAGGCCACTCTGCCCTGTGCCGAGGTGGCCTTCCTTCCGACCAGCACCCTCTGCCAGCCACTCAACACCTATTTCTAAGCACTGTCTCCTTTCCTTCCATGGGGACTGGGGTGCCAAGAACCCACTTCCCCAGCCATCTTCCAGGGGCAGCCACGTGACCAGGTCTTGGCCAGTGAGGTGTGAGCAGGTGTCTGCTGGGAGGAGCTTTCCTTCCCAAACCAGGCCTCCCCAGGGCACGGCTCCCTTTCCCATGTGGATTGTGGAAGCCAAGCCGGCTGAGGACTGAGGCAGGAGGAAAGAGCTGGGTCTGGCCCCGCCTTCCTGCTGGGTGGGACAGGGAAAGCCCTGTGTTTAGGTAGCTCCTGAGGGTTCTGTTTCTGGAAGCCAGCCCAGCACCATCCCGACTGCAAAGACACATCTTCTCTGGTTTAGTTGCCAACAGCCCCATGAGACAGGTGCTGTTGTTACAGGGGAGGAAACCAAGCACAGAGAGGTTAAGTGACCACCCCAAGTCACACAGCTCACGAGTGATGGACTGGTTTTCAGGCTGCTCTCTTAACGCCTCTGCTGTCACCACCTGGCAGCTCCACGAGGCATGTCTGTTCTCCCAGGAGAAGACCAGACACCATGGGACGACTTGCAAGGTGCTCAGCTCGTAAGTGGAGGGCTGGGATCCTAACCCGGCTCAAGGGGCCGCCATGCACTTGACTGCATCCTCCCCTTCACATCTTGTAAGAAAATTTTTTTTTTAAGATTTCCTTTTTTGATGTAGACCATTTTAAAAGTCTTTATTGAATTTGTTACAGTATTGTTTCTGTTTTATGTTTTGGTTTTTTGGCCCCAAGGCATGTGGGATCCTAGCTCCCCGACCGGGGATTGAACCCACATCCTCTGCATTAGAAGGTGAAGTCTCAACCACTGGACCACCAGGGAAGTCTCCCCTTTGCATCTTTAAAGGATAAACCTTCGAGATGAGCAGAAGATGATTTACGAGGCTGCCCTTGAAAATGACTAGGGAATGTAGGAAACCTGGACCCCAGGCTTTCAGATTCAGGACCCCCATCTGAGAATGAGTGGGACTTGTCCAAGGCCATGGTGCGGGGAGGCACCTCCCGACACCAAGATCCCCACTCACTCATCGGACGTCTCCTGCCCGGGCAGCCGGCGCTGTGCCCGGGGGTCTGAAGCTCTGCTTTGCCCACCTCTCTCCCCGTCTCGCCAACCTTGGGCCAAGCGGGGCTGGGGCACCACTGGAGGGAAGCTGACTAAGCTGGGTTCCTGGCCACGTTTCCCCGATCTCCACCCTCCCAAATTGGCTGGACAAATGAAAGAAGCTGCTGGCTGTCAATGAGTTGCTCTCTACTCTAGTAATTAGAATTAAAAAAAAAAAAAAAAAAATCAGCCCAGGCGGCTCAGTGGAAGCATTTATACCAATACATGGAGCCAGACAGGCAGTTCAAATGGAAATTACAGTAAATGGAGGAGGCTGACTGCACGTTGTTGCTAAGCTGGGCTGCAGCGTCCAAGCCGAGGAGGCCCTGCTCCTCCTTCTCCATCACAGCGAACGCGCAGGGGCCGGGGGAAGCTGGCGCGACCGTGCAGAGGGGCAGGGTGTTTGAAAACACGCCAGGACCTGGAAAAGACTTTTCTGGCACTGAATCCAGCAGCCAGGCCCCGGGGGAGCGGCAGCGCTCCTCCCTCTGTCCTGCCAGGATACCTGGACTGACCCTCCTTTTGCTTCCCCCGCCCACTGCCTCCGCCCAACGCCCGCCCCTCCAACATCAAGACCTCCCCCCCAAAAATCATCACCTCTTAGGTGCCACTTGACTGCAGCCTTTCCCTGCCAACTGCGGCGCCTGGCACAGAACCGAGGTGCAGGGGAGCCCCCGCTGTGGAGCCCCTCTCTCCAACCTTACAACACCCGAGGCAGGGTTAGGCACCTCCCACCGCCGGGGCCCAGAAAGGTGAAGTGAGATGCCCAAGGGCACACAAGTGTGAACAGTAGAGCTGGATTTAAACCCAGGCACCGACTGGGGGTGGAAGGATTCTTTTTAGTCCCTTAAAATCTTTTTTAGGGGCACTGGCAGCTGAGGCTTAGGAAATAGGACACAGAGCCAAAGGGACCTGTTGGGCGCAAGGAAACCGCCCTGTGTGTGGGAGGCAGCTGAGTCTTCCCAGCTCGGCGTCGAGGCAGGTACACCTCGGGCTAAGCACGGTTCAGGACCAAGGGAGCGACTGGATTCATCCCTAGAAGGAGCAGGGTGGGTTGGGGGGAGGGTTAAGTGGATCCCAGTGGCGCTAAAGGATGGCACAAAGACCCACCCTGGCAGGGACCTTACAAGCGGTACCAGCCTCTGAGGTACTTATACCCGGTAACCCACCAAGCTGCCCCCCAAAGATGCTACACGTCCCTGACAGACACTGGCGGGTCAGGACCAGCCCAGGGGACTGGGAAGAGGGGGGTCGCCGCAGCCTCGACCATCCGTGGCTCCACCCCTCTTTGCGCACCTCAGAGTGACACCTGGCAGGGGGGCTCCTTCAAGGAGACGCGTCTTATCCGACCAGGTCGCCAAGCTCCCCGGCCGGAGCCCTTGCAAGCCAGCCGTGTCCTCTGTCCTCCACTTCTGGGAGTGAGAGGGAACAGTTGGTAACAACCAACTGTAGAAAGTGAAGAAGGCGATGCAATCTGAAAATACAGATGGTGTTTTCTTGTCTCAACGGCTACAACGGTGGAAGAGCACCCAGTCCACTTGATTCAAACAAGAACCGAACCAAAACCACAGTGGCCATGCCTTCTTGGAAGGAGGGCCGGCTGGACAGGCGGGGAGGCACACTGCCCTGCTCCAGTCTGAGGGGAGGTACCATACAGTTTGTCAGGGAGAACACACAGGAATCCTGGACAAATCTATGCATTGAAGTCACAGCAACACACAATGCAGTCGTCCGCCCTTGGAGTTTAGTAACAGTGCTTACTAGGAATAGATGCTCCAGTTGGTCTTAACCCCGCCTGGGTGTTCGAAAGGACTCCTGAGAATACGGGAAGGGCCCTGGGAGAGGCCGGAGTCTGCCCGGGTGATCTGACGGCTACCTTGACCTTCCCTTCTATCTCGGGAGCAGTGGAAAGCCGTTATGGAAACAATAGCCTTCCCTGGTGAAACACAACCACCAGAAATACAGTAATTTTAAAACACACCCAGTGCAAAGCCATCGCCTACACAGCCAGCCACCCTGTCTCACCCAGCACCGGCAGGACCGGCAGACCTGCCGCGCCACCATCCCCGGAGGGTCAAGAACAAAGACTCAGCACATCCACCCGGAGCAGGTCCCGGAGACGGCATCGTACCTCCAAAATGAACTTTCTTCTTGAACCGGGAATTCTCAGCCATCATCTCTAACCTGGGTGTGACCATCTCACTCAGGCTGGTCCCACTGCTTGTCCGGGTCCATGCGGAGCCCGCGTCCACGAGGCCGGCCTCATCTGCTATTGTCCATTAATCCAAGAGGAAAAAAGTTGCAGCCCTCTGGGGTCAGAATCGCGGAACAAAAGGGGGGAAAAATCAGAGGAAGAAGAAAGACGGTTCCGGGTGTCTAATCCACGGGGAGGCTCGCAGATTTGACGTTTGGAGACCACACGCTGGGATCGGCTGAAAATTCGGTTCTTTGACACAAGTTGTAAGCTCCAGGTTGGAGCCGCATCCTCTCACTTCCCACTGTACTGGGGATGGTTTTTTTTTTTTCCTAGTGCCGGTTTCCATAGCAATGCATCAGTCACTAGTCTAAATAAGTACGGGTGAAGGACGCCTGGAAAACCAGTGCAATTACGCATGCCATTAGCGGGGAGAGGAAAATGATTCAACCCGGCGATAAGCACGGGGCCGAGGTAACACTTAGAGGGTGCTGTCACCGTCGTCCAGAGTAATTTTTTTCTCATTTTGTGACACAGGGTTTTCTTCAGTCCCGGCAGTCTCTGAGCCCGGCGTTCTGCAGGGTAGACGGCCGGGCGGCGCAGTCCATTTTCGCCGCGCCACCAGCTGAGCCAAGGCCAAAGGGAGGGACAGCATCTCCGTGAAGTTGGTCTTGGCTGACGCTGTCCGTTATGCCTTCCTTTGGTCCATGCATCCCTAGTGGGGGGAGGTGGGAATGGGCCGTGGTGCGGTTTGGAGGGACCTGGGGGGAAATTCAGCGACACTCTGTACGTTCAGTGTGAAGGCTGGTGGTGAGCGGTCTGCAGGGTGGGAGGCAGGGGTGGGGGGCCGAGCCTTGCTTCGGGGGGCGGGGACCAAGCCCATCTCCTTGTCAGCGACATCCTCTCAACTCTAGGCTCGTGTTTGGGAAGCATCAATGGGGTAGAGCCTGGGCTCTGATTCCTTTTTCTCATCTGTCATCAATTTCTTAAACAGCTGCCACGAGCTCACTGCGTGTCCTTGGACACGACCCTCACCTGTCTGAGCGGCAGGATTTCTGTCGGTCCAAAGGGTTGGTGATTCTCAGTCAAGGTTCTCTGGACCCCGAAAGGCAGGCCATGTGGCCAGGCGACTGCCAGGATCCAGGTCCCAGCTCTGCCCCCACCGGCTGCCTGGCCCGGGTGCAGTCTCTTATTTGTCAGATGGGGATAATAATAAGTTCTCTGAAGTTGATTATCAATTAATTAAACCAGTTACTCATTAATTTGATAATTAGTACATAAATTATTAAAATGGGATGTTCGGGTTGTGAGTATTTTGACTTCAGGGCTAATGTAAAGAGTGCAAGAACCCCTGCTCCCTGTACACTGGTGGGGCTCGACGCCACCTAGCTCAAGGTATAACTCACCCTCTGAGCCCTGTTCACGCAACCGTGTTGGAATAAATGCCCCATGAAGACTCAAGAGACGAGGACACTGGCCCAGAGAAGTTAAGTGAGTGACCTAAGGGCACACAGCCAGGTAAAAGTGGGCCTGGAACCTGGGACTCTTGCCCCAGCCCTGTGCCCGTGCCATGTCCCCACCTCCTGCCTCACACTCCCGGGGACGCAGGGCTCTCAGCTGACCGGTGGGGATGGAGACCAAGGTGGGCTGGGATGTGTAGGCCGTGGGCTTCCTCCTAGGAGGTAAATTGCGGGTCCCTAACTGGGGGTCCTGGCTGATCTGAACGGTTCCCTGATCCTGCTACCCTGTGGCCCAGACCTCAGTGGGCTCCTGCTTCTTCAGAGCCCCTTCCCTCCACCCGCAGATAACTGGTCTCTGGGCAAAGCAGGGGTCACAGAAACAGGCCCAGGGGCTGTGGCTGCCACTCCCCAGGAGGGAGCCCATGGGAAGCGGCAGTGGAGACAGGAGCGGGTTTTCCACCACAGCCCAGCCCCCTTCTCTGCGCTCCACACCACGCACATGGCCCTCAGCCCCAAGTCCCCCCTCCCCGTGGGCGGCTCAAAGGCTCGTGTCCTTGGAGGTGCCCCGTCCCCCTTGGAGGGCGATCCGCTGGGGCTGCACGTGGGAGGGGAGCTTCCACCTCCTTCCAGGTTGCTGAGCTGCACGGCAGGCCGATGGGGGAGAGGGTGGCGGGCAGACCCCGGGCTCTAGATGCAGGGCTGGCCGTTCCTGGTTTGTGACCTTTGGCTAGTTTCTCACCCACCTTGAGATTCTGCTTCAGGAAAAACGGGCCAGCGAGAACATGTCCTCTTGGAAGGACGAACTGAAAACCATGAGATGGCTGGGAGGTAGCCCCAGGTGGGCGAGGCAAGTCTGACCTGGACACCCGTGTCCCCAGGCCTGTGCCCCCAGATGCCCCCATGCTCCCACGGAACACACAAACGCGCCGCAGAAACGGTGAAGTGCTGTGTGGGATCATCACCTGTGCAGCCGGCTTATCACAAGGGTGGACGTGGCCCAGGGCACCACACACACGCACGGACGTGGTCCTTCCTGCTGACGCCTCCAGAGACAGCAAAGGATTAGCTCCGCACCTTGCGGTCACGACGGCCTGGGTCGCATCCCCTCCCTGACACGCCCACGGGTTACGGGGTCTTTAGGGACGTTCCTGAAGCTTTGTGCTGCGTTATGGACTGAACTGTGTTCTCCCTCCCCTCAAACTCATATGTTGCAGACCTAACCCCCCTCCTGTGGGGTGGCATTTGGAGGTGATTAGGGTTAGAGGAGGTCATGGGGGGTAACCCCCATCAGGGGATTAGCGTCCTTCTAAGGAGAGGAAGAGACCAGAGCTCACTCCTCCCGCCCTGCGAGGGAGCAAGAGAAGACAGCCGCCTGCAAACCGAGAAGACAGCCCTCTCCAGAGACAAAGCCGGTGCCTAGACCTTGCTTCAGCTTCCAGAACCGTGAGAAGCATCTGCTGTGTGAGCTCTGGTCAGGGCGGCCCAAGCAGATGAGACAAGTGTGTTCCTGCATCAGGGAAGTGGGGATGAACAGGGCACCGACTCTCAGGCGACGGACGCGCAGCCCCAAGGGCGCCCGCTGGCTGCACCATGGACAGAGCAGCTGGAGACCGCGCCCATCACACCTGGAGACCGCGCCCATCACACCTGGAGACCGCGCCCATCACACCCACGGAGCTTCCCGGGCGGGAGACCCAAGACACTGAGACGCATTTACTTCTCTCTGCAGAACACCTGCCTCTAATGACCTAGAAACTGGCAGGACGGACAGTTGTGTGTTCTTGAGGCTCATGTGTGTGCGCGTGTGACACACACACGTGCGCGCGCACACGCTCACACACACACACACACACACACACACTCACGGTGGGAGGGACGGAGCACAGGCTGGGGATTCAGAATTCTTCTCTTTTCAAAGAAGACCTAAAACTCAGAGCTTCTTTCCAGAACCCAAAGGAGCCCAGTGCACACTCCTGGGATGCTGGGGCCCCCCTTCTGCCTGGTACCACAGGGCTGAGGTTGGACCCCTCCCTGGATCCCACCCAGCATCTCCTTCGGCTCCAGTCAGCACCCAGGACTTTGGGATGCCTCTGCTCTCCGCGTAGACACCCGGTCTCTCAGGCGGGCTCTGTTCCTTCCCGGGAGGACCCAGCACCCCTCTCAAGTCCCATTCACAAGTGTCACAGCCAACAGGTCTGCGCGTTGGGGCGTGTGGGGTTTCCCGGAGTGTGAGCTGCTCATGGGCACACACTCGCTTTCCCGTCTCTGACGCTTCCTCCCTGGCACCCAGCACGGGCTCAGTTCTCAATGGGTATCTGTCCCTTGGGTTTAATAAACAAACCAGAGTTACGTGCAGGAATCACAGACCCAAACGTCTCCAGGCGGGCCGTGTGTAAAGGAACAGGCATCAGACAGTAGGGAGCGGCGGGGTCTGGGGTCAACGGAATCTCAACAGTGTGCAAATCCTACTTTCCAGGAAAGTGCTGTTCTTTCTGAAGGCAGCTGCAGGTGGAATCGGCACCACCTTGCAAGCTGCAGGGGCCCCGGCAGTGTTCTCACGGGGGGGCAGTCCTGTGTCCTGGGGCTGGTTTGGAGGTCGTCTGCCCCAGTGCTGGAAGGTACTGTGAGCACGTGCCAGCTGTGGGAGGGTGGATCTCTGAGCTCAGATCTACATTCCTGTCACACGAGACACGGGGATTCTGGCGTGGATCAAACACACACTGGATGCTGCAGAAACGCCAGCACCTTCAACATTAAGTGAAGAATATTCTTTGTTCATCTGCAGCCTTTCCGTGACGCTCACCGAGTCCCCAGACCACACCCCTAGCGGCGGGGACCCTCTGGAGGCATATCAGGCGGCGTCTGGGGCAATCCTGGCGCCTCCCTGAGCAGAAGCAACCATGTAACTACCGCCTTCCGTTCTGGGGGCCCCAGAGCGTGCGCGCACCGAAATAATCCTGCACCGTCCCGGGGCCCTCTCGTACCTCCCTGCCACCCCAGTGGGGACGTGTGCCCCCTTTGGTACTGTCTCCCTCCCACCCTTCTGCGCCCTGGCAGGGGGGTAAGTATGGACACTGTGTTTCCCAGACCCCTTTGCCAGGACAACAGTCAAAGGGGTTCTGGAGGAGACCCTGGCGCCAGGCTGCGGGGAAGCACCACTGCTCTGGCGTCCCTGCGGGAAGGTTCTGCGCACCCCGAGGAACGCCTCTTGGCTGTTTTCGATCCCCTAACCCAGGGGCAGCGGCGGCATCTTGCCATGACCCGTCTCTGGGTGGCATCACCTGCCCCTTTCTCTTCCTCCAGACCTTCCCGTCCTTTTTTTTTTTTTTCTCCTGGTTGCACTGGTTCTCAGTTGCGGCAGGCGGGCTCCGTAGTTGCGGCGTGTGAACTCTTAGTTGCAGCATGCATGTGGGATCCGACCAGGGATTGAACCCGGGCCCACTGCACTGGGGGCGTGGAGTCTTATCCACTGCGCCACCAGGGAAGTCCCTCTTCCCGTACTTTGAACATTTTTTAATTTAAAATGTATTTTTTATTTTTGGCTGCGTTGAGTCTTCATTGCTGCTCGCGGGCTTTCTCTAGTTGTGGCGAGCGGGGGCTACTCTTCATTGCGGTGTACCGGCTTCTCACTGCGGTGGGTTCTTTTGTTGTGGAGCACGGGCTCTAGGCGTGCAGGCTTCAGTAGTTGCAGCACACGGGCTCAGTAGTTGTGGCGCACGGGCTTAGTTGCTCCGCGGCATGTGGGATCTTCCCGGACCAGGGCTCGAACCCGTGTCCCCTGCATCGGCAGGTGGATTCTTAGCCACTGCGCCACCAGGGAAGTCCCCCTTCCTGTACTTTTGAAACCAATTTCCCTTATTCCGTCCTCTCTGCTTGAAGCACCTGCAGAGGTGTTGGTTTGTTCCTGACTGGGCACTGGCTGATAAAGAGTGTGATATTATTTTTTTGAAATTAGGTGTATTGGGGGTTTTGGGGGTAAGAATTTCATTTAAAGAGGAAGGGATCCTCGCACATAACTGTTTTTTTTTGTTGTTTGTTTGTTTGTTTTTAGCGGTACGCGGGCCTCTCACTGCCGTGGCCTCTCCCGTTGCAGAGCACAGGCTCTGGACGCGCAGGCTCAGCGGCCATGGCTCACGGGCCCAGCCGCTCCGCGGCATGTGGGATCTTCCCGGACCGGGGCACGAACCCGTGTCCCCTGCATCGGCAGGTGGACTCTCAACCGCTGCGCCACCAGGGAAGCCCCATCACTGTTTTTATAAATGGGGGCATCATGCTTCTTAGAGCTGGGAGACTGAGAGCTGCTGTGAGATGGTTTCTGAAAGGACTGAGCCAGAAATACGAGTCAAAACCTCACCCTCCAGCCCTCCGTGCTTCAAAGGCTCATGGCGCATTAACCCGGGGAGTTATTCCAAGAATCTCTTAGCTTCAAAGCAGGACCGATGACGGGAGAAGTGGCAGCAGGATACAGTGGGCTCTGGAAGACTCTAAGCCTCCTGATAAAACAGGTTCGGAATAACCAAAGCTTTCCAAAGGACACCAGGTAGAGAAAAACCCCACCACTAACACTGGAGAAGCCCCAGCTCGCACTTTTCTGTTTGGTTCCTACTTTCCTTCTCTTGATATGACATTTTACGAAGTACCACCGGACCCCACGTGGGGTTAAAAAATATGCTAATGGTCTCCATGGCAGAGAGACTGTTAAGTGGCCACGAGGATCCCACCTCCCAGTGAGATTCCCTCCATGTGAGTGTGTGTAGGGGGACGTGCCTCTAACTGGCAGGATGTGGCAAAGGGGACAGGGTGTGTGCGGTCACACGACTCTGTCACTTAGGATATCGCGGCGCCTTTCTCACTGCGTCTCTGTCTCTTGCCGGTGGGAGGAAGCAGGTGACCCTCTTGGGGAATCCCACCTGGGAGGAACTGGGGGTGGCCTCTGTCTGCTGAGAGGGGCCTGCAGCCTCCAGGCAGCAAGAAACGGAAGCATTCAGTCCTACAAACCCAGGGGACTCAATTGTGCTGACAGCCCGAGACGGCCTGGAAGGGATCCTTCCCCAGTCAAGTTTCCGATGAGGACACAGCCCAGCCACCACGCTGAGCAGAGGAGCCAGCGGAACCGAGCCCCGTCCTGACCACAGTAACCGCGAGCTCATACGCGCACAGAACAAGCCTCTCGGTTTGCGGCAACACTGTCACGCGGCAACAGTGTTGTTGTTTAGAGTTCAGAGCCACACCAGGTATCAGTACTTGTGTAACACGATACAGCCATTCTGCAGGTGAGACTGTCCCACCTAGACTCTAGTAAGCACAGAGACGAGGGAGGCAGATAGACAATGTGCAAACAGCAAGTCTAAGAGAGGAACAAAGGGAAGCATCTCCACATGGTGGTTTGTTGAGCAGCTGCGATGGGCCAGCTGTCCCCTCAGTGCTGTTCTGAGCACACTGGGGTCGCACACAGAGCCTTCTCACGGCTTAAGCCCCAGCCCGGTCAATTGACGCACGGAAAAAACCTCAAACTCACAGCCAACCCTGGACCCCTCGTCCAGAGGTTATTCTATAATAGCCCAAAGGTTATTCATACACTCGGTCAGTGAAGGAAGATCCAACCGGGGAGCGGTTTTTGGTGTGTGTGCGCGTGCATGCGTGTGCATGCGTGTGTGTGCGTGCATGCGTGTGCGTGTGTGTGTGTGTGCATGTCCATGAATATGCACAAACTTTCCCAAGAACTCTCGCTGCCAGAAGAATCCCTGAGCATCCTTTCCAGAGCCCTCCTGGATCTCAGCCGGGCTGTCTTCTCCTTTAATCTCTTCACATTTCCTTTTAGAAATGCAGACGATGTGTAATTCAGAGGATTAAAAAGGCTGGAATTTCCCCAAGAAAGCATGGCGACCAGATGGCTGCTTCTGACCACCCCACACAGAGCTGTGCTGGGGCCCCTGCGGTCAGGACAAGTCTGGGCAGCTCTGGGTCCAAACACCAGCCCAGAAGTGGCAGGAACCTAGGCTAACTCTGGGTTCAGAGAGCTCAGTGTTTGGGAGTGGAAACCTCTCAAGGTCTAAGGATCTGATCAGGTGGTGAACCCTGGTCAGGAGCGGGTGGTTTGTGTGTTTATGTCCATGAACCCCCACGGGGCAGCTGTCCAGAGAAAATGAGTTAAGAGATAGAAAGAAAAGCCTCCATGATAGTAACAACCAAACCCAACACAAATTTCCGTCCAAAGGTGAGGAAACCAACACCTGCTGAATGCTGGCTATTATCACTAAACCGAACTTGAATCTGCTCGTCCGCTCAATAAAGCCAGTCTAGTGACACAGGCTTGTGGTTAAGGAAAGCGCAGCATTTATTCCGGGTGTCAACCAAGGAGAACGGGCAGCCAGTGCTCAAAGGACCCGAGCTCTCCAGTGGCTTTCAGGGGTTTCTTAAAGACAGGGTGAGGGAGAAGGCCTCAGGGTGTGTGATCAGCTCACGCACAATTCTCTGATTGGCTGGTGGTGAGGTAACAGGGTGATGGTTCGGGAGTCTCGGTCATCAACCACCTGTTTCCAGCTGGTCCGGGGTCTATGTGCTTGTGGCCAACAGTTTCCCTCTGGTGGGAGTCTGGTTTCTGTAAAAACAACTTAGGAAGGTGCACCAGACATTGGTTTCTAGGTCCTTCAGGGAGGACGAACAGGTCCTGCCGCTCTGCTACTCCGCTGATCTGTTGTTTAAATTGCTACCGGCTCTCCTGCTGGATTGCTGTTCTTTGTTTCCACGTGGTCTCACTCCTCTGATCATTAACACTTGGGCCAGACTTTCTGAAATTCAGGGAAGGTTCAGGAGGCTGAAGTGTTTATTTAAGCGAGAGGAGAGGAATATGCAGGGGTCTGTTGCTGAGAAAAGCTGGTCCAGGGATTGAGCGGTTTCACTGTGTGTCACGAGCTTTCATAGATAAGAGAGGAAAAGGAAAAGATACTATGTTTCATGAAAATGGTGCTTTAAAGCTTGACTCTTTGGGGGGAAAATCCTGAAGCTCATTTTAAGACTCTCATTAACCTAAATAACACAGGCAAAAATGAGTGCTGTAGAGTGTACGAAAGGGAGTGATTTTTTTTTTTTACTGTGAAATTTCAGTGAGTAAATGTTTTCCTACAAAATTCATAAATGTCACTAACACCCCAAACCAGCAACATTTAACTTATCTGCACCTGGTTCTGTGTCACATTTAACACGAATCATATTGCAACATTTGGGGACTATTAAAAACTGAGTTCGCAGGAGGAATTTCCTTGGATATCAGGGTAGGAACAGAGAGGGCTGAGGGCTTGTCAGTGTGCAGTGGCCCGGAATGACACCCCTGCAAGGCCTTTGCCAGCTGCCATATCTCCGCTGCCACCAGCTGGCTGGAGCTCCGAGCTGACGGGGTCAGAGCGAGGGCCTGATGCCTGAAAAGGCTCATGACGGGGCTGAATCCCTCCGGCCTGTGGGCATCTTCACACGACCTCACCCCGAGGCGGGCCACTGTCCCACGTGGGCGTGGCGTGAGGGGATGCGCCAGCATCAGCTTCAAAGTCTCAGTTTCAACAACAGTGAGCGGGGTCAGTTCCTGAGGCCCGCTTCCTGCCAGCGTATGGCAGGCACCCTATGTACTGATTCCCCGTCTTCACGGATTCTCCCAGCATCCTCTGCGGACAACTGAAGTGAATGAAAAGATACCTGAGAAAGCGTGGGGAGCACGCAGGCCCCTCCAAAGCTGCAGCATCTGTCCCCATCTTCACCAGCGCCCAAGGCGGGCCTGTTCTTATAACCGGTCCCATCTGACAGGTGACGTGGCCACCTCCAGGGGCCACATGCCCGCGCGGGCGGGTGTGAAGGTGCCCGGCGGTGGCGGGGCTGGGGCCCAGCGCAGGCGTGCTGTCTCAGCTGCACGCATTTTCTCCAAGCGCGGCCGAGCTCCTCAGAGCTGTACTTCTTTCAAGTGTTCAGAGGGCCTTTAAATCTCTTTCCCAGCCTGCCATGGTGGGCGCCTCTTCTCCAGTGAAATCTTATCCAGATTCTAACACACAAAGCAGTTGGAGGCGGAGGCCCACTCAGTTCCCATCAGCATCCTGGAGGGGCCTGGGCTCCCTGGGGCTGGTGGAAGATGTGGGTGAAGGGCCCTCGGCTGCCTCTGAGGCAGGGAGAGCAGAGGTCCAGGAACCAGAGGGGCTCAGACCCCTGCGGTCAACGGCGTCCACCCACCAGGGCTTCGTGAGGCCCCACGTGCCAGGCTCTGGGCAGGGGCTGGGGAGGCAGGGTCTTGGCCCCGAAGCAGCTCCCATCTGGTTGGGACCAGGGCTTGACCAGAGGTGCGAACAAAGCCAGGGGCAACCAACAGGCTGGAGCAAGCGTTTCTGTCTGTGAGGCTCACAGGAAGTTTTCAGGAAAGAAGAAATTAAGATTACCTGGGATGGCAGGTGGCAGTCGACTGCAGTAGACTGTTCGCGAAAATAGCTGCAATTATTCCCCTCCTTGTATCCACACCCACTTGCAAGGTGACTTTGAAGTCTTTCCATGGAGAGACAAGGTCTATTTGCCCAGCCCCCGAATCCCGGCTGGCCCTGTGACCTTGTCCAACAGAACACAGTGTCGGTGACACTGTCCCAGTTCTGAGTCCAGATTTCCAGAGGCCGTGCCTTTTCTGCTGGTCCTGAATGCTGCACAGCCAGCACGTGGGCTAGCCCGCTGGACCATGAGGCCAGTGCCCCAGCAGCCCTGCCAACTTGCTGGCTGTTTACCAACTGCCTCTCCGGACACAAGTCGGCGTCTAGTGAGAACGGCAGAAGCTCCCAGCAGAGCCCAGCCGAATCTGCTGATTTACACAGTCGTGAGATAAATGGTTATTGTTTCGAGCCACTAAGTTTGGGGGCAGTTTCTTACGCAGCAACTGCTGACTGCTACATTAGTTACCCGACTTTCGGCAAGTCACTCCATCACCTGGCGACGGTTTCACCATCTAACTGGAGGAGACAGGTCTTGCCCCCTTCATGGAGCAGCGTGTAAGAGTCACACGGGTAACTGCAAAAAAGCGCACTGGGAATTTTAAAGTGCAAGGCGACCGAGGGGAGAAGTTATTAGCGTTAGAAGGATGGTCTGGAAAACTTGGTGTGGGTGGTTGGCTAACGCTTCATGTATAAACTACCATGTTTAACGTCTTTTTCCAGAGAATGGCAGAGCTACCTGTGGGGTCTGCTGCGGGGATGCTGAGTCTCCACTGGCTTCTGGGTAGTTTCCAAGGCTTTCTGGTTGCTAAGGTGGTAGGTTATGTGCTTTACGATGGAAGAGGCACCAGGAACAGCAGCGAGCATCCTAGCAGCTGGAGTCGTGGAGAAGGTGTTGGATTCTGGTTGTATAGCCAGAATCATTGCCATTTCGTAGTTTATGCCCTTGGACAAGAGTGTTCCCCTTGCTAAGCTGTTTCCACGTTTGTAAAACGCATGCCGCCATCCCAGCTCTGCACCCCACGAGGGGCAGGTATAAGGCGGAGGTGAGAAAACCCAGGTCAACGTTCGGGACCACCCTGAGTTACGACTCCGCGTTAAGCGACCTCCCGAGGTCCTAGGAAGGTCAGCTGTGACCACAGACATTCAGCTGGAGGCCCGGCAGAAGCAAACTTCTTTTCCACCGCATCATCCTGTGGAGGCCGTGGGCTGTTCTCCATTTCTCTGCGTGAACGTTTATGTGAACAAAAGGAAACCTACAAAGCAACAAGGTGACTCTCTTCGTGTGGGAAAAGGCGGCAGAGAGGTTTTCTGGCCATTTTGTTGGCTGACATTTTCCAGAACTTATCTACAGGGGTCTCGACGAAGGCTTCTGCTGTGTTTACTGTTCTGCGCTGTGAAGGCTTTAAATAAAGAGTAAACGGCTACACGAGCATTCCGTGTCAGGGCAAAGAACAGGCAGGTGTACACGGAGCCAACATCTCCCTCCCAGCTCCCTGTTTACTATCGCCATAGAGACCGAGCCAGGCAGAGAGAGGGCAGCGCCTGGTAACCAACACAGGGAAAGATGCTCCTCGTTTGGTACCCAGCCAGTGCCCAGGGCACTCCATCTGCTTGCTGAGGACACGGGAGCGTCGCACGCCTCCACAAATGCAGATGGGATTTTGCAGGACGCGCAGATGCATCGCGCAGCCTTCCTCTGGGATGAGTGAGAAGGGGACCAATTCATCCTCAGCCAGGGGGCTGGTCCGAGGCACTGTGTTTCCGGAGCGATCACGCTGAATTCATCTGGTAGAAGGCGGCCCCTCCCGACTGCCAATTAACTCGAGGCAACCTGGCAGCCTGCCCCCTGCCTGTTCACCGCGCAGACTCGGATGAGTTGTCAGCAAATGTGAGTGAATTCCCAGGGCTCCGAGGGCCCCAGCGTGGAAACCAGGGCTCCAGGTCGCCTGGGTAGAATGGGGCCGGGCTCGTTAGCTTCACGGGCAGAGAAAGTTAATTTCCACCCAATCAACACATCTGTCGGGAAACACTCAAGGCTGAAACAAACATGCACTTAGATCACGCAGAAGCCGTGTGGTTCTTGTTTTGTCTTAGATGCTACCTTGGAATGACCAGGCTACCCCCAATTCAGGCTTTCTTTAAAGAAAAACAAGTTCCAAACACTTTTAATTACACTCACACGCTACCCCACGCACTCCCTCTGATGAAACACGACGGCTCAGTGAGGGAGGGAGCGCCCTCCAGATGCACGACTGCATTGGTCCAAAAGGTTCAGAACAGGTAAATCCCAGAGGCAGGAAGTCGACTGGTATTGCCAGGGGCTGGAGGGAGGGGAGAATGGGGGGTGGCTGCGAACGGGTCCAGGGTTGCCCTCTGGGGTGATGAGAATGCTCTGGAACTAGACAGTGGTGATGGTGGTGCAATTTCGTAAATGCACCGACGGCCACAGAATCGCGCGCTTTCAAAGCTTGGTTATTATAGTATTTGAATGACGTCCTGAGAACTGTTACAGAAAAGTAATAGATCGCGTGGGTGTCTGTGCCCCATGGTCTAGGTTTCAGTCCTGCCCCACCATGGATGGCTCTGGGGCTTTGGGCAAAGCCAGTCACGCCTCCACACCTCGATTTCCTCATCTGTAACGGTACCCACCACACACAGATGCGTGGAGCCTGCAAAGAGCAAGCGGTAATGCATCCTAGCTGTGCCGACTCCTAGGGCTCTTATTATTATTATTATCACTTTTGCGGTACGCAGGCCTCTCACTGTCGTGGCCTCTCTCGTTGCGGAGCACAGGCTCCGGACGCGCAGGCTCAGCGGCCATGGCTCACGGGCCCAGCCGCTCCGCGGCATGTGGGATCTTCCCGGACCGGGGCACGAACCCGTGTCCCCTGCATCGGCAGGCGGACTCTCAACCACTGCGCCACCAGGGAAGCCCGGGCTCTTATTATTAATGCTGTTTGCAGCCTTCAAATCGAGCAGGACCCTATGGAGCCTTCCCAGGACAGACCCCCCTGCCCCATGTCCTCCACCTGCCTCTTGTCTGTAGGAAAATTTTGGCCAAAGAATAAATTTAATCAGAGAAGTGAGAAAATACGGAAACAAAGGAAAAAGCAGTCAAACAGGACAAAATAATAATAGTTTAGCCATTGAACAAAGTCAAGGACCTTTAGTTCCTTCTCAAGGGCTCTAGGTCATATTCTGAGCCGTATCCTGTGAGCTGTCTTGTAGATACTGAAACCCCGACCAGGTAGAAGTTAACTACATGACGACCAGACTGTAGCCATGACATAAGCTGCCACAATTCTGAGGACTGGCCTCAAGGAAATGGGAACAAACTGACCCTGGAACCAAAGATTAGCTGTACTTAAAACCATCGAGATGCTGCTGATAGACCAGTTTCAAAGATGACTGCCGGAGCTGACTGTGCGGTTCCGCACGTGGCCCCCTCCCTCCGCCTGTGCGGCCCCGAAACCCCCCTCTAAAAGCTCTTGTCCCGATCGGCAGGGGTGAGTTGGCTTTTGGACAGGAGTCTACCTTCTCCCCAGGTTGCCGGCCTCCTGAATAAAGCAAACTTTCCTTTCTACCAACACGTCGTTTCTCTGCTCAAAGCCTTGAACGGCCCCATGGGTCAGAACAAAACCCAGAGTCCTTACTGTGGCCCATCCCTCAGTCGGATCACCCCCTCCCCGTCACACTCCAGTCACGACACTCTCCTTGCTGGTCCCGAAGCACAAGCCCCTTCCTGCCGCAGGGCCTTTGCACCTGCCTCTTCTGCCTGGAATGCCCTTACCCCACGTCTGCACGGCTCACCCCTCATCTCCTCCAGGTTGGACACCCCACCTCGGCGTTGCCATCTGTGGCCTCGCTGTGCGCCACCTGCCCCTCTGCTTGCCGGCACTCCCACCCCGACACGCGGCTTCGTCCCCCAGTGGTTGCCGCTTCCCCGCCCGTCGCTGGAACCCAGCTCCTGGAAGGGTGTCTGGCACACACAGCCCGCACTAGCACGTCTTTGCGGAATGAATGAATCTGAGCGTCTCTGCATGTCAGATGCTGGGGATGGAGAGATGACTAAGCCTAGACGAGGCACGGGCTGGGGGGAGACAGACACGGAACAGATCATCACAACAGAGTGGGACGGGCCACGGAGGGGAGACGGGTCGTGCCCTCTGGGGGCAAACGGGAGTGCGGGCTCTCCCAGCTGGGTCTTGTAGGATGAGTGTGTGGCAGAGGGACAAGTGAGGGAAGGGTATCCCAGGCAGGAGGAACGGCACAGCAGAGACCCAGTAGTGTACAAAACCGGGCATATTTTCACAGGGCAAGGAGTTGAGGGTGTTATCACGATCCTTAATAACAATGAATGATTACCCCGGATCACCTGGCCAGCGTTCACTCCAGCCCCGAGTGGTGACAGAATGACCATCTTCATTTTCGACAGGGACACTGAGACTTTGAGAGGATCCGTCCTTTTCTGGAAGCTTCGTAACTGTTGGAAGTAGAGCTGGGATTGAAAGCCGGGGCCTGAACTCCTGGCCACCACGGGGTCTGCAAATGAGGCCGCCACCCACTTTGTCACTGAAGTTTTGTTGGAACACAGTCACCTCCTTTCACCGCGTACTGCGTGTGGCTGCTTTTGTGCTATGATGCAAGGGGGAAACTGCTGCTACCCGCCCTGCCCTTGAAGACAGGTATTTACTCTCTGGCCCTTCAAGGCACGGTTCGTGGAGCCCTGGCCCAGGGGATGGAGATGAGGTTGGGCAGACAGGTCGGGGGTAGGCGGGGCCCCTGGTGTGGGGTCCAGGCAGGAGGGCTGGGGAAGGGGGAGGTGTGGAAAGGGGCTCAGGGTGGGGAGCAGAGGATGCAGGAGGAGAAACACAGGCTCTCGGAGGCAGGGAGGGAGACCTTCCAGCACTTGTTACCCTGGTGCCTTTCTGGGCCTGGCCCGTGCCTGGCCAAAGGGATGGAGACAGAGTGCGGGGCTGAGTCCCTGCCACGGCCATGCTCACGGCAGGAGACAGAGGCGCAGAGAGCGGGAGAGAGGGGAGAACCAGCCAGAGCTGGGAGGCAGCGGTCAGCGGGGAGGCGGGAGGGGGGGGGAAGAGGCCGGGCAGCTGGGCTGCGGCACAGAGGCCGACCCTACAGGGCACCGTGCGTGCAGCGTTTGCTAAGTGCAAAGGTATTTGAGCTGCTTGCCTGGGAATACTTTGCCTGGTGCTCCTGAGCCGGCTTTGAAGAGCCAGAATAATTAAAATCTGAGCGATGTTAAAGGAACATGTGTGAAGGTCACACTTAAAAGACGCATCTAGAAGCCCACGTCATGATGAGTGACAGGGAGCAAGAAAGGACAGCCTGGGTCTCCCTGCCCAAGGCAGCCACAGCCGTGGTGAGGTTGGAGAGACACAGCCGGGCTCCACTGACCTGGAGCAGAAGCCTAGTGCCCCAAGGACACCCAGTCCTTCAGCTGTCCCTGCTGAGAATCTAGAGGGCGAGGGCCCAGGAGAAAGTGGGCACAGCCGGTGCTCTTGGGCGTGGCAGGGAGGGCTGGCATCGACCTTCCTGCCAGGAGAGGCTGTGGACTAGCCTGGGTCCTGGGGGCCGCCACCCGCCCCTCCTTCTAGAGGCCAGAGGGCAGCCTGGGGATGGGCTTGTGTCAGACAGGCGAGAAGAGGGGCTACTGGCCCTGGGGTCTTCCCAGTGACCGCCTGAGAGACGAGGGCCCTGGGGGAGGGAGCCCGGGCAGGAGGCAGCCCAGCCGAGAGCAGAGCAAACGCTGTGCGGCGAGGAGCGGCAGGATATTTTAAGCAGCACATGGAGGAATTCTGTGTTGCCCTGGAGATGGGGTGGATGCAGGCTTCAGCGGCTGCAGAGCGTCTGTGCTCAGCGAGAGGCCTGCACTGAGTCTGGGCTGGAGTGGCCAATGTGATCCCGCCATCGTGGGGGTCAGTGTGGGCGGGTGGAGGTGGCCGTGGCTGCCCTGGCAGCGGGCAGCTTTAAGGGCCCCCGCCCTGCGAGGGAATCTACCAACCCAGGGAACCCTGGGGTCCCTGAGCCAGCCCCAGCCCAGCATGATGGCGAGTGTGCAGAGGGAGTGATAGGGGGATGTTATCTTCTCACCTCCCCTGCCCCGGACACATGCTCCTTATGATATGGCCTCAGACTTCTCTGCTGCTTGCCAGGTTCTCCTGGCCCAGGCCACTCGCCTTCCTCCAGTCACCAGGGCAGCCTTCAACATCGTTAAATGGTAGGCATCTCAGCAGAGGCCCCCTGAGGCCCAGCCAAGCTGGACCCAAGCTGGCCCAGGTCTGAGGCTCTTGCGTAAGTACCCAGCTGAGCCTGGTAGCAGAGGAATGACAGAGGCCCCTGGCCAGGAGAGGTGGGTGCTCAGCTGGTGACCGCAGGCAGGTTCGAAAGCTCGTGCCCCCAACTGTAAATAGTCACTGGGTGCTTCTCCAGTAAGGAGGACGGTACTGCCGGCAGATGTGATCTCATCTGGTAAAGAACTCTTTGCAGCTGTTAAGGATCTCGAGATGGGATCGTCCTGGGTTACCCAGCTGGGCCTTAAATCCAATGACAAGTGTGCTCGTCAGGGACAGAAGAGACACAGACACACAGAGGGGGAGGCCATGTGAAGGTGGAGGCACAGGTTGGAGGGATGCGGCCACAAGCCCAGGAACACCTGGGGCTCCCAGGAGCTGGGAGAGGCAGGAAGGATCCTCCCCTGGAGCCGTGGAGGGAGCACAGCCCCGGGACACCTTGATTTCAGACTTCCAGACTCCAGACTGTGAGAGAATCAATGTCTCTGCCCAGCGTGTGGTCGTTCGTCATGGCCGCCCCAGGACACCGATGCAGTGAGCAGCATTTGCTAAGAGTGTCATCGGTGCCAGGCACATTCTAGGCGCTTCACAGGCAGGACTTGCTGGGCGGCTCCAAAGCCCTTCTGAGTCCAGCAGGCATTCCCGCCACGGAGCCCATTCTCCAGACGAAGACCCCCAGGAGTCCGGTGCCGAGGACACAGCCCCAGGACGAAGGGGACTGGAGTGTGACTCTGAGTTGCTTGGCGCTGGGCCACACATGGGACCCTGTGCACAGAGCTCCCATGGTGGGGGCAGGGCATTATCAGGGATGTCACCTGTTGAGGCAAAGTGCAACCTGGCAGGGGCCCCAGGAGCAGCTGCAGGCCCGGGTGCCTCAGGGTGAGCCTCGAAGAGGAACGGTCTGGCGGCTGCTTTACTCCACATCATCCTACTCAAGCCTTAGCCACTCCGGCTACAGAACTGGCCACTCGGCCCGACACCTGGCTGTGACCCTCACCTACCTCCCACCCACGTCCCACCGGCGTCACTCTTCCTGCCGTTCCGCTCTTGTTCATGCAGCTCCAAGGCTGTGTCCTCAGGGACAATGGCCCTGGGCACGGACCTGTGATGCCCGCTGTCTTCCTGAGTTCACAGGATCACTGAGCTTCTCCCACACATCCTTGACACGGCCCCTGCCCCACCCTGACCCCGACACCTTGTCACTGATCGCTATGGACTGGATGCTTGTGTCTCCCTGCAATTCCTACGTCAAATACATCCCAACATGATGGTATTTGGAGGCGGAGCCTTTGCGAGTTAATTAGGGTTGGATGAGGTCATGAGGATGGGGCCCCCATGACGGGATTAGTGCCCTTACAAGAAGAGGAAGACTTGAGCTCACTCTCTCTCTCTGCCACACGAGGACACAGTGACACCCAGCTTCCCAGACACCCCAGCCAGAAATGCACCAGCTCTGCCTCACGCTGGGGTCTGCACTGCATGCTCCACTATGAACCCACCTGTGCCTCCCAGCAGCCCCGTGAGGTTAGACTGCACCCCCATTTCTCAGATGGCAAAACCGACTTGTGCAGGCTCACGAGGGTTGAAGTGAAGAAGAGTAGAGAGTCAGACTCAGGTCAGAAGATCCTGCACATCAAGGACCCTCGACACCGATGTCCCCGTGACGATGGCGGTGTATCTGGGGGTGGCTGAGCCTAAGGGCTCCCCAGGAAGTGACCTGGAAGGACCAGCGTCCCTGAAACGGCAGTGTGTGAACTTCCCTCTCCCTGGTATCCTGGGGACAGAGCAAACTTGTAACGGAAGCTTTCCTCCCAGACCACAGCTCCAGAGCACAGCTACTCCTTGTAGGAGAGGCTGGGTCAATGCTGTGGGCCAGGGGAGCCCCAGACAGCACCCCAGCTCCTGGCACCTGTGGATCAGAGGACGCTCCAGGGACCCTGAGCATGGAGAGGAGGAAGTGCTCCCGAGGTGGTTACCCAGCCTCCTGAGTCCTCCTCTCCCTGACAAAGATGCTCTTCTAGCTGGTCTGGGTGGGGAAGGGGTTGGGAGACCGACGCAAGGAGACGTCTGTAAATGCTTCTTCGTGCTAACTGGCCAGAGCGGGCGGCCTGCCCCCGATGGCGGGCCTGTGCGGGGAAGCCGGCCCCGGGCGGGGCTGCAGCCTCAGCCGTGCCCAGGAAGGCGAGGCCGTGATCCACCCACAGACTCTTACATCTCCAACGTTCAGAGGACTGATGCTTCTAGAATACAGGCTCTATGGGGCCAGTTTTCCTGCACACAGATGGTGAGAAGGCCCGTCATTTGCTCCTTGTCAGTAACAAAAGTTGGCACAAAAATGAAAAAACAGAAAATACGTTTGTTAATAAGGCACCACAGAGAACGTGCAGGACAAAGACAAGGATGCCCAGTGGTACCCAGGGAGTGAAGAGCGCGGCTCTCCTCCGCAGGACAAGGGCTCAGGCCTCCTGACTCCCGGGTGCCAGTGCAAGTGTGGGACCCACATGATACGGGGACCCGCTCACCTCCCTGTTGCTAAGTTGTAGGAGGACGGCGTGGCCCCAGCCAATAGGACAGAACCTGGATCCCCGGTCCGGAGGAGTGGCTGTGCCTGAGCAGGAAGCTGACGTCTGGGACGCCCCTTGGGGGTCCCACTCCTCCCCACCCACAGTGAAGAGCTGCGTCTTCATGCAAAATGAAGCTCTGTATTCTCTTTTTTTAAAATTAATTAATTTACTTTTGGCTGTGTTGGGTCTTCGTTGCTGCACGCAGGCTTTCTCTAGTTGCAGCAAGCAGGGGCTGCTCTTCGTTGCGGTGCGCGGGCTTCTCATTGCGGTGGCTTCTCTTGCTGCAGAGCACGGGCTCCAGAGCGCCGGCTTCAGTAGTTGCAGCGCGTGGGCTCAGTAGTTGTGGCACGCGGGCTTAGTTGCTCCACGGCGTGTGGGATCTTCCCAGACCAGGGCTCAAACGCGTGTCCCCTGCACTGGCAGGCGGATTCTTAACCACTGCGCCACCAGCAAAGGCCCAAGCCACGTGTCCTTAAGGGCGTGTGACAAATGAGTTTCCCGAACTCACTATAGCTCCGTCAATTCTAGAAGGGATGCCTGGGGCTGGATTGGGTCCCCTGCGCTCTGATTCCCAATGCTCGTGGCAAACTCTCACCTGGGCTGGAGGTGGAGGTGACCCTCCCCTGGGCTGCTGTAACCCGTGGAGACTGAGAGCCTGTGAAGGAAAACTTCTGGAAGGGTCCCCTGTTTGGGTCTGCTGGGAGGTAAATGTAGGAACAGTGGCCCGTAGTGCCCAGGATGTGGGTGCCACGCTAGGCCACAGCCACGGGAGCCTCGGGGGCTAAGGGGGATGTTTGTGCCCAGGGGCAGAGCCGGTTCACACATCGAGCGTTGCTCCAAAGGCCGTTCCATCTGTCCTGACACCAAAGCGCCCCCGGGGCAGCAGAACCGGAGCAGAGGGGCTTTTGGCAGAAACGACACGAGTCTCGAAAGCGCTCAGAGACCAGAGCAGAAGGGGCTCGGCAGAAACAACACGAGTCTCGAAAGTGCTCAGAGACCTAGCAGATCAGATGCTTCAATTAAAGGACAAGCAAAGCCACAGAGGGAGGCAGGCGTGGCCCGGCAGAAATCCCGAGTCCGCGTTTTCCCTTCGTACTGACCCTACACTAAATACACAGCCCGGCCCGTCTTCACAACAGCCTGCCGGGCGCTGCTCTCACGGGCAGGTCACAGGCCAGCCGCCCGAGCCTCAGGGAAGGTACGCGGTGTGGCCGAGGAGACAGAGGCAGCCTGCATGGGGACCCGGGTGTGATGGCAGCGGCCGGCTTGCTCGTGGCGATGGCCCTGCGTCTGCACACCTGCCCTGTTCCGTTCTGGTCCGCTTAGACCCAACTCATCCTCGTATTTCAACAAATCAAGGGGCGGCTGGAAGGACGGCCACAGGATCCTCCCCCTCCCGTCTTCCCGCAGTGGGCTGCTCGTCACTTGGCCAGTCCTGACCGCGCAGACGGTGTGCAGGGAGGATGGAGGATGAACCAGAGGCCCAACTTCCTGGAAAACACGCTGCTCTTTGGAGGAAGTGGTAAAACACCGCAGAATCAGTCGAATCACCATTACACGCCCTCCAGCAGCACTCATCAAATCACCATTACACTCCCTCCAGCAGCACTCAAGTTCACACAGATCCAGGGGGGCCCCACAGTCCGCGCACCGCCCATTGGCCCACCCAGCTTCCCCAGCCACCCTACACGGTGGTCCAGGACAGGTCCAAGGCAGGGAAGGGGTCCGTGGTCTGACCAAAGGACTTCCAGAGCAAGGACTGGGGCAAAAGGGGGTTCAGACAGCCCTCGGGATGCCAAAGAGCAAGGGCTGTTGAGTTTCTCCAACCGAGGTGTTGGCTCGTCTGCCATCTTGGTCTGGACACCTGGTGGCGGGCTGCACCTACCCGGCTTGTTAACCAATGACTTGGTGCGGCCAGTGGGGCCACGCCCACCAGGGGACCTGACCGACCAAGGACTGTGTGTAAGGGCACACGCACTTGGGGTGTACACACCCCCCAGACCCGGGCCCTTCTCCCTCTGTCCTCTCTCCTCTTCTCGGAAGAAGGCAGGAATCCATCAGCAACAAGGCCTTTCTCCCTTTACCTGCTCACCACCTGGTGAGAACCTGCCGCCATTAGGGCAGGAACACGCGCCAGCCTTTACACCCAGGCCCCCGCCTCTCACTCGCTTTCTCAGCCTTTCAGGCCCGTCTGTGCCCACGTGGAGAGGGTGCGCGTTCTATTCTGTTTGGTTCCAGCCTGTAAGGAACCCCATCTAAGCCTATAAGGGTTCCATCCACCAGGGCCACGTGGATCCCAGAGGCTGCCATGGGCTGAACTGTGTCTCTCCCAAAATCGTATGTTGAAGCCCTAACTCCCAGTACCCTAGAACGTGACTGGGTTTGGAGATGGGGCCTTTGCAGACGTAATAAAGGTTGAATGAGGTCATGTGGATGGGCCCTAATCCGGTCGGACTGGTGTCATAAGGAGAGGATATTTGAACACGCAGAGAGTCATCAGGGATGCACGCGCACAGAGGGATGGCCACGAGAGGACACAGCAAGAAGGGGGGTCACGAGCCAGCAGGCAGAGAGGCCTCCCAAGGGACCACACCTGCCTACGCTTCGATCTCGGACTTCGGGCCTCCAGGACTGGGAGAAGATAAACGTGTTGTTTAAGCTGCCCCGTCCATGTGATTCTGTAATGGCAGCTCAAGCAGATCGACACAGAGCCCCACTCATCCTCCCACCGGGCTTTCCTAGTAAATCGGCACTGTGCCTCGAAGCCCATCGATTTATTTTCATTTTTTAGTTACTATTATAATTGTTTATTTGCACGTCTCACGCAGCAAGCACTTCACATACATTCCTTTCTGCCTCCTGACAATCTTTAAAAGGAACACAATTATCCCCATTTTACAGATGGAGAACCTGGAGCTCAGAGACCACACATCAATGGAACCAGGACGGGAAGCCAGGTCTGTCATGTGACAAAGGCTCTGGTCTTTCAACCTTACCACAGTGATTTCCCCAGCGCCTAAGAAAAGTCCCCTTTCAACTCTGCGCGCCGTCGGCGGGAACGTAAACTGGTGCAGCCACTACGGGCAACAGTATGGGGGCTCCCCACACCCCAAATTAAAATAAAACTAGCATATCATCCAGCAATCCCACTTCTGATTACTTATCCAAAGGAAATGAATTCATTTTCTCAAAGAGAGATCTGTACTCCCAAGTTCAACACAGAATTTTCACAATAGCCAAGGTATGGAAACAACCTAAATGTCCATGGATGGAGGGACAGGCAAAGACACTGCGGTAAACTTACACAGTGGAGCATTATTCAGCCGTAACCACAGAAGGAAATCCTGTCGTTTTCAACAACATGGATGAACCCAGAAGACATTCTGCCAAGTAATCAGCGAAAGACATACATACCACGTGATCTCATTTATACGTGGAATCTAAACAAAACCTCGCAGAAACAGAGAGGAGAATGGTGCTTGCCAGGGACTGGGGTGGGGAGGTGCGGAGACCTGAATAAGGTCTGAGGAGCTAATGTACAGCATGGTGACTACAGTCGATTACACTATTGTAAAACTGAAACTTGCTAAGAGAGTAGAACCTCAATGTTCTCCCCCCAAAAAGAGAGACACATATGAGATAAGTGAGGTGAAGTGCGTGGTAATTAACTCCGTGGGGGAATCCTTTCATGACGTGTATATATATGAAATCCTAACGTTGTACACATCTTAAATAGCTCACAATTTTTGGGGGCCTCGCCATGCATCCTGCAGGATCTCAGCTCCCCTGACCAGGGATCGAACCTGGGGCCCTGGCAGTGACAGTGCCAAGTCCTAACCACTGGACTGCAGGGAAGTCCCAAACATCTTACAATTTTAGTTGCCAGTGAAAAAATAGTGGCCTTTTATTTAGCCCTAACCTGGAACATCATCTTCGCTTTGAGTGGCCTCCACATTTGACGAAGGGCTATAGCTAAATGTGTGCAAGAGATGCTGGGTCTTTCACCGTCGCGATTAAAGGTCTGGAAACCCTTTTAGATGACGAGCTGCTGGATGAACCAGGGACGTTTTGGTTGGGAAATAAAAAGCTGGGAAGGAAACATGCCAAAATGTTAACAACGTGTGTTTCTTAATGGTGGGACAACAGGTGATGTAAATTTTCTTTTTTATAGTTTCTAGATTTTCTATGAGGAACGTATTTTTAGAGAAAGAAAAATACCTCGATCAATCATAATTGAAAGATGAACTTGGCAGCCTGTTCTGTGAAAACGGTCAAGTGTTTTGCTTATGACCTCGGAAGAGAGGTTGGGCCCAATGTGTAAAAATGGTCGTGAGGCACATTTGGGCTCAAGGCAGGTGGGACGGGCTGACCTGGGAGGTGGCCGGCAAGCAACCAGCCCCAGGCCGGGGTCAGGCTGGACCAGGCGAGGTCCTTTTCCACTTTTATTCTGTGACCTGAAGCCAATTTGGTTCCTGGTGTCTGTTCTTAGCTGGTTAAGGACACGGAGAGGAAAGATCCCCCCAACCTCCCAGCCAAGCAGCCAGCCATCGCCCCTGAGCCCCCACTTATCCGGGGGGATGTGCTGTATCTCAGGAAATGAGCCTGAAGCAAACCATGGGAGGGGGGCAGATCCTGGGCTTGGCCTCTCTACCATATGGAGACCCTGGACAATCACAGGACCAGCCAGACCAGGGGCTCCCCGAGGTTTGGCAGTTTTGCATTTGCTCACTTACTCTAGCCCTGGCACCCCGAACAGCGCTTGGCACGTTGTAGCTGCTCAGTAAACACCTGCTGAATGTGGGCTTCTCAGAACCCCTGCCTCACATTCGTGTGAATAAAAATTTTAACATCTGATTGCGCTGGGTTCTTGGGATAACCCCTGGGAAAGGGCCCCACCCCAGGACTGGAGCATAGTAGATGCTCAGTAAAGCTGGTTCATCTAACCTGATCTCTGCTCTGTGTCGCTGTGGCCTGGGAGTCCCCCGCGCTGGGACCACCCACCCTGCACTCAAAGCCTTGGGAAACCCTCCTTCAGTGGTTAAACCCCGTCTTTTCTGGGTCTCATACATCCTGCAGCTATAAACAGGGAGAGGCAGAAGCACCCCTCCCCTGGGGAGATGGCGTCAGAGGGCCTGGGATCGAAGGCCTCCTTCCCCTCTCCCTCACCCCCTGCCGGCTCTGATAGGCTCAGGCATCAGCAGCGGCTGGCCCCAGTTATTTTTAATCACATGATTACCCGGGGTCTTTTGTCACTTAAACAGTTTAATTGGGAGCTGTGGCCCGCCTACAGCAGAGATGCTGGAGGAGATGTCAGCTGGAACACCCCAGTGGCGGCAGGTGGGGAGGGCCTTGTCCCCGGAGCCAGCCCCTTCTCTGGGGTGCTCCAGGCATCTAGAGCCAGTCTAGCACCATCAGGCAGATGAGGGAGAACTAATCCTCTCCACTGAGGGGAAGCTCCTTGAGGACCTGCAGCCCCAGGGCAGGGGGTGCTCATAGGGGTTGGCCATGGAGACAGGTCGCAGCTGAAGACTCTTGATGGGCAGTAAAGTGGAGGCGACAAAGTTTATCTGTGTTATCCCTTGCTTATCTGTTCATCCATTCACCTACCCACCCATCCATCCATCCATCCATGCTCCCATCCATCCTGTCCATCCATCCTGTCCATCCATCCTTCCTTCCATGCATCCATCCATCCATCCTCCCATCCCATCCTCCCATCCATCTTCCCATCCATCCTCCCATCCATCCATCCATCCCATACATTCACCTACTGTTCACTAAGCACCTACCATATACTTTCTCCGACCTTTAAACCCACTAACTTTCTGAGATGTGGGGCCACCTCACCACTCCCAGTTGGTAGGGGCCTCTGGGCCCTTCCCACCACTTGGCTGGCCCCCTGCCGGGTTGCATCCCACCCCTCATCATAACTTAAGCAGCGGATGCTCCCCCGCTCAGGGAAGGAAGGAAGCTAACAGGACACCTAATGTGTGCTGGGCACGCCACCTCTGTTTTCTCGCTAAGTGGTTATTCAAGCCCACCCTGCTTTTCCCAGGAGAACCGGCAAGGGGTCGAACAAGGGCTGCAGTGCGCGTTGGGCTCTGCATCCAGGATTCCCTCTACTCCCCCTGGTGGCTCCCCGGGAAGCAGTCCTTGTGCTAACGGACTCTGAAGAGTCTCAAGGACGGACCCAGTGTTCCAAGTTCCAGACTGCCACCCCGGTTCCTGCGCTGTCCCAGCTAAGGGGCTGGACCTCTCTCAGCCTCCATTTACTCCCAGTAAGATGGGATAACGTACGCGTCTTATAGGTCCAGCACCTGCTGCTCCTTCAGCTGGCCACCTCGGCTGTTGCATGTTCTGGTAACTTTCACCCACTGGAGGCCACTGCTCTGTGCCCAAGCCACACCCTTGGTGGCCTCAGGGGCCAGGGAAGCAGAGACTTTGCAGTTCTCCCTGCAGCACAGCATGGCCCCTTCGCTCTTCTCCTCCTGGTGATCTCCTACTCATCCTTCAATGCCCAAGTGGGCTGTTACCCCAACCTGGGAGGTCACAGCTGTCCAGGAGCCCATGGGGCTGAAGAAGGCCAAAGGGATCCCTGCCCGCCCCTCGAGCCACTGCACAAGGGGGAAGCTTCGGATGCTCTTCCTATGGGAGGAACATGGTTTCCCTGCCCAGGTCTGGGCCCATTCTTGGCAGACTGAGACCAAGTAGGAAGGGGGCGATCTGACCGACGGAAGAGGAGAAAGCCAGGTGAAGAGGGAGGCAGAGATTGGAGGGACGCAGCCACAAGTCAAGGAACCCCTGAAGCCCCAGGAGCTGGACAGGCAGGAAGGCTCCTCCCCCAGTGGCTTCAGAGGGAGCCAGCCCCGCCCACACCTTAACCTCAGACATCTGGCCTCCAGAACTGTGAGAGAATAAATAGCTGTTGTTTGAAGCCCCTCCCCGCCCATTTGTGGGACTTTGTTACAGCTGCCCCAGGACTCATAGGTCATCCCAGGGATGAAGAGGGGGCTGAGGCACAGAGAGGTTATGCGAGGTGCTCAAGAACACACAGCTCAGCACAGAGTGTCAGGATGCAAACCCTACATCCCTGGCCCCAAGCCCGCGTTCCTAACTACTCAGTGAGGGGCGGAGCTGGTCCAAGGGCCCAGGAAAGCTCCCCATCACCACACGGCCTGCCCTTCAGGTCAGATCTCCCATCCCATCTTCCTGGACACGCCCCCCTCCAGCCACACCTGCTCTCGGCCTGGCAGTGTCATAAGCCCATGCCTTTGCCCAAGCTGTGCCCTCATTCTAGAATGTCCTTCCTCCTCTGCTCACCGACGTCCTCCCCCCCTCTCGATCCACAGTCCGTCTCCCCACGGGCCGGGGAGCAGGGGCCATGCTGCCTGTCTGTGGACAGCCTTGAACAGTGACACCTGAACCTGCACGCTAGAGTGTGAGACGCCCTGCACGACGTTCTTTCCCTTAGCCCCGTGACAGGACTGCAGAGCCCGTGGGGTGGAGATGACTGCTCCCATTCTACAGATGGGCAAATGGAGGCTCAGGGACGGGCCCAAAGTCACGGCCCAAGGTCAGCATCAGAGGTGGGAATCTGAACCCGGAAATACCTGATTCTAGGACCCAGGGTTTGTTCTACTAAAGAGTACGTAGCGCTCATGCACACACGTAGCTGCCCCACCAAGTGCTGTACAAGCATCAGCTCGGAATGTTCTCCAGCAGCCCTGCAGAGTGGACCACGGACCCCGTGCTGCAACGAGGGGCCCGGGCACCTGAGGCCACACCAGCAGCCCCACGGCACATCGTAGGGAAGCTGCAGAGCACAAGGTCAGACCGTGGCGGCTCTGCTTTCCGGCCCGAGTTCACAGCTCCAGGACACAGCCCTCCACCCTGCGCCCCCTCCTCCTGGTGCACCCGGAAATGCACCCCTGTTCCTCTGGGCTCAGTCCCAATCCTGTGAGTGGTCTCGCTGGGGCTGCCTCTGGACCGTCCTGCCCTGCCCTAGCCTGGGGTGGGCCTGAAGCCCAGCGGGATCTCCGCACCCTCTCCTGGGAGTGGGCGCCTTGAATAGAGGAAACGGTGGGCAGAGCTGCCCGAGCCCCTGCCTTGCCTGGCGCCTCTCCCTCCAATCCTGGGAGCCGCCGCCCTGCTCCTGCCCTCACCTGTGCCGGCCAGAGCGGGCCTCCTCTCGCCGGCAACCTTGGGAGGCTCAGGGCCCCGGTGCACCCAACGTTGCTGAAGATGGGAATGCAATTCTGGTTCAAACAGCAGCTTCGCACCTCAATTTGCCACATCGTAGGTTTCAAGCAAGGGCCACTCCCTTCCTCCCTCCTGGCCATGATTTTTCAGTGTTTGAAAAAGCTCTAAAGTGGGAAAGCCAGGGGCACATTCATGCAAAACACAAGTCTTTGAAAAGCAGAACACGTGTGTGCTGATCTGTCGTGCTCAGCCTTCCTGCTGACCAGACTGGGACCCCAGACGCCCACCCGGCCAGCCACGGACCTGGAAGGGGCTTCGACAGAAGTTACGGGGGGAGAAATGACACAAACGCCGCGCCTGGACCGGTGCAGGGTCAGCAGGCAGACTCACAGACAGAGGCTTCCCAGGGCTGAGTGGGATGACCTCCGAGGGCTGTGAGATAACCCAGTGGGGTCATGTGCACACACGCCCAAACACACGTGTGTGCATTTGAGCACACACACATCACACCCCCACACTTGCACATCACATACCCATGTACACACACGAGCACGATGCAGTCTTATGCACACCCACGTACACACATATACACACGTACACACACACGCTGTGGCCCCTAGCGCTCAGCACTGAGAGGGGGGCCCACAGCAGCCCCCAAACAGCCCCATTTCTGGTACAAGCCTCTTCACGCTGCCCAGGGCATCTGCGAGCTGAGCCCCAGCTCCGCAGTGGGCCCGCCTGGGCTGTGACAGGGAACCCCAGCGCCTACGGCTTCCGGCTCTGTCTACTTGGAATGTTGAGAGGGTGGGGAAGCCTGGCGGGGAAAGGACTTTTCTGTCCACAGGAAACAAGACCTGGCTCTCCAGGCCTGCAGCTGGCCATCCTCCAGGTCCGAGTCCGGCCTCCCTGGCAGCTCTCAGGCCCTGGCTGCATGGACTGTGGGGCCACGCCCACCCGTCCCTATGGGCTGCTCTGTCCCGGGCTCCACCTTCAGGACGGCATGTGCCCACCTGGCCGTCAGGTGACCCACCTCCACGAAGCCAAGCAGGGTCCTAATGAGCCCTGTCCGCAGTCACCTGCGGGGACCACGACGTCCCCTTCCAGCTCCAGGCCAGAGCGCTGTGTGCAGGGGGTGGGGGGGAGGGGCTCAGAGCGAGCAGGCGGGCACACCTGGCCCACTAGGGGCGTCGGCAGGGGGTGCAGGAGAGCTCGGCCCTGAGGCTGAGCCTGGGAGGATAAGGAGAGCGGGCCAGACATCAGGCTGTGGGGTGTGGCCAGGTGCAAAGGCACAGAGGTGCGGGAGGACATGATGTGCCTGGGGACAGAGCATCACAGAAGGCCAAGAGAGGGACGTCAGTGCCTGAGGGGAGAAGCGAACAGGGGCCAGATCCAGAGGCCCCACTGGGCTCTTCTGGGGTGACCCTGAGAGCCACGGGGAGACACTGGGGCTGTGAGCATCCGTCACACTAAAGGAAGGTCCATTCCACCTCCCTCCCGGGGCCAGCAGGGCACTGGCAAGGAGTTTCTCCCCGTCCCAGCCCCCGTGGCTCCGTCCTCCTTACGGTCCTGGCCACCGCCTGCGCGTGGTGTCCCCGCCTGACCGGAGGCTGGTCTCATGGTGAGGGTTGGGGGAGCTGACCCTCCAGCAGACCTGAGGCACCGGCAAGGCCTCAGGCCCCAGGCCAGCCTCGCTCATCGCAAGTCTGCGTTCCCAGCCCAGGCGCTCGTATCCGCAGCCCCTCATCGGGGGCCTGGCTGAGGCACCTGCACTCTGACCGACCACTGTGACTCAGAACCTTCCACCCCAGACCTTCTCTGTCTCCCTCTCCCTGGCCCACATGCCGTAAAGAGGCAGGAGGTCCGCGGCAGTAAGACCAGCCCCCCCCACCCCCGGTCTGTGCTGAGCCTCATCCTAACGGACCACCTGGACGCCTGCTTATTTGCACGTCACTCAACCTGTGAACTGGGTGAAAATCACGCCCGTGTACCAGGCTGAGGACGGGGCTCCACGCGTGGCTATCTGCAGAGTCTCAGGAGGGTGGCTGGCACGCCTGCCCAGGATGTGCCCGACAGACACGTGTTACATCCATCCCTGGGGTTTGCGCCACCCTTTGTGCTGCTCTTAGGGCAACGAGGAAGCAGCGGCCACACGCTGGCACTGGCTGGGCCCAACCCTGGAGCCCACTGGAAAGCTGCCTTGTGCCTGGGCACCCCTCAGCGCGGGGTTTTCTCACCCTGGAAGAGCCTCCCAGCCCCGCTTTCAGACTGCCCAGACCCCCTCATTCCATCCATGCCTGGCCACCCCAGTGGAGACACTCAGGGCACGTGCCAGGGCACTCCTACCTGTCCCACCGTCCACAGGCACCCACCCTCGTCCCCCATAAATGCACACGCCTGGTTCTCTGTAGCCGACACCACGCCTGGCACAGAAAACACCAATGGATGTTAGAGGAAGAAAGAAGGGAAGGAGACAGAAGAAGTATGTGGATCCTGGGACGTGAAAGCAGCCTGAAGACCACCGTGCCCACCAGCCCATTCCACAGTCAGGAGAGCCAAAGAGGGTCCGTGGCTTGGCCAAGATCACACAGAGCTCGGCAGAAGGAATCATCCTAGGCTTTGGCGCCCAGCCGGGTGCCCCGTCCACTGCACCACACTACCTGGGAGGCTCTTCCCCTTCCCAGGAACTCCAAGCTGCTCCCAGGATGCCCACCAGCAGATGCAGCCCTGCTCAGAGCTGCAATGTAACAGCCCAACAGGGGTGGCCTCTCCCCAGATTAAGTCCCCACGAGGCACCGCAGTTCCTCAAACTGCTGGTGAAGCAACCGCCCCACGGATGGGTTCCTTGCAGCGCGGGTTCCTTTCGGCAAGGGGGAGCGACTCAAAAGCAAGCATTCATTCACCAGAAAAGCCGCTGCTCCCTTCTCGCTCCCCATAGCTATGGGTGGATGCTGTGCTAATCTCTGGTGTTGCCTGTAGGGACTGCTGGTCCGGGGGCAGGAAGAGACCGCCCAGAATCAGAGAGGACTAGTACTCAAGCGGGGGACCTCGCAGAATCTGAGCCATCCGTCCCTAATCTTCTCAGACCTTACAGACCACCTTTAAAAATTCTGTGGTGCTATCCGTGTACTCTCCCGCACTGAAATTCATAGATGATGTACATTTCCTGTATCCCTAATCCCAATATAATGCCTTCTGACTGTAAGACGCAGGCTAACTAGAACAAGGAAGTAGTTCACAGTAAAATTATCTGCATTTCAATATGAAATGCTTATGTCTATATATAGCATCACCACGAATGGGAAAGCCACAAATTCAGAATAAGCAGGTGACTCCCGTCCCACCAGCCCTGCTGCTGTCGGCACCGAAGTGCGAAAAGGCTCTTGGTAAAGTTCCAAATGAAAACCCAGCACAGGAGAGTTCTGCTCTCAGCATGGTGCTGTGAAACTGCTACAGAACGACCTTCCCGAGGGTCACGATCGTAAGACTCTGCACAATAAAAAGGCTGCCCCCCCCCACCACAGCAGTGACCCGGGGATCCTGTATAATAAACAAGAACACACTGGCACGGGGGCAAGTTTCTATTCTGCGGGGCTTGGCCCTGAGGACACGCTGCAGACACAAAGCCAGGAGGCACAGGCAGGGAAAACCCTCATAGAACGCTGCCCATCTTCCTGGCTGGAAGAACTGGGGAAGATGCTCAGGCAGATGGAGCTGGTACCGGAGGGGGAGAGGAGAGGGTCCTGGAGGGAAGAAAGCCAGAGGAAAGACGTCCCTAATTCCGGGTATGTCTGCAGAAGTTTCAGCCTGACCTTGACTCGTGAGTGTGTGTGTCAGACTCAGACTTAAGTGCAGCAAAAGACTATATTGTTGAACTAAGACTTGAACCGCTGACAGTGAGATGCAGCTTAAGGAGCCTGAGTAACCGTCAACCGCAACAAAACATTAAGAGCCCTCAGAGGACTATAACAGAGCCCAGAGTCTAAACAACATCGTGCTCACCATGTCAAGCAAACAAGCCCAAATTTCCAGAAAACCAGGACCCGTTCTCAAGGGAAAAGACAACCGATAGATATCAATTTTGAGATGACGCAGATTCTGCAATTGGTAGATGACAGCTTTAATGCTACTGTTATAACTGTTTCCCTGAGGCAAGGGAGATGCAGTTGACATTTTCATTAAAGAGGACAAAATGGATAATTTAAAACTGAGATTCCACAGTAAATGGATAATTTAAAACTGAGATTCCACAGTATCTGGAAAAAAATTCAGTGGATGGCCTAGATGGTAGAATGGAGATGACAGAGAAAAGAGTGAGTGAATTTGAAGATAGATCAATAGAATTTATCTGACAGGAAGAAGAGAGGGGAAAAAAAGATCGAAAAACATTAAGAGAGAATCAGGCTTTCAAAGGACAACATAAAAAGATATATTCGAATTGGGTAATCAGAATTCCAGAGAATGAGGCAAAGAAAAAGAAAAAAACTTTAAGAAATAATGTCCTCATCAAAAGAAAAAAACATTTGTAACTATGTGTGGTGCCAGATATGTTAACCAGACTTATTGTGGTGGTCATTCTGCAATATATATACAAATATCAAATCGTTATGTTGTGCATCTGAAACTAATCTAATGTTATGTGTCAATTATACCGCAACAGAAAATGAAAAAAAAAAAGAAAGAAGGGATATAAACTTCCAAAATTTGATGAAAGAAATAAAGGTACAGATGCAAGGTCAGCACAGGGTTCTAGTTCCTGGAAAGCTAGAGTAAGCACATTCCACTGTGTCCCCCCTAATGAACGCAGTTATAGACCTGGGCAGATGCGGGAGTAATTACCTGTGGACTAAAAATACCAGCAGGCAGGCGGGGGAAGGAGGCCAGATTTCAAAGCACCAGTAAACAGGCTGTGACTTTCCACTTATTTCTCTTCAGGTAGAAGCTGGCTGGATTCCGAGGTTACCTGAAGGCCAGGCCTGCACACCAAGTGCAGATGAAAAAAGCTTCAAGACGAGCCTTTGTTTTTTTGACCCAAGGAGTAGGACAAGGGAATCCTAGGGCTCAGAGAGAGTGTGTGTGTGGGGGGACATCATCTCTTTTTTTTTTTTTTTTTTTTTGCGGTACGCGGGCCTCTCACTGTTGTGGCCTCTCCCGTTGCGGAGCACAGGCTCCGGACGCGCAGGCTCAGCGGCCACGGCTCACGGGCCCAGCCGCTCCGCGGCATGTGGGATCCTCCCGGACCGGGGCACGAACCCGCGTCCCCTGCATCGGCAGGCGGACTCTCAACCACTGCGCCACCAGGGAAACCCGAAATCCTCTCTTTTATTCTTCATTGCATTTTCTCCTACCAATGGCTCCAGGAAATCCTGCAGTGGATATCGGGCGGGCACCTAAAACTCTGAAGGACAGGAGACCTTCTCTCTGGCCATAGGAGGTGTGGTTCCAAGAACGTGCGATGAATCCTCACTGCTTTCTTCTTCTCTCTGTTCTCCTGCCACATGGCCATGGGCGAAGACACATTTGCAGTAGTTCATGGCAAGGCAGGGAAATTAAGGTCCCAGCTTTTTGTCTGGAGCACACAGCAGGGGTGCCCAGAGCACTGGAAAGTGTCAGGGAGACCGTAGAGATGAGGGAGCCCGGGAGTGATCATGTAAAGTGGTCTATGAACTTCTGTGCTCACTTCATGTTGCGCATGTGTGGATCAGACCTTCAGTAGCATGTAAAGATATTGAGAATGGGTCTAAGGGGTGATCCACCGCCCATCCCCAAGACTGGCCACTGCTGGTGCACATGTGGGGCAGATCTGAATAGCAAAGGCTTTGAAGACTAAACTGACACTGCAATCACACCCATGAAAAATTGGTTGGAACTTGGGGTCTGACCCCAACCAAGTTAATTGCCTAAATCAACATTTTCCATAGGATTTACACAAGACCCACAGTATTGTAACAAAATATTCAAAATGTCCAGGATACAAGATGAACTTAGTTGGTATACAAAGAGCTAGAAATATGCCAGCTCTCGAGGGAAACAACAGATGTAAAAATATTTACTGGATTTGCTCAAAAACAAGATTGAGGAAAGAATCAGTGAACATGAAGATAGATCAATAGAAATTATCCAGTCTGACAGAGAGAATTACATAAACGTAAATTCAGGAAGCTCAGTGTAGCCCAACTGGATTAACTCAAGAAATTCATAGCCAGACACACCATACGCAGATTGCTGAGAATGAAAAGCCAATAAAATATTCTACAGAGAAATATGACTCCTCTCTTATAGATGTACAACAATTTGAATTATTGCAGATTCCTCATCAGAAGCCACGGGGATCAAAAGGAAGTGGTATAGTGTTTTAAAAGGGCTGTTAAAGGACTTCCCTGGTGGGCCAGTGGGTAAGACTCCGCGCTCCCAATGCAGGGGGCCCGGGTTCGATCCCTGGTCGGGGAACTAGACCCTGCGGGCATGCCGTGACTAAGTGTTGGCATGCCACAACTCAAAGATCTCACACGCCTCAACGAAGATCGCAAGTGCCGCAACTAAGACCTGGCGCAGCCAAAATAAACAAACAAACAAACAAAAAAGTGCCGTTAACCCAAAACTCTACATCCAGTGAATACCCTTCAGGAATAGCGGTTAAATCAAGACGTTCTCAGGTGAAGAAAAAGCACGAGAATTTTTCTGCCAGCGAAAGCCAACGCTAAAAGAAATGGGGAAGGCGATTCTTCCACCGCAACATGGAAACGATACAAGAGAGAAACTGAAAATCGGGAATAAAGGAAGTGCAGCAAAATTGGTAAAGAGCTGTGTAATAGGATGTCATTCACGTCTGACATTCTTGAAGATATTTACGATGGTTGAAAGTAAAAATGATAGGGTTTTCAATACATGCAGATTTAATACACGTGAAAAAATAGAACATGAAAGGAGAATGGGGGACCTACACAGGGGGAAGGTTTTCACATTCCACCTGTAGCGGTAAAATATTAACGCTCAGAAAACTGTGAAAAGTTATGTAACCAGAGCAACCACAAACACATGAAGCTACACAAATAAGAGCAAGACCTTCGGTAAGTAAATTAAAACTTGGAAAAGTAAACTACCCAAATTAAAAAAAAAAATCAGGAAAGAAAAAGAGAACAAAGGACGGAGAGAACAAAAGTAAACTGGTAGATAACAATATAAACAGATTAATAAGTAGATCAAATTTAGTCTAAACACAGCAGATAAAGAGACTGTCAGAATGGAGTTTTAATCAACCACCCAATGATCTGCCGTCTACAAGGAATCGGCTTTTTATATAATGACATAGGGAAGTTTGAAGTGAAAGGATGGAAGAGATATATCCTGCATATACTAATTACCAGGGATGAACAGGAACATGAAATAATAATCAAAAGATCAACCCACCAAGAGTACATAACGGTCTCGAATAAATTTGCACCTAATACCAGAACTCCAAAATACAGGAAGCAAAATCTGACAGAACTGAAAGGAAAAAATGGACAAGGACATAATTATATTGCAAAATGTCAACATTCCTCTCTTAGCAATCAATAGAACTAGTACAGGGCACGTCAACAGAGGCATAAAAATCTCTGAAAAATAACATCAATAGGATCTAATTGACATTTCTAGAACAGTCCACAGAACACACACTCTTTTCAAGGCCTACAGAATATTCCCAAGAACACACATCCTGAGTCACAGAACTAGAAAAGGCGCAAAATAAATTCAAAGCACGCAGGAGGAAGAAAATAACAAAAGCAAGAAATCAGTGAACTAGAAAAAGAATAGAGGAAAATCAATGAAGCTGAAAGCTAGTTCTCTGAAAAGATCAATAAAGTTGATAAGGTTTTAGCAAAATTGGCAAAGAAAATAAAGAAGCAATGAAAGAGGTGCTATCACTACCGAAGAGACATGAAAGAGATGATGAGGGACTCTAGGAACAGCTCAGATAACTTTGACAATTTAACATGGACTAATTCTTTGAAAGTCACACACTACTCAAATTCACCCAGGAGGAAGCAGATAATCTAAACTGCATTATAGCTATTACAGATATTGAATTAGTAGTTTAATAAACATCTGAAAAAGTCATCTTTAGACTCAAATGGTTTCACTGGCAAATATTACCAATCATTTCAAGAGAAAACAGCACCAATTCTACACAGTCTTTCCCAGAAAAGAGAACTGGAGAAAACACATCCCAAATCAATTTATGAAGCTAACATCACACTGAAACCCAACCCAGACAAAGACAGCATCAGAAAACCAGGCCAACATCTCTCAAGGTACCCTCAACAAAATACTAGGAACTCAAATCCCTCAACATATAAGAAGAATAACACCTCATGACCAAGTGAACGTTACCCCCGGAAATGCAAGGTCGGTTCAATATTTGAAAAATCAATTGACACAAAGGACGACACAAACAAACTGAAAAAGAGGAACACAACCACCTTGACAGAGGCAGAAAAAGTGTTTGACAAATTTCAGTGTATCCATGAGGAAACGGCGTGCGCCAGGCCTGGGACCCAGGTCCCTGACTCCCGTATTTTGGCTCCTAGTGGCTTGGGGAAGGCCGAGGCGGGAGGTGGTGGAGACGAGAGCCTTCTGGCTTCCCACCGGCCTCTGCTGCTACCTGAACAGCACAGACCAACGGGGGTTAGTGGAACTGCCTTGCTGGCCGGAGGGGGAGACAAAGATGAGGAAAACCAGGGGGCCCAGGCCATGCTGACGCCTTGGAGACAGAGCAGTTTCCCAGGAACTGCTTTCTGAGTTGAGGGGCTGGCAAGGACCGCTTAAATGGTTGGACGTAAGATGGCCCTGGGCAGGAGAGACATTGATTACAGGGAGCACCGGGTCCCCTCAAAGATACGAATAACACCAACGATAGTAACTATAATAATGACAATTATGCAATAATAGCGATAGGCAATAAGGGAAGCAAAATGCCTGAAGTGCTTGGAAACGTCCTGCACGATCCCCCTGGCTGCCAAAGGCCTGTTTGCAATTATTTGAGCCTAGAGTCGAATCCCTGTTACATATAAGATAGCGAGTAATCAGCATGGTTACTTAATTAATAACAGTAATATTATGTGTAGCAGCGCCTGCCTACACTGTGGCAGACGCTGTGCTGACTGCTTCGCATTTAAATCGGTTGATCCTCCCAAGGGAGCGGGGCGAGATCCATCGTCCTCCCTCTTTTACACACGAGGAAACTGAGAAGCAGAGGGGCCACCCAGCCAGCCCACATGGCGTTGTGCGGACAGTCGGGGGTGAGGCTAGGGTTTGAAGGCAGGCGCTGGGGCTCCGAGGCCTCGCCCCAGGCTGCCCGTCTGAGATGAAAACCCACCGTCGCTGTACGTTTTGTGTGGTGCAGGCATTCCTGCGCCCGCTGCCTGAGCTCACGGAGGGTGTGGAACACATGGTAAGTCCGTGTGCAGCCTTCTTACGGGATGTCAGCTTCCCAGGGGCTTCCTTGAGGTGAGCGTGTGCAGAAGGGCTGCCCTCCGTCCCTCTGCCCTCAATCCCCCTTGCCCTGTCCCTGCGCCGGGACGGTCCATCCTCCCGCTGGCCTCCTGGTGTGTCCGCAGCCCCACCTGGCCCTGCAGAGGCCACAACGTGACGGCAGGCCTCTGACTCCTCAGTCGACAGGGCCAAGTGGGCTCTGCTCGGAACAGTAACCTTGAAAACATGCTCCCCACGAGAAATCCTGGTGGAGGGATGCCTGATTCCCGGAGGAACTTCTCCCCAGGGCTCCGATTGGAGCAGGGACCCACACGCCCCTCTCGGCGGCTTCTGCGCCCCGCGGCTGCCATCTAGCGACTGAGACAGGGAACACAGGGCCAGAACCGCTTCCCGAAAGGTCCAAGGAAAACAGCAAGCGGAGGTGGGGTCACCGTGTCGGGGGGTTCCTCCAACATGGAGGCTTCCCGGGGGGCTGGGAGGACGCAGGAGGTCCCAGGACAACTTCTGCATTGTGCTCCTATGCTTGGAAACTAGCAGTTATTTCCGTATTACAAAACAGCTTCAGGTTATCCAGGTTTTGAATAACCAGACCTGTACCCTGGTGTAGGAAGACGAAGTGCTGGCCTGGGCAGCCTGAGGGGCGTCCTTCTGTCCCCAGATGACTTAGTGGGGACCTGTGTGATCTTGGCCGGTTCTCCCAAAAGCTGGTTCAGGGAGAGGGGCTGAGAATCTTTTGGAACCGAGACTACACATCTCCCTCATCTCAAGGCAGTTAGATGGGGTGTGAGGTGTGCCGGAAGCACATTTCCCCTGGATGGAGGGAGGGTGGGGCTCGGGAAGGGTGAGCAGAGCCAGCAGGAAGGGAAACTGGGCGGGTGGCCGGTCTCCCGAGGCCATCCTGGGCCCAGCAGGTCTCCCTCCCATCCCAGAGAAGATGCACAGACACTCTGAATGCACCCCAACCCCAGCCCCCAGCTTCGCCACGCCCACGAGTCACTGGGACTCTGTCAACACGCAGGTGCTCCTTCAGCAGGTCCCAGGGGACCTGGAATTCTGCATTCCTAACAGACGCCCAGGTGGCCATGCCGAGGCTGTGGTCTATGGACCACACTCAAAGTAGCAAAACCTTCCCACGTGACCCTTGACTTCGTTAAGCCAGGATCTCAGACTCCAGGTACACCCGAATCCCTGGAATTCCCAATTCGGGGGCGGAACCCAAGCACCTGCATTTCTAGCAAGTTCCCAGGTGACACCACTGCAGTGGCTGCTGGTCAGGGAGCACGTCCGGAGACCCACTGGCCCCAGCCCAGGCCACCTCAGTCAGCCTCCAGGGTGGGATTTTGAGAGCCCCCCATCAAGGGACTCTGAGAATCCCGACTTCCATGCCCCCTCCTCCGCCTCAATCTGCCCACAGCGTCTCATGAATTTTTTCATCTCGAAGCCGACGGGAGAGAGTAAAACTCCAACAAAGTGAAAACCAAGCCATCACGTTAGTTATCAAAGTGCTGCTGTTTCCCAAACACGGCCTAAACGGGGGTTACTTTTAAGCCGAGGGGAGAGCAATAAAGCACCTTCCCACCCCAGGCACCTCCGCGCAGTCCAGAAGCAGCCACTGCATGATAAGGCAGGTGGTCCACCGCGGGGTGCACGGGCCCCTGGGCAGCGGAGGGCACGACTTCTCAGCGTGTGCCATTCTGGATAGCCTGGGACTTTGTTTGCCTTGGGGGCAGCTGGCCCTGGGTCCTCCAGGTCAGCCACACTCACCTGGAGAGGCGAGAGGTGAGCACAGTCAAGGTCACCTTGGCTGCCCACAGTGGCCACCTGACACATGCTCCCAGTTTGCCCCGAAGGAGGAAGGAAGGGCAGGCAGGTGGTGGCCTTGTTTGAGGAGCTCAGAAGGAGAGGGGAGGAGTGAAGCGTCTTTCTGAAGTCATGGCCCACGGCCGGGCCACGTGACTGCCACCTGCCACCACTGTGAGGTCCAGCTAGGCCGAGGTCTCCCTGGTAATCGGACACCCCGCTTGGGTCGGGCGCGAGTCCCCAGGGCACATGATGTCCCAGCTCCAAAGGAAGCTGGTAGAAAACAGGTGAAACATTACCACCCCAATCCCCCAACTTCCCCTGGCGTGGTGAAGTGGGAACTCCCCTCGGGCTCTGGACTCAGGCCCCGTCTCTGCCTCTCAATTGGCTATGTGACCTGAAGCAAGTGACTTAACCTTTCTGAGCCTCCGTTTCTTCACCCAGAGAATAGAGACCAGTGACTTTCGAGGGCGGGCCTAAATCACAACTGCAACCAAAACAATAAATCCCAAGGGACACCATTTATTGAGCGCCTACTGTGTGCAGAGGCCGTAAGAGTTTTATAATTTTGGGGTCATTTAATCATCCTCCAAACAATGCCGTGTGATAGGATGACTGTTGTCCACGGGGCACAGAAGGGGAAACGGAGGCACCAAGGGTCAGGAGGGAGGGGTGGAGGCGGCATGGAGCCCAGGGGGTCTGGATGGACTGTGGTGAGGATGCAGGTAAAGCACTTGCCCCGCTCCTGGCACACACAGGGGGAGTCCACCCGCCTCCTGCTGCCCTGGGGCCACCCAGCACTGTCTGGGCTCACCGTGGTGGGTGAAGGGCACTTGCCCCACCCGGCGCTCCCGTGCTGCGTCCCAGCTGTCAGTCACACGGGGGGCACAGCTTATGCTTTCGGGTCAGCGAGTCCCACATCAATGGCACACATGGAGAGCACCGCGTGACCAGACAGCGCAACACGCCTGGGTTTGAGAGTTCTGCCTGTCGGGTCACACGTATACATCACTCGTAATGGACATGAGCTACACGTAATAAACAGGACTCGGACAGAACCACGTATTTCCCACCAGAATCACACCCAGTGAGGCAGGAGAGGCCTGGCCAAGACGGGGGGACCTGAGTCGCCCGAGGAACCAGTGAAAACACAGCCCCAGTTCCTGCTAGCTCAGGAGGGGTGCTCAGCTGGTCGGTGTCTCCTCTCACCCTCCTCAGATGGGTGTGGCTTGGTGTCACCCATGCTATTAAAATGCTTTTTAAAAGGGCTGAACGTATGAAAGTTAAATGGTACCACTGCATTAAACTGCATGTAGTTCATCAGGGCTGTGTGATCCACACGTTTTCCTTCCTCCAGCTGGTTATTAGATCACCTCCAAATCCATGCATCCACCCATCCACCCACCCATTCCTCCATCCATCCATCCACCCACCCATCCATCCATCCATCCACCCATCTACTCATCCATCCATCCATTCACCCACCCATCCATCCACCCCTCACCAAACTATCCATTCATTTATCCCTCCACCCATCCATCCATGCATCACTCTGGCCACCCATCCTTCTTTCCATCCATCCATCTATCCATCCACCTGCCTGTCCTCCCTTCCATCTACTGTCCACCATACATTGAGCAGCCCCTGTTTTACACCAAGTTCTGTACTGGGCAGGCAATGAGGATCCAGAGAGGGTATTACGGTCCTTCTCCTACTAGATTCTCAGGCACTGGGAGGAAGAGCCTTACAGATGCAAAGACGAGCCAGCGAGCAAGAGCCCTAGGGGGTGACACTAGGACAGCGCTGTTTGTATCGGGGAGAAAAGAGTCAGGGAAGAAATCACAGGGTGCAGGAGCAGGGGAGGAAGGGACATATGCGCTCAGCCGGCCAGTGTCCATTTCCTCCTTCTGGGGAAACACACTTAGCCCCAGTTTAGTGGATGTGCTGTGCCCAGTCCCCTCCAGGGATGGGCATGGGATCCTGGTCTGGCCAATGGGTCCAGCCTACCCCCTTGGTCACATGACTTAAATCAGTTCATCGAGACCCAATCCTGAAACTTCTCTCATGATGATTGGGAAAGAGGCACTCTCCTCTTTCTACGGCTGCTAAAATAGTTGAACCGTAACCTGGTGCTGTTGGTGGCCACCTCCACATGGTACGGGGAGACCCTGCCAAAGGAAAGAATTCATACAGAGGACGCCAGAGAAAGGGGATGGAAAGAGAGCTTCCTGATGCTCCCTGAACACCTGGATCCAGCCACGCCTGAAGCTCTTATTCTTGTCCTTTAAAGCTATTATGTTTCCTTTTTGGCTCCAGCCAGGTTGAACTTGATTTTTACCATTTGTAACCAAGAGGCCTGACGGATACGAGAGGTAATATTCCATGCTTCAGGACACAGGTTCTGACCTGTTAAGAGGTCCAGGATCTCAGAAGATGGTGAGAAATCTGATGGAACTTTGGAATCCCAAGCCAGGGCCCCCAGGGTGGCTGGTATAAGTGTGCAGGCACCGACTCACCTTGGGCAAGTCCCTTCCACTCTACAAGCCTCAATTTTTCCATGTGTGAATAAAATTTTTTCTTACTTAAAGCATCCCCCCGCCCCCCCCACCGCCAGCTGTGCTCAAATGACATCTCACGTCTTGCATCCTGAGCTGCTCTGGGTGAGGTGGGGGTGGCAGTGGTGGAGGGGAGGTTGTCCAGATGCGGTGCACACTATGAGAACAGGAAGAAGGCTGTTCCTTAGGACGTACTATGGCAAAGTGGCCAGCTGTCTACCCCAACGTCAGTTCTCCACTTTTTCCACAGGTTGTCTGGAATACAGGCTATAACGCTCAGCCTTCCTTAAGATTAGGTTGTGGCCAATAGTTGGAAGAATAGTGGACACTTTGCATGTCCTTAAAAAGAGGGAGTGTGGTTTTGTGTCTTCTCCTTTCCTCTGCTGGAATGTGGATGCAATGGGTGGAATCTAAGCAGCTGCCTTGAACCATGGGGCAGCCTGTTAAGGATGATGGAGCAGCAAGACGGGAAAAGCTTAGATCCTCAAGCGCCCAGAGCCCCCACCCCAGCGTCGGACCATCTTCCTCTGTCTCCTCTAACATGACAGAGGAACAAACCTCTGCCTCATTTAAGCCATGGTTCTCGTACGTTTTCTTGTCATGTCGAGATGCTCCAGCTGAGGGGGAGGGAGATGGTAAAGGGGAGGAGGGTCTCTTCTTTCAAGATACACGTCTGGATTTTGACACTAATTGGAAAGCATCCTATCTATTAGAGTTCTCCAGCCACGCCTCATTTGTGTATCTCCAGGCCCAGACCTAAATCACTAAAATACTTTCTACTCCTAAGCAAACACTCTTTCTCAGATGGGTTCTCGTCATGGGTTTAATCAAACCATAGAACCCGCATGTGGAAGTAAAGCCTCCTGGGAGCATATGGGGCAGCTGTGCCCGTGTGCTCCCACAGGTAGGGGGGGTGTTCCTCACTTGTTAAAATGTACCTGTCGATTTCCTTTTTGTTTCATAACAACTCCATTTTGTCACTCTAATTTTAGTGGCAATGTTTTTGTTCCAATCAGCGATCATTTTGGAAAAGTAGGCTGCTGGAAGAGTTCTTGGCATACAAAATGACAAGCAATTTTTAAACGGCATAAGACTGATGATTTTTAACCACACTGAATTCTAAATCTGTTTCGGGCTGGTTAACTCTCGTTACAAAATAACGAGCTCTTTCAGATTGCTGTCCGTTCTGCTATCTCCAACGTGGCAGGCCTGTGTGGTGGGCCTCCTGGGCGCTGGCCTGGATCACTAAGGGGGCAGCAGGCAGGGTCCCTGCCCTGGGGAGCCGTGCACAGTCAGGGGGCGGGGACACACATGTGGGGAAGTGTCACAGCAGATGCCCACCTGAGGGCTGGGCTTCGTGCACCACACGCTGGCTGCAGATAAGATGCCAGGCCAGAGGGGGCGAGGGTATCACTGCAGCCTTCCAGCCCACACTCCTGCCCCAGCTCCGGGAGGCACCAGCCACACTGACCTCACTCTTCAGAGTCAAAATTCCAGGGTGTGGCGAAGCCTGGCAGGTCTTCAAAAAGTGAAACATAGAATTACCATATGTCCCAGCAATTCCTCTCCTAGGTGTGTCCCCCAAAGAACTGAAAACAGGGACCCAACCCAACACTTAAACATGTTCATGACCGCCGAAAGGGTGGAAACAACCCAAACGTCCATCAATGGATGAATGGATAAATAAAATGTGGCGTATCCGTGCAATGGGATCTTCTTCAGCGCTAAAAAGGAAAGAGGCACTGAGTTATGATACAACATGGGTGGACTTACAGAACATTACACAAGGTGAAGGAAGCAAGACCCAAAGGGCCACATGTTACGTGGTCCCTTTCACATGAAGTGTATAGAAAAGGGAAATCTATAGAGACAGAAAGCAGATTAGGGGGACGATGAAAATGTTCTAAAATTAGACGGTAGGTGGGTATTCTAAACACCACAGAATTGTCCAATTTAAAATGGTTCATTCTGGGGACTTCCCTGGCGGCCCGGTCCAGTGGTTAAGACTTCACCTTCCAATGCAGGGGGTGTGGGTTCAATCCCTGGTCGGGGAGCTGGGATCCCACATGCCTCGGGGCCAAAAAACCAAAACATAAAACAGAAGCAGTACTGTAACCAATTCAACAAAGACTTTAAAAATGTTGCATATCAAAAAAAGTCTTAAAAAAAAGTGTTAAAAAATAAAATGGTTCATTTTACGTTATGTGAATTTCACTTCAATTTAAACACATCTGAAAAAAAGATTCCAGAACATTCTGCCCGGGGCTCTGCTTGGCCACCACTGCCTTCCCTCCGAGCCCACACTCCTCGGGTCACCACCTTGGATGCTCTGGGTTTCTCCTGCCCGACCCTGCAGGGCCCTGGGCCAAGAAGCAGCGGCGGGTGGGGTGATGGAGACAAAATACACGGGCCTGGTTCAGCGCCGGGGTGGCCACTTGCCAGCTGGGAGACCCGAGAAAGCTGCAGAGCTTCTTGGAGACTTGGTTTCCTTCCCTGTAAACTGGAGAGAGTCGCACGTCCCGGGCCCCGTTGTGTAAGGTGAGCTCCCAGCCCCCTGTCTGTAAGCGCGGGGGCCACGTCTGGTGGTGGATTTATTCAGGGAGTTGGTCCTGACCCGGCGAGGGATCTACACCAGACCCGGAATTGCTGACAAAATGGCAAGCGAGGCAGACAAGGTCCCTGCTGTCACTCAGGGGACAGAGGAGGGACAGATAGACCCCACCCAGCCAAGGAGTTTCATGCTACCAAAAGGAGGGCAGGTGGGCCCTCGACGCGATGCCTGAGCTGAAATCAGAGGCCGGGAAGGAGTGAGCTGGTGGCAAGGGCACTGGAGCTGGGAACAGCGCGGGAACAGAATGTGCGGGCCAAGCTCCCGAGAAGGGGTGCGGGCACATGGGCGACGGGCCTCAGAGCAGGCGCTGTTCTAGCGGAGGGGCTGGTCTCTGCGGGAGAGAGCCCCGCCCCCTACTCCCCCCCCATCTCCCGAGTAGGCGGGCACCACACTGCGCTCCTGATTGGCTCAACAAGCAAAGGGAGGGAGCGGCCATGGGTCGGGGGTTTCCTGGGCGGGAGAGCAGGGCTGCAGAAGCCTCAGGCCTTGGGGAGCTCCGAGAGGGAGGAGCGAGAGGGCGCCTTCCCTCTGCCCCCGGGCCTCTGTGACCCACCATCCCGGATTCACGGAGCCTGTGCAGGAACCCGCACACACAGCTCGCAGGCTCTGCAAACAGCAGACAGCCGAACGCACCACGCTTGTTGCTAGGACGGGAAGAGGCAGGGAGAGCTTCCGGGGGGAGGCGGCCCTTGGATCAGGCTTGGTGGAGAAGCAGGGCTTTTGCCAAGAGGAAGAGAGCTCACGCTCAGGAGCAGAGCCCGGGGCCCCACGCTGGCTGCGTGGGCCTTGGGGAGGAAGCTTCACCCTCCCCACCGCCTGTGCCGCAAACCCGGCGGCAGGGCCGCTGCTGGTGCCCGGCTGGCCTGCCCTGGTGTGCACAGTGCGAGTCCCGGACACACTGGGGGACACAGCGGGTCACCCTGGGCCCAGGAGGCCACTCTGCGGCTGGACCCTGACTGCCGTGCAGCAATGGACCGGGGCCCCTGCACCACGCGGAGACGCCAGGTGCCTCTACGGGGGTCACGTGAGTTCTCGCCAGGCCCAGCAGGACCGTCTGCGGGCGAAGGGACCGAGCACAGAGAGGGCAGGTGACGTCCCCAGGTCACTGGGCCAAGCCGGGGTCCCCACCAGTGCAGGCACGGACATCCCAGCAGCTCTGCCCCCGCGGGGAGCCCCTCCAGGCAGACCCTGAGGGTGGAGGCATGACCCTCAGACACGAAGGGTCACTGGACACGAGTCCAAAGGTGACAGACCTGGCCCCGTTCAGCCAAGCAATGCCCCAGGACCTGGACTTGCCTGTCGGTGCCAAGTCCCTGCCAATGTCCGGGAGGCAGGTCTCCAGTGTGGCAGCAGAGGGCGCCGTGCTGAGCACCCGGTGTGCTGGGCGCCGCCACCCTGAGCCTCTGGGGCTCCCTGCGGGGTTTGTCCACCCTGGTTAAAAGTCCCTCTCTCCCCTCCTGTAACTCAGGGGTGGGCTCTCCTCCGTGGAATCCAGGCCCCCCACCCCAGGTGTCGGCCAGTGCCAGGGGGTTGGGGTGAATGAATGAATGAGTGGGTGAATGACCGGCCCCGGGGCTCCGGTCTCCCGTACCGGGGGAGCATGTCCTAACACCCGGACCCGCCAGGTCTCTGTTCCCGGCAGTAAGTAGGGCAGCCCCGTGCACCTGGCAGCCGGCAGGTGATGCCAGCTGCCCTTCTTTGCTCTCACAAGTGTCCCCGTTTGGATGGTAAATGACGCGGTCTCCCTGGCAGTGAGACTCCTTCTAGGAGCGTTTGCGAGAAAAGCCGGGAGCTTCAGGAATAAGAAGTGGGTCAGATCACCGCTGGGCTTCTGCCTCTGTGTCAGGCCTCAAGGACAGCTCGGCCCCGAAGCCAAGCGGGAGCGGCACGTTTACCCGAGTGGGTGTTCAAGGGACACACCGCGCAGCCGGGGCCTCTGGAAGAGTCCACGGCACTGTGTGTATGCACACACGTGTGAGCACGTGTGCACACGCACGGTGCACCATGCAGGCGCGCGTGTGTACGTGTGTGTGTGCAGCTCTCATCGACCCTCACTGAGGTCTGTGACCCCTGCCCCCAATGCTCTGATCTGTGCCAGTGCGAGAGGCTCCAACACGCATGGCATCCTGCAGACCCGGGAGGCTGCCCACACGAGGCTGCCCCCATTTCCCACCCCGACGCGGGTCACGGAGGGGACCACTGTGAGGGTGTGACCTCTGGGTGGCATGTCACAGCAGGTGTGTGGCACGACCTGGGCCCCCATCTCTGATGGGCAGCGTGCAGTGGGGGATCAGGTCAGAGGAAGCTCTGGTCTAGGGGAGAAAGTTCTAGTTTCCACTCCAGTATCCCACATGTGGGATCAGAGCTTGGCCTTCTCTCCTGTTCTTTCCTCGGGTGTCCTTCCGGGAAACAGAGCCACCAGCCCAGCCCCTGCCCCAATAATAAAATCTAGGAACACGATGCAGGCTTGGGGAGGCCCTCGGGGAGACTGCTAACATCGCTACTGATCTGCTTGGGTGGGAACTTCCGGAGCCCATCAAGGTCATGGTCAGGCACTGTCCTGATTAGCTGTCCGGCTAAATTATTTGACAACCCCTCCCCCTCCCCCACTGCTGGCCCTAAAAGACCCATTTGGATGGACGTCATCGTGCTGAGAAGGCCAGTGAGCCCGGGTCCCAGCGTGACTGCCAGGAAGTTACTTAACCTGTAGTGTCCTTCTCTGTAAAATGGGCCCTTTGTGTCCCGCAGAAGACACTTGGGAAAAAGAACCGGCACTTTGAGAAGTTGTAACCATTTGCAAACCAGAAGCACTGCGGTGACAAGGAGAGTGACTTTGGTGTCAGTTTTCTTAGCACTAATCAGAAGGTGGGGCTTCCCTCTCCTTAGAAAAGGCTCCCAGAGTCCTCCCTGCTCCGAGTTCAGTCCCTCCTCCCCACACAGCACCCCAGGGGTTAACAGGCTCGGGGGACCCTCCCCTGGTCCTGAAAGGAGGGGAGGGAGGGATGCGGGCAGCCCCACGGGCAGAGGGCACTGTTCAGAGACACGGAGGCTGGGGCGCGCTCTGGGGCCACCCACCCCACTGGCTAATGCCAAAAAGGCAAGGGCAGCTGGCTCCCTGGGCACCTGACAAAGGAAGGTGCTCAGCCCGGGGTGGGGGGGCTCCACGGAGAAGCCCAGGGGCGGCTCCTCTGCACACATGGAGGGCACACTGAGAACCTTCTGGATCCGGGTGAAGGGCCTATTTGCGTCATAAGCAGGGGCCGCTGGGGCACACTCGCCACAGTCCACAGCTGTGCCGAGTTGGACCCCGTCCCTGGGGCACCTGGCTGCATTCGGCCATGATTTCTCAACACAAGTCTCTAACGGAGGCAACCTGGAGCCGGGGCTCCCGCTGCAGGGGGCCCCGGAGCCTGTGTCTAGTCGCAACAGGCTTCTGCAGCCTGGCTACCGCTCCGCGCCCATCCTAGCAGGTGGTCCACGGTGCAGGTCGGCCTGCCCACGGTGGTCAGCACGGCCACTGCTGAGCCAGGTTTAGAGCCCTGTCCTTGGGTGGGGGGAGGCTGGAAGGCGCATCAATAATACATACTCCCTGTGGCCAAATCCCAACCTCAGCTGAGCTGCAGGAGAAGCTCCCAACGCGCCGCAGCCTGTGCCATCAGGAACCCTGGGTGTTTTCAGAAGAAGGCGCCTTTGTTTAAAGATGGCAGCCCTCTAGAGGGTGACCTCTGAGTATAAGCACTAAACGCATGCCCTCGGGGACCAGGTGGGGGCAGGTGGTGGCGTATCCAAGTCAGCAGAGCCTCTAGGAAAGTTTACGGACCCAATGCAAAATGAAAATGGGGGTGGGGTGGGGAGGGTGTGCAAAAACGATGAAGAATTCCAGGATGGCGACTTGGGAGCGTTAAAGAGGTGAGGGCCTGTGCAGCGGCGGGTCTCGCCTGCCCCTGGAACCAGTCCCTGCTGATTTGAGGAAAGGTGTATTCTATGTCCCCAAGTCCCCTGCCCCGAGGGCTGTAGGCAGGTCCTATCTTTAGGGAGCTGCAGAGAGCTGCACCCCAAGAGGACCCTTGGGGACTCCCTGAAGGAGAGAGACGGGATACAGTCAGATGTCTGTCCCGGACATCAGTGCAGTTCTAGGGCTGAAGACAGAGAAGAGGTGGCTTCACGCTGGGCAAGGTACCAGGGCAAGCTGATTAAAGGTGACGCATCCTGAGGACATGGACACAGAGCTTTTACATTGTGGGACTTCCCTGGTGGCGCAGTGGTTAAGAATCCACCTGCCAATGCAGGGGACACAGGTTCGAGCCCTGGTCTGAGAAGATCCCACATGCTGCGGAGCAACTAAGCCCATGCGCCACAACTACTGAGCCCACGTGCTGCAACTACTGAAGCCCGTTCACCTAGAGCCCGTGTTCCACAACAAGAGAAACCACCACAACGAGAAGCCCGCATACCGCAACGAAGAGTAGCCCCTGCTCAGCGCAACTAGAGAAAGCCTGCGTGCAGCAACGAAGACCCAATGGAACCAAAAAAAAACAATTGTGAGGCTGCTCGCTGAAGTGCTACTTGCAATAGCAAAGTGGATAGCTGGATAGCCAGTGTCATGTCAATGTCACATCAATGACATCAGTGATGGACATTGTCCATCAATGGCTCAACCACGACGGCTTCCAGAAATGGTGTTTCGGAAGACTGTTTTCAATCCATGACACCAGGTCCTTTGTCACTTGGGAAAGAGAAAAGGTAGGATCCATAATTTAAAAGGATGCGTTCGACTTTGTTTAATATGTATTTTTACTCAAAGAAGGACCAAAATTTAGGGTGGGGATTACCAATGTGGGGTAGGATTACGAGTGATTTTTGTTTTCTTTGTACCTTTCTATGTTTTCCAAATTCACTGCAGGACCAGACACGACGAGTATGATAACATGTTAATTTAAAAAGCGAATTCCTCTCCAAAGATTATACACAAACGGCCAATAAGCACATAAACAGATGCTTAGCGGGCTTCCCTGGTGGCGCAGTGGTTGAGGGTCCACCTGCCGATGGAGGGGACACGGGTTCGAGCCCTGGTCCGGGAGGATCCCCCATGCCACGGAGCGGCTGGGCCCGTGAGCCATGGCCGCTGGGCCTGCGCGTCTGGAGCCTGTGCTCCGCAACGGGAGAGGCCACAACAGTGAGAGGCCCGCGTACCACAAAAAACAACAACAACAAAAAAAAAGAAAGGTGAAACAGAGTTACCACGTGACCCAGCAATTCCACTCCTAGGTGTGCCCGAAAAGAACTGAAAACAAGTGTTCAAACCGAAACTTTTACACGAATATTCACAGCAGTACTAATTCAAAAGCCAAAAAGCAGAAACCCAAATGTCCATCAGCTGATGAATGGATCAACAAAACATGGTCTACATTTACAAGGAAATATTATCCAGCCTGAAAAAGAAATGAAATTCTGACACCTGCTGCAATACGGATGAACCTTGAAAACATTACGCTAAAGCAAGTCAGTCACCAAAGACTGCATATAGCAGCCTTCCATTTATAGGAAACGTCCAGGATGGGGAAATCCGTGGAGACAGGAAGTAATGAGTGACTGCTAGGGGCTGGGGGAAGTGGGGGATGGGGAGTGATGGCTAATGGGACAGGTTTCTTTCTGGGGTGATGAAAATGTTCTGGAATTAGCTAGTGGTGATGTTTGCACAGCCTTGAGACTAGACTAAAAGCCACTGAAGTCTACACTTTAAAAGGGTAAGTCTTATGGTTTGAGAAGTTCATCTCAGTTTAAGGAGACAGAAAGGTGGGTGCCACGTCTGGAGTCCTTCAGATCGTAGAGGGAAGTAAAATGAGGCAGAAAAGGTTTGAACGTCCAGCACTGATCTTACACCTGATTTGACTAAACACTTTTTATTTTTGCTGCGCCGCATGGCATATGGGATGCTCGTTCCCCGACGAGGGATCGAACCCATGCCCCCTGCCGTGGAAGTGTGGAGTCCTAACCACTGGACCACCAGAGAAGACCCTTGTTTAACCACTTGGAAGCTTCTGGAAGCTACATTTGCTGAACACGAGTGCTAACTCTCGATTTACGTCTGTGGGTGGTGCCCAGGCTGCCACTTCCTGCCCTGTCTCCCGGGCTCCCTGGTGCCAGGTCCTCTAGGAACCCGGGCTCCTCCCTCTCCTGGCGGCCCCAAGCCCACAGACCCTGCCCGGCTGGGGACAGGGGATATTCAGAGCGTCCCCCCAGATGCTTTCCTTGGCTGTATGATTTGCTGAAGCAGGAGGCTGGCCCTTACACATCTCCTTTACATATGCATGTCTTACATTTAATCTGCCAACGTGAGAGTTCATCTTTCCCAGCATGCAGCCCCCATAAGCCAATGTTTATTCATTATCCCCGGATCTGTTTCCTATCGTCTATTTCAGAGGAGTCAGAAACAACATCTTAACTCAATAACAGAGCACCATATGATGCTTCCGTTCTCCAAAATGAGCCACGGCTCACTCTGGGGGGGTAGCCCTTGGGTCCTGTCTGTGTCCCAGCTAGAGGGGGGCTCCTGGCCTGGCTAACCATCCCTAAACCGGGTGCCCAGGGAGAGGCCACGGGTCTGTCCTCACTAGAATGACAGATGGCAGGTCAGTGGCCACCTGCACATACTGGGAGCAGCTCATTCATCCCACCTCTTGCAGGGCATGACAACACCCGTCTTCTGGGGCCCCCAAGAGGCCAAGTCACTCATGACACGGCCCAGGGGGATGGGGCAGTCGACTGCTCCAGCAGGATGCCCTAACCCCAGCGCCACTCCACCAGCTCTGCCGGGTGGGCTGGAGGTCCAGTTCCCTGTATTTGCAGGCGGGAGGACAGGCAGAGACGGAGGCCACTGTGCCTCTGGGTCAGTTGAAGGGACTGCTCCCTGAACACTCTCCAGCAGCCGGACCTGAAGACACCCTGGCCTGGGATGTCAACGATGCTGGTCTTTTCTTAGGTATCATAGTAGCCCATTGCCTTCCCTGCTGTCCACAAACTCCATGGTTTTAAAGAGATCTCATCCAGTAGAGCTGGGGAGGTTTAAAGTGGGAGAGGCTCCATGACTGGAATTGGGGTGAGCTGTGTGTGAGAGGGAGAATGGGTATTGACCCCACCCTCATGCAAGGTCCACCCATCTACCTGTCCGTCCGTCCATGTGTCCATCCACCCATCCCTCCATCTCTCCATCAATCCATCCATCCGTCCACCTGTCCATCCATCCATCCACCCAAACCTTCACCCATCTCTCCATTCACCCATCCACTCCCCCATCCACTCATCCTTCCCAGAAGTACTTTCTCAGCACCTGCTCCATTTCAGGCCCCACGTCCAGTATGGGGAACACCAATGTGAACCCGCTGTATCCTCCTGGTCCTTTGCCCTCACAGAGGACAATACACCTTGGTCAACTGACCTTACAAACCGTATTTACAAACTAGCTTACGGCCCCTCTCCTTCCATCCCCTTGGCTCGCACCAAGTGTACTGAAGAAATCTGCCCCAGAGCAGAGGACAGCCCTGGGGCTGACCCTGAGAGGCTTCCAGATGCTGGTGGGTCAGCGTGCAGCCTGGGCAGGGAACAGTCTCGGGACAGAGAACACAGTCACTGCCCTCGACTCAGACAGAAGAGCGGCCCCACTGGGGATGGGACTGTGCGACAGGAGGGCGGGGGGTGGCGGGGGGAGGCGTCTGCAAAGTCCCACGTGGAGCAGAGCACGGCACGTGGCTACCACTCTTCACCACCATCACAGACCGAACTGTATCCTCAGGTTCGTGTGTTGATGCCCTAACCCCCACTATGACTGTATTTGGAAATATGGTTTTTAGGGAGCTGATTAGAGTTAAATGAGGTCATAAGGGTGGACCCTCATCCAACAGAACTGGTGTCCTTACAAGAAGAGGGAGAGACACCAGGAATGTGCGAGCACAGATAAAGGCCACATTAGGACACGGGGAGAAGACAGCCGTCTACACGCCGAGGAGAGAGGCCCCGGGAGCCCTGCCCACACCTGGATCTCAGATTCCAGCCTCCAGAACTCTGGGAGACAAATATCTGTTGTTTAAGCCCCCGGTCTGTGCTATTTTGTCATGGCAGCCCTTTCCTGCCCACTGCCATCCATACAGGTGACCCAGGGTGGGAGTTAAGAGTGTCCCCCACCCCCGTGAGAATCTCGGTGACACCCGTCCCCAGCCGGGCAGGGTCTGTGGGCTTGGGGCCGCAGTACCCCAGGACACTGGCCCGTAGAGACCACCACTGTGCAAGGTGACTGGGGACAGAGCTGCAGACACCACATCCTGTAGCATCAGGAGGGGCCGTGGGGAAGCAGGGCAGGGCTGGTACCAGCATCAGCAGGTTGCCATGGTAACCAGGGGCAGGCCATCGCTGCTGCGGGGAGGGGAGAGGGCCTGGGTCCCAGAGTGACGTCAAGGACTGAATCCTCTCGACGGAAGCAGACAGACCTGGCAGATATCTATTTTGGGGGCGAGCCCGAGCGTGGAAACCGGTATTTAAAACACAGAGCAGCTGCTTGGAGACAACAGCACACACACCAAGGCGGCGAGGCTCCAAGTGTATTTTAATAAAATGGCGTAAAAGAAAGAAGGGGGGAGGCTGTGTGCTTCTGCCACGGTTGTTTAACAAAAACACAGTCATTAGCAGCCAGGACGATGAATTCCCATATTGATTTTTGTTCCGCTAGGGAGCAGTGAACTCCTTCAGAAGCCGGTTCTTGTCTCTTATTAATATTTTAAATTACAGTTGTGCTAACAGAGGCGTTCGCCTGTATTTTTAAAAGTTCTAAAGATAACAAAAACATTCCATTTTGGAACTGACCGTGCCCACTATGATATGTCGCAGACGGTTCACACGCACCGTGACTAATGGGACGCCTGTTTCATAGCGGCGACCGCCCTGGCTGCTGCCCTGTGGCTCCAACCAGAGCTGCCCGGAGGTGCGGTGACACCTCCCAGCCCTACCTTGTCTCCCAGGGTGAAGGCGGGTCACAGCAGTGGCCTCCGCCCCTGGTCAAAGAGCCCAGACTCTCTGGCCTCCCAGCTGAAGGGGAGGCTGCAGTCGTGGCCCGCAGAAGCCCAGCCCCCCCCCCCCACCTTTGCTGACACCAGACTGGCCTTGGCATTGCCGTCCTCCCGCAGCCCTGCCCAGGCCCGGCAAGTCACGCGAGCACACCCATCCCCCAGCGGCAGAGAATGGTTCTACACGTGACCCAAGTCAACCTAATCAGGGCCAGTCCTGGGACATCTGCAGAGGAGGCAGGGGAGACCCGATTTCCCTCTCTCCCAGCCCCTCTCTGTCTCTGCTGGACCTGGATCTAGCCCAGGTTTCCCAGGGGCCAGCCTGAGAGGTGAGCCGGCCAGAGAATAAAGCCTGCAGGCGTGCAGGATGCCTCTGCCCAGCGCAGCCCAGCCCCCGGCGTAGCCCTTGAGCCCGCGGGCTGGACCCAGGCTGCGGGCCTGATGGGCTGGAAGGGAGGACCTCAGGGCATGCTGCCGCCGGACACACTCCTGGGAGGACCTGGGCCGGGGCTGCTGGGCCCCATGTCCACTCACCATCCCGTCCCCAAACTCGAGGCGGCCTGAAGATGGCAACTGAGAGTTTTGGGGTGAACCCTGCGGTGGGGTAAAGGGAGGTCTCTGGTGGGCCTTGGGGTGTCCAGCGGGGGAGGCTCCAGAAGGCGGCCCAGAGCAGCCCCCCTGGCTTAGGGGTTGCGGGAGACCCTGGGCTTCACTCAACACCTTCCGGGGGTGGGTCACGGGGGCACTCTGTGCTGAAGGTGAAGGCCCGCCGTGGCCTTGGGCATCGCTCCCACCAGGTCACGGCACCTGAAACCAAAGATGAGCCGGATTCCCGTCCACTGGGTGCGAGGAAACATACGCTCAAACAGCCGTCTGAGCTTCAGGGACCGTTTGGATTCCGGGTGGGGCTCAAAGAGCAGGGATCTCGCCATCAGCAGAGGGGCCCCCGATGGGCTGGGCATCCCACCGTGCTGTGGAGAAGGACCTGAACCATGGCCCCAGCTTCCTCCTAAGGGTGAGCGAGACTGTGCAGGTGTTTGCAGTAGTGGGGCAGGGGGGTGGGCCAGGACAACTTTCACGTAGACACAGAACTGGTATGAAGACCTGAGCACCTCACCAACGCCAAGGGCGACTAGATGGAATTGCTATTTCCTATCAGCTTTTCGCTCCTCCCGCAGCTCTGGTGGAGGAGGGTGGCCTCATGGATCTCAAGAGCCGGCCAGTCCTCTCTGTGGGCACCTTGGTGGTGGTCATCTATGGAACGCAGGGGGGAGGGGCTGTTAGACCAGGACCCACTGGGTTGGGTGGAGGTGGGACAAGTAAGCATGATGAGGACCCCCTCCTGCTGTCCAGGGTACCACATGCCCTCAGAGAGCATCGAGGCGGCTGGTACCGCACCACTGTTATTGGGGCACCAACTCTGTAGATACCCATGATAAACATGCGATGGGCGTGCGGGGAGGGGCGTGTACGTAATTAACTGTCCATTTCCTCCAAACTTCCACCCTCCGCGCACACACAGTGACATCGTCGCCCGTGGCACCTTGCTGTCAGTTCTCTGGGCTGATGCACGCAAAGAGGTGAGTTTTTATAAATCGGGACTCACCTCCGTCTCTCCTGCACAGAAACAAAAAATCCTACAACTACGCTCCTTCCCCCTGACCCTGTGCACACATCACCTTCACGTCCTTCCCAGGTGAAGAAACCTATGCAGAGCCGCTGAGTCACCCGTGCCAGCCGGGAGGCAGCGGAACTGGGAAGGAGCCTGGGCCGGCCCTGAGTCCCCATCACTCCGGGAGGACGCGCGCCAGGAGTAATCAGTGGTGGTGGGACTCCAGGAACCCACGCCAGGCACTCCGTAGGGAGGCTGCCCGGATGTGGGGCCAGGACAGAGCACAGAGCGTTAAAAGTTCTCAACACCCGGCCTGGTGCTGAGATGTGGGTGCTTGTGTGTACCTCACGGGCTTACTTCCTGCCCTGCTTATTCCACGGGCCGGATGAGGCTTTCCACGGAGGAATGCCTGTTGGAAACACACGTGGTCCTGAGAAATCAGAACCAAGGTTAAATGAGCAAGTGCATCACTTGCTAAATAGATAACCACCACGCTCTTCACGGAACCGAGTGGAGCTCATTATCAACGCGTCAGCCAACGATCAGGTGTCGCCGTTTCAGTCTGCTCTTGGCGACCCTTGACCTCTGACCTGGGCAGCAGGCGGCGAGAGATCAGGTGGTCCCACTCACAGGCGTAAAGTGCCCCGAGCAGGTTCCTCCATCCTGCTGGTCCTTCCGGGAATCATTCACCTGTCATGCAGTGCACGTGAGTGACATCTGTCAGCTCAATGTTCACTTTACAGTCTGTCAAAGTGGTCCTCCCCGAAAGACAAAGCGTCTCAGGGCTCAAGCCAGCCAACTCTGTACGGAAAGAGCTTGCTGCGTGGAAACACTTAAAAAATATTTTCTGCCATCTTCTGGATTCTATGTATATTCAACACAGTTTGCAACATTAAAAAAACAGGCGCTATAAAAAGTGCTAATTGTGAAAGCAAAGAATGGAGAAATTGGACTTCATTTAAAAAATTTAAAAACCTTGTTAAAAGACACAGCAATGAAAAGGCTAAGTCACAGGCTGGGAGAAGTATGTGCAACATATATCTAACCAAGCGCTGATGAGCAGACTCTGTGAAGGACTCCTACGAGACAGCCCAGCTAAAAATGGACAGAAGACCGGAACCAATACTTCTCAAGAGGAGCTATACGTGAGGTAAGAAAGCACACGGAAAGGTGTTTAATAACAGCAGTCATCAGAAAAGTGCACATTATACCCGCAGCAAGAGATTCTCCACCCCCTTTAAGAATGGCTGAAATGAAACAGACTGGCGTTACCAAATGTCACTGAGAAGTGGAGCCACCGGAGTGCGCACACGCTGGGGGTGGGAGTACAAGAAGGCACAGCGGTTTGGACAACTGTTTGGTAGTTCCTTATAAAATTAAACACACTCCTACCTTGTGACCCGGTGGTTCCGCACCTCGGTGTTTCTCCAAGAGAAAGGAAAACACGTCTGGAGAAAGACTCGCACAAACATGTTCATAGCAGCTTAAGTGACGAGCCCAGACTGAGAAGCAATGGAAACACCCATCCCCAGGAGCATGAATAAACATACTGGGGTATAAACACACAGCCGAACACTCTCCCTCGACAGCAAAAGTGTACAGCCTGGCAGTAGCATTCAGCTGCGTGGAAGACACCGGGCTCAGGAGCACGTGCTGTAGGTTCCAGCTCTTGAAATTCAACAGCACAGGCTACACTGATCTCTGCTGACAAACTGAAACCGAGCAGGACCCTGTGGGGACTCCCTGGAGACAGAACCCCCCACCCCCACCCCTCGTGTAGCTTTGCCTCTTGTTCGTAGAAAAGCTTCAGCTTCCCAGGCCCTCCCCGAGTTCCAAAGAGCAAATGCAATCAGAGACATGCAACACCAGAGGGAAACAGTCGAGCAAGACAAAATAATAATAGTTTAGCCGTAAAACAAAGTCAAAGACCTTTCGTTCCTCCTCAGGGGCTACAGATGATATCCTGAGTCATGTCCCTGAGTTGTTGTGCAGATACTAAAATGCCCACCAGGTGGAGGAAGTTAATTGCAAGCTGACCGCCAGCACGTAGACCCCAGACTGAAGGGAACCAGAAGGTTGACGATTGAGATTCCTGAACCATCACCCTGTTACCTCACCACCAATCGATCGGCGAACCGTGCACGAGCCGATCACGTACCCCATGACTCTCTCGCTCAGACTCTCTTTCAAAACCCTTCCCTGAGAGCCTTCGGGGCGTTCGGGGCTTTTGCACATGAGCTGCCCATTCTCCCTGCCGGCCTCACATCGGCCACGTGCAGTGAACACTGGCCTCTTCCTTCACCACAACCTGGTATTAGTAGATTGGCTGCACGGCGGGTGAATGAACCCAACTTCGGTTCGGTAACAAAATCAGAACTGTGGTTGCCTCCTGTTGGGAGGTGGGTGACTGCAAAGTGGCCTGAGAGACCTTTCTGGGGTGATGGACAGGTTTCACCTCTTAACTGCAGTTGGAGACACAGGAGGAGACGTTTGTCAAAATGCACTGAACTCTTCTATAACCTGTGTGTTTCTTACCGCACGTAAACCATCCCTTTACAACAGACGATGGTAAGTCATGATCTCAGAAAGCCCAAGGCAAACAGAACCCAATAGGAACCACCTGGACTCTCCCCCACCCTAAAATCCAGCTCGAATCCCATCTCCTTTGCACTGTTCTCTCCCTCCACCTCCACTCCACCCCGGGTCGCAGCGGTGCCTCCCTCCTCTGGCCAGTAATCCACACCATAAGCAGGGTTACCGTGTTCTTATTCACCACCCTTAGTAGACAGAGGATGGTGCCCCCGCAAAAGATGCCCATGTTCGAATCCCCCGTGCCTGTGAGTACATGACCTTACAAGGCAAGAGGGAATTAAGCTTTCTAATTAGTTTAGCCTGACCTGGGTCCTCCAGGTGGGGCCAATCTGACCACATGAGACCTAAAAACTGGAGGGAGAGGAGGCAAAAGGGAGAGTCAGAGAGACGCGGCCTAAGACCCGGCCCACGACTGCAGGCTTTGAGGACAGAGGAGGGGCCCCCAGCCGAGGGATGCTGTGACCTCCAGAACCTGGAAAAGGCACAGGAATGAACTGTTCCCCAGAGGTTCCGGAAAGGAACACAGCCCAACTGGCACCATGATGAGACTGCCCAAGGGCGCAGCAAAGCCATCGGCCACAAAGCGAACGTGGCCACTTCTGACACATGCACCATGGGTCTGGGATTCTACCAGAAGCCAGCCGGGCACGCGTAGACCAGGCTCTTAGGAGAACCTAGTGCTCTGTGTGTCTCCACCTCTCCTATTTGTTTCTCATACCGTTTTATATAAGTGGTTTCCTCCTACCATTTCAATCAATCCAATCTTTTGGCAATCGCTTTCAGGACAAGCGCCAGCAGGGGCTGTGTCTGGGAGTTCTGCGAGGGGCTGCAGTGATGTGCCTCAGACCTGCTTCGAGCACAGGCCTGTTTCGAGCAGTTTTCACTGAGACAGAGAACCTCGAGTCCTCGGGGAGGGCCCGGCAGGGGCCGGCGGGGAAACGCCAAGCTGCCTGTTTATGATGTCGGCGTGAGAGATCGATAAAGCAGTTTCAAGCATTTACTCTCCCCGCAAAGCCCTTTTCCGACGGCTAGAACGCACGCTCCGTTTCCTGGCACACGCATAGACCAGCGTTTTAACGCAAAGCTTCCAGGACGCCCTGCAACCGATTTCTGGTTTGGACAAAGCCCAGTGGGATGGCGTCCACCGCTCGGAGGATCAGAGAAGCCCTCGGTCCGAAACTCAGCCTTTCTCGGGAACCGCACACCTGCCCGTACCTACCGCGCGCTCTGTGTCAGCAACGACGCCGACCCCAGGCCGGACAGAGGTGGACGGACGAGGGTGGGGTCTGCCTTACCTGCCTGGCTCTCCTTGGGCTTGCACTGGACCTCCTCCACACACTCGGCTGGGAACCATCCGATGTGGCCGCGGGCGCTGCCTTCCCAGAAGCCCCCTTCGCCGATGCTCAGAACTAGAGACAGATGGGGAAAGGGGGAGGGGTTAGTGGGCGGGGCTTGGAGGGCGTGGGGTGTGGATGCAGGGAGGAGGGGCCGGCAGCTCTGGTCTATTTGCTGGCTGACCGTGCCTCCCTTCAGCCGTAGACCAGGGGCCTGGCAAAGTGTCCCTCGGAGGGGGCACTGCAGAGCCTCTGAGCCCCCAGGTCCCCTCTGCCCGTTAGGCCTGGGGGAGAGGATGTAAGCGCCGGGCATCCTGGTGTCCTCGTATCTCACAGCACTCGGCGTGTGGCCACTGTGTCCCGTCTCTCAGGTCCCAGCTGAGACGGGAGAGTGGGACCTCCGAGACCCCACCATCAGTTATTTCAGGTGTCAAAGTCGGGGGACAGGCCACCCTGATGAAGAGACGCAACCATGAGGTCGTGTCGGCCCCTCTGGAGCTGGGGGGAGGAGAGGCCAAGAGTCCAGGCCCACAGGACCTTTGAAATTCGTTTGAGAACAGAGAGTTCACAGCAGGAGACAGGGAAGCAGCCTGCTTGGCAGCTACAAGATACCACCTGGGCTTGAAGTGCAAGGGCAGCCTGGTCGACGCCCCACGGGCAGTCCCGGGCTTCTGGCCGGCTTACCAATGAAGAACCTGAGGGTTATGTTGGTGCCGCAAGCAGCAGGGGGCCGCTGCACAGTGAAAATGCAAAGTCAAGGGTCACGGGACAGACACAGCTGCCCCGCCTGCAGGGCTGAGGGCGCTGGGTCTCCCCCTTCCTTGGCTCAGTGCTGGGCGCACAGAGGGCCTCACAGACGCCCACTGGGGGGACGAAGCGTATTCCTTTTTAAACTGGACCGATGCTGAGCGTGGGTGAGCAACGCAAACCCACAGACACGAGGTCCCACGTGCTGCCCAGGCACTGCTTGGACAAGTATTTTGGTCGTAAGGGTCAGGCTGGCAGGGGTGAGGCAGGGGAGGGTCTCTGTCTCTTAGGCCTGTGATGCTGGGCTGGGGGCACACCTCCACCCCAAAGCCCTGGCTCCCTCAGAGTGTATCTGTGCAGTGGGAGGTTAGTATAATCTCTGCACGTCTTAACGTTCTGTAAATTACTCAGGACCCCCAGGCACCAGAACTGCGGAGAAGAGATCATGGCCACAGAAATGTCTCCTTCCATCCCTCCTCTTAATCTCAAAGGCCAGGTAAGGACACCCGGACCCGTGAGTTTTGAAGGTGAACAGCACAGAGTACCTCAGCTTTAGACGTCTTTGCCTAATAATTTGAAGAAACGGCCTAAAGGGAACAGACAGGCAACCTCCCCGAGGACCATTAAGATCATAATCGCGTGAACCATTTTCTACAAAAATCAGCGCTGGCCCCTTACGCTCAGCGCAGCCCAGCTGACGGGGATGTACACCACGGCAGCCCAACGGAACCCAGATGTGACAGGGTCGTCTCGGAGCGCTGCCCTGGATGGTGAGCGGAGGACAGGGACCTGCCCGGGCGCTGTCCAGCTACTGCAGCGGCCTGGCTGACCGCCACGGGTCCACGTAGAAACTCGTGGTGGGGACCGTGCATCTGCCTCTCGTCTCTCCAGGCAACGTCAAGGCCACACCCTTGGGCACAGCCAGGTGACGCCGGCACCAAGCCGACTGCAGGCGTGAGCGACTCAGAGAGACAAAGGGGGCTGGGCTTGCAGTCCAGACAAACTAGACCGGAATCCCCGTCCCCAGGTAGGCAGCTGTGGGAGCCTTGCCCCAAGTTACCATGTAACTTAGACAGGAGTCTTTTACGGGCTGGATCCTGTCCCTAACATTCCTCTGTTGGAGTCCTGACTCCCAGCAGCTGAGACTGTGACTGTGCTTGGAGATGGGGTCCTTAAAAGTTACAGTGGAGTCCAAATTCCATCCGGGCGGCGCCCAGTCCTTCAGCAGCCCAGAGACCATGTAAGGACAGGCTGCCCAGTCTCACAGCACAGTCAGGGCACCGAGGCAGCCACGGAGCTCCTCCTCGCCACGACCCGAACTGAGCCCCTGTGTGGGCTGCCTGGTGTCCTCTCCAAACCCCTATGTGGCAGTCCTAACTCCCAGAACCTCAGAATGTGGCTGTGTTTGAAGATAGGGATCTTTAAAGAGGTGATTAAGGTAAAATGAGGTCACTAGGGTGGGCCCTAATCCCACAGGACTGGGGTCCTTATAAGAAGAGGAGGTCAGGACACAGACACACACAGAGGGGCGACCCCGTGAGGACACAGGGAGGAGACGGCCGTCTACAGGCCGAGGAGAGAGGCCTCAGGAGGACCAGCCCTGGCCACACCTAGATCTCGGATTCCAGCCTCCAGGACTGGAGACAGTAAATCCTGAGGTTTATACTGCCCAGTCTGGGGAGCCTTGCTACAGCAGCCCGTGCTGACACACACAATGGGATCTGACACCTTTGGCCCACAGTTGCTATGAGGTTTACAAGGAAAAACGTGTGACGTCCCCAAGCAGGGTGCCTGGTAAATAGCAGGTGCTAACAGTCTCCACCTGTATCTCCTCTGTTATCATCTCTGATGTGTGGACGAGGACACGCGGCCCCCAGATGTGAAGTGACCGGTAACTGAAGTGACCGGGAAGGCTCCCCAGGCCCTTCCCAGCCCAGCCCGAAGCCTGCCACGGGCCTGGGGGTGACAGCAAGGTGGACGGATGGACACATGGGGGACGAAAGCCCAGGGGTGCGGGCTCAGCAGATTTCAGAGCTGGGCTGGGCAGCGAGACCCGGTGCTCTTTGGTGTTTGGTATTAAAATTCCAAACTGCAGGTCATGTGAGTGCTTGTATTTATAATTTGAATGTTTATAATTTAAAAGTTAACAAAAATACTGTGTTAAACTACATAGGGACAATCAGGGACTTATGGGTATGATGCTCGAAGACCCCACTGGACCCCACCCCAGGAGGCAGCTATAAACCCTGAATATGATGCAAAATGGTACAGGACGCGGACAGCAGACGGGCCTGGTGGGATGCATGCTTGCCCGGGGGGAGAGGGGAGCAGAGCTGGATAGCGAAGCCCCTTCTCCACGGCTTGTAGCCTGGACTAAGTATGGTCCCCACAGCAGGGCTGGCAGAGGAGGGGCACATGAGGAAAAAGCTGCGTTCTGAGCGGCCTAAAGAACCAGAAGGATGGAGCCAGGAAACCAGGCACCCTGAAGAGAGTCGGGGTGTCCTCACAAGGGAAACAGCCAGGGAGGGGTGGCCAACTCAGGGCACCCACCTCTCTGAAAAGATGCAGAGCAGCTCCGCTCAAGTCGGGGCCTGAGCTGTCACCCAGGCAACCCTCCCAAAAGAAAGGAAGAATGAACTGAAGCCATACTCTCCACAACTTAACACCCTGATGTCCAAAACGCAACAGAAGATGACCGGACAGGCAAAGACCCAACAGGATGGGGCCCGTCCTCCAGAGCAGAGAAAACCACGTGAGCCTGACCCCAAAATGACCCTCATGGTGGGACGACAGACGGGGATTTTAGAGGGACGATGACACCCGTCTACGCTGTTGTAAAACAGCAATGCACATCCAAAGAGTGAAAATGTCAACAGAGCAATAGGAAGTCTTGGCAAACAGAGCGAAACTATAAGAAAATACACGTGGAAACCCTGGAATTTAAACGTGTCATTTCTGAAATGAAAAAATTCACAAGACGGACTTAGCAGTGAAGGGGGCATTTCAAAGGAAAGAGCGAGTGAACCTGAAAATAGACCAACAGAAACGACCTATGGTTAAAAAAAAAATGATGGGAATAAAATAAACAGAGCCCCTGGGACCTGCTGTTGCCACCAGATGGTCGAGTTTCCGTGCAGCTGGACTACCAAGAAGGAGTTGCAAGAGAGAGAACGGGTCTCCAGCTGTCCTCGGAAACTTGTAAAACCCAGGGGGTGTCGGCTAGATTACTGCGCGGTACGGAGGAAGGAGCAGGGCATCACCAGCTCAGGGCCAGATGGATTTGAACCTGACCGGCTGACCCCTAAGGGGCACACTTTCTTGCCCCTGCCATGCATCTTCCGAAAGCTGCCCTGCAGCGACAGGGCCAGGCATGCTGTGCCCTTTCCTGCTCCGCCTGGTGAGCTCAGCGGCCCCCATGGGGCCTGCAGCCCACACCTGTCACTTCTCCACCCGCCTCGTGTGGCCTCCAGCGCCACAGCGGTCCTCTACAGCCGCTGCCAACCTCCTGCACATGCCTGCACTAAACCCGTCTTCCCTAAGGGCCGCATACACCTCATCTTCCTGCTCAGAAACCGTCGCTGGCTCCCATCGCTGGTACTGCCCCTGGTCTAACTCCTGGCATGCACGGCGGCCCTCAAGGCTTTTCACCCACATTTCCCAGGATTCTGCTTTGGGCATCCTTCCCTATAACCCGGCGGATCTCCTTCCTTGCAATGTCACAGGCCCCCAGGCTGAACCATCCACCTGGATGCCCCTCCCTGAGCCCCGAGACGCGTCTGAGTCCGACCCGTGCTTGGCCGCATCCCAGCACCACCTCCCACCTCCTCCTGAGGCCCTGGGAGGTTTTCCAGACGCAGAAGAGCTGCCCGTCGCCGCCCTCGCCTGCCCCTCCCCTGCTTTTCTCTGCAGTGGACTCCCGTCCCAGATAGTCACGTGCTAACCTTCCCAATGGACATTAGAGTCACCGGGGCCATGAGCATCACTGTACTCCCCGTTCTGCCCTCCCAGGGCTCCGTATTTTCCACGGGGGCCCCGCAGAAGCAATGCCCTGGACACCGACACCCCAACGGGGATAAACTGAGGCTGAGGGGCCCCAGCCTGACCCTGCCCTGGAAGCAGAATGGACACTGACCTTTGACCCTGTCGCCACGGTGAAGGGGGATCTCGCCATCGACCTGGGGCTGGTATGGCTTGACGACAACGAAGAGCCTGCCGGGGACCGCGCTGTACAGCTTCCGCTTGGGCCCCGGGTACTCGAAGGCCGAGAGCGCATCCTTGTTGGCGCCTGGCAGGAAAGCCGGACTGCAGGGGAGAGGGGGGCAGAGACAGAGAGGGAGGGTCACGGCCTGAGACAGAGCAGGGTACACTCCAGACCCTTGGCCCATCTGTTTATAACAAACGCTGAGCCTCGGGCAGTCACATTGGAGCTCCTGATTCTAGACGTGCCTGGAGATGTGAAAAGGCCCCGGGGGGCAGCATCAGTGCTTAAAAGACTCAGGTAATTCTGGCAGTTCTACTTCTGGGCAGGTACCCCAAAGAAGTGAAAGCATGGCCTCAAACAGGTGTTTGCACACCCACGTGCACAGCAGCATCCTTCTCAAGAGATGGAAACGACCCAAGTCTCCACTGCTGGATGAATGGACACCCCAAATGTGGTCCATCCACACAGTGGAATATTATTCAGCCTGAAAGAGGGAGGTGACGACATGAATGAAATTTGAGGACGTTACGCTAAATAAAGGAAGATGGTCACAGAAGGACAGATGATGAGTGATTCCACTCAGGGCAGGTGCCTGGTGTACTGAAACTCATAAGCAGGATGGTGGGGGCCAGGGGCTGGCGGAGGGGGAGGGGAGTCTGCCTTTAATGGGGACAGAGCGTCAGTTTAGGAAGATGGGGAAGATGCAGGTGGATGGTGGGATGGTCGCGCGACAACACGAATGTACTTGACGCCACTGAACTGCACACGTAGAAGTGGGTAAGATGGTAAATTTTATGTGCGTGTTTCAATTTAAGAAAAACTCCAGTGGAGGCAGCAGTCAAGGGAGGCCCTGGGTCTCTGCCATGTTATCAGAGCCTCACTGTGAGCGCCAGCCACACCATGTGAGGAAACACCCAGAACCTACTGGCGAAAGCCTTCATTATCGCGGTGCAGGCAGCCCACGCCCAGCTGCCCTGGTGACATTTCACAAGTGGGACTTTAATTCTTTCCTGTTCTATGTGACTATATCACAAAGAGCGTGCGTTTCTAGGCCAACTTCCCTGCCTGACAGTGAGCGTGGACATCTAACTCAACAGGGCCCGACGGTGGGATATAAGAGAGACAGAGACACAGAGAGAGACAGAGAGAGAGAGAGAAGCACAGGTTCCCAGAGAAACGTGCAAAGTGGTTTTCCGTGACGACATCCCCATGTCATTGTGACAGTTGATGGGTGACCCGGGTGACTCCTTCTGGAGAGAAGAGAGCACGTTCTTTTTTTTTTTTTGCGGTACGCGGGCCTCTCACTGCTGTGGCCTCTCCCGTTGCGGAGCACAGGCTCCGGACGCGCAGGCTCAGCGGCCATGGCTCACGGGCCCAACCGCTCCACGGCATGTGGGACCTTCCCGGACCAGGGCACGAACCCGCGTCCCCTGCATCGGCAGGCGGACTCTCAACCACTGCGCCACCAGGGAAGCCTGAGAGCATGTTCTTATCACTCATAATCTGGAGGAGTCATACTGAGCTCTCCTTCCGTGATGGGGTCTTTAGAAAAAACCCAGGCACGTGGATGAACCTGGGCAGGGATTCGGGGCGAAGCTCCAGAGCCCCTGGTCAGAAAGACAAGAGAAGCCTTCACGGCCGGCTGGTGTCGCCCAAGAGGACAACCCGCCACGGGGAAGAGGATTATTAATAATACTTGGGGAAGGTTCCCGAGTCAGGGAGCCACATCCGAGTCTCGGGAGGGGGGCCACTCATGGCACAAATTCATGGCCGTGAAGGGTGGGGTCCCCAACTATGGTTCTCCTTTCAAACTACAGATGCCGTGGCCTGGGAGCCCACACAGGGAGCTTGAGATTCCTGCAAGGAAGACGTTCTCACCTTTAGGTGTGAAACAGGCTTGCGGGGAATATTCTAGAATATGCTGTGACCGTTCACGTTCGGGATTTAACGCGAACCCCCCATGTTCCTTTTGTGTCGTGCTTTACCCACGCTGGCACCCCTGATAGATACGTAGGGTCTGCTTTACGCTTGTAAGAATCCGTGGAAGCGTGACTGTGCTGTTTTTTGCCACGCTTTTCACTTTTCGCTTGTGGTGATGAGCTGGCCACAGGAACCCATGTCTACACGCGGGACGTGCTCAGTTTACACCCTAATTTATGCTAGTCAGGTGAGAAGGATCGACCGTCAGAGCTGCCTGCCCGGCCCCAAAGCCCAGAGCTCTCCCTAAACCACACGGAGCAGCGGGCGGGCATGTGACCTTTCCCAGGTGCTCGCCTGGGCTCAGAGACACAGAGAGTGGACAAGCTCTCCTGTCCCCAGGGATGCCCCCTCTCCGGCCTCCTCGACCCCAGCCTTCCCTGACCAAGTTGAAGCCACAGACGGAGGTCAGAGCATCCTGGGAAACAGGTGCCCCTGTCAGCTCTGACATCACCAGGCAGCCCTGCCCGGCGGCCTTCCTGTCCCTCCCCACTTCCTTCTCCCCACCAGCCGGCTACAGATCGGCGTGCACAGATGGGAAAATCCACCATCCTCTGGACGGATATCACTGATCCCCAAACACCCCGGGAGCCCAGAACTGCGACGCCGGCACGAGCCAGGCTGTGTGACCGCCTCTGGTCCAGAGGTGACAGTTGGCAAGGCAGCTGACGCACAGAGAGGGAGGACTATCTGGGCCACCTGCCTGTGGTGGGAAAGACCCGGGAAAGGTAGAGCGGCCCTCAGCGTTCCCGCCTGCGACGACGTCCCGCCCGCCTTCTGCATCAGGAAGAAGACCCAGCCATTCAATGTGCCTCACCTCAGCCTCACTCGGAGCTCGGGGGGCGGGGGGCGGGGGCGGCGGGGAGACAGTGCCTTTGCCACAGGGGCTGAACATCATCAGGGGTCTCCTCTCCAGCCCCCAGGCCAGGGGACAGTGAGTCCTGGTAACCAAGGGGACTCGGCCCCTCGGCAATAGGGAAGTGTCCCTCGGGGCCACTCCACCTGGACTCAAGGGTTCAGAAAAGGCTTGGGGTCAGCAGAGGGCAGGCGCTCCAGGGGGGCGCCCCATACCGGCCTCAGAAGGCCTCCTCTCCCCAGACCTCCACAAACAGTGCCTGGATCTGCCCCGATGCACCTGCCATATCTGGACTGAGCGATGGCCGGGCGGGGCCCCCCACACGGGGCTGCTAGGAGGATCAGTGACGGAAAACAGACGAAGCTCCCCCTCTCTGCCCCCCGCCGGCTCTGTCACTGAAGCTTTGATGGAAGTTATCACCTCTGCATCTGACCATCACCCAGGCTGGCCTGGGAGCTATGCAACACAGGGCTATATCTACACCATCTCCATGCCCCCATCCCTGGTTGCGGGTGCAGTAGTGGGTGCTCGGAAGTGCCTGATGCGTTAAACCCCAGTCAGAAACTGCAGGTTGTCCCACGGAGGTCACAAATGGGCCGCATGGACACCCCTGGACAGGAGGTGTGGCGGCAGCAGACACCAGGGGCGATGAGCGGAAGGGCAGGTGGGCCCATGAGTTGGTCCCCAAGCACCAGAAGGCGAGACGACTCTGAGGGCAGCAGGGTTAAGGCAGGCGGGCTTCTCCCCCAGGGGAGGGGGCGGGTCAAAGTCCAGAGAAAAGATAAAGATGGACCATGCTGATGATGGCTGGGGCAGGGCAGAGGGTAAGCAGCACAGCTGGGGCTGCCAGACCTGCCTCCTAGCTGCTGGTCAGCTACAGAAGCAGCTGCTGTGCCCAGAGCCTGGGAACCACATGAGGAGCCCAAGGAACCCCACTGTGCATAATCAACGACAATCAGCAAGGAGACTGCGTCCAACCTGAAAACTTGATCCTCAGGAGAAATCCATCCAGCTACCATCTCTCCACCTACCCACCCATCCAGCCAGCCATCGACTCACCTGTCCATCCATACACCCATCCATCCATCCTCCATCCACCCATCCACCATCCATCCTCCATCCATCCATCCTCCATCCATCCATCCATCCATCCTCCATCCTCCATCCACCATCCATCCTCCATCCATCCATCCACCCATCCATCCATCCGTCATCCAGCCATCCATTCACCTATCCATCCATCCACCCATCCACTCACTGATCCGTCCATCCATCCATCTATCTTACCACTTATACAAACATTATGTATTCACTCATTCATCCAAATTTCAAAAGAACCCTGCCGGAAGCCCAGCTGGTCACTTACCACCAGATGCTGGATAAGTCAGTTAACCACTGGAAGCCTCGGTTTCCCCATGTGATAAGAGGGGATGATCTAGAGAGACCTGAGAGTGAGTCAGAAGGAACCATTCTGCACAGGTGTGTGAACACTCAACACGTCTGCTTCACTCTCTGCTTCAACTGGAAAGTGGGTGACAGGATGCACGTGTCAGCCAGCTGGTTCCAGCCGGCGCCGGAGTGTGTCACTGGGCAGAGACGTCAAAGCGAACACAGCTCCAGTCTGGGAGTTCTGTTCCTTGAGCCACTCTGCAGACAGTCAGCTCCCGAACTCATCTGTCCAAGCCCGGAAAGGCTCTGTCTAAGAACAGGAAGAAGTTGGTCCTTGAAGACCAGAGTGCGTCTGCGGTTCTAGGTACCAGCAGTGATGTGTGGTCCACACAGACGCTGAAGCATCTTCTCATTCCAGGTTAATCTGAGCCTTGCCAAGTGCCACTTCACGAGTGGAAAAATGGAAGCCCCATAAATAGTGACGTAGGCGCAGAGATGCAGAGCTGACCTCACATCCTGGCTCCCCGATCCCAGCTCAGGGCTCCCTGCGGGCTCCCTGCTCTGTGCGGTGACGAACCGGGCGACCGTGACCTCCCTTTGCCCCGTTTTATGAAATGCACCCTCTGCTGGGCCCTGCTCGCCCGTGGCAGCCCTCGACGGCAGCAGGGGCCACAGCGCCCCAATGGCTCCAGGTTGGCAGTGCCGTCCCCTCTTGGAGGCCAGGCTGGGCCCGTCCTGCCTGCACAGTGAGGATGGGTCTGAAGTTTCCCCCACCCCAAAGGGTCCACACTCTCCTTGTGTTCCGTCCAAGAACAGCCAGGAGGAATTCCAACGGCGCTGTTTTGGTATGAGGGCTACATCACTGAATTGTCAATATCAGAAAACTGGTCGGCCGTGGGGTGACCTGGACATTTCCCAGCTCTCCTGGATGAACAGGGACCTGCCTGCACGTGGAACTTTCTCCGTTCGTTCCTTCGTCAGCCACTTACACATCCATCCACTCCTTCACCGGGCAAGTATTTAGTGGATCTGCAGACGCCCATGGACTTGAGACAGACTCGAGCCTCATGGGGGAGAAGTACAAGTTGACAAGATGCTTCTCTGCGTGTCTGATGGGTCAGCACAGAGGCTGGGGTGACAGGGAGAGGGCGTCGGCTGCGCGAAAGGCTCTGCTGGGACGTTTGGGGAAACGTGATGCCACAGAGACCAGGGGCATGATTGGAGGGGCACTGGGATCAGTGGCTGCGCTGGAGACGGGGAGCCCTGTGTGCAGAGTGGTGGCAGAATCACAGATATGAAGAAGCAGAATCTCCCAGAGCTGGGGACCTGCTAGAAATCGGGGTGTCATCCAGGTTCCAGACTCATGTGGGTAGAAGGAGGCTGCTGGAGGGCTACCTGCTGGCGGCTCTGGGAGGGGGTGGCGTTTCCAACACAGAGATCCCAAGCCCTGACCCCGCTGACAGCTGTGTCTTAAGCATGGAAGCTCAGACTCCACGTCACCCCCTGTACCATCAGCGTTGTTTCCTCCTCTGCCTTCGGGCCGGGAAGAAATGCGAGAGCTCTCAGCCCGCACGCCTCCCCGAGCACCGTGGCCCCCTCCCAGGCTTCTAGGTTGCGTTTCCGGCTTTCGTGGCTCTGGTGCCAGCACCCCACACGCCACAGCCTCCCCGCAAGGTCCTGAGGAGGTGCTTCGCGGATGGGCAATCATTAGACGTCCCGTCCTGCTGGGGTGGCCAGTGTGCAGCGGGGGCTTTTGTGGACTCCAGAGAAGTGGGACCCCCCGTGATCTCAGAAGTGTGCCCGCCTCGGAGCACCCACACTGTCCAGCTGCCCCGACACACTCCAGGACGGCCCAGGCCACCGGCGTTGGGATTCTGCCTGTTTGCAGACACAAGGCTCCAGGCGGCAGGGCGTGGGCACCTAGAGCCCCCGAGGGATGGGGAAGAGTCTGGAAGGTGCGTCCTTCCCTGTACCTTCCCACGCTCTGCTCCGGTCACACAGGACCCCTTGCCTCTCCCCGATGCCTGGCTGGCCCGCTTCTCCACCTCCGGAGCCCCCCTCCTCCGTGGAGGCCCCTCGTCTCCCCCAGGGAGGTCTGAGCCCTGACTTGTGTGCGCTCTGCCTCTGGGGGAGTCAGTCTGTCCGGGGCTCCCTGTCATCGACTACATCAACCCCGGGGCTGACACGCTTCCCGCCCTCATTTCTCGGGTATTCGCCTCTGCACGGTGAGCGCCCATCACAGGCCGGTTGTTCACGCGTTTATGCCACCAGCTGAGAGAGCAAACACTGAATGTCCCCGGTGCGGAAGGACAGAAAGTGACAGGCAAGGGCAGCCAGTGTGGTGCCCGGACCCGATTCCTCAGCAGGCCGGACGCACCTGCTGTCCCGGGGTGCCCCCTTCACCTGGCCCCGCCTACCCGCCAGGTGGCCACCTCCTCACGGACCCCCTACTCCTGACGTCTGGGTGACATGCCGTTAGCACCCGGGCTCGGGCAGCGGGCAGGGTGGCGGGGGACAGCCCGACTCCACCCCTGCCCTGTCTGCTGACGCCCTCCCGCCTTCTGGGTCAGGACGGCACGTGGCGGGGAGCAGCACAGCAGCTCTCACCGAGGAAACCAGGTCCCTGTGCCGCTGGGGAGCACAGCTCTGGCATCCTGGTCCCTGTGCCCCAAGAGGCGGGACGAGCGTGCGCGGAGGTGGACAGGCGCGAGCCAGGGGGGCCCCACAGCGCCCTGTCACCCCCCGAGTCTGCCCAGATGGGGGCATATCCCCCGGAAGGGATGTGCAGGGCGGGGTGGATTCCCACCGACCCAGACCCTTCGGGGACCCCCGCTCCGCCCATAGAGCCGAGTTCAGGGAAACGAAAGCAACGTGGTTGAGAGACAGACTTTGGGAGCCCTTCCCGCTCAGCCCCTGCCCATGGGGGAGGTGGGCGCGCAGGATACAGCCAGCCAGTCTCCCTGCCTGAACGCAGCAGGCTTTCCTCTCTGCCGAGCCCAACGCACCCTGGAACCGCTCCTTTGATGGGAGGGTGGCCGGCACGCCCTCTGGTGCCGGTGAGGCCAGGGCAGCCCTCAGGACTAGCTGGCGAGCTTTGCGGGAATACGTCAAGAGCTGTTCCCAACCTGGCGAGAACAGGGCAGCTGGGAGGGATCCTAGGAGGACCCGCACTCCTCTCCACACTCCGGTGGTGGGTGATGGGGCCACCCAGCGAAACCCTTTCTCAGGCCGGTTCTTAGCAACGTGGACCAGCCATGCCAGTGGGCGCCACTAGAGGGCGACGCAGGCAGGCGCATGCAGAGCCTCCAGGTGAGGCAGGGCACCGGGACGGGCTGCAGGCAGACGGGTTCCCTGCAGGCAGACGGGTTCCCGTCCATTCTGAACCCTCTTCCTTCTTCTAATTTGCACTCAGGTCGGCTGGCTATCGAGGGCTGGCTCCACGTGGGAAGCTGCCCTGGCCCACAGCGCAGAGCCCAGGCCCGGGAGGAAGCCGCTTGGCCAGGGCTGGCAGAAGCCCAGGGATGGGTGTGTGGGGCTTGGGCAGCTGGGGGGGCCTCGGCCCCATCTCGTCAAGCCTACACCCGAGGGTTTGGCCCGAGGCCGGTTCTGGCCACGTGGAGGTGCCCATCACACTCCCGGCGCCTCAGGTGGCCGTTTACGGGCTCTGCCCAAGGGAGAGGCGCTAAGTGGTCAGAACTCCCCGTGGGCAGCGAGAGAGGAAGGAGGGGGTGAGGTGCGGTGGGCAGCCAGAGGGAACCCCCGCCAGATGCTCAGGACGCTGGGACTCCCTCAGGCTGGCCTGACGCCCTCCACTTCCCCTGCCCCTTACTTTGCCCAAGCCGCAGCCCTCACCAGGATGACCTCCTCTGCAGCGGTCAGAGGGTCGGTCAAGACGCCTTTTACAATGAGGAAACCAAGGCAGCCAACATGTCTGTGGAACTTACACGGGTCTCAGCACGTGGCGGGTGCTCCCTTCAGCAGCCTCCTCGGCCCAAACCCAGCAGGTCCCCTTTTACATATGAGAAAACGGAGGCACAGAAGGGTTGAGTGACTTGCCCCAAGTCACACAGCAGGTAGGAGGCAGAGCTGGATGCAACTGGCGGGTTGGCAGCTACCCACTGAGACAGGATCCGCAGACGGAGGGGTCCGTGTGGGGCTGGGGCTCTCCCCTCCATGACTGGGGAGTATCCCAACCAGTATCTGGGTTCTGTGACAACCAGAAAGCGCTCTGGGGGCACCTGGGCAACCCCGAGGCTGGGAGCCATGGCCTCCCTGCAAGGATCCCCGTCTGTCCCAGGCAAGGGCTGGGCTCTGAGCTGTGAAGACAGAGACGGGATGGAGGGTTCAGCTGCCTCCTTGGGCCCCCAGAAGGCCCAGGGGCTGTGCTGTGGTACCCTGAGCGCAGGTACCCCATCACTGGGGCTGCGTGTACGGCCGTGTCCACGCCTGAGCACAGGTGTGAAAGCAGAGAGCCTGCGTGTGGCTCAAATGCCACCATTATCCTGGCGACCGCGGGGAACCAGGGTGCCTGGCAGGTCCCTTTTATGACACGGGAGTCTCGGGGGCAGGACCCCAGCAACTCAAGGGGCTCCTGTCAGCGCGTAGCTGCTGAGTGAGCAGATCCTGAGCACACAGGCACACACACACACATGCGTGCACATCCGGACACACGTGCACACATGGACATGCAAGTGCACACAAAGGCACACAAGTCCACGCACACACACACCATCACACAGATGCACGCACACACACACAAACACAAATGGACACAAAGACACATGGACACACAAGTGTGCACACACACACACACACACACACAGGACATCAGGGACAGTCAGATGGGGTCCCTGCAACACGCCAGCTGCCGTCCTCTCTGCACAGCAATATTTCGCTTGCAGCTTTTGCAAGTCCCTGGCCACCCTGCCTTTGGTATCTTATTAGATTTCGTACTGGAGGAAGGGGACACACTCTCTTCAAAATTATAGTCATAATTCCAGCTAACGGTGTGAAGTGGAATCTGAGGCCTCGGGGGAGCCCTTTAATTTAGCTTTATGGCACTCGGCAGCACCTGGGATTCTCCCCTGGGGTGACTCAGAGCGAGAATCTAGACCAGAGGAAGGATGGGCTCTCGGGTGTGAGAATGAGACTCTGGGGGGAAGTGCGGATGGGCTCCAGTGGGCCTCCGGACGCTGGCACCGAGACGGGGCCAGGAGACCGGGGTTGCCACGGGCCCGCTCTCCCCACGCCCTCATGGCTGCAGCCCGGACACCTGGCCTGCTGCCCCGGCCACAGCAATCGGCCCTCTCCCAGGACCACGTGAACCACTGAGCCCTCCATCCAGGCTGAGCCCGGCCGCCTCCTTGACATCCCCGACCGGAGCTGGGGGGCGTGGCGTCAGGAGTGACTACGGCTGGACAGACTCACCGCAGGCAGGTGTGGTGAGCCCAGGTGAACGGGGCACGGTGGGATGGGGAACCGGGTCACGAGGCAGAAGGCCGGACCAAGGGGGGCATTCAACCCTCACCAGAAACACCACGCCGGGCAGTGTGCCGGCTCTCCCTGGGCCACCATGGGTGAGGACAGAGTTCAAGGAGGACAACTCTCATGACCTGCCCCAGCTACATGACCTGGCCTCAGTGCCCTCATCTGGGAAATGGGAGGCTGCAGGGTCCTCTGTGGGGAACGAGCCAGGTGGGCTGAGGCGCACGGAGCAGTTCGTGGGTCCACATGAGATCGCAGAGGTGGTGACGGGGTCAGAAAGGTCACTGCTTCGGCTGCTTCAACAGCACTGAGGCCCCAGTGACGAGCCCATCCCCAGGGAGTCTCATCCTGGCCTGACAAACTCTGAAGGCCACGTGAGGAGGTGGACAGCGTGCCCGGGAGCTGGAGCTCTGGGTGGGAATGCAGCCCCCCTGACTGCTGGGGACACAGGGCAGTCAGAGGGTGCCCACGGCCCGAGTGAGACGCCCGAGGGGGGTCCACGCTCTGGCCTATGCTGGCCTTGTCTCCTCTTCTGGAAAGGGGATGGAATGGGGTCCCCTGGGCTGCTTCAGAGTCTGCCGGGACGCTCCCCCTGCCCCTGCCTCGTGGGCAGACACAAGAGGACCAGCCGGGGCTGCTACTGAGTCTGGTGGGGGGGGGTTGTCGGGCTCCAGCACTAGGACGTGGCCCCTCGGAGCTTCACCTGTGCCAGGGTGTCTGGTGGCTACGAATGTGAGGGCTCATTCTGGCTAAGGTGTGTTGACGGTAAACATGGCGCCTGGAGAAACAACCTAAATATCTATCGACAGATGAATGGATAAAGAAGATGTGGTGTATATACAATGGAATATTACTCAGCCATAAAAAAGAATGAAATAATGCCATTTGCAGCAACATGGATGGACCTAGAGATGATCGTCCTGAGTGAAGTCCGTCAGAGAGAGAAAGACAGGCACTGTATGTTATCATTTATACGTGGGATCTAAACTATGGCACAAATGGACCTATCTGCAAAACAGAAACAGACTCACGGACATAGAGAACAGACTGACGAGGGGGAGGGGGTGGGGGAGGGAAGGACTGGGAGCTTGGGATCAGCAGATGCAGACGATTATACAGAGGATGGACGAACAACAAGGCCCTCCTGTACAGCACAGGGAACTCTAATCCCCTGGGATAAACCATAACGGTAAACGAGCATACAAGGGCACCCAAAGGAGGGTACAAAAGGAATACCTATATGCATAACTGAGTCACTTTGTGGTACAGCAGAAATTAATACAACATTGTAAATCAACTGTACTTCAATAAAACAGACAAAGGAACAAAGAAAAAGGTATCCCCTGGAGGAGCCCTCAGCCCAGGGCAGGCTGGGGCCCCTAGCTCCCTGTCTGTCCACACTTCACTTCTGAGACCCAGAAGCCAATGCACAGGGAAAGGAGACGGACTCCAACACCTGCGGCTGCCCAAGCCAGCCTGGCTGCTCTCAGGTGATGGTCTGAGCCAGGGCAGTTGGCAGAAGTTTGGTTTTCAAGTGTTCTTAACATCCGGGCTGGAATAAACCAGGTGTTTTGCTCAACCTCCGGCCCCGCCCTGAGTTCTAGAATCCAGGGGCTCCGAGCAAGGAGGTCTCCCTCTCCCTGGTCCCCACGGGAGCCCACCCACCCGGCCGCTCCTTACCCGACGTGCCAGGGCTGCCAGGGCCTCTTGCCGTCCTCGCCGGTGCCGCCCAGCCTGTTGAGCGAGGGGGATCGGCTGCGGGGCCCGGAGGTGTAGCTCCCAAGGGTCTTCACGGCCCCGTCGGGCCTGCTGGGCATCTGCTGCGGCAGCTGGGGCGAGAGGCTGCGGTGGGGGCCGGCCGAGCGGACGGCCCAGTCAGGCGCGCTGGCATTGAGGTTGTTGTCGCTGTTGGAACGCAGCAGGACCCGGGGGGCGGCCAGTGTGCTGGGGGGCCGTCGCCTTCGGTTGGAGTACGCCGGGGCCTCTCGGAAGGGCACTGCGTCGGAGAGAACGCGAGAGGCGGGTGAGGGCACGTACGGCACCGTCATCGAGGCCCCCAGCCACCAAGGACACGGACACCATGAGTTCTGCACCGATCCCCCCATGGGACCCCGCCATGTGCAGAACTCACCCCGACACAGGAGCAGAGACGGGTGGAGACCAAGAGAGTCTTCCTTCCACGGAGGCTCAAGCCAGCACTTGCGATGGAAGGGACACAGGGTCTGACTTCCATCTGGGCAGTGCCCAGGCCCTCAGCAGCCCAGAGACCGCGTAAGGACGGGCTGCCCCGTCGCACATGACAGTCAGGGCACCGAGGCAGCCATGGAGCTCCTCCTCGCCACGACCTGAACTGAGCCCCTGCGTGCACTGGATGGTGTCTTCCCCCAAACCCCTGTGTTGAAGTCCTAACCCCTGGGACCTCAGAATGTGCCTGTATTTGGAGGTGGGGGTCTTTCAAGAGGTGAGGAAGGTAAAATGAGGTCACTGGGGTGGGGCCCTAACCCCACAGGACTGGTGTTCTTATAAGAAGAGGAGGTCAGGACACAGACACACACAGAGGGATGACCCCGTGAGGACACAGGGAGGAGACGGCCGTCTACATGCCGAGGAGAGAGGCCTCAGGAGGGACCAGCCCTGCCCACACCTGGATCTCAGATTCCAGCCTCCAGGACTGGAGACAGGGATTGGCTGCGGTTTGAGCAGCCCAGACACCCACAGTCCCCAGCTCTACTGGTGGGAAGCAGTCTGTCCCGACCCCCACTGGGCTCCTTTCTCTACCCATCAAACCAGGACCCGGCAGCGTGAGACAGGAGGGGATTGACAAGTGTCACCATGCTTCTTACGAAGTTCTAGACCTGAGGCAAGGCCCTCACTCTGTGAGATCAGTACACCCAGGGACCTGGAATGAGGATACTGCTCACAGGGCCCGTGAGGGCCGGAATCCACACGGCCCGTGCCCTGGGCCAGAAACAGAAGGTGTCCTTTCCAAGAAGAGGCGACTAAAGCAATGTAAGCCTCTGGGTTGCAGGGGAAGCGACCCGCCGATTCCAGCAGCAAAGGACATGGACCCCCTTCGAGCTGGCTGCCCCAGGCCGAGGTCCAATACACGAGGCTGTGCACACTTTGGCCAGAAGCCTGGGCGGCCGGTCCGCAAACCGGCCCGCAGGGCCACGGGCAACACACAGCCTCCGGGGGGCTTATCTGGACCTGAGGAAGCCAGCACCTCAGAGAACGGCGTCAGCAGTTCAGGACGGGGTCCTGCAGGACCCACCAGCCCAGCTGCCCAAGGTCAGAGGTGGTGAGATTCGTCATGGAAACCAAGTATAGCAACCCCCTGATGCCAGCCCACTCCCACGCTGGAGGGCAGGGCTCACGGGGACAGAGGTGGCGCGGGCAGGGCTCACGGGGACAGAGGTGGCGTGGGCAGGGCTCACGGGGGACAGAGGTGGCGCGGGCAGGGCTCACGGGGGGCAGAGGCGGCGCGGGCAGAGCTCACGGGGCGCAGAGGCGGCACTGGCAGGGCTCACGGGGACAGAGGTGGCGCGGGCAGGGCTCACGGGGGGCAGAGGCGGCGCTGGCAGAGCTCACGGGGCACAGAGGTGGCGCGGGCAGGGCTCACAGGGGACAGAGGTGGCGCGGGCAGGGCTCACGGGGGGCAGAGGTGGCGCTGGCAGAGCTCACGGGGCACAGAGGTGGCGCGGGCAGAGCTCACGGGGGACAGAGGCGGCGTGGGCAGGGCTCACGGGCACAGAGGTGGCGCGGGCAGGGCTCACGGGGGACAGAGGCGGCGCGGGCAGGGCTCACGGGGACAGAGGTGGCGCGGGCAGGGCTCACGGGGACAGAGGTGGTGCGGGCAGAGCTCCATTGAGACAGCTGTGACCAAATGCACCCCTTTGCCGCCTCCCTGGGATGCAGGGCAGTCCTGGGAAAGCAGAGATGTAGCCAACCCAGGGGAGCCACGCGGAAATGTCACAAGGCTTCCCGAGGACGCACGCTCAGAATCCACATCTGGCTCCTACAGTTGTGAGAACTTGGAAGCGACCCACGGGGGAGGTCACGCTCTTTCCAGCCGCACCCTCATGCCAGCCTGCTTCCTCTGAAGCCTGTCTATCAGGGCAAGAGACACTACCACTTGCGTCCTCAAAGCAAAGGAACTCTTCAAAGCCCGGCCGGGAGGGAGATGGAAGAGAGGCATGCTCCGCGGACCCCTGTCTCCAGGGCCCAAGAGGCCGCCCTCTCCAGGGCTCAGCCCACCGGGGAATCAGCCCAGGCCTTACCCCCACCTCCTAGTAAAATCTCAATTTGGGGAAAAGTGCCGGGTTTGTGTTTGCTGGTCACCAGGGAGAAGCTCATCCTTGTCACTCCCTCTGTCAGTGTCGGATGGAGGCCAGAAGACTTCTGGAATGACAGAGGGTGATGTGAGCCCCGCCTGGCAGAGGAGTGGGCGGGGGCGGGGGGTGGGGGTGCGGAGACCTTGCAAAGGACGGCGGTTCCAGGATCTCCGAGAGCAGCGGAGCTCTCCATTCACAGAGCCCGCTGGCTGCAGGACCACAGCACCAGGAGGGAGCCAGGCTCTCAGGCAGACGCTTGGGGTAGAGCCCCCTCGGGCTCCCGGCTCGTCCTCCTTGCCCCCCACCCAAGGACAGGCCCGGGGGGACCGGGGGGAGGGGGACCCCAGCTCAAAGGGGACACCCCGAGACCAGGAAACGCCCACATTCCATGACGCGAACTTGGGCCGAGCCTCCCAGCCTCCCTGACCCTACCTACAGTCAATTCTATTTTTCTGACCCATGTAACCGGGTGCGTACAGTACTAACGCCCTTGACAGAAAGTGATGGAACTTGGGGGCGGGGGGGGGAGTCCTGCCAATGGCTAAGAAAGGCTCACAAGGGAAGAAAAATCAAGGGAAGAAGAGAACACAATGAACAAAACACCATACCCCCGACTGAAACCCTCATGCTGTGCACAGATTAGAAAGACCAAAGTCCCAGAAGGCGAATCTGGGTTCATCATGTAAGCAAACGAGCACAGACAAAGTCTGTTCTTTCTAAACGTTCCCGAGAACCAGGCGGAAGAGGTCTTTCTGAGAGTGGCCACAATTCACATGGGGCAGCTGCCCTTGGAAGATTCAGGGATGAAAGCTGGGACTTTTGCAAATACATTCTGCCTGAGGACCCATCGAGTTACTCGGATGGAATCGCCTAGGTGACATCAGGGTGAACGCTCTAATGAAAATTATCTCGCTTAAACACCAAGATTCACATTAAGTTCGTTTCCTGTGCGGTATCATTGGAAATTTCTTCCATGTTTATCTTATGGCTTGGGCTGGGAAATATCTTTTTAATCCCTCTAAACTCACGTCTTCATAAACCTCCCGATTTCATAAAACAAGAGCTCCCTGTCTGACAAACTAACTGGAACCAGCCGTGGAAATGTTGGGGGTATTTGTGTGAAAAGGGTTAGAAATAACTCTCTTCCTGTCTGAAAATAATTAATATTCCACCCAACTGTTTCCTTCTTCCAGGCAATCTGCAAACTCTAAGTGGGTGGATATTTCCTTAGCTGTCTTCCATGCATTTACTTACACGTTTCTTTTCCACAATACAAGTCACACAAGGTATGAAAAAGCAGCTGCACTTTTAAAGTCTACCGCGCTGCATCTCCCATCCGCTCCAACCCGGGGACGGCCAAGGACAGCCGAGCGGTGGTTTTGAAAGCGTCCACCCGGCCGGGGCGGCCAGCAGTGCCCTGACCTTCCTTACTCCTGCCCAAGTGCTCCGCATGTGCTCCAGGTAGCGGACAGACTAGAGTCAAACTTCCTATTTTCCCCAGGTCTTAGTTCCTAAACTGCCCTCTGGAAGCACCAGGGATGCACATGCCACAATTCTGCAAAGGGGCTGGAGACTTAGGAAAACGACAACAACAACAAAAAAAACCCCGGCACCTTCAAGTGGGTTAAAATTCCAGACCAACTACAACAAAGCCCTTTCGCCCCCCAGGAGTAATTATTCCCCTCCGTGGCGGGGATGAACGACCAGCAATTTCAGGAGGAAAGGGAGGCCCCAGCTCCCCGGGAGAATCAGTAAGAAACTGCTCGTTCCTGTGCGCCACGCACCCTACAGCTCGTTCCTTACCTTCCTTCTTGCTGAAGGCATTTAACAAAGACTTCATTTTCCCTCCGACTTCGGCAGTGGTCCGCTCATTATATAACCTTCTCGGATGGGAGGAAGGGGAGCAGGGCTGCCCGGCCCCTGGGCTCTGGAGCGTCTCGGACCCGGGGAGCGGTGGCGGGCCTCTGGGCACTGCCGGCTCCCAAGCACAGCTGGGCAGGCCAGACCCAGCATGCTGGTGACAAAGCCCACCCCATATTCTGCCTGTCAGCTGGGAGCCAACTGTGCGTAGACTGGGGCTGCTCTCAAAGCCCGCGGCCTCTCCCCGCGCCCGTCATGTGAGCGGTGCCACCCTGCTTTTGTGATCAGTGCATCGGTGAGCCGGAACCCCCCCCGCCCCCCCCCCCCCGCGATGACCCAAGGACCCTCCGGCTGGGGCTCCGGCCACTCCCGCTCAGAGGCGCCCGGGGCTACATGGCATGCACTGTGCTTCGCTGATTTTCATTTTAAAGAAAAAGCCAAATGCTCTCGAATGCCGTTTGTCCGCCAGCTGATGTGGGGAGCCAGTCGAGGAGATAAAACATCCCGGTTCCAGATAAGCCGCGCGCCAGACCCGTGTTAACTGGGCGGCCGGTGCCAGCCTCCTGGAATTTCTGAACATGACCCAGATTTCCATTGGCGAGAATCACACACAAGGACCCATTGCTTCTCTGGCTCCCCCCCGCCTCCCCGTTGGAGGTAATGACCCTGGAGAAAACAGGATTTCCACCCACCCTCCTTTTTTTTTTTGAAACAAAAGAGAGATAAAACAAACTGCAGCCCAGCCACGCACGGCTCGCCCTAATTCCAGGCAGCTGAGAAAAGTGAGCGTTTTCAGAGCCACGCTGCACGTTCCTTACAGAGTCCGGGAGACACAGGGAGAGGCGACAGGGAGAAAGTTCTGCCCGTGCAGGAAACACAAAGGGAGGGGCCATGGCTGGCGAGCCCCACGGCAGGTGGAACGGGGTTATTTCTACACAAGGAGAAAGGTCTTCCCGAAAACTAAACGGAGCATCTCAGGGAGCGGGCTCTGCCACCCGACGCATCTGCTGCTGGGGCTGTAATTAAGTGTGTGTTTTTTCTGTTGCTAAGAGAACTGCTTCTGAAATTCGAAAAAAAAAAAAAAAGAGCGAGCGAGCGAGAGAGAAAGATGGGAGGAGATGAGGAGAAGCAACGGGAGCCTGTAAGTTGAATTCCATATGGTCGACATGCTTTGCGCCAACAAAAACGGCAGCGTAAGCACTGTGGGAACATCTCCTCACGGGATGCCCAGGCTGGCGGGACGTCCCACCAAATGGTCTCTCCAGGGTAGCGAGAATGGAGACTGGGTGCCCTGTACCAGCCGAGCATTTGAGCCTCATCCTCCTTGCACTCCCACGACGCCCCGTCGCACAGCTCGGAGCTGCCTTCAAACCCCGCCCCCGTGACCCTCCCCCGCCATGCCAGCGCCCAGGCCATTTCTGCCCCAGGAGACATTCGGCCGCTGGTGCAGTTTCTCAACAAAGACCCCACGACCTGCCCCTCACCACGCACGTCCCTGGGGGACAGAGGTGGCGCTGGCACAGCTGGATGTCCTTGGACCTTGGTGCAAGGCTGGAAAGCTTCCAGAAGCATCTCTCTCGGGTGTAGAAAGCGTCACGAACAAGGACACAGCCGCTTCCACTTGGGGAGCCTGCAGCTCTGCCACCGGGTTGACTCGCCAGGGGTCTTCAGGGTGGGGAAGTCTAGTTTATCGGGGGGCTGTTGGCCATCTGCCCTGGCTGGGACAGGATGCCACAGGGACGGTGAAACTAGGGACTTCCCCCGGAGGCCGGGGCCCTGCCATGTTGGTCCCAGAGCGCTTGCCCAGCCCAGGAAACCCTCTGGGGAGTGGGCGGCGATGCAGTGCTCAACCCTCCCTCCATCTGCTAGTGATTGACGCTGTCCCAGAGCGTGAGCTTCCTCCCGCACCAAGTGCCCGCGACAATCTTTGCCGTGGCGCTGCCACCTTGGCTGTCAGCAGAGAGTGCGTGTGTTTCGGGGTTGATGGGCGGCGACCTCGCCAAAGGCCAGAGGTGCCGGGCCAACGCCGGCTCCCCCGCTGTGGACCTGGGGCGGAGCCCTTGCCCCCGTGCTGGGAGCAGAACCAGAGATGCCCAAAGGGCATTTACACGTGGCCCAGGTGGGACAGCCCCCAGCCCACGTCCCCGTCACTGTGTTGGAGTGACCCTCATGGGTGCGTTTGTCCACAGGTAGGAGCAGAGTTTGGAAACGAGGGGGCCTCCCGGCTGCTCACCCGAGAGGTGAGCCTCGCTGAGACAGACCCTGTAACCAGGAAGCAGGCTGGCTGGCCCCGGGCAGAGGGGCAGGCGGGGCGCTCCATCACCCCTCACCCCCCGGCCAGGGTCTACGTCCCATCACACGTGTGGACCCGAGCTGTGCGGGCCCAGGGGATGCAGCAGTGGTCAGGACAGAGAAGGTTCTGGCTCCCTCCCAGGCTGCATGAGTGGCGGGGTGGGGGCATAAGAGCAGACTTTGGACATAACAGAATTTGAGGAACCCCAGGAAACACCCCTTAGCCAAAGGATTCCCATTCCAGACACCTTCAGTTCTTCTAATAAGCAGACAGCTCTTCCAATCACCCTTCCAGGAACCTGAGCAAACAATTCCCCAAGACTAGGAGCCAGAGCTGAGGTTCATGTGCAGACCTACTGTGTGCCCGGCCCCACGGACCAGGCTCTGCTCCACAGAAATCCTGCCGGGCTTTGGGGAGGAGGTGGTCCATTCCTGACTTCACCCTCCTCGCCCATGTAAAACCTCCTCGCCACTGGCAGGCATGCTCTCCTTGAATACTTCCAGAAACAGGGAGCTCACTACCTGTGTGCTGGCTCTGCACCCATGTGCACCAGTCTCCTTTACTGTCACACAGACAACACGCCCGCACCTGCCACATACTAATTGGAAGGGAAAGCCGAGGCGTTCGAAGCACAGACTTCATCCCAACAAATAAAGTAGGTTTGGAGGTGTCGGGGCCCAGCCCAAAGCTGGCTAAGCTTTCCTCCCATCAACTCCTAGACTCTTTCTTCCTACACGGGGCTTTCCCGGAGCATCCCAAGTGACTATCAGAGGCTGTGCTGGTCACATTCCTGCTGACTGAGGTTTGGTTCCAAATGGATTTCATTCCAAACGAGGGGGAGAAGGGAGAAGAAGAATTCTGGGTCCAAGCAGGGCTGGGGTGAGGCGGGTGGGGACCTGGATGCTACCTGGTGAATCTGTCCACCTGCTCACCCACCCGTCCACCTCAAAGGATAAATGAGCATCTTTTGAGTTGGGGCCTGTTTGAAAGACACAAAGGCAGGAGGAGGGATTAGATGGAGGCCCCCCAAATCAGATAGCTTCTAGGAAGGAGGAGGGTCACCCCAGAACGAACCCCTAGCTGTCAGCCTTCTGGCCTGGCCTTCTAGCATCCCCTCAGCCCCACCCAGCCCGAGTCCAGTGCCAGGCCCTCGGTAAGAAGCAAGAAGTAAATCATAAACGATGCGTGACACGGCCCCGTCCTCCCGCCCGCCCCACGCCCCCCCTACCCCGGCCTGCACAGCTTTGGCCTCTGCGCCCTCTGCCCCCGCTCGCTCTGGCCGCCTCCCAAACCCTCACTGTCTAAGCCCTTCATCTGCCAGGTCTCTTGACAACTGCCTGATAACAGGCTGAAAATAATTTCATTTTTCCTATGAAAAAGGCTGTTCGCACATCAGAACATTTCAAGATGCTCTGAAGTCCTGGCAGGGAGGATGCGCCAGGTGTTATAAGCAAGCCCGGTGAGAGTCTGCGGGGCTGGTGGGTCTCAGGCGTGGACAGTCAGCCCACCTCTCCTCGCCGTGCCAGCCGGCGGGGAAAGAGCCCGGTGAGGGCAAGTGGGCCAGCATCTGAGTTAGGGGCCGGCTCTGTGTCTTACTGCTGGGCGGCTATGGGCTGGGCAGGCACCCCGGCCCTGGGTTTCCCCATCTGTCAGGTAGGAATAACCCAACGCATTCCCAGTGTTGGCTGTGGGATCGCATAAGTCGTGTTTAGAGCACGAAAAGGGGGAGGTCAGCCTTCTGGGGTCGAGTCCCAGCCCCTTCACCTCCCAGCTCTGCGTCCGGGGAAAGTCGCGATAAATCTCTGTACATTCATTTCCTCTTCTATCAGTGGGGATGTGAACGGTGTCGCCACACAGGAGGCGAGGATCAAATCAATATCTGTAACAGTGCCTGGACGTGAAGGTTGCCACGGCTAAACGTGCAACTGCTAGATAAATACATTTAACAAAAAAAAAAAATCTGTGAGTGAATACCAAGTCAATCTACCCGGCACCCACCCTGCCCCTGCGCCTGTGATAGCCCTCCAAGGTCCCTCAGAATGCATTTACATGGCCTCTTTGGGTGCCGCCTCCTCCAGGAAGTCTCCCGGATGGATCCAGTCACTGGAGAGACACCCCCCACTCCGCCCGCCCGACCGAGGGCCACCCTGGGGACCTTCCGGCTCCAGGGAACATCAATCTTCCTGAAACCAGGTCTAGCGTCCAGCTCCCCTACCGTCCCGCAAACGGGGTGTGCTCCCACTGCTGTGGACATGAGCGAATGAATGAACCAGAAAAGAGGGAGGTGGCGAGTCCAGCTTCTACTTTGTTCTGAGTGTCCCCAGGCCCTCCTCCAGGCCCACCAAGCTGGTCTCCTTGGTTGTACTGAAATCGCCTCCCTTCTCTGCCCCATCCTACCTCCATCCACCCCCATGTCCGCCCAGGCCCTGACCGATCCTTGCTGGGCAGCAGAGAAGGACGGCCCTGCAGGGCTGTCGCCCGGTCCCCACGGGCAGGCGCGCTGGACATCGGTCAGGCCAGTGTCCTCAGTGTCCTTGCCGTGTCTGCGGAGTCCCCACCCCCCGTCCTGCCTGTCTGGGGGTGGGGGGAGCTGGGGCTCATTCTTTCAGCTTTTGCGCTGCTGCCGGGGCTCCAGGCAACCCGAGGCGAGGCACGGCCAAGGCTCTGCTTCAGGAGGAGCAACGCCACGGGGCCAGTGGGCGTGGCCACGGGGCCAGTGGGCGTGGCCTCAAGGCGGCGCCGGCTCCACGGAACAGCCGCGTGGGCTGGTTACCAGCCTGGCCACACAGCTCGCGAGCCTGGCTCTCTGGCCCCCTTGGCACACTGAGAGCCACCAAACTCCTTTGGGCCCTTCCTTTTCTTCATCATCAGCCAGAGTGATCTCTTCAATAAGACCCTGGCTGACCAGCTGGCGGGGCTGGGGCTGGGATACGAATGTCTCCAAGGCCCTGAAATCCCAGAGGTAGTGGCTGTTTCCCTTCTCTTTCCAAGCGGCCTGGGGATTCACTCAGGCCCCGCCTCCTACTTGTGGGGGTGTGGAGAAGGGAGAGCTGGCTGGGATGGAGACAGGGGCTGGGTAAGCAGGAGAGTCCCTGAGCCTATCTCTGCCATAATGCAAACTTGCGGAGGCGGCTGCAGCCTCTCGACAGACAGGAGGCCCATGGGGAGCGGAAAAGAGGAAGCGAAACTCCAGAGGGTCTCAGTGGCCCACCAGCCCCGCCCTCCACTTTATCTTACAGGAGCAAAAACCAATTGCTGAAAAGGAAACTGTGTGTGCGAGAGCCTCGCCCAGCTCACCAAGCCAGGATCAGGGAGGCAGCGGGTCCTGGGGGGCTGTGGGCTAGACCCGGATTCTTCCTGCTTACTCCCCACCTGATCCGAAGTAGCAGACCTTGCTTCCTTTCCGCGTTGCTTTAGATAACTGCAACTTTAATGTTAGTAGGCAACATTTCTCCATCTCACAATAATTGTTAAATGAATCATACTTTTATAAATAACAGGGGATATAAAAAGGCGTCTCAGCAATAATGCGGGGTTATCTTTGAACAAAGATGTAGGTGTTTGCAGGATTTGTAACGTTCCCGTCAGCTGGGGCCACAGAGGGAAGCTTTGCTCCTGGAGGATCCATTGAGGCCCCTGGATAATTGGGTAAGGGGCACCGATGAGGGGGCTTCAGAACCCCCCCGGGGTGGGGGTCTCTCCCCAGGGCGGCCCGGCTCCCTGCTGATGGTAGCAGGGGTCAGGGGCTCTGGCAGGGGCTACCCACCAGTCCTGACGCAGTGCTTTAGAGTCAAGACCAAGGTCAGAGCAGGGACAGGGAGAGGGGCTGTGGAGGGTTGAACTGGGGCTGACCACACAGGATGAGGGTCCTCAAGGTGCATTCTGGAAGGACCGTAGACTCCAAACCCTGCCTGTGCCCCTCCCACCGTGCAGCTTCCGCCTGTGCCCCAGAGTCCCGCAGAGACACTGAATGCCGGGCAAACGCTCTCCCCGGGTGGGGTGGGGCAAGGGGCAGCGCTGTGGCTTAATAAAGAAAGCAAGAGCCACCCTGGGTGGCCCTTCTGAGAGCCCAGCGACGGAGGACATCTGGACATCCCACAGGGGAAACTGAGGCTCAGGGCGCTGAGACAAGTCACCAGTGCCCACCCTGCCCAACTGCTCAATGGAACCGCCCTCAACCCCCAAGGCCAGACATGGACACCTCTTCCGGAAGCCTTCTGGGTGCCTGGACACTGGGGACTGTACTGCAGGTGCCAGGGCCCCACAGAGTGAACCTCTGCAGCCACGGATGCCCACATGTCTCAGGACACACTGAAAAGTTAACCACACACAGAGCGATTTGTTGAAAGGCAGCCCCTGAGCTGGCTGGAGGGTAACCAGAGTGACCACGTGCTAGAGACAGAAGGTTATCTCCCCCAAATTCATATGCTGAAGCCCTGACTCCCAGTGGGATGGTATTGGGAGGTGGGGCCTTTGGGAGGTGATTAGGTCATGAGGGTGGGGCCCCATGATGGGATTAGTGCCCTTATAAGAAGAGGCAGGGAGAGACATCTCTTTCTGCCATATGAGGACACAGAGAGAAGGCACCATCTGCAAACCAGGAGGTGGGGCCTCACCGGGACCTGAACTGGTAGGCACCTTGATCTTGGACGTCCAGCCTCCAGGACTGTGAGAGATAAATGTCTGCTGTTTAACGTGCCCTGTCTGTGGTGTTTTGTTAGAGCTGCCTGAACTTCAAAGACACCACATGTGGCAGGCTGTGTCGCTCTCCCTTATACGCCCCCAGGGGTCCTCATGCCATCACCTCCGCTCCCCCTGCTCCTTCACACCGCCCCTCCCCCCGCAGGCCCCTGCCAGCCCCTCTCGGTGCCCTGAACACCCCTCTGGGCCTCACCTCTGCTGTGGCCCCCACATGGACTCCTTTACCCTCCCCTCGAGCTGGCTTCTCTAATCCCCATCCTTCAGCACTCACTCTCGAGGTCGCCTCATCCCAGAGGTGTTTCTTGACCATCCTTTTTAAAAAGGCAACCCTCTTATTCTCTCTCTTAGCCCCTTGTTACTTTTCCTTCATTGCACTTCTCAAAAACTGAAATCACACCATTTGTGAGTTTGCTTATATTACCATATTTTATCCACAGGGACTGCGTCTGTCTTATTCACCACTTCATCACCAGAACACAGCTCAGCCTCCCACTGGATACCTGTGCTTTTCTACCTTGATTCGATGAATGAACAAATGAAAGAATGATACTTTCCTACCTCACATCCTGGACTTTGTCTCTGAGGCTTTCACTGTGCTTGTCTCACTACATGAAATACCTGTTTCTAGAACTCTTCCCACCATGAACACCTCCACCCCACAAGCTGGAACCTTCTGGAAGGCATGGGTGGGGGAGGGGCTTTACACAGGGTACAACACAAGACCTGGCACCAAGAGGGAGCTTATAAATACATGTTCCAGTTACTTTAGGTCCTTGTCTGCCTATTAACATCTGGGTTGTCTCCGGGTCTGCTTCTGTTAATCGAGGTCTCCTTTGATTACATGTCATGCTTTCCTGCTTCTTTGCCTGTCTAGTCATTTTTGATTCTATATCAGCCATTGTGTTTGATATGTTGTAGAGACTCTGGGTCTTGTTATCTTCCTCTCAAGAGTGTTGAGTTCCTCTGGCAGGGAGTAAAATTATCAGCAGAACACTTTGTCCTGTGAAGGCATGGCTTTTAGGCTTTTGGGGGAAATCTCTGTTGGTGTGGTCCTTATGGGAGGTCCTGAGTTCTGGGGCCCTTCCTGGGCTCTGGCAGAAACAAACTCCTCTAATGAGACAGAACCCAACTCCACATTGTCTCCCCTTGGCTCGTTGAGCTTTAAGCTACTGTGTTCCACTGGGACCCCTGGACTCTCCTTTTGCACATGACAGTTCAGAAGTCAGTCAAGGATTTGAGGGGGGTTTATGTGCAGATTTGGGGGCTATCCACTTTCCAGCTTCTCCCCCTGCACCCCCATTTCCAGCCACTCAGGTGGCCCTGACCCTGACCTCCAACCGCTGGATCCTCAACCCAGAGAAACTCACTTTCTATCAGGGAACCCCCTCATTCACGTGGGTCTCACCTGGAGGACTCCCCTTCTGTCAAGGGTCCTGGCCCCTCTGGTTCCATCTGCTTTCAGTTACCTATCAATGGCTCAAAGCAGTTGTTGTTATTTTTATATATTTTGTCTCAAGTTTGTCATTGTTAGCAGCAGGAGGGTTCGTCCGACCTGAGCCGCTCTGACATTATTGGAAGGTAGAAGTCATGGGTTCATAAACATAATATATGAAGCAAACAAGCATCTCCCCAACTGCCCCCCTGTACGCACACACAGTACGTGGCAGTGAGTCCCTGATCTCTGTGTCTAGAGGCAGCAGCTATGTCCGCTGGGGAGATGGTGAGTGTGTCAAAGCAGAGACAGGCCGGAGTGAGGAAGCCTGGGTGTGCCTTGACCACGGGCCGTGGAAGCCAAGACATGCAGCTGCCCCTGGCACCATGGGTGCCCCTGCAGCCTGGTGGGGAGGATCACAGACACTGGGGAGGTTTGTTTCAACACAAGAATCCAGCCTTTGAAGGTTTCGGGCCCCCACCTTTCAGATCAAAGTGTTAGCGGATCGAAACCTGTACAGGTGCCGGAATGCCTGGAGGATGAAGTGCTCGTGACAGCCCTGAGTGAGCACCGCGATGGTCCCCGTGTCAGTCCCACCTGGGTTCATGCCCTCGCTAGCAGGTCCTACGGCAGGGTTGTATTCTGGGAACTAATTAAGCCTCGGTGACTCATTTCACCTTCCAATGAATTCCTTCCCGGGTCGAGCTGGCAGCAGAGCTCGATCAGGTGCCACCGTCAGGCAAACCCCAAGTCCAGGCAGAACCCAACCGCGAGGGGCAGGAGAGGAGAGCAGCCTCCGGTGGGCCGGCCAGTGGGCCGTGGCCTCGGAAAGTCAGGCGAAGAGATGCGGACGGCGGCTGCCTCCCATGAGCAATTTGGGATGAGCAGAGGGAGGGCTCTGAGGGCTGGGGCGGTGGTCGTTTCTCCAACATTAATACCCGCATCATCACTGTAGCCCCCCCCCTCTGAACGTCCACCCAGCGCAGCCCAGGGCCGGGCCTGTCACACGTTCCGTTCTCTCAACAGCCAGGTGAGGTGGGTCCTTTCATGCCCATTTTACGGACGTGAAGGTAGAGGCTCAAGCAGTGCCAGGACTCACTCAACCCCGTGCCCTTCACTCTGGGGCGACGCTGGCCTCACCTCCACCTCAACGCCGAAGCCGGCCAGCGGTGTCCCGACCGCTGGACAGGAGGGAGTGGGGTAGACCCTGCAGGGGGAGGGCAGGGGGAGGGCAGGTGATGCTGAACGGGGAAGTCAACTGACTCACCTGTGTGCGTCCTGATCCCACCTCTGCTTGGCTGTGGGTCCCACCTCCCCTGGGCCTCAGTTTCCCCATATGTCAAATAAGGGGTCAAACAGAACGCCCACTAAAAGTCCTTCTGGCTGGCAAACCCGAGGACCCTGTCAGCTCCGTGGAGCATCCTTCTCCAAGAGGAGAGAGGGTTCTTGGGGCCGAGTGTGTGTTTTAGGGGGAGCTGGGCAGCCACACAGCGAGGCTGGAGCCTGCAGGCCATGGGCACCCCCCAACCCCGGCAGGCCGAGGACAGAACCACAGGATCTTCAGGGCTGCTGGGCAGGGTCCCACTTGGCCGCCTGGGCCCTGGGGTACCTCTGAGACTCAGGGCAGGCCTCCCCAGGTCAAAGGGACTTGATGGATTTCACTGGGGCCCCACAGACACGTTGGCTTGCTCTGCTCTCTTGCAGAAATGTAGAAAAGACGTGGGATCCAGAAATAAGACAATAGTCACCACAACAGCAAAAGTGGAAGCAGTAGACAATGACTGCTACGCGTGTCTCCTATCTGTCCCTTCTCCCCACGACCGTGCCAAGTGGCGACTCCCCCCCGTTGTGCACTGGAGGACCCTTGAGGCCCAGAGCACCTCAGTAACCTGCCTGAGGTCACACAGCCTGGCCATGGGGCTGGGGGGTGGGGTCTGCCCTTAGCCCCATCCCTGACCCAGCAGCTGATACTGAACCCAAGCCCTGCAATTCGATGTCCCAGAAGGGCCTGGAATTTCAGCCCTGACCTGGGTGCTTGCACCAGCCCCCGAGATGTCACCAGCCCCTCTGCCTGTCCTCCCCACTCACTGGGCGAGCCAGCTCCTGCAGGATGAGGGGACTGGTGGGGGCGGGGGAGGGCTGGGGGGCGTCTACCTGTCTCTCCTGTGCTGTTTCCTACCTCGTCCGGGGTGTCCAGCTGACACACCCATCTACGTCAAGTCTCAGTGGCTGCCACAGCCTGGGCAGCCATCCCTGGAGCCCACCCCACCCCATCCTTCAGTCCCAGAGGGGACCACTCCCTCCCTATCAAGTGGTCCACCTGCAACCACAGCCCTATTTCCCGGCAGGGTGCCAGGCCCGTGGGACTTGGCCACCTTCTGTGCGTCCCCCCCATTCACTCGGGGCTCCTGCAGGATGGGGGGGACCTTGTCTGTCTGTCTCAGGTGCCCCGCTGCCTGCCAGACCTCAGCGGGACAGCGAGGCCGTAGGTGATGCCCGTGCAGCCCTCGGGGACCCCCAAAGCACTTGTGCACGTCCAACACCTCATTATGTCTGAAAAGACTTTCAGATCACTCACTCTTTTTAAATTAGAAGACAGTTTTGCCTTCCCTTGATTTGGGGCCAACACACAAGCTGGAAAGAGAAAGCCATTCTGGGGGAGGAAGCACCTTTTCCCTTTGGGGCAGCCCGGGCCGGCTCCCAGAGACACCGTGGGCGGGCCCGAGGTGGTCAAGATGTGGGCCACAGAGCCCCAGGGCCACAGTGGCTACTGCCAGGGCCCTGCCATCCGCCAGTCCTGGTTGCACCTGTGCCGAGGTTTAGCTGTGTGACCACAGACAGGCTGAATGACCTCTCTGAGCCTGTAAGTGGGGCTCTGGTGGCGTCCTTTGCACATGGCCTTTCAGAGGCCCCTTCAGTGGGAGAGCAGTGGGAGGAGGGGAGGGGTCTTCAGCCCTGCATCCCCGGGCCCTTTGGCCGGGTGTGGGCACCTCTGCACACCTTGCTGACCTGAGTCCAGGATTCTCTGCTTCGTGGCACCTGGCTCCTCCTGGGAGGCAGGGGCTCACTTCATGCTCAGGGGAGAAGCCAAGCCCTGTCTCAAAGCTGAAGGAAGCTTCGCCGTAAGGCTCAGGGGGCAGCAAGCAGGGCTCCCACCGCCCAGAGGCCCAAGAGGTGGGCAAGGTCCCTCCGTGCCACACTTCCCTGAGCGCCGTCCTTCAGGCCTGGGCTGGGAACCAGGGGACTGCGTACACACGTCCCTGTGCTTCCACCTTCGGCCCCTAAATTCCATCTCCTTCGATGAGGGGCTGTACCACCCTCGTCTTCCTCCTGGGCTGGGAGATCGGGCCTCAGTGAATCCTTCCCCAGAGACCCCTCAGCCTTCCCTGGGAGGAGCCATGAAGCCTTTGCACCCCCCATCACTCCCCAAGTATGTGTTGGGGGAGCACCCCGAGCTGTTCAGTGCCCTCTCTACGCCCAGCCCGGCCGGCTTTCCTCCACGTCTCTGGACAGAAAGAACCTCCAGCACCATCATCCCGACTAACCCGTCCTCCACGGCATCAGCTCAGCTCATGCATACTCTGCTTAAAAAAAAAAAAATCCAGCAAATGCCCCATTTTCCTAATGGGGTCAGCAGAGCACTCCCTTGTGCAGAACTCTAGCTGTTCAGAGTCACCACCAGGCTGTTCTGTTTCTGCCTGAAACGGTCATGCAATTCCGCTCCCTAAACTCTGAATCTAGCCCACCATAAAGAGCTGCATCTTCCAGAAGAATATTGGGTTTTTTTGTTTTAACATCTTTACTGGCGTATAATTGCTTTACAATGGTGTGTTAGTTTCTGCTGTATCACAAAGTGATTCAGCTGAGACACATATTGTTTAAAATGCCATGCACACTTTCCAGTGTGGCACAGACTTGCCCGCTTCCTAGGATTCAGACACACCCGGAACAGCTGTGGAGGTGGACTGGGCTCTGCATCCTGCCCTTTAAAGACTACCTAGTGTCCCAGCAGTATGGGTCATCCCGCTCCCAGTCACAGAATATCTGATGAGTCAACATGACAAATTCCTTAGAGTCAGGCTGAGACGGTTTTTGGCTTCTCGCTCTTATAAACAACGCTGCCGAGAACATCTTCACACGCGTAGCCCCCCGCTTCCTCTTTCAAGTCACTTCCTCTGACTCTATTCCCAGGAGCGAGTGGAATTGCCAGGCCAAAAGGTCCGAATGTGTCTATGGCTCTGGATACACTTCTGGTAAATTGCTTTCCCCAAAGAGTTACACCAGAAAATTGGAACCAAATTTTCTCTTAGAAGGAAAAAAAAAAATCATTTCTGGAGTGAGAAACAGAAAATGTGTCTCAACCAGGCAACGGTACATTGAGAAAAGCAAGAATATCAGAGTGCTAATAAGAGAATTCATACCCGGAGTGGCGTATTAGAGGGGATATGATCCCACTCTGAGGGGCACACCACCACCAGAGGGTCTCTCCTTTCAGCGGAGGAGTGGGCTGTGGTAACCCCAGCCCCCCCAGGTCACCAGGCAAGTCCATGAAGCTTCTCCTGTTTGGCTTCATGAACTTTCCAGGGGTCTGCTTATCAGCAAAGACCGAGCTGATGACACCCGCCTTACTGGATCGGGCACCCAGGGCAGGAGGCTGTCATGGCCCCAAGGGCACAGGCGGAGCGATGGGAGATGCAGGTTTGACGCCCCCGTGTCATTCGCACAGACTGTTCCCAGGAGTCCGAGGCAGGATTCAGAGGAAGCTGATGAAACTGAGATCCCATTAGAAACAGGACGTATGTGATGAAGGAGAGAGAGATGCCCAGTGAGATTAAGAATCAAACAGGTGGCCCCGAGTGAATGAATACACATTTCCCATAATTACAGAGAGATGGAAAACAAGGGAGCAGAACAAAGGAGAGAAAGACAGTGCGTTTCCAACTAGTTTGCAGCACGGTCTGAAAATAGATGCAGTTCGAGGTGGCGCTGGACTGATCTCGCCAGCGCTTGACCCCGCGCTTCCTGCAATCGGACTGCAAGCAATGCTCAGTGGGCAGGAAAGCGCACAGATGGTCCCCGTCTCCCCCCAGGAAAAGGGTGGCCTAGGGCAGCGGCCAGGAGCCCAGGATACCGTCTGGGTGCACAGCAACCCTGAGACCAGAACTGGGTTGCGTGGCTTTTGCAAAGTGGAGAGGCAGGGAGGGGGACTGGAGGGTCTGGGACGTGCCTTTGGGAGGACGGCAGCCCTGTGCAAAGTCAGGGACAGAAAGTGGGGGAGTGACCTATCTATCTGGGCAGAAAAGGACGGCGCTACCCTTCGGTGGGCTTCCTGGGGGAGCTATCTGAGCCCTCAGGGTCTCAGGCTGCTCAACTGTGAATTAACAATAACAACAACGGTGATGATGATGCCGGCTGACGCTGACCCGCGGCTGACACGGCCCCAGCCCCGCTTAGCACGGCGCGTGCCTAGTGTCAGCACCAAAGCCACAAGGAGTAATACTATCCCACTGATACCAAGGAGGCAACTTCAGCTCAGAGAGCGTCAGTAACCCGCCCGAGGTCACAGAGCTGGGATGCAAGCCGAGGCCCAGAGTCTGCTCTCATTTAAACCCGCACACACTCCGGTGCCTGGAGGGCCTACCGCAGTGGGTGCCGTGGGCACAGAATGGGTTGATCCAAACGTGGAGCCTTTGGTGCATGTCCTGGTGCAGAGGATGTGCCCGGGCACACGACGGGATGTGGGGATTTGTCTGGGTTTGCAAAAGAACACTGCGCCAGGGGGCCGCGCCTCCTTCTCCGCTCTGAGGAGGGGTGTGACCTCAGCAGGGCCAGAGGGGCCCTGGAACAAGAGGGCCGAGCCCTTGGCTTCATGGGTGAGGGGTGCAGGCTGACACAGGAGGGGGCCTCCACCCCACACAGGGTCTATGCGGGCTTCGGGGAGACTGAGACACCGGCCTCTGCTTTAGGTCTCATGAGCCGTCCCGTGGAGTCAGGGCTCCTCTGGCAGCTGGGATGGGATGTCCTCCCCTCTGCCAACACCACTCTGATGACGGGGTCCCCCGACGCAGCCTTGTCCCTCAGGGCAGCGCCTCTGCTCCGTGTTCTTAAGCAAGAAAGCAATGCCAGGAAGCAGAGCCGTCCACCCCAGAATCTGCCGTCGGTGTTAAAAATGCGGGGCGTGTCTGGCTTCCAGATCACGTGCCGAGGGGGGCCTGCCCCTCACCCCACCCGACACAGGCATCTTGAATCAACTCCAGATTCCTCTAGAAAGGGGCGGGCAACAACACCCTGCCCGAGCGCGTCTCTGCCCGTGGCCGCCGCACCTGGTCTCGCTCTACCGAGTGCTCAGTCCCCACGCTCGGCCCCCCATTAATTCAGCCCGGGGCTCGGGTTCACAGATGCAGCGTCTGAGCTACCTGAACGCGCCCGGGGTCTTCGGATAAATGAACTGACTCGGGGACTTCCCTTCCCTGGCGGTCCAGGGGTGAAGACGTCGCCTTCCAACGCAGGGGGCGAGGGTTCGAGCCCTGGTCGGGGAGCTGAGATCCCACATAGCTCGTGGCCAAAGAGCAAAACAGAAGCAATACTGTAACAAATTCAATAAAGACTTTAAAAATGGTCCACATCCAAACAATCTTAAAAAAAATAAAATGAACCGACTCAGCTCTGCTACCCCCTGAACCCTTGTAATCTGGCCTCAGAGTGGGTCACCTGGGAAGGTGTGGACCAAAGGTGAGGGCAGGGCTCAGGGGGCGCCGGGCGGGGGGAACCGGCCAGCGTGGGGCACGGCTTCCTTGCGGCTCTGGCAGGCCTGGCAGGGCCCGGGTGCAGGAGGCTGTGCATCCACTTTCAGCTGCTGGAAAGAGCGTGTAGCCCATGGCTCTTCCTTTTACAGCCCACGAAGCAGCAGGAGGGGCCTCTCCCAGGACAGCATTTCTTTCTCCCCGAGTCTCTTAGCTACGGCAGTATTATTATGACTTCCTAAAAAAGAAGCCGGCACCCTGGATTTCTACATGAAATCTGATTTTAAACGCCGCGACTAGTGACTGATTTATAGAAATGTGTCTTAAGGTACGGGTAGAAGGAGCTGCTGTGAGCCGCCGGGAATTTGGGGGCTGGGGGGCTTGAATGACGGCTGCTCCCTCTCTGAGCACCCCCGCAGGGGGAAGCAGGCCCCCCCAGCCCACCCCCGAGCACCCCACCAGGCCCAGCGCAGTCACACGGCGGCCTCGGTGTTGACTCAGTGTGGCTTTCCCAAAGTGAGTTCCACGGGACCCTGGGGACCCTGGAGGCAGATGGTGCAAAACAGGTTCCACAGTCGAGTCTGGGAAACACCAGGTCAAACAATGTCAGTACCCACCAGGGCCTTTAACGTTCTAAAGTGCGTCCGAGGGTCCAGGAAGGGTACAAAGCAGGCAGTGTTTCCAACGGGATTCCGCCCCAGACCCATGTGTTCTTGCAGAACAGCCGGGAACTCACTAGAACGCAGGACTCTGCACGTGTGATCAGGGCACAGGCGGCAGGCCACCGAGACACAAGCTTCCCGCGGTGCACCCGGGGTGCGATCGCTCTCACGTTCAGCATCAGAGCCCCCGCCTCACCCCACGGGGCGAGCCTGACCCCAGCCCCTTTGGAGACCACCAAGCATCAAACGAGTACGTGACTCTAAGGACCAACGCCACAGCGACACTCAGGCCTTGTGGCCCGGCGGCTCTGCTCGGGGGTTTCTATCCCAGGAGGCCTGAGCCGCGAGCACGGGCGGCCAGGGCGCCCAGGTCACGGTCAGTGCTGCAAACAGGCGGGGCCGAGCGCTCGGGACGGGGAGCAGGCCGGGCACGCCCCCTGGGACGGCAGACGGGGTTGGCGAGGACCGTGAGGCCGTCCCCTCCGTCGGGGCTGGTGGCCGAGGCAGGCCTGGTCGAGGCATGAGGGGCCTGGCTGGAGCAGAACCGCACGTCCACTCGAGGCATCCCCCGGCAGGCGACCTCACCTCCGGGCCTCGGTTTCCTCCTCCTCCAAATGGGAAACGCAAGTGCTCGAGTGAGGATGAAACGGGCTGACACACACGTTGGCTATTCCTGGCCCTTCTCCCTTTGAGAGTTCTTCTTGCGGCATTTATGCCGTCGGAAGGCAACCGACGCAACAAATAGGCAACAAGAGGCGGGGGCGTCGCGTCAAATCCACTGACAGCCGCCATTTATCCAGTCCTCGGGCTCATGGTCGGGGTAAATGTTTCATTACCTTATCTCCTTTTTCGAAAAATTATTATTATTATTTTTGCGGTACGCGGGCCTCTCGCCGCTGTGGCCCCTCCCACTGCGGAGCACAGGCTTCGGACGCGCAGGCTCAGCGGCCATGGCTCACGGGCCCAGCCGCTCCGCGGCACGTGGGATCTTCCCGGACCGGGGCACGAACCCGTGTCCCCTGCATCGGCAGGTGGACTCTCAACCGCTGCGCCACCAGGGAAGCCCACCAGGCGGATTCTTAACCACTGCCCCAACAGGGAAGCCTGAAAAACTATTTTTAATGATGGTCAAGTACACACAACCTAAAACTGACTATTGCTGGTAGCCTAGTGGTTAGGATCTGGTGCTTTCACTGCTGTGGCCCGGGTTCAACCCCTGGTGGGGGAACTGAGATCCCACAAGCTGAGCGGCATGGCCAAAAAAAATTTTTTTTTAACCATTTCTAAGTGTACAGGCCAGTGGCATTAAGTACATTGACACTGTTGTGTGGCTGTCCCCTCCATCCATCCCGAGAACTTCTCCATCTTCCCAATCGGACACTCTGTCCTCATTCAGCACTAACCCCCCACCCGCTCCCCAGCCCTGGTCCCACCATCTACTTTCTGTCTCTCTGGGTTGAGGACTCTAGGTCCTCCTACGAGTGGAATCGGGCAGGATTTGTCCTTCTGTGACTGGCCTGCCTCACTCAGCATGTCCTCCGGTTTCGTTCATGTTGTAGCAGGGGTCAGACTTTCCTCCCCGATTCCCTTGAATCTTCACCACAGTGTCAGGAGGTCCATACTCAGATGGCCAGAGGGGCTCAGAGAGGTCAAGCGACATGCCCAAGGTCACACAGCTCCACCTGGGACTTGGCCCTGGACATGTCTGCTCCAAGCCCCACCCTGGCACTGGCCAGCCTCACGCCCACGAGGAGCGGAGGTTTTCACTGAAGTTTCCCTGGATGAGAAGCCTGCATTCACCGGGGGTAGGCGGGGGTGGTCTACCCCGTTCCCTCCTACTCCCCCAGGCGGTGCCCAGAGCTGCTGAAGAAGCCTCAGGCGCCCGCGGAAACCGTCTCTGGTGAGGAACGTGTGTCCTGGCTGCTCCTGGTGGTTGTGCAGGACCCCGGCTCCGAGTGCACCCGGCCTGGGATGTAACTGTGCCTGCAGATCAGGGGGGTTAACGTGGCTCACAGCTGAGGGCTCAGGGCGCTGCCCAGAGGGACCCCGGCAGCCCGTCGAGACTGTGGGGAGGTGGAGGGGGAGGACCGCGGGGCCGGGTCTGGACAGGGGTCCCCAAGCCCAAGCGTATCCTCCTGTAACGTGGGCACACTGCCGCTGTGTGCCCCGTCTCAGAGCGAGGTAACGAGAATGGGACTGTCTGTGCCCTGAAGATGCACAAGTGTGGCTCTGGCCCTCCAAGAGGCTCTGGGAGGGAGGGTGGGACCCAGCCCGCAAGGGACTGTCAGCCCCCGAGCGCAATTACCAGACCCTCCCGATCACGCCCAGGTCTCCAAATTGTCCGTTCCGCCAAGCCCTTCCTCTCCAACCCCTAGATCCAAACCGCAGAGCCTCACGGGGAAAGGACAGACCTTCCTCTGGAAAAGATGCTTCAATAAAGGCAAAAGAAAGGTCTGGCGTGGCTCGGGCTCCTGCCTGTCCCCCCTTTCTGTCCTTCTATCTTCTTCTGTAACAGAACCTGGCCCTTCAGCTGGTCACCTGGTCACCCAGAAAGAAGACGGCATTTCCCTTCTAGGAGGGAGCCGTGTGGTAAGGTCCTAGCCAACAAGATGCAAATGAAAGCAATGTTGCCATTTAGAAGAAGTATCCTTACAGGGTGGGGACATGCCTGCCTCCTACTCCTTTTTCCTTCTGGCTGATTAGAATGATGATGTGATGGGTAGAGCTGAAGCAGCCACCTTGGACTATGAGGGAAATTGGGAATGAAGTCCACATAGGGTGGAGCAATGAGATAGAAGGACCTGGGCCTCAGACAGCATGGAACACTGCCCCAGGGCCGGAACACCTAACTGAAATTTTATTGGAAAGACAAACTTTTGAAAAATTTGGAATTAACTGGTTACTCACAGCCAGATCTCACCATGACTATCAGAGGCTGGCAATGCTGATTTTCTAATACCCGAGAGTGGAAGAGCAGAGTCATTAAGAGCTTTGGGGCCAGCTGGACCGGAGGTTGAGGCTCAGCTCCCCTGATAATACTGAGTGGGTGCAAGGGTCAGATCCCCCATGGCCCCCACAGTCTGGTGGAGAGATGGACTCCTGAACAGATAATTACAATACAATGTGACCAATTAATAAAAACCACCGACACAGGGAGCAAAGTAATCAAACACAGTTCCTTTTAAAAGCAAGACCCTATAGGCCACTCTGCACGCTGGGAAGCAGGAATCTGCAGGGTCCGCTGACCCGGGGGGAGACCTGGGGGGCGGTCTGCAGAGGAGACAAGGCCTCCAATGCAGACACGGAACACTGCTCTGTGTCGGAGCGTGTGGCCGGCTGTCATTTAGAAGGTGCCCCCTGGGAACGCAGGGCGGGGAAGGCTAAGGGCGTGGCTCTGTGCGGTGCAGGGCGGGGGCGGGAGGACAGCGGAAGGCAGGAAGGACTGAGGCTGTCCCCCTCGAGGATGGCAGTGGGGTAGGACCTCGCTCCGTGAAGCCCACGTCTCAGGGGGTTTGGGGTGGCGTGTTTTCCTTGAGACCCACACCCAGGACAAGCGTGTGGATAGGAAGGTCCAGCATGGGGTCCAGGGAGGTGGTGGCTGCCTTGGCCAGGCCAAGAGCCAGCTGGTCTCCGCACCCTTGTCCACAAGATGAAGCTGATGTCCCCTGACCCAGCGAAGCAGGAGGCTGTGGGAGCCGTGACTCAGGCACGCTCAGGGGCGGGGGGCGTGTCCCGGGGGCCACAGCTGCAGTACCTCTGGCCCCTGGAGTTGGGTGTGCGTGGACACAGGGGGCCTTGGTAGGTCCGACAGGCCCTGGAGAGCCCGTGGGATGCAGCCAGACTGTTTCAGGGAGTGGACTGCAGAACCCCAGCTGGGCGGAGCTGGACCAAGGGTCCCAGAGCCTCCCACAGCCCTGGTGCCCAGAGCTTTGAGGGCCCCAGAACCTTCCACCACCCCAGGGAACATTCCCCGCCTAAAGGGATGAATGTGAAGCAACGCTGGAGCCTGGGGAGCAGCTGGCGGCGTCTCTCTGCTTTCTTAATGGGCCAGCGGGGTCCCACGCTGCTCCCTCTTGGCGGGCACGACACAGGCAGATGTGTCATCCAAACAGCACCTGTCAACTTGGAGTTTGCCTCGTGTGGGATGCTTTCTGGGCGTCTTCGTCGGCTCCCAGTTAAAGGAGGAGGTAAGACTAAAACATGGGTGTGATCTCTGAATCTGTGTCCTGGCGCTGCCTCAGCCTGCCGCCAAGTGGGAGGCTCCAAAGAGCTGGAGTGGATTCTCCCACGGTTCTGGAGGCCAAAATCAAGATGTCAGCAGGGCCGCGCTCCCTCTGGGGGCTCTGGGGGAGGAGGCTTCCTGCCTCCTCCAGCTTCTGGGGGCTCCAGCGTCTCTCGGATTGTGGCCGCATCCCTCCAGCCTCTGCCCTACCTTCTGTGTGTGCCCATCTGCACGTCTCTGTGTCTGAAGCCCCCTCTCTTCTCTTAGAAAGACGCCAGCCAGTGGATTTAGGGCCCATCTTAATTCAGTACGACCTAATTTTAACTGAACTAATTAAATGTGCAAAGACCTTACTGCCAAATAAGGTTACATTCAGAGGTTCTGGGTGGATGTGAGTTTTGGAGGGGACACTATTCAACCCGTTGTGATCTCCCAGGAATACGACGTATCAGTGTAGACAGTGACTATCTCAGAGGGATGGGGATTTGAGTGATTTTCACATGAAGGTATGTTTGTGTAATTTCTGTGAAGATCATATATTAACTCTCTAAATAAATAAATACATTCTTGACAAAGAACCAAATTATTTCAAGTCCCCAAGGCCCTCTGTTAACCATCACGTGAAGGAAAGCTACCTCCACCCCCCAATAATGTTGGCATAAATCCTGGTGAATCCACCCCACGAGCAGGTGACCAGCTGATGGTTCAGAAAGCACGGTGCCCTACAGTCGTGGCCGCCACCGCTACCCAGGCGAGCCCCCGGCAAACATAAAGTGAGGAGCTCGAGGGAGAGGATAAGCAAACGGGCTGAGCGGGCTGCAGAGCCAGCTCTCTGGGGACCCCCACCCGGCCTTGAATCTCCTGCCTCCAGGGGGCCCTCTGGAGCCGGGGAGGGGCTAGGCGCAGACCCCAAGGACAAAGCTCAGTCTCCCTGTTCAGGGATGAGCTGGGAAAGGCCCTTCTGGAAACGGAGCTGCAGGAGCTGCGAATGGAAAACGGACGGACTCACGCTCGGAAAGGCTCAGCCCGGGGCGGCAAGCACAGCTGTACAATCCCGTTCTGCTCCCCCCTGGGAGCAGGTGACGCGGCGGCAAAGCCCCCGGGCCCGGGCCAAGCCATCCTGAGAGGGGACGGGACTGGTCTCCCTGCTGCATCGGCGGCCCATTTCAGGAGGGGACAGTGGCACCGGCCACACTCAATTATGTTTCTGCAGAAGTTCAGAAGCGTGTTTCACCCACGGCCATTGGAAAGCTGGCCCTGGATGTTCCAATTATCATCTGTGGAGTGAGGTGGCCTGGGGCCTGGTCCTGCTGTCCCAGAAATCTGGACGCTTCTGGTGACCTGTTATAAAGAAAGGATGGACGGCCCTCTGGCCAGACGCCAATAGGTGCCCCTGTGGCCCTGGCTGTATGCACAGCAAGCTCACCTGCTTGTCACCGACTTCATTACGAGGGATAATTAAAAACCGCTTTGCCCTGTTCTCTCCTCCTCCTTAATCCAATTTGGTCACGTGAGGAAAAGAGCTTGGAGGAAACAAACAAGGTATCCTGAGCCCAGGGGACCCACGATTCAGTGGCTGAGAAGTCACCCGGCTTCTGGAGAAGTCTGGAAAACTGATGGCTCAGCCCACCTGAGTCACAGACGACTGCGGGGCATTCCCCACTGTGCCCCACCCCCTGCACCCCCCGGCTCAGCTCCCGTCCTCCCAACAATTCCAACAGCCTATGGACAGTGCCCTTCAGTCAGCCTCTTCTTTCTTGGTCCAGCTGAAGCCAGACAGAGCCCCCCAGAAAGCAGCTGCAACCGGGGCCCTGTTTTGGGGGAATCGTCCACAGCTGCCACTACCCGGGGGGACTCCGAGCCCCGCCCACCTGCCTACGACAGGTCCCTGGACAAGGGGAAATCATCACCCAGCACCACCACCCTGTGCGAGCCCAGCCCCCAAGCTGGGAGGGACCCCCAGAACCATGTGGATGATGACGGCGATGGAGACAGTAACAGACGCTGAGCCCGGTGATGGCTCAGGCACGTTTCTAGCAACTTCGCGCGTACTGACCCCCATGGGAACCTGGGAGGGTGTGAATCCCAATCCCTGTACCCAACCTGTACCCACCATCCCGTGAGGTAGTCCCAGGTACTCGGTACCTATCGGAGCAGAATTCTCCCCCCCGCCGCCCTCCTCTACGTATAGAAGCTCAGTGGGCCCTGCGCCTGGAACCCCTACGAGAACCAGGACGGGACCCGGCAGTAGACGTAACGCCTGGCCCTTGGACGGCCCTCAGAACATGCAGCCCAGGGGGACCGAGCGCCCTGATCCCGCTGGCTCCTCTTTCTGTCCCCCTGAAGGGTCCACATGGTGCCACACAGGCGTCACACCGACTGATTGGCAGAGATCTCGGGAATCGTGTTTGTGGAGCACGTCAAAGGCTGGCTGCGAAGGTGAGAGCTGAGCCGCGTGCAGAGAACACGCAGGGTGCCTGGGACTTGTGACGGGGCTCCCCAGGTGTGGACAGTGGTAAGAACACAGGAGTGAAGGAAGTCCAGGGTTCAAATCCTGGCCTCTAAACTCACAGCAGGCAGTGGGTGAAGATAAACTGGCTGTCCTTGAAGGCAGGAGAGCCACCTTCTGTGTGGAGAGCACAGCCTCAGCACTGAGCAGATGTGGGATGAATGAATGGATGGGTGGATGGATGGGTGTATGAGAAGAAAACAGGGAAGAATGAAGGAATGAAAGTAGAAAGGAAGGGGAGATGGATGGATGAGTGGACGACAGGAAAAAAGGAAGAAGGGAAAGCAGGAAGGATAGGTAAGTGGGTGGATGGATGGATGGGTGGATGGGTGGACAGGTGAGTGGATGGATGGATGGACAGATGGATAGATGAGGAATAAGTGAATGGATGGTTGATGGACGGATGGTGGATGAATGGGTAGATGGATGGATAGATGGATAGGTGGGTGGGACGGTGGACGGATGGGTGGATTGGAGGTAGGATAGATGGGTCCTTGAAAAGATGGAAGGATGAATGGTATATGGGTGTGTGGACTGAATGGATGGTTGGAAGACTGAATGGCTGGGTGGGTAAATGGACGGATGGATAAATGGATGGATGGGCGGGCAGATGGATGAATGGGTGGATGGATGGTTACTTTAAAAATTACAGTATTACTTACGTCTCCGCTAACAGCTTTAAGAGGGGCTGCTGACAGGTGGTCTGAGGCCAAGTCAAACGGTTTTATTTTAATAGGTCACTGATTTCGTACACAAAGCCTGTGCTTCGGGACACACTCGTACAACTAGAGGACCTGGAGGCACCTGCCCACGTCCTGCATGGCGCCCACTGGCCAAAGCCAAGCGCCAGCTACCCCCAAAGGGCGGAGCTCTCCAGGTGCTCGAGGCCCCCAAAAGGGGGGAGCTCTCCAGGTGCTCGAGGCCCCCAAAAGGGGGGAGCTCTCCAGGTGCTCGAGGCCCCTCCGCGACTCGTAGGATTAGGAAGAGGGAAAGATTCTTTACTTCCGTGTCTCTCTCAAAAGAGGGACAAAGAAACACAGACCAGCTGTGTGTGTACAGAAACACTGCCCTCTGCTTGGCCGGCTTCACCCAGTCCCCTGCCTCGGCACGGTGTGCCTTTGGCCCTACAGCAAGGCACCTGATTCCTGCTTTCTTGAACCACAGTTACAGGGGGCTGATAAAATCCCACCCAGTAAGCTATTGGCAGAACTGGGATTCAAACCCACCCGCGTCCGTCTCTGTGCCCAGAGCCCTTGGCATCGCTCTGCCTGCTCTCCTCAGCATCGCCTGGGACCCCTGGTCATCTACCACTTCGGTAGCCGGGGACTCACGGGTCCGGCAGCCCACCCCACTGCCCCCAGCACTCCGGTCCCTGCCGGGGCCCAGCACGTGCTGCCCAGGGTGGCACGGGGCACGATGGGGAGATCTGAGTCCAGGAGGTCTGGGACGCCCCAGGAGGAATCGCGAGGGCCCATGGGGCCCAGCAGCCTCAGCACAGGGCAGGATAGAAGACTGGCATCGTCGTGCTTTCCCGAAGAGACGCCAGGACGTCATTTCACAGGGGGCGCCGAGGTCCTGTGAATTCTGCTGAAGGCTGGAGAGTGGCGGCAACAGCAGGTAAGGGTGACGGGGCGCGTCCACGGGTGACCAGCGGCCAGCGTTCGCAGGGAGCCCTGGACCGGTGCCTGGCGGGGTTGGCTGCAGCCCCCGCCGGCCCCATCTCGGAATCTCTGCTCGGCAGCTCAGACTCTCAGGGCCCGTGGCAAGCTGCAAGACGCCGGGAGGAGGGGGCATTATTCAAATCGTGGCACACGCGTGACCTGTGCTTCTCAGCTTTCATCCCAGCCCAAGTGTGCTGGGAGCTAAAATTAGGGTGTGGCTTGTACCCAGCCCGCGCTCTGTCAAGAAAGAGCAGAGCGCTGCCCAGAAGCCACCCCGGAGCATCTGCTCCCCGTCTCCTGCTCCGAATGCGTTCTAAATGGAACCATCAAAACTCACTGCCGTGATCATAGCAAATAACAGCAGCGCTGGCCACGAAATGTGCAAAGCGCAGCGTGGTCAGGCCGCTGCTTCACTTAACCCTTAACGCGCCACGTCAGCGGGCAGAGGCAGCGAGGACTTGTGTCTAAAATGACACGCGCGCCTGTGCACACTGCCGAGCCTGTCGCTTCCTCCAGCCTTCGCCGTCCGCCAAGGCGCTCAGCCAGAAGCCCAGGCATCACCCTCCACACGCCTCCCCTGGCAGCGAGGCAGACACACAACCTGTCCCCGCTCTCCACCTCCGAGCCCACTGCTCCATCTCCCTGGACACGGCAGCCTCCTTACACATCACCCTGCTTCCCTCGCCTCCCCAAAGGCAACTGTCCACGCAGCAGTCCACGGATTCTTCCTGAAAATACGCATCAGGGAGACCCCTTCACCAAAACCCCTAGAAGGGGTTTCATCACGTTTAGAACAAAATCCAGACCACGGATTTGGGACCACGAGGTCCTGGGGACCCCGCTCCTGTCTTGCACCTCTCCTCCAGGACTCTGGACCCCCTGCCCTCTCACATGCCCACACCTGGCGTCCCCAGGTACCCAGGAGAGCCCAAGCAGGCTTTTTTTCCACCACAAGGAGGTGGCAGAAGCTGTTTTCAGGAATGTGTTATCTGCACACATCTCTGCACAGCTGACGCCTCCCACCATACAGCTTCCCGACCAAATGGCACCCTCAGCAAAGCCTTCCTTGAGAATTCTTTTCGAAGCGGGGACAGCCATCTGTCCCTGTGACTTCAGGTGTCCTCTCCCCCATGGCATCACTGGCGCCTAGCACAGGGTCAAAAAAGCATAGTACATACTCTCTGGGTGGATGGATGAAAGGATGGATAGGATGGGTGAGTGGATGGATGGATGGACAGGAGGATGGATGGGTAGATGGACAGCAGCATAAGTAGATGAATAGGTATCACCAGCCCTTAAACTGAGTCAAGCGAAAAATAGAAAATAGATTCGAAATCCTGTACTCTAGTTTTAGAAAGATATACAAGGTATTGACGTTGAGACAAGATGTACAAGGTATTGACGTTGAGACGAGATATACAAGGTATTGACGCTGAGACGAGATATACAAGGTATTGACGCTGAGACGAGATATACAAGGTATTGACATTGGCTGCTTAGTTCTGTTCTATGACAATGAATGAGCATCTGCTCTGTGGAGGTGGGGGGGATGCTTTGCCATGTTCTTTAGCTGCTATATCTTTTCACATCTCACTCCATTCCTTTCCCTCACCATAACTTTGGGTAGGAGCTGTGTTCTAGCCCAATGAACCAGTTTAAATCATCAACAGTATCTCTTTCCTTCCCTTCCTCCATCCAACCATCCATCCATCCATCCTCCCATCTATCCATCCATCCATCCTCCCATCTATCCATCCAGCTACTCATCCATCCATCCAACTGCCCACCCACCCACCCATCCTTTCCTTCATTCATCCAACAAATAGTGAAGGAGCACCTACCGTGTGCCAGGCACTGTGTTAAGCACTTGGGATAAAGTCATGAACGAAACCTCCCTCAAGGAGCGTATATTCTAGTGAGGGGAGGTGAAAGCCAATAAGGAAAGAGGGCACGTGAACCGTAACATAAATTCCCTTCGTTCTAACTTCTCGTTTCTCCGGGAGCCCCAGTGCAGCTCGACGAGGCTCTCCCCCAGGACCCAGGGAGATGACACAGCCGGCGGTCCTCAACCTGCTGGCTACACAGAGGGCAGCGCTGGCCCGCTTGGCCCCCTTGCTCAGGGGAGAGGTTGATGTGCTGAGTCCACGAGCCCTGCAAGTCCAAAATGGCAACCCCGCCAGGCATCTCAGTGAGGCCTGGTGAATACATCCCGCCTCTCACCTGTGCGTTTCAACCCTGCCCTTGGAATGTCACGTTTCACAGCAAGTCCTGCTACAAAGCCTCTGTTTCCACTTGGAAAGAAATAGGTCCCAAAGCTACTAATGGTTTTACTCCTCCAAATGTCCTTTTAAAATGCGTTGTGAGGACTAATGCTTTAAAAGTACCGCACAACGAGGTCCAGGAGGGCTCTGACGCCACAAAAGTGTATCAAGATGGAAATGCACGTTCTCCTGCATCAGCGGCGCTGAAACGGGCTCTGAATGAGGTAGAATAATTGGGCCTCCTGACTGCAAAAAAATCCCCGGCCCGACCAGCACCTGAACGCATATCAGAGCATATGATTTCAATCAAAATTCTCATCAAGTCTTATCTGGTGGAAAATAGGTTTTAGAATTGGTGTTAAAAAAACCCATGCAAATAGCCCTCCCAGGCGTAACTGCCCTGAATCGGCCTCTTTGATGCCACTTAACTCTCTGCTGCTCAGAACCAGGGGTCCTGGTCTTAGAATTTCCAGCTGAGCGCAAACCCAGGACCCCACAGGCATCGCTGCAGGGGCCGTGCCCTGTGAGGGGCTGGCAGGTGCAGAACCAAGGCCAAAAGGGCCTGCGAGCGGCAGCCGCATGTCCGTTTATCCACCAAGAAACTCAGCTGAGGGCTGACCGAGTGGCAGGCATGGGGTCAGGGCAGGGAACAAGCCAGACACGGGCCCGTCCGTAGGATCAGATAATAAACAAGCCCAGGAACAAACGAGTGATCTAAGCTGGAGGAGAACCATGCGGTCAACAGGCAGCCGCGATCGCGGAGAACAGGGCAGCACCCAAATTAGATAAAGTGGCCTTAGGAGCAGAAGGTGCAGCTGAAACTCAGAGAGCAGTGGGCGGAATGGCCCCAAGATGAGTGGAAGCTGGGAAGAGGCTGGTCACACAGGGCCTCCCAGGCCTAAAGGAGCTTAGAGTTGATGCTAAACCCACTGCGAGGGCAACGAAGTGTTTCAATGGGGTTGGGGTAGTGGGTGGGGGTGATATGGTCAGAATTATGTGCTATTTTGAAGATCCCTCTTCCAGCTGCTGGGGTGGAGACTGGGTTGTGACTTGATTTGGAAATAGGGCCTTTACAGGGGTAATCAAGTTGAAAGGAGGTCATAAGGGTGGGCCCTAGTCCAATGTAACTAGTGTCCTCATAAGAAGAGATCTGGACACAGAGAGAGAGAGAGAGAGAGAGAGAGAGAGAGAGCCAGCCAGCCAGCCAGACAGACAGACACACACACACACACACACAGGTAGGACCCCATGTGAATGTGAAGACAGCCGTCTACAAGCCAAGGAGAGGGGTCCGGAACAGATCCTCCCTCTAGCCCTCAGAAGGAAGCGGTGCTGCCGTCACCTTGACCTTGGACTTCCAGCCTCCAGAATGCGGAAGACCATCAGTTTCTGCTGTGTTTTTGTTTTGTTTTGTTTTGTTTTTGCGGTACGTGGGCCTCTCACTGTTGTCGCCTCTCCCGTTGCGGAGCACAGGCTCCGGACGCGCAGGCCCAGTGGCCATGGCTCACGGGCCCAGCCGCTCCGCGGCATGTGGGATCTTCCCGGACCAGGGCACGAACCCGTGTCCCCTGCATCGGCAGGCGGACTCTCAACCGCTGCGCCACCAGGGAAGCCCAGTTTCTGCTGTTTTAAGCCCCTGTCTGTTGACTTTGTTTCGACTGTCCTAACAAACTAATGCAAGGAGTCACAGGGAAGAGGCACTGGCAATCCCGTCCTGGGCCCTCGTTACCGACCCCCAGACACCCTGCTGAGGACCAGATCAGGCCCAGGCGTCCACTTCCATCCACTTCTCATGGCAGAGAAGGAAAAGGGAAGAGGTCTTTCCAAGGGCAGCCTCTGGAAGATCAAACCCCGCTCTTGCTGTGGCGACCCTGCTGGGACTGTGGCTGTTTGCGTATTTTCAAATGGGAGGGGCTTGTGTATAGGGAAAAGGGGAGGGGGGCAAAGAAGATGGGAATGTCCAGGGCAAATTAAAGAAGTTAAGAAAGAACCGTCTGTGCTCACAGAGTTCAGTGAGCCCACGACGTCCTCAGCAACGTCCACCCCAAGTGAGTGATGGTGGCTTGGCCGCAGGTTGGCTCGGGTCCCTCACTGTCAGATGGGGAAACTGAGGCCTGATGAGAAGTGACCTGGGCAAGATCCCAACCCAGTGACCTGGGGGTTCTCAAGGTAACGCCAGCCGGTTGTGGAGAGGCTCTCTATTCCTGCAATGGACTGAATGGGTCACCCACATTTCTTACATTGGAACCCTAATCCCAATGTGGTGACGTTTGGAGGAGGGGACTTCGGAGGTGATGAGGTCATGAGGATGGAGCCCCCGTGGTGGGATTAGCGCCCTTATAAGAAGAAGCCAGACTGCTAGCTTGCTCTCCTTCCAACATGTGAGGACACAGCAGGTAGCAGGCCGTCTGCATGGCGGGAAGAGGGTGGTGACCGGAACCGACCGTGCTGGCCCCGATCTCGGGTTTCCTGCCTCCACAGCAGGAAATAAACGTCTACTGTTTAGAAGTCACTGAGTCCGTGGGGCTTTGTCACAGCAGCCCCAGCTGACTCAGACAATCCTCCTTTGAGACCCCAGGAGTGGGTCTGAGGGGCCCTGGAGATGCTGGGGAGGCCAGAGGAGTCAGACCTGCAGCCTCACTGAGGGCACCCGGAGAGATTCAACTTCTAATCCTGGGTCTGGCTCACGGGCACTTGGGGAAGCGAGTACACAGGAAAGAAAAGATGGTGCAAAATTCAGCAAAGTCTAAACTGAGCCTGACCGAGAATCTGGAGCACGTGAGCCTAGAATGTCCCTGTTCTGAAGGGACACAGAAAGAACACAGTGGACTGGGTGAGGAATCCGCCTATGAGTAAGTGGGCTTAGGTGTGCCATCCTGCCAGAGAGGGCATGGAAGTTGTCACCAGGATACCTGCCTTAGCGAGCTTCCACGGGCCGCCCAGCCTTGATGAGATGCAGCAGCCTTGTTGCCCAACAACCCCCAGTCGCCAGGCAAAGATGGGGTCTTGAGGGGAATCCACATCTTTTCCCAAAGGCTGCTATTCCTATCCCCGAAGCCGCTTTCCCTGCCCACACGCCCTTTGTAAAAACTGAGAAACTGCCTCAGGGTCCTCATCTGTAAACTTTTCACCGTTTAGTTTGACAAAAGGAATGTTATTTGTTTAAATAATTTAAATAAAATTTAACTTAAAAATAAATGATGGCAGTGACATCAGTGCAATAAATAAATCTATGTTAATACCTTCATTTAAATTAATTTTTTATTTTATTATGGGAAAAAAACAATAAAAGAACAAAAAAGCGACTTAGAAAGAAAAGGAAATTCCATACTTAGTCATGGCAAAGCAGAGAGACCTGCCTAAAAGTTGCTGAACTAGGACCGTCATGCCCTCCTTTCCTTTGGCTTTCCAGCTCTGCTAGGTTTTATTCCGGGGGGAGGGGGGCAGGCGGTTATTATATCGTCCAGACTCATTATGTTATTAAAATATGTGGGCGGCTCCTCCCACATGCCCAGCTTGCCCGGTCCCTGGGCGGGGCCTCCTTGGAAGCCTGCTCCCTGGGGGACTCACTTCTCCCCGACCGCTTCCCCTACAGCATCCATGGGACGGGACACTTGGGGGGTCGGGGGAGCAAGGCAGACTCAAAAGGCAGGAGCTGAGGAGAACCAGGCATCTTCAAGACCACCCTCGAGCCCTGTGGAGACTACCTGGCATTGCCTTCAATGAAGCGGCTGAGAACTGGTGTTTTCCTTACAGCCTGAACCTGACCACTGTCTCACCAAACGAGTGAACCTGTCCTTCCTCTCTCCCTCCTCTCCTCCCTCCCTCCTCCCTCCCTCCCTCCTCCCTCCTTCCCTCCTCCCTCCTTCCCTCCTCCCTCCTCCCTCCTTCCCTCCTCCCTCCTCCCTCCCTCCCTCCCTCCTCCCTCCCTCCTTCCTTCCCTCCCTCCTTTCCTTCCCTCCCTCCCCCTTCCTTCCCTCCCTCCCTTCCTTCCCTCCCTCCCTCCCTCCCTCCTTCCTTCCTTCCTTCCTTCCTTCCTTCCTCCCTTCCTCCCTCCCTCCCTTCCTTCCTTCCTTCCTTCCTTCCTTCCTTCCTTCCTTCCTTCCTTCCTTCCGTAGAAACTGAGCACCACCTTGGGCCAGGGGCTGCCCAGCCCCAAAGATCCAGGAGCAACGATGGTGCCTGAGTTTCTGCTCCCCGCCCCCACCATGACTTCAGTCACCAGATAAAATGTCTGGGGGCATCGGTCAGGGGGCCCCTCCCCGGTGATCCCAGCCCCCGATGCTCTGGTACCACCGTCCTCCTCTCCCTGCAGTTACTATGGGGGGGGGGCGGGTGGTCCTCCACCATCCTTCAGGCTCCTGTGCTGTCAGCACATTGGTGACGAGACCCCTGCCCTGTCTGAAGGCCCCGCAGTGCCCTGTGTTCTGGAATGGACTCCAAGGCACACATCACAAGGGAGGCATCCAGGTCCACACCCTCTCGGCAAAACACGGGCTTCAACCCCAGACGGCATAGCCGGGCCGCTCCCTGCCCACGGGAAAGCAGGCAGCAGAATAAAACTCGGGGACACGATCCCATGCTTCCTTTCGGCACCAAATGGGGGGGTGGTTTAGGAGGAACGAGACACAGCAGAAGAGAAGACAGGAGGCTTCTGTGAGAAGTGGGTGATCAGCCTTCCGGAGCCAAGGGGGGATGCAAACCAAGGGGCAGATGAGACCCAGGAACATTCGGGACTAACATTTGGCTACACAGAGAGTCCTGAGTGCTTCTCTGTGTTGATTTTCCAGAAAGTCAAAATCACGATTCGCTGCGGACCTCAGTAATTCACGCACCCAAGGATGCGTTTGAGGATCTGAGGGCAGCAACTTCCAAGGAGGGAGGGTACAACCAAAAGTCGAATCTCAGCAAGAATGACTTTTCTTATCAGTTCATGAAAGGAGCTGGGAACAAAGCAACCTAGAGCAGACATTAGTCATCACTAAAGGCCCCTTTGGGTGTGAGTTTTCCTGTGTCTACCCTGTCACCAGTGCAACCCAACAGCTCCTGCAGAAAGGGCAGCGTCCAGAACGAAGCCCCCCAAGTAATTCCCATTGGGATGGGCAGTTCTGGCCAGGAGAGCCCCGGGCATGTACGAGGCCCTAAACCTTCCTTTCCCGCTAACGGCCGCCTCACTTCATCATGTCCTGGTGAAGAACCCTCTGATTTCTCCCTCAGTGGGACCACAAGCCCCAGCTGGGCGGCAGGTATGGCTTTTCCTCTTGCCCAGGGACTCGCTCACAGGGTGAGGCCGTGTTCCATCTTATGAAAAACACAGGCTGTCTCGCTGGAGAGCAGACAAGCCCACACAACCGGGACTTGTGCTCCAAAGGCAGGTCTGTCGGGCTCTCGAGAGATCTAGTGGCAGAAACATTTTCACAGGGGTTCCTGGAGACAGCCGCCCTCCCGTGGCATGGCTGGGCACAGCCTGGCCGTTAGGCAGGTCCCACCGGTCCTGAGGACGTGGTCCTGTGGGAGCAGAGCCCCGGGGACATCTCTAGGTAAGAGATGAGGGCCCAGGAGCGAACCCACTGGTGTTTCTCCCCCCTCACCGTGGCTCACTCCAAAAGATGCAGGAGCCAGCGGCTGGTAATTCAGGGAAGCAGATGCCAACCGAGTAACACCTGTGTGGGCCCCAGAGCGCGACTGGGAGCCCGGGGGGACTGGAACCAGACCAGGTGTGCTTGAGAGGGGAGTGGGAGGTCCCTGGGGAACGGACTCCCCACTCGGATTCTCCCAAACCCTAGAACAGACACGTCCGTCCTAAGTTGGGGGCTGGCAAGTGTTCGAGTGGTACCCATGCAAGAACAGATGCAGGCAGGGAGAGGAGGCGGGGGCGGGTCCCATGAAAGGACTCCCACCCATCCGAGTCCTTGGAAGAATCCGGAACAGGTGCAGGGGCCAGGGAGGAGCCCCTGCAAGGGACCCAACTCCACACGAGCGGCAGGGGCCACAGGCAGGTCCGGAGGCCCGGGCCAGGGCCAGGGTTCCAGCACCAGAGGGACAGGAGGACAGCCTCGCACGTCCGAACAGGATGTGCAGCCAGACAGCTCTTCCTGGTCTTCGGGTCACAGACACCTCCCCAGGCCACCGGCCCGGGACGAAGGGGTGAGCTCGGCCACTTTGCCTTTGGAGGACGGAGCCTATAGGTTTGTACTCATCCCGCACCAGAGTCAGAGCCAGCCCGAGGCCTGCCCCTCACCCCAGTAGAAGCCTCCCTGTAGCATTCACCCCGCAGCACAGTCATCATTCTGTGACGACAGCTACAGCCTGGGCATTTCTGTCTACGTCTCTGTAACGTTCCCCAGGAAGGGTTTTGAGCGCGCAGCACCAATGCCCCAGGGACGTGGCTGGTGGGTTTCCACGGCGGCCCCCAAGGCACCTGCGACGATGGTCCCCCCTCCCGCCCCCAGCCGGATTCCACGTTCCGACAGCATGTCTGTCTCCACTTCCTCCCATCGCTGCCTGCTGCCGCCCATGAAACTGATCAGTGCCAACGCTCGGCGAGCAGTTGGGTGGAATTACCGGGGGACCTGAGCCCTGTGCTGACTGTGCGAATCCAGAAGCCGGCAGGTATTCGACGGCTTAATTAGAAACACAAACAGCAAAAGCAGTGATAGGAAGTTTTCCTTTCTCGGTTTTGTTTTCTTACTTTCAACAGTGTGGTCAAGAGCCTGCAGGTGAGTTCCGTGCTCAACCTAGAAAAGGGTCCCACCTGCCCAGGGTCGGGGTGACACAGAGACATGGGCCACGGACCCAGACCGTGTGTGTGACCTGTTCTCGGACAAACCTGGCTTCCCACCCTGCACCCTCCAGGGTCAGTCAGGCCAAGTCGTATCAGCTCCGAGGACTCGGGCTCTCCCTCTGAGAACGGGGGCTTGTGCTGTAGTAACGAGTCCCTCTCCATCACCACCGCTTCAGGGTAGGCACGGCCCTGACAGGCATCCTCACCAGAACCACCCGAGGGCGCTGACTGGCATTTTCCCCTGAGACACAGAGGACGCGACTACGGCACAGACAGGGTAAGTTACTAGCCCCCTGAAGTCACACGGCCCCTAAGCGGCAGCGTCAAGATGCAGACCGAGAACGGGCTCCAGAGTCCATGCTCGTAGCCGGCATGTCGAGTTGCGCCGTGTCCACACCTGGTGGTGGGGAGGCAATCGGTGAGCACCCCCCAAGGACAAGGGCCACCTGACAGGAGCTGCCTGTGCCAGGCCTAGGTCACCAGCGCGGGACGGGGGCCCCTCTCATCCTTAGCGGGTCCCTTTTGCTCAGCTACCCGATTCCCACCCAGAGCGCCACTGTCCTGGAACCAAGGGGCGGGGTTCCCAAAGGCAGAGGCCGTGTGCAGGTGGCCACCGCGTGCTATCAGCTGAACAGTGTCCCTCCGAAATCCATCTGTGGAAGCTCTAATCCCCGGTACCTACACCTGTGACTGTATTTGGAGGCAAGGTCTGTATTTCTTTTCCTTTTTAACATCTTTGTTGGAGTATAATTGCTGTACAGTGCTGTGCTAGTTTCTGCTGAATAACAAAGTGAATCAGCTACACGCATACATATGTCCCCATATCCCCTCCCTCTTGCGTCTCCCTCCCTCCCACCCTCCCTATCCCACCCCTCTAGGTGGTCACGAAGCACCCAGCTGATCTCCCTGTGCTGTGCGGCTGCTTCCCACCAGGACGCAGGGTCTTTAATGAGGGTAAGTTATGAGGTCACTAGGGTGGGCCTTACTCCTACATGGCTGGTGTCCTTATAGGAAGAAGAGACCAGGACACAGGCAGACACAGAGGGCCGACCCCGTGAGGACACGGGGAGCAGACGGCCGTCTACACGCCAAGGAGAGAGGCCTCAGGAGGGATCAGCCCTGCCCACACCTGGATCTCGGATTCCAGCCTCCAGGACTGGAGACAAAAGATGCTGTTGTTTGAGCTGTGGGGCGGCAGCCCGAGCTGACCAATACACTGCAGAACCCCACGACCTCGGCCAGTCCTCCGGACCGGCATGAATGACGGGGGCCGTGCCCACAGGCAGGGGATGCAGGGCACACACCACCTTGCCGTTATGAAACCAGTCGGGACCGACAGCTCCATGTGTCGCACTTGGGGTGGGGTGGGGAGGGGAACTGATGCTTCCGGACCGGGCTTGCACTGTGAGGGGCGAAGCTCCGTGCAGACCTGCCCGCCACCCGGCCTGTGTCTCCCACCTCACTGCCTGCTGTCCCTGCTCCCAGCCAGCTCCAGGGCACAGAGCTCCCGAGGGCGCCGGGGCGTGCTTCCTGCCCTGTGCCTGGGGCTTGACGCATGGCCGTGAGCAGAGGTATTCGCTGGGGCAGGCGGCTGCGCAACTCAGGCACGTCACGCTCTGAGTCGTGGTCTCCAGACGTCGGGTGAACAGGGCAGCGGGTCGCCGAGTGACGGGAGCTCTGCGTGGAGCACTCGCCACGGCCCTGCTGCTAGGTCACCGCTGGGGACGTGCGGGGCCCTTCGCCTCCAGCCATTTGTACCCCATTCCTCTGCCTGAGACACCCTAGGCCCCCTCGTCCGGGAAACCCCTACACGCGGTGCACAGTGACTCCTGCACTGGGGTTGATTGACAGTGTCGTCTTCCCCCTTTCCAAATTCGTGTCCACCCAGAACCTGTGACGGGGACCTTATTTGGAAATAGGGTCTTGGCAGATATAATGAGTTAAGATGAGGTTGTACTGGAGGAGGGGGGCCCTCATCCCATGACTGGTGTCCTTATGAGAAGAGGATGCCCAGGGCACCATGGAAGGGGTTTTAAGTGGAACAACAGAATCTGAGTGGTGGAAGCTCACTCGGCCTGCGGTGCTCGGTAGCGAAGGGGGACAAAACCAGGGCGAAGACCACCACGACCTGTTGCCGTGGTCCAGGTGACATAAAAACACAAGCCCAAACCAGTGGGGAGGGAGGGGGCAGATTGAGGAAATACTTAGAGGGAAAACAGATGGGAGTCCAGTGGGCTGGACGGCGCAGCCAGGAAGAATCTAGGACGGTCAGGGGTGACGGCTTCTCGTGCCCTGAGACGGGGACACACAGGAGGAAGGGCTGTTGGCCAGGAAGATGGCGTATCCGTGTTTTAGGGCTGCCGCGACCAAGCCCCACGGACTGGGGACTTACTGTCCCAGTCCTGGAGGGTGGAAGTCTGAGATGGAGGTGTCGGCGGGTGGGTTCCCTCGGGGGCTGCGGGGGAGAATCTCTTCCGTCTTCCCTGCCGTTGCTGGGGATTTCGTGGCCATCTTTGGGGATCCTTGGCTTGCAGACGCATCACCCCCACCCAGGCCTGCATCTTCACAGGCCGCTCTCCCTGTGTGCAAGTCTGTCCCCAGATGTCCCCTTTTTATAAGGACTTACTGGATTAGCGTCCACCCTCATGGCCTCACTTGATTACCCCTGCAAAGACCCTATTTTCAAATAAGGCCACATTCCGAGGTATGGGGCGTTAGGACTCTTAACGTATGGATTTGGGGGGACACAATTCAGCCCATAACAGATGGCAGCCTGGGGTGCAGCGAGGGCTCTGGGCTACCTGGGTGAGTGGATCCCGCACGCAGGAGGTGGGTCTGAGGGTCTGGGCAGAGGTCAGGGGAGAGCACTGCCAGCCACCAGCACAGAGGGTTAGGGTGCGGGGGGGCGGGGGGGAGAGAGGGCAGAACGTGGACACAGCCTGCGCCTGGGCAGCCTATCCGCACCGAGCCCACGTCTGACTCTCACGGAGGCCGTGAGCCCCTGGCCCCAGACCCTGACGATCCCCTAACCCATCTGCCGAACCGACCAGGCAGGAAAAGAGGAAACAGAGATTTGGAGAAATAAAAACAACTGTGTCTCTGACTGCAAGAGAAGAAACCCTAAACACGGCAGAGGGAGATACGCCCGGCCCTCCCGGGCCCCTGCGGGGTTTTATGGGAAACCGTAGACATATGCGGCAGGAGGGGGCTGGGGATGGGCAGGGAAAGAGGCAACGTCCTTCTCTGACCTTGGTGGAGAGATTTTCTGAAAGCCTCTGTGATTTCCAAATAAGATGCCCTTTAATTTTTAAAGCAAAGACGCACCCCATCCTCGGAGGCAACACCATCTTGAAAGGCTCCTTTGAAATCCTTAGGAGGTAGACCCAGGGTTATTTTAAGGTTAAGAACTCTTGTTCATTCAACAAATGCAGATCCAGGCCACCGTCTCTGAAAAGCGTGGGGTGGGGCTGTTGCCCGGCTGCGTCATGATGATACAGCCCACGTGCTGTCCATCACGGGCACCACTGGTGGGTCTGGACAGAGTCCCATAATCAGTCACGTGCGGATTCCTGCAGGAGATGATGGACCATCACACAAAGTAGGGTAAATAAAGGGTATAAATAGCCTCGAATCAGTTCAGGTCAAGTCTGACTGCCAATGAGTTATGAACAAGCTTCGATTCTGAGATCTTTTTTTCGGATAAAGGGTGTGGGTCCTGCATCGTCTGACGGCCTGTGGGGTGAAGAGTGGGGTGTGGGAGTGGAGACGCCCTGCCCTATAGGTACCCGCTCCCAGCCCTGAAGTTTGCAGAGAAGGGTTAACAGCAGAAAAGGAAGGAAAAACACGTGTGTGAAGAGGAAACACAAGCAGGAGAGGCTGTGAGCTGGGGGCTCCGGGCGGGAGGAAGCAGAAAAGGACAAATCTCCTTCCAGAAAGGGCCCGGCAGGAACGGCGAGGGCCACGCAGGCGCCCTCCACAGACCACGGTCTTGGTGCACAGGGGCCACGGGAAAGGCGTGACCAGTCCCTGACCAGTCTCTGGACCATGTTCATATCCATTCTCTGGTGTGTGTCCTCTAAGCAACGGACACCTACGGTTCCCTTCTCACCCCCTCCCCCGTTGGGCCAATTCAAACTGATTTGTAGGAATTCTCATCTGTCTCTGTCTTAAGTGTCATGGGCTCCTTTGTTGGTGCTGAAATCTGGGCTCACGCTTGGGCAGGGCAAAGAGCTGGGGATCTCTTGGCTTGCCACGAGGAAGGGAGCCGGTGACACCCCAAGGAACCCGCTTCCTCGGGGCAGGCTGAGCACACCCCCAGTGTTCATCCCCTCTACACAGTCCTTCATTCTACTCGTTATTCTCCACTCAGCCCAAACATCTAAAAGACCGGAGATGGTCACAGGCGCCGACGGAAAGGGGAGGAGTGCAGACAGCCCCCGGGTCCGTCTGGCACCTCTGCTTGCTGGAAGGTGGCCCCCAAGGGAGGTGAAACCTGCAGTTTGGACCCATGCCATTCACAGGATAACGCTGTGGTTCCCCAAACAAAGAACCATTGCCATGACAACTGTGGCATCCCAGAACTCAGGCACTATTCTGAGACACTGAGCCGTGAGCTGTACCTTTAAACGAATTTGATACGATTGGCTTTGACCGTGGTAACATTCTCTGGCAAGACGCGGAGGGAAGGCTTCCAACGGCCTGACACTCAAAAAGCCCCCACGAGCGACATCTGCTCGGGAGACAAGAGGACGCAGTGGCCCGAGACATGTAATGAGCGAAATAAGGAAACGGAAATGGCAGGTCTCAGGCCGGGAGCGGGCAGGATCCCTGACCCTTCAGCCAATGGCTCGGGGCAGGTGGGAGACGCCGCCGACAGAACCACCTGGGAGACGTCCCTTCTTCAGCGTCGCTGCAAAGACCCCGATGGAGGGCAAGGGCCCACGGCAGCCACCATCACCCTTCGCTCTCACCGTTCTCCCAACTTTTGGCCAGTTCCCATAAACCTTTGCTGTGGTGACGCCGAGAAGACAGAATTGGGCTTGTTCCCAGCACCAGTGACCTGTGGTCCGCACGACGGACAAACCGTCCTCACCGACACTGGACGGTCGGTGAGAGAAACACGTGTGGCCAGAAAGATGGCAGGGTCTGGGCGGGGGTAGGGGATGCAGGGCTTCAATACAAAGCATGCTTTTGACGGAATGAAGAGAATATACGTCCAAACATGTCACCCGACGTTTACTGGATGCCCACTCTGTCCCAGGCCCTACAGGCAATGGACACCCAGGACCTCGTTGCCAACCACAGGTGTCCCTAGCTCTGAGCGACGGTGGTGAATTCTACTGAAACCATGCAGTCGAGCAAGCAATTAGAGGCAGGACGTCCTCTCTTGGGGCCACAGGCATGCCCCCCCCTCCCAGTGCTCTGACTGCCTCTTAGCCTGGTCCATCTGAACACTGACAAGTGCCCTTAGCCCCCAGCCTTGGAGAATTCCAGGACTCGGAGCCCTTCACACCAGCTTTGGTGCTGTCTGGGAGCTGTCCACCTGGCGGAGCGGATCTAAGCGTGGCCCCAGTGAGAACTGAGCAAAGATTATCGCCTGCCCCCCACTCCCACCCCAAACCCTTGGTCACACAATTTTGTCATCATTCTTCCTCATCAATATTTTAGTACCTGTTCTGGGCACCAAAAAGGACATCGATAAATTTGTAACAAAAGGAGCAAAACAGTGTTCTGAAATCTTTTTCCCCTTCTCCATGTCGAATTTGGCTTCCACTAACTGGAAAACTCTACAAGAACGCAGGGCATGTGATGGACAAGAGGCAGAGTCGGAGACCTGGGCTTGAACCCCGACCTCACCCCAGCGATGAGCATGTGATCCTGGGGAAATCATCGAGCTGTGTCTGAGCCAGATTTCTGTAGGAACCGCCTACTGTGCTCGCCAGCACCTGCCGCCTGCCCTTCCCTGGTCCTTTCTCTGGTGTAGCATCCTTCCCCGCCCCGCGGGCTGCAGGATGACCACAGAACCTAGAACCGGCCATCGGCCAACGACGAACGATGGCACTGCGATTTAAGGGAAGGGCTGCTTCCCTGCCCTCAGCCCAGCTCCGGCTGCATCCTGCCCCTCCAGGCCGTGGTATTTGTCCAGACTTCCCTTCCCAGCTCTCCCGCGGAGGACACCCGTGGACCTCCCAAAGGTCTTGGCCAATGGCCCCAGGGATGAGTGTAAATTGATGTCTGTTTTGTGCCTGGACCCGGATGACTGAGAACTTGACACTCATCACCCCACGAGCCAAGACAGGATGATTTTCTCTCTTCGGGCTCCCTTCTGACCACCTGATGCTCCCTTAGCGCCAATGTGTCCCTTCTAGCTTGGCTAAAGTCGGCACCTCTTCTGTGCCCGTGTGGACGGTTCTTTTTTCTTGAACGCCACCTTAAGCGTCTTTCCACTCCCTCTCATTAAACCCAGAATAGAAACCTTTTTCTGCATTCAGTCGAATTCTACCCCACACAGTCTTCTAAGCCCTCAGCCTGCGTATGAGATCAAACGCTTGCAAAGCCACGAAGAACTTCAACAAAAGACACTTAGTTCTCTCTCTTTGAATCTGGGCTCAGCCCTAATCATAAAAGAGCCCCCAGTGCGGCCGTGGGACAGAGTGGAGACAGCGCTCATGCCTGCAGTCGCTGCTGAGACCGGGAGAGATGCTGGGGCTCCCCCAAGGTCCCACAGATGAGTCCAGGTGGAACCCATGTCCTCCTGGCACTCGGCCTAATGCTTCCTTCCGGTCCCACTACCCAGCCGCCTTTGCACCTTCATGACAAGGTAGCTTCCTGTGCCTATTTCCTGACACAGTTGAGATGTGCACACTCCAGGGGGTTCTACGCCCCAAAGTCTAGAAATTCCGGGGTGTGTGCGTTTACGGAAACGCACACACCCCGGATGTGGGGCTTTGCCAGGCTTGCTGAGAACGGATGGGTCCTTAAAAGCAGGACACGAGGGGAGGGACCCCCTCTCCTGGCATCAGGACACCAGCCTGAAGGGGACCTTGTCTGGGGTCCTGTAGTCGCTCCGAGGCTTGGTGAGTCAGGGACCCTACAATGGAAGGTCGTGGAAGGTCAGAGCAGAGCCCAGGTGGGACCCTACAATGGAAGGTCAGAGCAGAGCCCAGGTGGGACCCAGCACAATGGAAGGTCAGAGCAGAGCCCAGGTGGGACCCAGCACTCTCGCTGCAGTGGTAAAGGACGGGGAGTGGCCCAGAGCCTGGTCTCGGGAGCACCCCATCCAGCCCAGGGGACCGTGCACCCCGATTTCTGTGAAATAAGCTTCTACTCTGAATGCAGAAGGGAATCCTGCAAATGGGGAGAAAGCGTGGTGGGGTAGGGCCCCTGCTGGGAGAACCACGGGGAAGGCGGGGGTGACCCACGGAGGCGGCAAAGGTGCCCTGGGAAAGGGGGTGGGTGGACAGAGGGCCGCAGGCAGATGGGCCAGCAGCTCTCTGCGCCGCGTGGAAGCGGCTAGAAGGGAAGGCCGCGCAGGTGGGCAGCATCGAGGACGTTCCACCTGGAGGTGGACGGGTCTTCCCAGCGCGGCCTGGGGGAGCCGAGGGCCATCTGCTCTGGCTGGTCCTTCGACCCCACAGGGAGTGCCCGGGCTGGGGTGACAAGATGCAGCTCCTGGTGCCACTGCCCGAGCGGAGCAGCCTCGCAACAGCCCTGCCTCTCTGAGTCCCAGGTTCCCCAGAACGTGCGGCCCCGGGTCAGGGTCCCACGGCTTCCTGATGACGGGCATCCTGCTGGGAAGGAGGCTTCTTGTCCCCGCCCCCCAACTCAGGCCAGGCACGGGACCTCCTGGGGGCGGCCTGGGCTTCTGGAGGCGTCTGCAAGGTTCCTCTGGACTCCTTCACGTTCTGAGTCTGAGTCTCCCTGGGGTCACCAACTGTCACCCCCTCAAAAGACAGTTACTTCCGAAAACACCCTGACCTTCTACCGCTCTCACCACGAAGGCTGCGGGGGGAGGGCGTGTGCAAACCTTAAGACGGAGGTGAATCTCCGAGGAGCCTGTTCTCTTTGCAGGAGGTCCCACTGGACCTCCCCAGACGTGGGAATTAAGGGTGGGCAGTGAGTTCCAGAACCCTGGGCTCCTTCGGCTGTACTGGATCCTTCGTCTGTGACACAGGTGCACTTAACTCACTAAAGCAGCGTTTGGAAACCACCCCCTAGAGGCACGTACTGAGGACCAGAGTCAGGGCACAGGTGAGCCAGTGTGGAGGAGAAGGGGGGGGGGTGTGGTCGAGGGGAAGGCAGAGGAAGGGATCCTGAGGGATGAGCCGGTGGAGAGGTGCTGGGTTCCTCGTCCTACAGGCCACTCGTTAAGGCACATCTCGGAGCCTCAGGGAAACTGGTTTTCCTGGATGAAATGGCTCAGATAAAGACCCCAGGCCAAGGGCTGGAATTGGCCAAGGGCTGCTCTCCTTGGACGGTCCCGTCACTGCTGTGCCGGCTCTGGGACAGGAGCCTGCACCAGCTCCCGTTGACCTGGTGTCAATGGGAGACAGACCAGGGCTGGGGCAACTGGGCTGGTGGGTGCAGAGGGGGCATGGGCTCGGCAGGCAGAACCCAGAAGGTGCTGGTGAAATCAGCCAAGGGCTCTGGGGGTGGGGGAAGGACGGGTGCCCTCGGGGCCCTCCTGGAAGGTGGCGGCTTGTCCGCGGGGAAGTGCTCCTCCGTGCGCAGCCTTGGGGAGCTGCCTGCCGACGCCCCAGGAGGCAGGACTGCCGGTGAGCGGGGGCGGGGGGTGGAGGAGGGTCCAGGATGCACAAAGGGTCAAGGACAGCATCATGGCAGCTAAGGGTGGCTCGGTCCAAACCCCGGCTCCCCGTGACCTCGACATGGAACGCATTTCTGAGTCTGGGAGCCTAACTCTCTTCATCTGTAAACTGGGGACAGCGACAGTGCCACCTTGCTGGCAGGGATCGAACAAAAGCAGTGAGTGCGATCCAGGCATGAAAGGGCACTGAAACAGCATTAACTGTTTCTGCTGTTCAGATCAAGACAGCCTGTTGGGATTCGCTGCCCCCAATGCTGGCTTCAGCCCCTCCCCACTCCCTCCCACAGACATAGACATTCTCCATCTGCAGGGAATCGACCACCAAAAGTCCAGCCCTTCAGCTGGGACATGATGTCCACCAGGAGGACAGTCACGGTGGGAGAAGAATGGCGTGGGGTGGGGAAAAGCCAGAGCCCGGCCGAGGGGACCCAGGGGCCGGGAGAGGGGAGGGGAGGCCCAGCAGAGCTGCAGGAAGCAGGGTGAGTGGCAAAGCCAGGGACCCTAGGGCACCCACTCACTCGTTCCCGCTCTTGGACCCACTTCCACTGGGTCTGAGCACAGCCTCAGAGAAAGGAAAGGATGGGCCTGGGCTGAGACGTGTGTCCCGGGACACGGGATCAGAGGCCGGGTCTTGGAAGCAGGCCAGAGGATCAGATGCAGTGGGTGCTCGGGGTTGGAGAGGAGCCCGCCTGGAGAGGGAATGCAGAGGTGCAGCGGCCTGCAGTCCGGGGTTGCCTCCCCCCTGTGCCCGGGACCACCCCGTCAGTACCGCAGCAGTGGTTCCCACACGGGCCGTTGTCCACCCTGCTGCAGGGGCCTCGCGGGGGTTCCCGTAGTTGGTCGGGGGGGGGGTACTTGTCACAGGGGGTGGGCAGGGGCCAGACTCCCTAAATGTCCAGCAGTCGTGAGACAGTCCATGAGTTGTGAGTGACCTTCCAGACGTTCGTAGAGACGCAAAGCCTGTTCATCTGAGCATAAGCTCCCGCCCACCCCGACTCAACAGACACACCGCCTTCTGCACGGATATTCACTGAGCTTTCCGGAAATGCAGCCACTACCTAAGTGAAAGAGCGCTCGTGGCGTTTGGTCCGGAACTTTGCCAAGCACAGCTCACGATTTCAGGAAACCGCGGCACCGGTGGCTGGCGGGGCCCTCCTGGTGTCACAGCTGCCCGAGGCGCTCAGGGACGTGAGGCTGAGTGTGCTGGGAGGGAAGCAGCAGCCCGCCCTGGCCTGCGCCCTCCCGCGTGGGACACCCTCTCGTGGACGCGCAGGCCACCTCCCCGCCCATCCTTCTCTGCCTTCCGTTCCTTACAGGACAGTTAGGATGTTACGCCGATTCTTAAAAATTCCATGTGTGTGTTAGGTTATGTTATCTATGAATCTCAGTGAAGGTGGTGCTACGCGATAAGGACTATAAAAGGCGCTGGGGCCTGAGGTGCCTGGGAGCCACGGCACGGGCAGGTGCTCACCGTGAAGGGAATTGTGCAGAGAACGTGTGGTTGAGGCCGGGGGGAGAGAGGGGGGTCTCTGGGGCTCCCGCTTGTCCGCAGGGGATGGAGTCGGGGAGGGGTCTTCCTCAGGGGCCCAAACTGCGCAGGAGCGGGCAACAAATAGCTGAGAAAGGCTCCGGGCTGGGGACCAGTTCAACCCAGAGGAGTAGATGTGTGCGGGCAGGTGGGCGGGTCTCTGAGCACCTCTGGTGGGACACGTGCTCCAGCAGCCACGTACATCCCCTGCACGGGGGGCATCACAGCTGGGAACTTCTTGGAGGACGCGTCCCCAGCCCGGGCCTCCGTCAGGCAGCGTTCCAAGGCCGCATGCGTGTGAAGGGGCCAGGGAGAGCCCCAGGGGCAGAACACGACAAAGCAGGGGAAACACACAGGGCACAGGGGGTCAAGGCCTCACGGCCGCTGCTGCACCCTCTCGGGACCAAGACAACGAGTGTCTCCGCGAGCAGCCCGCAAGAGCAGCCCTCGTGCGGGGTCACAAACGGGCATCACCTTAGCTTGCGCCCCGGAGCATCAGCTATGTTCCAGGATTTGGGGATAAACTCGGAGACGGCTATGCCTGGGGGAGGGGAGGGGAGCTACAGTAGCGAGCACGTGACCACACACCCAGAGCAGGACGATGGAGAGCCCGGGCGGCACACAGAAGAGGGGGGCTGGTGGCACCGGAAGCGGCAAGGAGGGAGCCACGCGCACCCGGCTGGACGAGGCATCGGGCACGGGTGGCCCGCACACACCGCACGGCTCCCTCAGCCCCGAGAGGGCGGTGACACGGGAGCAGAATGGGCTGTGACGGGGCGACAGAGGGCTGCTCGCATCTGCTCAGGCTGTGTCTGCTGGGGCTTTATCACGCCTCCCTCCCTCAGCAACTTGCTTTGAAAATATTCTCTGGGCATCTAGGCAACAGCTGTGATGGCCGCATCCTTCTAGGGAACAAACTAGCCCAGCTTTCCCTGGGAAGGCTCGTTCTGTAAGCTCACAAGGGGAAGGCTCGGCAGTGCTGACCCCAAACGAGCCAGTCTGATGAAATGAAGCAGTTTAGAACACTGGGTTCTCCCCAGGACCCGCCGGCTCTGCGTGCAAACAAAGGATGCCGTGCATACTCAATATAATTGCTACGTTTCATGGTAAGTAGCGTATTTGACAGTCCAAGTGCCAGGAGATCTGAATGCTGCTTTCAAGTCGGATCTATTTTATTTCACAGCAGGTGAAGAGCTGGTATTAGCTTGGTATTCCGGAATACCAAGCAGGTATTATTATTTTTTAAAGCATCGTTGCTCCGTATCAGCACAGATTTTATATTCTTACACGTAAACACGCACACCCCGCCCCGCCCCCGCCCCAGAATAATGCATTAAGAAATCTGTTTGAAAACACCTCCCTCTCTTCACCATCTATACATATCTGAAACGTAATGACATAGCCACTCCGTCTCGAAACCTAGCAACGGTATCCAAGCGATCCTTGGGCAGCTCATCAGACACCCAAACTCACACATCAGCTCAATGGACTTCATTTAAAAAAAGCAAAGCCTCTCGCTTCTCTCCCCGTAGCTGCGGAAGGACAAGATATAGGAGAACAAACCTTGTTCCGCTGAAGAAGAACAACCCATGTCATTTAATCCATCTGACAGTGCATCTCCCCACAGAGCCGGGCAAAAACAAAAATAACAAAGGTGGTAAAAAATAGGTTATCCCAGTCCAAAGCTTATCAGCTTGCGACATGCTTAATCTTTGCATGACTATTTCGGATTCGAGCTCCCCAGCTCCCCAGCAGCCTTGCTCTGGGGGACCTGCATCCTACGGGAGCCATCGCAAATGCTCGATGGCCAAAGCTTTTTAGACCCGCTGGGCTCATGGACTCAGCCGCAGCTCGGCAGTGGGTGAAAACAAGCAGGTTTAACTCTGGTATTCGCGCTCGCTCTTAGACCATGACTGTCTCTGAGTAGGAAATGAAATAACCAAATGGAGGTCACGTTTAATTTCTTCAAAGAGGAAGGGAGTTAAAAAAAAAAAAAAAAATGAACCACAGCTCCGGTGGGCAGCAACATACATGCTGGCCGGGCTGGGAACAGAAGCGCCTCGCAAGACGCAATCGCTCTTTTAAAGGGATAGGGTTCTATCTACACGGCGAGCTGGATCCACTTCCGGATTCTACAGACCTCGGAGGGCCCGTGAATCACCTCCCGTGTTTCAACGCGGTTAGCGTCTTCCCCCAGAGCCACGGCGGAGCCTCCTAAGTGCCCTGATTTCTCGGCGGGGCACTTCTGTGTCTGGAAAACGAAGGCTGGCTCCGTGGCTTGAGGCGGGGGATATTCCAGCCGTTAAAGGGACTTTTTCAGAAAGGCATCCCATCGACTAGGCTGCATGTGGAAAGTCAGGAAGATGTGTAGCGTTTCAATTGGCTCACTTTGAACAGCAAAATCAACCCCACGCCTAACTTGGAATCTGGGGGATCCTTGCACCATGTTCATCTTCAAAAATGCAACCCAACGCGATCTAGGCAAAGCTGAGTCTTACTTTCATCTCCTCTGAGTTCAGGATCCTGACATGTGAGGCTGTGCTCTCCGAAATGGTGTCCCCGCCCCCATTTAGCCCCACTAAATGCCTGATAAACACAGCCCTGCTAGCCAGCATCACGGGCACCTCCTGACAGAGGCGAGAGCCAGCAGCCTCAGATACAGGACGTCAGTCCCCATTCTTCTGGATCGCTGCTACGCTGTGGTACAGCTTATTAAGTCAAATTTTACTGAAGATCATAAGGTAGAAATACGCGCCCCCCCATCCCCCTCCAGCACCCCGACCGTGATTTCTGAGGCTGCAAAAGAGGCAAACGGCCTGTGAAGTTCCCCAGCGATCAGACCAGACGCCTACCACTCAAGAGTCCGGGGGCAGACGAAAGACAGCCCTGACCAAGACAGACTCTGACAGCACCCGCCCAGGTCACAGGGGTCAGGGAGGCCAAGCCACAGGAGCTGGAGCGGAAGAGCCATGTGGCCGGGGAGCCTCGCACACGACCAACTGGACACCCCCAATCTCACATGGCCCCAGAAAAACCTGCTGTGCGGGCGGAGAGCACGGCCCCCAACACGACCCATGCCCCGTGCCCCCGCCTCTGACGATGCTTGGGGGGCAGAGAACATTACACCCTGGCAGACACACCCAGTCCAGGAATCGATTGGCCCACAAAGGGCTCGGCTCCTTGACGCCCAACTCCAGGTGCCGGGAAATCGGGATTTTATGTCAAGAAGGGCGGGCGGGGAGGGGCTGAATGTGGAGTGGAAACACTGACGGGGGAGGGGGTCACCCATTCAACGGACATTTACTGAGGCCCCACCGTGCGCCAGGCACCGTAACAGCCCAGGGCGACAGTCATACAGCAAGGTGAGTGCCCTCCGCGGGGTTGATGGCAGACCCCAAAAGACGTGTCCGAGTCCGAATCCCTGGATCCTATCATCGGGACCTTATTTGGAAGTAGGGTCTTTGCAGATGTCATTGATTTCAGGATCTCGAGAAGAGATGGTCCCGGATTTCGGGTGGGCCCTAAATACAGAGGCTGATGGCCTTACTGGAGGAAGCAGAGGAGATCTGAGACACGGCAGAGAGGAAGGTGGTGTGAAGAAGCAGGGATGCATCTCCTTGGCCCCAGGAATGCCAAGGACTGCCAGCTACCATTAGAAGCTGGGAGACATGTGAGGGAGGAGCCTCCCTGGAGCACCCAGAGGGAAGCAGCCCTGCCGACACCTTGACTTTGGACTTCCAGCCTCCAGAACCGTGAAAGAACACGTTTCGGCTGTTTGAAGCCACCCAGTTAGCGGCATTCTGTTATGGCAGCCCCATCCTCGTGTTCTGTGTAAAGCCCACCAGACATGGGGCAGGGCAGGCAGGCCTGGAAGGTCCCGGGAAGCAGATGTCCAGCATCAGAACTGCTGGAGGATGGAAAACGGCGACGGCAGGGGCCACCCCGGACCTCCTGCGTCAGGTTCTTGGGGGGGAGGGGCTGCCCCGAGCACCTGCTTTCTACACGAGCTCCCCAGGGGCACCCACACCTGGCACGTGCTGCTGGCCACTGGGGAGCCTCAGGGGGTTTCTGTCGGCGCGTCAGGAACAGTCAGGAACAGGAAAGAATTCCCCATCTAGGGGATCGACTGCCAGAAACACAGAAGGCTCGCTGGGGTGGGGGATGAAGACGCAGCCGAGGTGCCTGGGGACCGGGACACGGGGGAAGTGGAGTGGACGCAACGATCACAGTGGCCAAGCGCATGGGGAGCTGCTTTTCTGAGCAGATGTGCGCCGTTCTCCCCGGGACAGCGGTTGATGGGCAGTTCCCGGTTTGGAAGGTCCGGGGTCTGCGGTCCTTTCGACGAACTCCTGAACCCCGGGGGCAGGGAGGCAAGGAGGACATCGCCCTCTGTGTCATCAGCTCCTGAAGGGCCAAGGCCTGGGACAAACGAATGTTTCCGAAGCCCCAGATGAGCAGGGCGCCCGAGCGGAGAGAATGCACCAGGAAGATGCTCCTGGAAAGATGGCGGCAGAGAGGACAGAGCCGGCCCCTCAGGAACCTGCCAGTTCAGCTCCTCCCAGGCCTTCCAGGGCTGTTCAAGCACAGCACAGCGGGGAGAAGGGCTGCCTCCGCCTTTCCCGGGAGGTGCGGATTCTTCTCGAGACTGGAACGAACTGGGGGGCAGTGGTGTCGGAGTTCCGGACCAATGGCTTCTGATGCTTTCCTGTCAGAACTCTTCCCTTTGGTCGCCCCACGGAGGTGGCTCTATGCCCCAAGCTTGTCCTCCGGCCTCCTGTCCTCTGTCCCTCCTCCAGAGAGCAGTTTGCAGGCCATGTCCTTCCTCGGTAAGGCCTCCCGGGGACCCTGACCCCGCAGGGGAGGAGCAGTCCCAGCGCCCTTGAATACGTCACAGCGGGAGAGAAGCAACAGACTAGACATTTCTCTCTCTTTTTTTTTTTTTTTTGCAGTACGCGGGCCTCTCACTGCTGTAGTCTCTCCCGTTGCGGAGCACAGGCTCCAGACGCGCAGGCTCAGCGGCCATGGCTCACGGGCCCAGCCGCTCCGCGGCATGTGGGATCTTCCCGGACCGGGGCACGAACCCGCGTCCCCTGCATCGGCAGGCAGACTCTCAACCACTGCGCCACCAGGGAAGGCCGACATTTCTCTTTGAAATGTGAAAACTCCATGTGGAAGCCAAAGCCTCTTCCGGGGTCGTCCTGACGGCACAGCTCGGGGGTGCTGGCCTGCAGGGTCCGTACCTCCGTCCTAATCCAACTGATTCTCGGATGACCCCTCTGCAGCCCCCAGGCCCAGCCTCACGCTGCCCCCGAAGTGTCCTCTTCCTCCCCTGCCCCTGCCCTCTCAGCCCAGCTGGGGAGCAGAGTTCGGCGGACAGATGCTCAACTCTGGTGGCCACAGAGCGCTAAGCCTGAACCAGGAGGCCCAGCCTGGGGGACCACCCCCCCGTCAGTGGTCTGGGACCCAAGCATCCTCTTCTTCCCTCTCCATCCCTCCACCCACGCGTCCAGCCCCGGTGCCAGCGCCAGCCTGTGTGAAGACCCCCAACCTCCCCTGCCCCAGCCTGCGTTGCTGCCTGAAGCCCTGGCGTGCAGCCCCCTGTTCTAGGCTCACAGGGAGGCAGGGAGACTGGCAGTGAAGAGCCCAGAGCCCCCCAGAGTCATGTGAGCCTGGCTTCAAGGCCTGGCCCGGCCAATCACTCTACCACGTGGTTCTGGGAGAGTCCCGCCTGGGAGATGCCACTGGAGCCCTGCCCACAGCCACTGGCACTCAGTGCGCCGGGTACGTGGGCCACTTGCCCCTACGGGCACCTGCGTCTCCCCGAGGAGGGTCCTCCCTGGCACGGAGCAGGCCTGAACTAACAGGAACTTGACCCGGTGGGTAAATGTACAAGTCACCTCGCCCCTGGGGTGAGACAAGGCCAAGGTGCGCTCCCGCGACCCCCCCGGAGGGCCTGATGGGACTGGGCCTCAGGTGCCTGCAGTACGTGCTCGTTAAGGCACCTGAGCTGGCGCCCTGTCCCTTCCAGACTTACTCTCTGTGCTCCCACTGCTGCCGCCTGCCACCACCTCCACGGCAAACCACTCCCCTCAAACCCTTGCCTCAAGGTCTGCTCCTGGGGGAACTCAACCCAAGCGCCATGTCCCGTGTCAGCTTCGTCCTTGGTCGCACGGAGACAGCGACCGCATCCTTGGAGGAGCGTGGGACGCTGGGCTCGCAGGCTCAGAAGGGGTTGGCTGTTTCCCTGGACTTATTCCTTCCCCCAGAGGCAGGGCGGCTCTCTGAGATGGCAGGCAGGGACCCGCACGCGGGACTTAGCCAGACTCTCCCCACCCCCACCCCCAGCATCCAGCCCCGCCGGTAACGAGGGGAGATGCAAAGCTGGGGGGGGGGGCAGAGGGCACAGAGCAAACAACCGGGTTCGAACCTCGAGGTTTAGTTAACACGACGCTGAATCGGGATCTTAGGGTGGATTTACTGTGCGTCTGAGAATGAATGACATGAGTGACATCTGCGCCCACGAGGGACCCACAGCTTCCGTGCCCTTCGTCACCTCTCTGTGAAATTTCAATGGAATCCACTTAAATGGCACAGTTTGCTAGTTCACAATCACAGATGCTGAGTCAGACGACCCAGAGGAAAGACGAGGACTCTTTTTTCCTCTTCTTTGGAGACGCTGAAAGGACCCAGCAGGGAAGCAGATTTTCCGTACTATCCTTTCCCTTTGGGACACGCCAGGGAAAGCCCACGGCGCAGGTAACGAGGGGCATGGATTGACAGGAAAAGCCACCCCACATCCTCACTGAGCCCCGGGGCGTCTACAGAGGTACAGCAGGCAGACCTCAAACCTCAATCCCCACACCGTGACCCACGGAAGTCGCTCGCGCCCACCGTGACTACCCCATCTCTCGACAGGGCAAGCCCTTTACAGTTTAAAGAAATCATTGATTCGATCGGGTGAGTGGTAATTAAACTGTGTTCACCCAACAGATGGGTATTATTTTTATAATAAGAAAACCTGTTTGTAGAGAGGTGTTTGCATCCCTGATCGGAAATGGAAGAGACAAGCCAGGAACCTCCCCGACCTGGGCTTTAACATGGGCACTTTTTGAGCAGGACAGGTTCATGGCTGGGGTGGGGACGGGTGTGAATGTGTAGGCGGGGCTTGGGGGGCAGGGGTGGAGTCCCTACTTTCTCTCCACTCCCTTCCGACGGCTGGGTAAGGAAACCACTTCACGCCCCCCCCCGGCGTGCGGGCCCTAGGCAAGGGAAAGTGAAAACAACGAGGGTAGGTAGCCCCAAGTTTGTCACCATCGCAGAAGCTCAGAGATCCAGGGGTCCTTGGCGCCATTAACCATCCCACGGTCCTGCTTGGGGCCTGCACACCTGTCTTCTTGGACACCTGCCCTGCTCAACAGAGTTCCCATTCCCTTCACAGTAACCGGTGTTTATGGACCTCAAGCCAACCCTGTCCGACTGTACTGCTCTCTCGTCCTAGGGGCGTGGTGCTTAGAGTTGGAGAGCTCAGTGCATTTCCTAAAGCACTTTGCGGACGTGAACTCGCCCATCTGCATAACGTGCTTAGGAAGATGCTGATGTGGCCATGGCAGAGGCCCGGATCTCAGAGCAATTAGGAGGTCCACCCCGGCTCGCGGGAGGACCCGCGTCAGCATCGGGCGCAGCGTCTGGGAGGCCCCAATGCTCGGCTCAGGGGACCGGATGAGGCAAGCAGGCATCCAGCCGCACATCCTTGTGCGATTCTCAGGGGCCGGCAGGCGCCCGCCAGACACTCGACACGGTAAAGACTGGACAGCCAAACACACGGTATCGCTCGCCCCCAGCCCCAAACTCAGGGTGAGCGGCACAGGCAACAAGACACAGACGCCATCTGGCTCCTCCTCCAGGCGCCCTGGAGCCCCGCTGCCCACCCCCTCGATGCACGGCACCGTCTTGAAATCTCACCGCTGCTGGTCCAGTGGGACTGCTCCCCGCTGCATGTCCTGTGTAAGCCCGGGGCTGGAGGAAACAGGCCAGCGGGCTCTTCCAAGATGCAAGACTGGGCCCAGCCGCCGGCAGGGCGATGGGAGAGGGGAGGAGCCCCAGAGACAGTCCTCCTGGTTGGCACGAGGGGTACTAGAAAGGGGAGCGGTCATCAGCAGACATCGGGAGGGATGCAGAGGAGGGAGGGGAGGGGGTGCCCCTGGAGCTTTCCTGCTTCATTTCGTTGCCGTCTCTTACTTTAAATGGAATCACGTCTGTCACAGAATCTTCCCAGAAACCCATCTCCATGAGTTGCAAAGTGATCTTGTTCTCTGGATGGACAGCAATGCCCTGTGGCCACTGCCGGCGTCCTCGCCTGACGTCTAAGGTTTCCCTTACCCCAACCCTGCCAAGAGTTAAGAAACTGGAGGAAGAGAGGCGAAGAAGATGCTCGCACTCTGCTTTCTGTGAAGGTTTTTGCTAAAAGCAGACTCTGAACCAATCTAACGAGGTGCCCAATCCAACAGACCCCCTCACGGCTCATTCGCCACCAGCCTACTCACCGATGTCGGTTTCCTTGTGGTTCTTGATGTATTCAGCCAGCTCGAAGTTACCCGCTATGATCGCCACCTGCAAGAGCGGGAATCACGTTAAAGCGCTAAGTTCACGACACTCTTCCACTTCCTGACGGCCTGACAGCAGCATGAGCCCAAACAGAACTTCCTTTTTTAAAAACAAGAGATACTCCCTTTTTTCCAGTTTACTGAGATACAGTCGATACCCCAGCACGAGGCTGAAGGTGTACGGCATGATGACTCGACTTACGTTATTCTGCAAAATGACCACCGTAAGTTTAGTTCAGGGCCATCACCTCATACGGCTACAAAAATGTTTTTCTTTGTGATGAGCACGTGGGGGATGTACTGTCTTAGCAACCCTCACGTGGCCCACACGGCAGCGTTACCTGGAACCATCGTGCTGAATGTGACATCCCCAGGCTCACTTATCTTGTAACTGGAAGCCCAACTCTGGACCACCTTCACCCACTTCCCCCACCCCCTGCCTCTGGGAACCACAGATCTGATGTCTTTTTCTAGGAGTTTGGTTTAGATTCCACTCGGAGTGAGATCATAGAGTATTTGTCTTTCTCTGTCTGATTTCAGACAGCACAGTGCCCTCAAGGCCCGTCCATGCTGTGGACCAATCGTAACTGCTGAAACGGCAGCTACAGTACCCATCGTCCCCAGGCCGAGGCACATCTTCCCACTTTGCCCCTCTCTAGGCCCCTGGGCGTTCTTCGACAATGAGGCCATCATTCTGTGAGAATCTATGTGAGAGAGTCCTCGGCCCAGGAGGCCACAGCGGGCGCAGTTCAAGGGGCTGAGCCTGGAAACTTCCAGGGACCACGTCCTGCATCCCCGCCAGGCCCAACTGGTCCCTACACCCTCCCCTGGGGGGGAATCTATTCCTCTGATTGGTCCCCATAACTGGAGGGAGAGGGAAATCTCGAAAAAGCATTCAAAGCCGTTCACTGGTTTTCACTCAAGCAGAAAAAAACTCCACCCATGCACCTGTGCACAGCAACGAAACAAGCACCTACAGGAAACGGTCCGACGTGAGCCCTACAGAGGCACCGACTAAAGTAAAGAGTCCACGTGGTCCCTGATACACTGCGGCAGCCAGACAGGCGAAGCCAAAGTCCCCTGGAGTGGGCTGGGGCTCCTGGGGAGATCTGAACCAGAGCCCCCATGGGCAGGGCTCTCCGTGCCCCAGACGGGGAGACCTGGTGGGCCCGGGGGTGGCTGTCTCCACCCTCAAATGAGCCGGGCGTTCAGATGCCAGCCTGCAGACACACACATGGACCGTCAGTCGACTTTCAGTGATGATGTGGGTGGGCCTTCCCCAGTCCTTTGGAGGCCTTCAGAGCAAAGACTGAGATTTCCTGGAGGAGAAATTCTGCCTCAATTTGTAGCACCAGCTCCTTCCTGAGTTCCCAGCCTGCCCTTCAGACTGCAGACGTGCCAGCTCCCACAGTCCTGGGAGCCAACTCCTTAAAAGAAACCTCTTAAATATATATATATCTCCATCCTGCCAGCTCTGCTTCCCTGGAGAACCCTGATTGATACAGCTTCACATGGGGGCCGGGGGCTGCGGCGCTACAGAGACCCAGGGACCCCAGGCTCCCGTCCTAGGAAGTGACATTGATTTCAACTCTTGGGCCCCACCTAATGCTAGGTGTTCTCCAAGGATGCCACCGACAGGAGCAGCCCGTATCCAAATCCAGCCCCCTCCCCGGCCTGCTAATGTCAGGGGAGCCATGGCAGCCCCTGTCCACACCAGCCGGGGGCCGTGGGGGTGGAAAGCAAAGGCCAGGGTTAGAACCACCTGGTGAAAGGCGCTTCACCAGCCTCCTGCACATTGACCGCCCCTCTGGGACCCAGGCTTCAGACCATGGATCCTTGAAACACGACAGGGACAGAGGTGAGGGCCCCGGGCAGGAGGTCCTCACAGGCCCTGAGAAGCCAGTGACCTAGTGTGCTGGCATTTATGATGTGAACGTAAAAGGGCGGCTCTGCAGGGTTACTCGTAACAAGTGACCCAATGTCATTTAGGTGACAAATGGTCAGAATCATTCCTGGTCAGAATTCCCTGGTGGTCCAGTGGGTAGGCCTCCACGCTTCCACTGCGGGGGGCCCGAGTTCAATCCCTGGTCAGGAACTAGGATCCCGCAAGCCACGTGGCGTGGCCAAAGAAGAAAGGAAAAAAAAAAAAAGAAAGAAAAGAGTCATCCGTTGTCTTCCAGCCAGACCCTCAAAGGTAAAGCTCGCTCCCACCCGTCGGGATGGCTACTGTCAAAAGACAGAAAACAAGTGTTGGCAAGGATGTGGAGAAACTAGAAGGCTTGTGTATTGCTGGTGGGGATGCAAAATGGTACAGCTGCTGTCGACAACAGCATTCAGGTTCCTCAAAAGAATTCCACATATGGGATTTCCCTGGGGGTCCAGTGGCTAAGACTCCACCCTCCCAATGCAGGGGGCCTGGGTTCCTTCCCTAGTCAGGGGACTAGATCCCACCCACACGCCGCAACTAAAAGATCCTGCGTACCACAGCGAAGATCCTGTGTGCTGCGACGAAGACCCGGCGCAGCCAAATAAGCAAGTAAGTAAATAAATAAGTAAGTAAATAAATATTTTTTTAAAATTCCACATAGAGCTACTATATGATCCAGCCGCTCCACTTCTGGGGATTCACCCAAAGGATCTGAGAGCAGTTACTGTATAACGGTTAGTTTTACGTGTCATCTTGACTGGGCCACAGCGGGCCTAGATATTTGGCCAACAATTATTCTGGGTGTTTGGGGGAGGGTGTTGCTGGATGAAGTTAACATCTGACTCAGTGGACTGAGTAAAGCAGATTGCCCTCCCCAGTGTGGGGGAGCCTCGTCTAATCAGCTGACGGCCTGACTAGACCAAAAAGGCTGAGTAAGAGGGAACTCCTGCTGCCTGATTGTGAGCTGGGACGTCTCTCTTTTCCAGCTTCAGACCCTGAGAAGCGTCAGCTTTTCTTGGGTCTTGAGTCTGCCGGCTTTTGGATTGAAACTTACACCATCAGCTCTCCTGGGCCTCCAGCTCGCCATGACCTCAGATCTTGGGCTTCTCAGCCTCTGTAATAAATCTCTGTGTGTGTGTGTGTGTGTGTGTGTGTGTGTGTGTGTGTGTGTGTGTGTGTGTGTGTGTGTGTGTGTGTGTGTGTGTGTATTGTGCAAGTGGGGCGCTGCTGTAACAAATAACTAAAAATGTGGAAGCAGCTTTTGAAGTGGGTTGATCCTGGGAGAGTTTTGAGGTGCATGGTAGGAATATAGATGTTAAAGGTTATTCCGATCAGATCTCAGATGGAAATGAGAACTTGTTACTGGAAACTGGAGGAGAGGTGATCCTTGTGATCAAGTGGCCAAGAGCTTGGCCGACTTGTGTCCTGGGGTTTTGTGGGGGGCACACCTGTGAGCCATGAACATGGACGTTTAGCCGAGGAGATTTCCAAGCAAAGTGCTGGAGGGCTGCTGACGGTAAAATGCAAAAAGATGGATGAATTGAAGGAGGAATTGTTTAGCAAGAAGGAACTGGAATGTGCAGATTTGGAAAGTCCTCAGCCTGTCCGTGGTGCAGGAAATGAGGAAGCAGGTTCTGAAGAGAACGCTGAGGGTGTGGCTGGACCATCACGTGATAACGAGGTTGCAGAATTATACGCGCATAGGTACTGCCAGTTTACTCGGAAGGGGGTAGAGTCGTAGGGTGAAGCGAGGGGAGGCTGTCGGACTTCTAGGGTTTAACAAGACGGCACGATAGAGCCACTCAATTGCGAACATGTGCTATTCTTCAAAAAGAGGGGAAAATGACCCCAAAAGTGAGTCAGAGAACATCAGGGCCACTGCCTTGGTTTCAACAGGTCAGAGAGCCTTTGCCAGAAGCCTTGGGGGTAGGATCACCCTGCCGCACTGTGTGGGTGACACTGCCGCCCCGACGGGCCTAGGGGACAGAATGCCGAACCGAAGAGGAGAGTTCTACGTCTTAAGGTCTGATCGATTCACCCCGATAGGTTTGGGACTTGCTTGGGACCTGTTGCTCTTTCCTACTTCCCGATTTTTCCCTTTTGGAACGGGAATGTCTACCCTATGTTTGACCCAATGTCGTGTTTTGGAAGCACATAACTTGCTTGGTTTCACAGGTTCATAGCTGGAGAGGAACTGGCCTCAGGATGACTCGTACCTGAAGTTTCACCCACACCTGACTTAGACAATATTTACATGAGACTTGGACTTGAGAGTTTGGGGGTGGTGCTGAAACAAATGAAGACTTTGGGGGCTGTTGAGGTGGAAGAATGTATTTTACATGTGAGAAGGACATGAATTTGGGGGCCAGGATGTGGAATGCTAAGGACTGGATGTTTGTGTCCCCTCAAATTCATATTTTGAGGCTCTAACTCCCCAAGTGACAGTGTTAGGAGGTAGGGCCTTCAGGAGGGGATGAGATTAGATAAGGTTATGAGGGTGGGGCCCCCATGATGGGTTAGTGCCCTTGTAAGACACACCAGAGAGCTTGCTCTCTCTGCCACGTGAGAACAAAGCACGAAGGTGTCCGTCTGCAAGCCAGGAAGACAGCTCTCCCCAGAACCTGACCACGCTGGCACCCTGATCTCAGACTTCCAGCCTCCAGAGCTGTGAGAAATAAATTCCTGTTGTTTAAACCACCCAGCCCATGGTATGTTGTCAGAGCAGCCTGAGCAGATTAAGACAGCAGGGACTCAAACAAATATTTGCACACCCATGTGCATAGCAGCATTAGTCACAATAATCAGAAGGTAGAAGCAACCCAAGTGTCCACTGAGGGATGAACGGATACATAAAATGTGGTATATACACAGAATAGAATATTATTCAGGCTTAAAAAGAAATGAAATTATGACACAGGCTACAACATGGATGAGCCCTGCAGACATTATATTAAGTGAAATAAGCCAGAGGCAAAAAGGACAAATCCTGTGTGATTTCACTCACAGGAGGTCCCTGCGGGAGTCAGACTCATGGAGACAGAAAGTAGACAGAGTTTCAGTTTTGCCAGATGTAAAGAGTTCTGGAGAGGGACGGTGGTGATGGTTGCAATGTACTTAATGCCGCTGAACTGTACCGTTAAAAATGGTTAAGACAGTAAAATGTGTGTTATCTGTATTTTACCGTAATTAAAAAAAAAAAGGTAGAAGTCCACCTGTGCGGATCAGAAGGGGAGAAGATCAAATACGAGAACACGGACCCACCCCGAACAGTCAGGCAGGTGTTAGGAGAGACACTGGGGCTTTGGAACAGCCATCCCTCCACAGGCAGGGGTTGGGGCTGGGGGTGGGGGGGATGACCCAGCCCTAAGGAGGGTGAGGGAGGAGGGGCCTGGGACAGCGCCCAGCTGAGCAGGGAGAACCTATCTAGTTAGCAGGATGGTCCCGCGCATATGGACCTATCTGTGGCTACTCGCCTCCGGGTAATCTTGTCCAGACTCCCGAGCTGTTGCTTCTGCTGGGAGTGAAGGTAAGCAGGCAGGCACCTTCAATCAGAGAGACAGAGACCGAGATGCCCCCCTCTCTAAGGGAGACGCCGCTCCCCACGGCTCACCTATTCCTACAGGCTGGCCCCAGCCGAAGCCTGACGGGGAGCTGGCAGACAGGTGCCGTAGAGGAGAGGGGCTCTGGCCTCAGGCTGCCTGGCTGCAAATCCCACAGCTGTACTAGGTGACATCAGGCATGACGCTTAATCCACGGGCCTCGGTTTTCTCAACTTTAAAATGGGTTTGGGGAACTTCCCTGGTGGTCCAGTGGCTCCCAAGGCAGGTGGCCCGGGTTCGATCCCTGGTCAGGGAACTAGATCCCACATGCATGCCGCAGCTAAGAGTCTGCATGGCACACCTACAGATCCCACGTGCCACAACGAAGATCCCACACGTGGCAACAAGGATCCACAACTGAGACCCGGTGCAGTCAAATTAATAAACAAATATTAAAAAAAAACGGGCTTGTTGTGGGGATTCGATGAGATTACGTATGTAAAGGTTTAGAGCAAAGCCCGGCACACGGTGAGTCCTAAAAATGTCTGCTGTTACTATTGTTGTTCACGTGCTTATTACTGACTACTTGTCTGTAAGCAGCGGACAGCTCGTTATAAAGGTCCCCTAAGCGCCCACGATCAACACACCATCAGAAACATACAAGCGCACACTGCACATCTGCGCTCCAATGCACACCCAGGACAGCTGCCGAAAATAACCTAAAAATGGACCCGCAACCAGCAATTCCGAGCTTATGCTTCCAAAGAAAAGCTTTAAGAGCTGCAGACTGAGTTACCGCAGCACGGAAGCCACAGGCGCTCTTCTGGCCAAAAGAACCGAGCCCACGATGCAAGTGAGAGCAATGCAAACTTGTATTTCTGGTAACTGGCTGACTGTTTCTCCCTGGATGATTTCAAGGCCAGGAAAGTCCTCTCCTGCAGGAAGCAGCCGCCTGCCTGTCCTGCTGCCTGCCCCATGCTTGGGCATCCCACGAAGTGTATGACGGGAGGATGGAGAGCGGGCTGGGTTTGACGGAGGCATCTCAGTTCCATCCAGCAAGCGTCTGGCTGCTGGTTTGATGCATAAAGAAGGCAGAAGGTTGGGGTCTGTTTTCTTTGGTTCCAGGCATACGATATCAATAATAATAAAATCAAGTTACGCCAAGCCCTTAAGTAGACACACTGTTTGTTCTAAGGGCTTGACATGGATAGAGCCTCTTTGAACCTAACAACTCTATGAAGTGGGCACCGTTATCTCTACTTGACATGTGACGAAACTGAGGCACGAAGAGGTTACGTAACTTGCCTGACATCGCACAGTAGTCAGTGCTGAAGCCAAGATATTATCAATAACTCAAGCCGTGCAGGGCCAGAATCTTGATCTGATTTTCAAGGCACAGAATGATGTCTGTAAATAATTTTGATTTTCATCACATGGCATTTTAAAAACAGTTAACCTGTAACAGAATCGCAGTTCGGACGCCTTAGTAGAAGAACAGCAGCACAAGGAAAAATGTGACAGATTGTTCTCGAGGGCTTGTGACAAGGCACGGGCAGCGTGCTGCGTCGGCTGAGTGACCACAGAATTCTCTGTTGTGAGAAGTGCAGGCAAATGCGCTTCCTATAAGGATGGACGCTGCCATTCACAGGTTCCTCAGGATCTGAAAGTGAGGACTGCGCCCTTCCCGGCTCACCTGTCCTCCTCCCCCACCTCCACACCCCCTCCCTTAACTCAACTTGCCTTCTCCCGTCTTGCTCTCAACACCGTCTCAGCAACACATGCCAAAGCCAGGCGTCTGGGCATGGCCATAAGGAAAGGCAGGTGTCCAACTCGAGGGGAAATGTCTGGAAACCCAGGACAGCAAGGACTCCCTTTTGGACTCACAGGCTCCTCCTGCACCCTCCTTTCTTCAGCCATCGCCAGGCTTCATGGGTGGACGCAGGGAGGGTGCTGGCGGGGGTACCGGGAGGAGGCACTCCTGGTCGGAGCAGTGAACGTGCCCCATCGGTCCACACCGCAGGCAGGATGGATGCGGTGGAGCGGGGGAAGGGCAGAGGCTGGCTGGGGACAGACTGGCGGGTCCTGTGAAGGATTCAGAAGGGAAAGGCTAAGGGAGGGGGAAGGGGAAGCTGGGACGAAGTGAGAGAGTGGCGTGGACATATATACACTACCAAACGTAAAACAGATAGCTAGTGGGAAGCAGCCGCATAGCACAGGTGCTTTGTGACCACCTAGAGGGGTGGGATAGGGAGGGTGGGAGGGAGGGAGATGCAAGAGGGAGGAGATATGGGAACATATGTATATGTATAACTGATTCACTTTGTTATACAGCAGAAACTAACACACCATTGTAAAGCAATTATACTCCAATAAAGATGTTTAAAAAAAAAGGCTAAGGGAGCCGGGGCTTCTGCAGAGAAAAGGGAAAGAGAAACCCGCGGAATGGAGAGGCGGCGGGGAGAAACCATAGGATGTGAGGGCAGCCACAGGAAGATCAACTCGCCAGGGGCTGGGCAGTGGGTGGGGGAGGACCCAGATGGCAGGTGGCCAGTTCTGTGGTCCACACCGGTCACCTGCCGGGGCCTCCAGGGAAGACGCGCGGAGCCCTTCTTGTCCCCTTCTCTCTGCAGAAGCGGGGCTGCGCTTCCCCGCCTAACACAGCCGCCTCAGGGTGAGGCTTTCACGCTTGTGGGTCCCCATTATTCTTGCCCCGAGGCACAGTCAGCACCTGAACATGGCTCACTTTATAAAGCCTCAGATGTTGCCTTGTTACTGACACGATGCATCTCAGGTGTTACAGCGGTCCGGGCAGCATCGACGGTTACAGTTTCGAAGGATGCGGGGATGCGCCATGAAGTCATGACCCTTTGCCGGTGCTGACGAGGTCCCTTCCGAGAGGCCAACGGAGTGTGGAGAACGAGGTCAGATGGAACCCGCTGCCCGCTGCCCCCAGGGGCTCTGCCTCGGTGACCAGGCTGTGGGGAGTCCTGAGGATGCAGGAACGTTGGCAAGGGCAATCCACGTCTCCCCAACAGCAGCATGCGGTGGGCAGGGAAAGGTGCCCCAGATGCCTCTCCACCTGGCAGGGCAACCACCCCGCAGCAAAACCCCCTCCTCCGCAAGCTTGCTCCCTCTTCCTCCTGGACTTGAATGGCCGAGGGCAAGGGCGGGGCTTTTGATCTGTTTCTGTAACTCAGAAATCGACACCTCAGATCGACTTGACTTCAATCCTTTTTTTTTGTTTTGTTTTGTTTTCTACAAAATTTGGTCCTTGAAGGATGTTTTCACAATCCACATATGACAACATAGCTCACAAGGAATTACGCTCGTAGAAAGATGAGGTTTGGGGACTCCACCTGGCATCACAGGAAGTACCACAGCAGAGCAGGACCCAGCGTCACGGGGAAGACAGCAGTCGGGGCTGCCTTGTTCACGAGAGGCTGGGCCCGGGGTCCAGGCTCCTTTGTGACCAGCATCTCGACACCTCAGGTCCTGGGCGTTTCTCCTCCCCCCACGTGTGTCCCAGCGGCCGCTGCCCACACCCCAGTACTCCGTGAGAGCCTGGAGGAAATGCACAGGGATGATGTCCTTCTAGAACCGCGAGCTCTGCCCCATCCTCATTCCCGTGTCTAGCCTCTGTGCGAGGGGGCCCGTCACAGTGGGAGTGCCCCCAATTCCCAGTGAGCCCCTCACTTCTGGCGCTTATTTCAACCCTCTAATCTACACCTGAATGAGGCAGATTCTCCCATCCACCCAGTCTCTGCATCCCCCCCACCAGCGATGCTTGTGGGCAGACATTGGACCACTGTCCTGTGGGCAGACACTGGACCAAGGTGACTGTCCCCTACAGACTCAGGGACACACTCCTCAGTGAGTAAGCGGAGGAAAGGTTCCGGCTGCAGCCATCCCGGGTGCCTGAAAATGGTCCATGTCTCGGGCCAACGGGCCATGCCGGATGCACACGGGGGCCTGGGCAGGTCAGTGCTGTGGTGCAGCAGCGGGTGCCCCCTGCTCAGGGTCCCACAGGTGGTGTGAGGTACCACCCCCTAACTGCACTGGGCACCTGCCTGTCGTCCCTCCCCAGGTCAACAAAGGAAGCTGACCCTGCACACCTACTATGTGCCAGGCTTTGTGTCAGACACTGGGGGCCCGGGTGAAACCCCAGTCCTACCCTCAAGGCTGTCCCGCAACCAGATGGCTGGAATCCCACACTGTCTCCTAACATGCTGTGCCCTCCGTGGGGCTTAAGGACCACCGTGGGGAAATGGAAGGAACAGGATGTGCAGTCAGGCTCACACGGCTGAGGGGGCTCGCTACAGCACCAGGAGCAAGGACAGACCCAGGGGAAGATTTGATGGAGGAAAATTAACTCGACAGGCAGGTAGGGGAGGAGAGTGCAAGGCAGTCTGGTTGGTCCTCGCTCAGACTTTCTGCTGATCTATTTCTACCCCTCCTGTATCAGGCAGCCCCCTCCAAAGAGTTTCCTGGAAGACTCCAGCACCATGTGCAGAACACCCTCTGTGGGCTCAAGTCACCCATCCATCCATCCATCTATCCATTCATCCATCCATCCATCCATTCACTCACCTGTTCGACCACCCTCCAGTCACCTACTCATCCATCCACCCATCCACTCTACCATCCATCCAATTGTCCACTCATCCTTCCATCCTTATATCCACCCACACACCTATCCAACCACACATTCACCCTCCCACCCAATCACCTATTCACTCACCCACCCATGCACCCGCCCATACAACCATCCCTCCACCCAGCCAATCGCCCACCCACTCAATCATCTACTCATCCACTCACCCAGCTACCCATCCACCCATCCACACACCCAAACACCTACCAACATACCCACCCACCCAGCCACCATAATCTGACGTCACCATTTGCCATGCCCTATGCCACGTAGCACTTAATCTGGTCTATTTTAAAGCTCTCCTTGGTCTGTGTAAGTTTGCATTCCATGTGAGGAAATGACCCTGTCTGAGCCCAGGTATCAAGTGGACTTGCATCCTTTTCCACCTGTCACCTGGCCCAGTGCTGAGCTCCAAGTAGATGCCTTCCTGCGAGGGCTGGAGGACGGGCGGCGCACACGGACCCTGGCACCTGAGTGTCAGTAAATCTTCCAGGGAGCTGGGCTGCCCCATTTGGACATTCCGCTCGGTCTCCTGGCTCTGGTGGTGGGCGGCCAGTGCCCTGGAGATGCTGTGGCCCTGCTGTGGTGCCCACGGTGGGCCCCGCTGCACCCCTCTGGGCTGGCGCTGGAGCTGGAATCAGGGTGAGGGAGAAGCTGCCTCTGTTCTCATCACTGGCGAAACTGTCATCTCCCGGGATCCGCAGCCAGAATGCGGAGGAAACCCACTCTCCTGCCCCGAATGAAGCATCCTCTCCTCCCCAAAGCCAAACGTGCCTCCCAACACAGAGCTATTTATAGGCGGCTCTGAGATCCTGACACGTCCTCGCCAAAACTGGAAAACAGCTCCACACAAAGACAACGACGGAAACCACGGGCTCGGCCCGTCCCCTTCTTTGGCTTTCCTTCCAGATGACACCATGTCCCCTACTCGAGACTCCAATGGTGAATCGGGAAGTGACTGACACCCGAAGACCCGGGAGCCTGGGAAGGTATCTTACTTCGAGCATCCTTCACGCATGCGGGGAGGGGACGGGGCCCCAGGCTCAGGGGGGTCAGAGGTCACGGACTCCACCAGACAAACGCCAAGGGAGTCTCCGCCGCCTCTAGGCTGGGCTCCGGACCAGGGAGGCCGCGGGCAATTCTGCAGGTTCCAGACGAATCCCCTGTGGAGCCGGGAGCCTCTGCAAACTGACGTGCCACCTGGAGGCTCAGGGACTCCACACCGAACTCAGCGGGGCTGCCTGGAGAGACCCCACTCGGCACTGGAGGCACTCGGCATCCGTACCACCGGAAGTGCCGGCGCCAGGGGCTTCCGGCGCTGAGCCAGACGGAGCAGCCGGGGCTGCGAGGGCACGGGCACGGGCAGTGCCTTGCTGGGTGACCCGCCTGCCTCCCTAGGTTAAAGGGGGACCCTGAGCATTCCTGGGACACCCGTCCAGGCGAGGCCTCTCCTTTGCTGGAACCCCAAGGCTGGGGGTGAAATGGCCTCCTCGTCCCCTGGCCCAGGAGTGAAGGGGACAGCCTGGGCGGTGGTCAGCCTTCATTGGGCAGTGCGGTGCTGTGGTCACGGCCACAGACTCCCCGGCGTGGACCCCTCTAGCACGGACACCGCAGACACGCTACCTCACCTCCTCCGTAACTGGGGATAATTTACAAGTCTAACCCTTCTGTGATGCTCGGAGGATTAAAATTGTCCACACTGATAAATGGCTCCCAGCACAGCCTGACGTTCCACAAAGAAAACTCCAGGCCCAGGCGGCTTCTTAGGTGAATTTTCCCAAACGCGTAAGGAGGAGCTCACACCCATCTCACCCAAATGCCTCCAGAGAATAAAGAGGGAGAACTTCCCCAGCTCCATGGACGAGGCCAACGTGGTCTCAGTGCCAGGGCTCCGCAAGGGCAAGAGTCACCTCTCCCAAAGACGCAGGAAATCCCAGGCGAATACGAGCAGATCAAATGCAGAGGTTTGTGTATGAAGGAGAGGACGTCACCATTATGTAGACTTATTACAGGAATAAAAGAGCAATCGGTATAATTCACCACATTAACGGAAAAAAGGTAACGTCGGTAGGATCGCTTGATGGTCGCAGCAACTGTTATCGATTTTCGTAAGTACGTTACCAGAAAGCATTTGATGAAACTTAATACTGATTCGTGATAAAACTTAACAGACCGGGAATAAAAGAGAACGTAATCTGCTAGCGCATCAGTGAAACATCTCACTGCCTAAGAAGCCTCCACAAAGCAAAACGGGTCACGGCTCCGAGGACCACTGATGTGGGCTCCCCGTGCCTTAAGTGGGGGTCCAGCTGGGCTGGTGGGTCCGATGACCTCACCGCGTGTCTTGGCATTGACCGAAGCCCACGTGGTTGCTTCCACCAGGCCTCCTGGCCTCAGCAGACACGACTCCCTTCCACGGTGGCCTCAGAACAGTGTTCCACCTGGGTAACATCTAGAGCTGCCAAGCCTCCAGAGGGCAGGCTCCGGAACCCCACTCTGCAGCACCACTTCTGGAATATTCTACTGGTCAAAGCACACGACCAGAGTCAAGGCCCGAGGGGAAGTACACTCCACCTCTTTGGGGAGGGGCTGCAAGTCACCGTGGCCACGCTTCTCAATCTCCTACAATTCCATTCCGCACTGCCTGGTGACCACAGCCTGGGCACATTCACCGGTCCCCACGGGGGTGTCTCGTCTGTGCTTTTGCACCTGAAACCAGGCGGAAGCCTCAAAATTCACACAGCCATTCAGAATTTGTCTCCAGACTCCAGAGCCTACGCTCCTAAGTGCTGCACATGGTGTGTCAGGTTAAAGTTGTTTCAGAGCAGGACACGAGCCTCTGTCACTTACCTCCCAGGGAGGCTGGGGCTCAGCCCCAGAATTCCTCCCTGCTCACATGGAGATGCTGAACCCGCAGTTGGTGCTGAGAATTCTTATTTATGGAGAAAACCTCTCTTCGATGTTCAGAAGTTGCTGACCTGATCAACACGTGAGGTCAGACTCGATCTAGCTGGTCTACTTCTAGCTGTGGCAACACCAACCAGGGAGAAACCTCCCAGGCCCCGGGAAGGGGACCGCAACCCCCAACCCCTCTGATGCAGAAGAGACCCTGTGCACGGTATTATCCAGTCCTCAGTGGTATAAAATATTCATGACAGTCAAGGGAAAAGCAGCCATAAGAGAGGCATAAAAGTCTACCACATGCATGAAAGAATGAGAAATGATTCCTTCCCATGGACCCAAAGTACAGCCCCTCTCCCAGATGGGTTTGCCAACAAAATGCAAATTTCTCCTTTGAAATAGCAATGGCTTTGAAGGACACCGTTTGCTCCCAGGAATCTTGCTAAAAAGCAAACAGTTCGTCGTTTGCAAAAAACAAACAAAAAAACAAAACTGCCTTCATGAGGGCAGCTCCCGATGGGACCAACAGGTTGGAGAGGCGTGAACCCAAGGGGGACGTAGGACTTTTCTACTTGTCCCCTCAGTCCCCCTGACTCACAGGGCAGAATGAATGAAACAACTGTATGGTGAGAATCTGAGATTTCGGGGATTACAGACGTTCCTAGATTGGCTTCTACCATGCTGTAATAAAGATGACTACAGTGGTCAAACTAATAGCAACAACGATGGCTCATGCTGACTCAACAGGCATGCTCACCCGAGCACCTAAATGCAGTTATCTGATTTAATTCTCACACCTGGGAAGGAGAGCTACTGTGACTCCTGTTTCCCAGATGAGGGAACAGGCTTTAAGAGCTCCAGGAAGTTAGGTGTGTACCTTTCATACAGGTAGACCTTGTCGTCTGATCACAAAGCCTGGGGCTATGATGCAGTGCTACGTACATGGCCTCGCATGGCTCTCACCCCAGAAAATTCTCCTGCACCTGGGCTTAGGCAAGGACCCCTTGCCTGAAAAGAGGTCCGGGAGAGATTAATAATGAGATCTGATTCAGAAGCAGAAATTCAGCACCATTTTCTGCAGGTCAGCGACCAAAGAGAGGAGTAACGGTTGAGGCCACCGGACACCCGTTAGCGGATCAGCTTAGGCCACCCTAGTAAGTCCCACAGCCTGGGAGGCTCAAACCACAGACATTCCCTGTCTTCAGTCCTGGAGGCTGGAATCTGAGACCCAGGTGTGGGCAAGGCTGATCCTCCTGAGGCCTCTCTCCTCAGAGTGTAGATGGCCATCTCCTCCCTGTGTCCTCACGGGGTCGTCCCTCTGTGTGTGTCTGTGTCCTGGTCTCCTCTTCTTATAAGGACACCAGTCCTACGGGATTAGGGCCCCACCCTTGTGACCTCATTTCACCTTAATCACCTCTGTAAAGACCCCTCTGCAAACATAGCCACATTCTGAGGTCCTGGGGGTTAGGACTACAACATAGGGATTTGGAGACACAATTCAGCTTAGCACAAGAGTACGGAGAATCTCTTTACCTTCCTCCCAGACACGTACGTTCGCCTGGCAAAGACCTGGATCAGACATGATGGGGGCACACGATGGCTTGAGAATCCCCTCAACATGGTCGGTTTTTAGGGTGCATACGGGGGGTGTGGGCTGGGGCTACTGTCACAGTGGAAACACAGGAGCAGAAATTGCTTCCTCTGTCTTATCTTTACACAGAGCCTTTATCCCCTCCACCCTCAAGGTTTCCTTAGGAAAAATTTCAAACACACCTAAGAAGTTGAAGGACTACAGCAATGAAAATCAACACACCACGTAATACAGCTGGGTTACACGATGGTTTCCACGTTGCTTGGCGTGGCATGTGTACACGCACCTGTGTGCGCAATCATTTCTGGCTAAAGCATCGTGACGCTTTTCCTTCTAAATTATCGCAGTATCTGCAGAGATGAAAGACATTCTCTTACACGTACTGTCACAAATGGAAGATCAGCCTTCACTTCCAAACATCCTGTCATAACCATTCCATATGTAGAGTTCTCCAAGGGCCTCTATCCCTGCAAGTTTTAAAGTGTTTTCATTTAGGTCAAAGTACCTATATCGAAATGCAAAGAAGGTACGTGTACAATTTGCTGAACGTATGTAAACCCACGTAACCATCACTCCTGTCAAGAAAGAGAGCATTTCTGGATGGAGCTGGAGACGACCACATTGAGTGAAGTTAAGTCAGACAGAGAAAGACAAATATCAGATGATATTACCTTTACGCGGAATCTAAAAACAATGATACAAATGAGCTTATTTACAAAACAGGAACAGGCTCACAGACTTGGAAAACAAACTTATGGTTACCAAACGGGAAGGGTGGGGAGGATAAATTAGGAGTCTGGGATTAACAGATACACACTACTGTATATAAAACAGATAACCAACAAGGACCTACTGCATAGCACAGGGAATTCTACTCAATATTCTGTAATAGCCTATATGGGTGAAGAATCTGAAAAAAAACAGATACATGTATATGTATAACTGCATCACTTTGCTATACACCTGAAAGTAACACAACATTGCAAATCAACTATAGTCCAATATAAAATAAAAAATTAAAAAAAGGAATAGAGCATTTCCGTCACCCCCTTCTAGTCAATTTTCTCCCTCTCCCTCGCCAACTGAGACAACAGGTGACCTCACATCGCTTATGTCCGCGTGTTGAATGCCACACGCACGAAATCCTATGTTACATACTCTTTGCGCCTGGTTTCTCGTGCTTAGCTTCCCGCTTACGAGCATCACTCATCCTGTTGGGTATCATAGCTTTGGTTCTCTTGTTCATAACCTCCCTAGGGGCGCGATGGCTGGTGATGGGGTGGTGCAGCTCTAACTTCACAAGAAACTGCCTTCCTTCCAAGATGGGGCTGCTGTTCTGTGTCCCCACCAGCAACACCTGAGAGCTCTAGTCACCCCACATTCTCACCGACATTTGGTGTTGCCCATCTTTTTCATTTGGGCTATTTTCGCACTTTTAAGTTATATTTTTAAGATACATTTATCTCCCCCTCCCCTTTTTTTAAACCTCATCACTGCTACCTTTAAAATAAAATGAACTCATATGGTATTTGTCCTTCTCTTTCTGACTGACTTCACTCTTAGTACGATAATCTCTAGTTGCATCCATGTTGCTGCAAATGGCATGATTTCGTTCTTTTTTATGGCTGGGGAGTAAACATGGCACAAATGAACATATCTACGAAATAGAAACAGACTTGCAGACTTAGAGAACAGACCTGTGGTTGCCAAGGGGGAGGGGGGAGAGGTGGGGGAGGGAAGGACTGGGAGGTTGGGATTAGCAGATGTGAACTATTATATGTAGGATGGATAAACAACAAGGTCCTACTGTAGAGCACAGGGAACCATATTCAATGTCCTGTGATAAACCATAATGGAGAAGAATTTAAAAAAAGAACGTCTCTGTGTGTATAACTGAGTCACTTTGCTGTACAGCAGAGACTGGCACAACATTGTAAATCAACTCTATTTCAGTAAAAAAATATATATAAATAGAATTAAAATAAAATGAACTTTCCATTTTCCACAAAGTTGGAAAACACGATGATTCCGAGACTCAGACCAAGAAGTGAAAATCTCAAGCTCGCTGAAGCCACTGCTAACACAACGACTGCACCTGCAGCTTCCACAGGGCCAAGGAGTGTGAGGAAAGAACGGCCACTGCTCTTTCCCCAGAAACACCATTTCTCAGCCCAAAATAACAAAAGTGAGGATGGCGGTAGCAGGGATCAGTTTCTGAAGGTTGTGATAATACTTCCAAGTTGACCTTACACACACCAAGAATATTTTACTTTATTCAGTGATGTGAAGCAAGTTTGACAGATGAAACCGTATAAGCTAAAATCGTGCTTGTGTGGTAATACAAGGCTGTAAATAAAAAGGGAGCTAGTTTGGTCTTTGGGAGGAATTTTACTTGCTCCCCTTCTACAAGAAACAAATAAACAATTTCACTAAAACAACTGTCACGTGGCACATGGGGGAAAGATTTCTGAGATGTGAACCAACGTTTTCCCGTCAAAACCCAAAGCTCTTTGGTGGAATGTGCCCTGTGTCTTTCAGCTCTGCTCCCCAGCTGCTGTGGTCTCATTAGAGATCTTTAAGGCAAGTTCCAGGTTCAGTCCACTGTCTCCCCCACTTCTCCAGCAAAGAAACGGAAAAGGAAATAAAACACTCTTTCCTTGTCCCCCTCTTCCCCTCGCTCCAACTCCTCCTGGTGTGTTTATAAATAAATACAGGCTGGGTCACGCCCTTTAGACAAAAAAGCCATCAACTCATCATTAATCCCAGTGCCACAGAAGAAATTTATTACATAAAGACAGTTTTCCTCCTTTTCCTTCACACACCCTGAATTACAGCTCCTATGATTATAACTTTGACCACTCAGGGAACAGTATACGGTACCCAGAGGATTCTATCTGCTAAATACATGGGATGGATGTGAATTAAATTCAACACGACTAAATAACATAAAGTTGCATTTTAATACCTTTAGGAATAAAAAAAAAACAGCAATGAATCACAAGACATTTACTTTATTAGGAGAAACGTGGGGGTGGTGATTTCAGTTATTTGTAAACGGCAGGTAAAGTTTGGAACAAAGCAAAACGCGGAGGAATGAGCGGGGAGGGAGAAAACGGGGGGAAAGATAGAAAAGAAGAGGGGCAGGTTCCCTAAAGGAGATTTCATTTGAGGAATGAGCGGGGAGGGAGAAAACGGGGGGAAAGATAGAAAAGAAGAAGGGGCAGGTTCCCTAAATGAGATTTCATTTGAGGAATGAGCGGGGAGGGAGAAAACGGGGGGGAAGATAGAAAAGAAAAAGGGGCAGGTTCCCTAAATGAGATTTCATTTCAAACCACTAAAAGCAGAAGCCAAGGACTCAAATGCTCCCACTTTGGGGTCTGGGGTCTAAAAGAGATGATCCCGTGCTTGGAGGTTGGTGCGTTTTAAACCCCACCCCGGAACTCACGCTGAAACACAGCCCGCAACGGGTCTTTTCCCGGGAAAAGGAATTGTACGCGCCCGGGTCCCCGGTTTAAGTTCTGGCTGCCCCCCCCTCCTGCATCTGTGGCCCAATCAGAGCAGCCCTTTCATTTCCACCCTGAAAACACCGCTCGGTTTAACCACACACTCACCTAAGTGTTCAGGTGATGCCCACCGTGCTGCGTTAGGGAAAGCAGCCGGCATCGGGATGCTACCGTTAGAGCAGCCACGTGAGTGCTCATTGCTTTTAAATTAACCCACTTTGTGACTGAACATATTTACACGGGGGACTTCCCTGGCAGTCCATGGTTAGGACTCTGCACTTTCACCGCCATGGGCCCGGGTTCGATCCACGGTCAGGGAACTAAGATCCCACAACCCGTACAGTGTGGCCAAAAAAAAAAAAAAAAGAGTTTCACGTGACAGCATGTTTACACTGGCACAGCCGACAGAGGAAGTCCTAGCGGTGGACGGTTTACGTCGGGAGCCCCGCCGGCCTGCCTGCCTGCTCCGGGCCTCTGTTTGGGGACCTAGAGACGTGCCCCTGCTTGCACAGAGCCACGGGCACAAGGACATCTTCCACTTCACACTGATTCTCCCTGACTCCCTGGCTCTCTTCTGGGCACAGCCTGCCGGTCACCAGGGGAGTGACCAGCTCCCCAAGCCAGGGCTAGAGGAAGTTCTCCCCACCTGCACACCTGGGGCCCAAGAAAACCCAGAGTGAGACGGAAAACTCTGAGCTGGCACCGAAATGCCCCTCCAGACAACCATCTTGTAAGCAAACGTGAAATGACAAGTCTACGAAAAGGAAGAAAATTCTGTTGCTAAAAGCGTCTAGGAAGCTTCGGGGTCAGAGGGCCACTCACTTTTTCAACAAATGTTTTTGAAGTCTAGTCGGTTTACAGTGTTGTGTTCATTTCTGCTGTACAGCAAAGTGATTCAGTTATACACATATATATTCTTTTTCATATTCTTTTCCGTTATGGTTTATTACTTTAAAATGCCCTTTATCCGCTGTGATCTGCGCACTGGCTTCCGCCTCCTTCATCTTAGCGATGGGCTTCGGGGGGCAGCTGGGTGCTCCCCGCTATTGGCTGATGCTTACAGTCGCCTCTGGAGGGTCTCTAGGTACTGCTTCTTGCATGGCAAGTCCGTCCTTGATACTATGGGTCAAAATATGGATGTCTTCTTTTAAAAGCAGACCTTGGTCCCTTGGAGACACTTTCGCTGCTACTGGGAACCTCATCTCAGATGTGCACGGCTGCTGTTCCCAAATCTGCTGGCACGTGTTGACAGACTGTACCCCACCCCCAAATCCCTTAGCAACGACATCCTGGTGCCTCACATTTTCATTCTTTCGGTTATGATTCATGGTGCCGTCTGTGGACACATAAGGAGAGACAATGATCCTAGAATAGCTCTGAGGCATTCGTTCAGCAGAGCTGCAGCCCACCGCTGGGGAGGCCCCGGTCCACGGAGGGTGCTGCCACGGGACACGGGACCCAGCAGGTTGGAGCAGAGGGTCTGGGGTGCTGGGCCCACCTCTGTGACATCACCGGCCCCGGCCGTCCTCAGACCCCGAGAACACCCAGAGCGTGGCCTCAGAGTCCGGGAAGGAGAGGAGCCCCAGGAAGGCTCCCCCGCACGGGGCTGCCACCCTGCCTGCCAGGGCAGAGGGGGTTGGGGGCTGCGAGGAAGGAGCCCAGCTCGGGGGGAACAGGAAGGCTGTAAACCCAAGGGCACGCTGCAAAGCCTTCTGGACTATTTGACTAATTACGCTTGAGCGAGTCACAACTTTTTAAAAACTAGACTCCATCACGTTTCTTGTATCCCCTTTTATTTCAGAACGTGCACCTGGACCGTGGACCCCTAAGTGATGTGCTGCGTACATTGGGCCTCACTGCATGCTCTCTACCAGACACTTGCCCTTCCTCTCCAGAGCCGATGTGAATGGGGAGGTCTATGTACTTTCTGCAGGAAAGGGTTAAAGAACTAATGGTGATGCCACCCTCTGTGTCAGTGGTTTGCCCAAAGCCATTGAAAGGCGAGCTGGACGCCCTCCCATAAATCCTGCAGGACAAAGGTCCCCCTCCACTGCTCACTGCTCCCCAGGCAGAGGGCAGACCGGAGCTGACATGCCCCGGCCTCCTGGAACCTTTCCTGCCGGGTGTCATCCTCAGGGGTGCAGCTCTGCAGAAGGGTCGGAGGACATGGGAACAACCTAGAAGGGATGGGGTGGGAGCTGGAATAGAAGGTCCCTGCCCACGTCCCCTCTGCTGACTTGTCACACGGTCACAGAGTGGCCGGAGGCATAAACATCCTTGGTGCTTCCTGAATGCAGGGCTGGCAGAGACCAGAGATGCTAAATCCTCCATCGGCTGCACACACACACACACACACACACACACACACACACACACACACGCCCCGCCGCCCTGTCCCTCCCCCGGCACAGCAAGCTGCAGAAGTGGTTTCCAGAATTCTAATGGAGCCTGAGTCACTGGCAGGAGAACAAGGATATAATTATCCACGTGTGTCATTCACACAGCAAGGGTCCCCCGCCCCCCACCCCCCGCCGCAGCCCGCACACCGTTCCGCATCTCCCTGCTGTCCCCACTGAGGTTTGAAGGAGTGGCTGTCTCTCCTCCGAGCCCACAGGTGTGCATGCCCGGGGCCAGCAACTTGGGGAGGGGTGAGCCGGGACCAGATGGAGTCCAGGGAGAAACAGGCCCAGCAGCTGGTGCAGGGGTGCCAAACCTCCCCCTCAAGGAGCAGGGCTTCATTTCTAAATCCCCAGGTCCCTGGGGTCTGGTGCAGGGGTGTGTGTGCGTGTGCGTGTGTGTGGGAGGTGTGAGTGTGAATGTGTGTGTATGTGTGTGTGTGGGATGTGTGTATGTGTGTATTTGTGTGTGTGTGTCTGTGTATGTGTGCGTGGGGTGTGTGTATATGTGTGTGTGTGTGTGTGTGTGTGTGGGGGAGGTGTGTATGTGTGTATTTGTGTGTGTGTGCGTCTGTGTGTATGTGTGGGGTGTGTGTATATGTATGTGTGTATTTGTGTGTGTGTGTCTGTGTATGTGTGCGTGGGGTGTGTGTATGTGTGTGTGTATGTGTGGGATGTGTGTATGTGTGTATTTGTGTGTCTGTGTGTGTCTGTGTATGCGTGCGTGGGGTGTGTGCATGTGTGTGTGGCCGGGGACTCAGTACACCAGGCCATTACTCTGGGCTGCTTTGCTTCGTTTTTATTAGTAAACAGGGGATGGGAAAGCAGTGTGACAGCGGGGAAGTGATTAGGAAGAACCACTCTGCAGCAGGGCAGCGGGAGGGAGCCAGTCCCCACGCCAGCCTCAGAGGTCCCAGCAGTCCCGCCTGCTGCAAAGGAGATGGGGGTTAAGGTCGCACCTGGTGAGCTCTGGAAGCTGTCAAGCCAGCCCACACTTTAAATTGTTTCACTGTGAGAATCAGGAAAGAAAAGCAAGTGCTGAAACACAGGCGCCCACCCACCTTCCATGACGAGGGCCAAGTCGGCAGGAGAAAGGAATCTCCAGCCACACGGCCGGCACGCTGCTCAGTGGCTGGGAGGGAACTTTGGGCAGAAAGGTCACTGGGGGCTCCTGACGGGGCTCCTGCATCAGCCCTGAGGACATGAGTCAGATGTGCTCCTGATACATCATCACAACGTTCCTCTCTCCAGGGAGAGACGCCAACAGTACCAATTCCACTGACACAATTACATCCTAGAACCACCAGGCCACCAAGCACTCCTAGTTCATCACCCACGTCGGGTACAGCACAGGTGGCTCTGGCAGCAGAATAGTAATCAGGGGGAAAAGGGCCAAAGGCTGTGTGGTATTTTAAAACATTCGTCAAAAGCAACCAACTATTGCTTGTAACTGACAGTTTCCAAAGCTATGGAAACACAATACAGTGGCCAGGCAGGGAGACGACCCTGCTTCTGGTTCCAGGGTGTAGTTTACGTGCTGTGTGGCTTTGGCTATGTTAATGAACATCTCTGAGCCTCAGTTTCCTCATCTGTAAACAGGAGGCATAACAGACTCTACCTCACAGGTATCTTATCAATTAAAGTGAGACAGTGCTTGTAGATTATTAGCAGCACTGCTCAATAAGCACTCAATAAATGGTAGGTACTTAATAATTATTATTTTTAAAAGCATTCTCTGTACACAATGGAAGAATGTGTTTAAAAAAATTATTACCTAAGGGGGAAAAAGAGAAGAGAATAGAAAGGAGAGGGGGGAATGCTGGACTTCTTTGTATTTACTTTGTTTTATAGATTTAATAAGAGAATGATGCAAACATTTTATATAATTATTAAAAATTTAAAAAGCAATCCTTAAAAATAAAAATAAATAAACCTGTATGTGTATACAGCTGGTGGCATAAACAAGTAGAGAAAAATGACTCCGAGTGACTTTTAAACCCTGTAATTTGATGGCACGTCCCTAATGAGAGCTACTCTGATGACAAAACCTAACTGCAAATGAAAGTCCTAAGGCATTTGAGCTTGACATTGTTGGTGGAAGCGCTGGTGTGATGACCGGGCGAATCCTGCGTGTGCCTGTGGAAGAAACCAGGACGAGAATGATGTTGCTGATAAACTTTCAGTTTTGGGCATGGCAGCAAGGAGACACAGAGAGAGGTTCAAGGAGATGAGGTAAAAAACTTGTCCTCAATTTGGATCGGCAAATCAGAAGACTCACCATGTACAGCATCTTTAAAATAAGCCCCTCCTTGGCACTTAGAATGTGGTCCCTAACACCCATGTGCAATAAAAGGAATGAGGCATCCCCGGAAAAATGGCTGATGTCACGTCCGAGACAAGAAGTTTACTGGAGGAGCGTGAAACATCTGGCCACACCAGGAAATAGGGAAGCTATCAAAGACTATGGGGTCAGGTCAGAAGGACTCAGGAAGGACTCAGGACCCGCACAGACGGGTATGGTGAAGTCACTAGAGGCAGGTGTACGCTCCTGCCAAGAAGAACAGAAGAGAATAAACAAACACAACGCAACAGCCATCTCTGTAAAGCAACAGGGAGCTGCGGATGTGACAGAGACCAGCGTGCCAAGTTCTGAGAGGGGACGGCAGCAAGAAGTGAGCTGACATCCTAGAGCTGTCTATCCCTGAGATCACCTACACATTCCAGTCTCATTAACACGGCTAAGACCCTGCAGGCCAATCCCTGCTGAGTGCAGAGAAATCGGTGGAGTTTTTAGCCGTCAAGTAAGGCTTCCAAACAGTCAGAACTGCAGACCTGACTGACCAAAGTCTGGGTGGGAAGGAGGGGTGGGAAACTGAATGAGACATCGAGCTGCTGCCCTTTCAAGACGTTTAGCAAACTCTGAGACTGCGAGGGACAGAGGGCTAAAAATCTATTTATGAGAATTGGAGTGCAGGACCCACCAGGGGGAGGGACATGTAGGCACACCAGGCTCTCAGTTGAGGGCATCTTAGGGCTGCATTTCAGAAGAAAGGGAGAGCCAGAGGATAACAGGAGAACGAATGCTCAGAAAACTGCAACCCAGCCTTGACTCAGACCAGCCTCTGACCAGATGAAATGAAAAGCCCCAACTCTGTTGACCTTGCAGAAGAGAGAGTAATCCTCCCTGGAGGAATATAACATTCCCTGGAGTCCCTATAGTTTTATAAATATACGCAAGGCGTATGCTCTATAAACAACTACTAGTCATTCCCAGAGACAGTACTAAGGGCTGCAGAGACGGTGGTGAAAAACAGAAAAAAACCGTCGATAGAAACAGACCCATGGATGGTCCAGGCATTAGCGTGAGCAGCTGAGAACTTTGCAATAATTAATATCTTCCAGAAAATAAAGGAAAAACTAGAAAAAAATAGCTGAAAAGATGGGAGAATTCTGCCAGATAACTGAAATGCACAAAAAAGAATCATTGTAAACTCCAGACTTGAAAATACAGTATCTCTAGTTAAGGACCTGCAAGGTGGATTTAGGATGAGGTTATCCATAGAAGATGGATAAGGAAATTGGAAAACAGGTCAAAAGAAAATGCACAAACTAAAGCACAGAGAGAAGAAGCAATTGAAAATATGGGAAGGAGATATGTAACTCACGTTGTGTATCAGTCCACCTAGGAGAGAAGACAGATAATGGGGCAGGGGTACCATCTTACATTAAGCCTAAACCAATGAAACACGTAAACCCAGAGTCGTATGCGTCTCAAGCAAGATAAATACAGGAAAAACTACATCCAGGCCCACAGATTCTCAAAACTAAGGACAAAGAGAAAGTTTCCAAAGCAGCTATAGCAAACGACCATTTCTACAGTGACGGTGGCAGAATTCTTTTCAAAAGAAACGCTGAAAGAAAACAATGGCCAGGGTAGAATCTATACCTAACAGAAGCATTCTCTAGCAACAAGGCTGAATCAAATCGTGTTCAGGAAAATCAAAGCAGAGAGTCCACCTCTAGCATGAACTCGAAACGGGATTCCTTCTAGCAAAAGAAAAGTGGTCCCCCCAAAAACCCCAGAGATTCAGGAAGAAACGAAAACAGCAAATGGGAAATAAGTGAGCAAGGGAGAAAGAACCCTCACATTCACGGGTGTAAAATTTCTAAATGTGTCACCAGAGCCAGGACACGATGAGGAGAAAGCCGACTTGGTGACGTAAAGAATAAACAAAACACGGCAAATTTTTCTGAGCTGAAAAGAACTATAAGCAAAGTTAAAGGAAAGGATTAATTTGAAAAAAAATCTATAACCTATGATTGGTAAGAGGTACAGTACCTATTATATTATTATAAACCTACAACAAAAAGGCTCAAACCCCAACCCCCAAACAGGCAAGACCCAATGAGGAATCTTCATACCAATGAGTCAGCGGGTTGCCAAGCAGGTGGTAAAAACCATCAGAGGAAGGAAAACGTGGCGGGGCGGGCGGGGCTGATGAGAGACGTGGGGTTCATGTCTCTGGACAGGGGCTGTGTGTATGACAGTGCAGGAGGGAACAGCTGGGGAAGCGGTCCCCACACGAATGCCTGCCCGGATCTAGGCTTTCGCCCACATCCCTGAGCACTGGCATCATTGTATTTGAACCCTGACCAGCTTAGCCAGCGGCCCTTCTTCCCTCCCAGCCTTTGGCATTCAGCCTTGAGAAGGCAGACGCGCCCGTCACTGCCCAATGACCATTTTCACAAGTGCCGGGAGACACAGCGGAGAGCCCTGCGTGTGGTCAGTGGGTCCAGGAGACACGAGGCTGGCTAGTTACCCAGCGGGTCTTGGGTGCTGCTGTGAAACGCTGGTTTTCAGAAGTGTGAGGGTCACTGCCCCTCCCACCCTCGCTCCTGGAAAAGGTGTGGCTGAGCCCCCCTGGGTTCCTGGCTGAAGATTTTTCCATCCTTCACGTGGCTTCCGTGGGCAGCCACACCAGAAAAGTCTCACCCAGGAAGATGTCAGCATAGACAGCTCACGATTCTAAAAGTCCACCTCGAGATTCTGGCCTGGGTAGGTTGGAGATCACCCTCTCTTTCACGTTCTTTCTTTCCTTCCTCCCACCCCCATCCCATGCACACAGGGAGGCCGAAGTCTTCTTGGAGAAGTGGCACCCATCACAGGCAACTCTGGGGTTGCCTTCTGTCTCCCCCAAAACTCAACGCTTTGGGGACACTGTGTCCTCGAGTTTCTGTTCTGTAGCCGTCGCCCACCCCCAATCCTACAAGTTCAACCGCACCTTTCTCCTCCTACCACCGTTCTGCCCCCCAGGAGGGCGGATTCTTGACGAATGGAATTTAACACCCTTGCCCACTCCAGGCTGTTGCCTTAAGCTTCCTTCCACCGGTGGGTAAGGAAATGTACAAAGTCAGCTACGAGATGACGGTCCACAGCCCAGAGGGAAGGTGTGAGGGGTTTCACGGTGGGGGGGGGGGCACTATTTACATCTGCATAAATCAGAAGCCTTAGGCCGTTTCTGTACCTTTAAGAAAGAAGTGGTTAAGTAGATGCCCCGTTTCCCCAGGGACTTCACGGAATAAACATGTCTAAGGTATCCTGCTGGGCTGAGCCCAGGCTAAGAAACACACACTTTATTGAAGACAGCCCACTGGAGTGAAGAAAACCCTTCTAATGCTTGCCCGTGAGGTGCCTGACGGCTATAGAACTCTCCAGGCCGCTTCATAAGGAAACAGCCTGTTCACGGAATGTGTCCTTTCATCTTTTGCGCAAAATCTCTGCCCCACTTCCTGCACCTACAGTCAACACCAAGCAGAAATCTTGAAACGTCCCTGGGCGAAAGCCAGATACTTAAAACCTGTAGAAAAAAAACATTTGAGGCAGATCATTGCTGCCTGTATGCCAGTGTTAGGGTTCACGTATAAAAGCAAACCTAGGCTACACACCCTGCAGGTCGAGCCCAGTGGGAAGAGAGGCTGGGTTCTCAACAGGTGAGCGGACCGAATATGACGTAACCGTGAACCTGGGGGAGCTGGGTTCTTCCCTGCTTGCCCGGCAAGGCGCACGAAGCAGCAGCTTCTCACAGTGCTGCATGCAGACACGGTCCCGTGTCATCCCTCACGGTGGTTATGACCTGTGAAATCGCTGTGAACGCTGACTTAGAGGCCCTTGAACCAGGGATCCTAGCGGAGATAAGGGCTGGGTTCCTGCAGGCTCATGGTGACATTTTCATCAACCGATCGTGACATAGCCTTGCTTTACGTGTGTTTCTGTTGAAAGACACCTTATTTAATACGTACTGTTAATTCATTAACACTGAACTCACAGCCAGCAGCACCATCGCTTACGCCTGGACAAAGCTTACCTAATGCATGTATTTCTCCACAAGGCATATTGCAGGCTTCGTGCACTTAGGACACTGGACAGCTCTTCAGTACCACAGCTGGGGGCAAGTTTATGCAGCACCACCACCAACAGAAAGCACAGAACTGTGGAAAGGGCGGCAAGTTTTTTGACTGTGAGAAGTGCTGCAGGTCCCTGATGAAATGGGGCATCTATTTAACCACTGGGGGTTAAACATAAATTTTACTGAGCCGGTGAATTCGCAGATACAGAATCTGTGAATAACGAGAGGGACAGCACGGAGGTTTTCCGAATCCCCTAGTCTGGCCCATCCTGCTAAAAGGAGACATCTCATCCTCACTTTCTGCCATGAAGCACGAGTCTCTCTTCTGTCTCCTGGTTGGCTCCTCCCCACCTGCTGACAACACTAAGAGAGGTACAAACCCGTGACCAGAACCCCCTGCTCCATCGTGTGGCTGGGAAGGGGCGCCCCAGGCAGGCACACAACCTATGTTTGTTAAGCCATCTCAATACGTTAGCTTCTTCTTTTAAAAAAAAACAAGGACTCACAATAAGAAATAGACTCAGAAGAAACACATGGAGACAAAGGATTCTTTGTATCTATTTTATAAACAATAATACTTCCCATAGTGTTAAAATAAAAATCCCTGAATGCTGACTCTGAATGCCGTTTAAATATTCATGAAGATTCTGAACTCTATCTGCAGAAGAGATTTCACAATATTCCCTTTAGGCTGTCCTTCTTCCTACGTGTCCTGGGTCACTTCACCCCCTGGTGTGTGTGCGAGGCGGGCTTTTCCCATGGGACTGATGAATTTGGTCCGAGGTGGAAGCAAGGGGAGCAAACAGGGGAGGGAGTATGCAAGTCAGTGTGGGAAGAGACTCTGACAGCAGGCCACTTGGGAAGTAATGAGCTCCCCATCTCTGAAGGGGTTCAAGTGAGGGAGGGCAAGCTCTTAAGGATGTGATAATTGCCATTAAGATGCAGGGAGTGTCCAGGTGGTCTTCAAGACACTTCCACACCATGAATCACACGCTCTGAGACTCAGATGAATAAGGATATTCCTATCAACACCTGTTCCCATCTTTGGAGATGGCTCAGATTCCACAATTCCTTAGTCACTTAGGAGAGACTCTGAGAAGCTTGGGCCTGTCCTCTTCAACCCTTGTGCTTCAAAGATGTCTAGAAGGAAAGGCTTGTCTATTTGAAGGGAGAACAGCTGAGGCCAGAGACAGCTGGTCAACCAGCCAGGAAGCCTTGAAATTCAGTGAGGAAACCAGCTCCCAGGGCAGACCAGGCACTGATCAAGGGCTCGTGCTGGGGCAGTCCCGAGTTGCGTGCACTGAGATGGGAAGCAGAGTGTGGTTGCCAGGGCAACCTCATCCCCAGAAAGGGCCCTCCAGGGGAACGATGCTGCAGGGGTCTCCCGCCTGCTTTGATCTGGAATGTGGGATGGGATTGCAGAGCCTTGGGTTGGAGACAGAGCACAAGATATAAGGTGCGGGCGTCTGTTTCAAAGCTGATCCCTGGGAGGAGATGAGATGGGGTGGCGGCACCAGGGATGCTCTTTCCTGAGGGAGGAACCAGCTTCCTCGAAAGTCACCCATAGGACAGAATCAGGACCAAGGAAAGAAAAGGTCACAGGAGCACTGACAAAGGGGCACAGTGCTGGCAGGTAGGAGTCAGCCTATGACCCTGAACCTGGACAGGCAGCCAGTCCCCCTTCAACCCCACACCCAGACTGTGCCAGAGATGGGAATCCGAATACCCCACACATGACAAAGGGTGAGGGGTGACCCCAACGTGATCCCCGGTACCTCTGGGGTGGGTGAGGCTGGTGGGAGAGGAAACAGACCCATTCTAAAGGGGACTGCGGGGAACACAGCCCTGAGGAAACTCACTGATGTAAAGTAGAAAGAGAGGGCTCAGGGGAGCTGCTAGTGCAAAAAGAAATGGCGTCCACTGGGGGGAGCCACACGTCCAAGGGCTTGTCACCTCTTTAATCTTCTCTACTGCGACTTCACCCATGGTCACCATTCATTAGTTTGCATCATAATAAGGAAGCAAATTTTTGCAGAGAAATATGAGGGGCGCAATGGGGAGCGCGGGACGCCTGGGTGTGAACGTGGCCCTGCCCCCAACTGGGGCCACTCAATGTCATGTGCAGTTTCCTCCTCTGTCACATGGGGACGATAACAGGACCTGACTCAAAGGGTTGTGTGAGGATTCAGTGACCGGGACATGAGGTGCCTGTGGCCGCTGAGACAAAGGACCACAGATGCAGTGGCTCAAAACAACGTACCTTTATTATCTTACAGTTCTGGAGGTCAGAAGTCCTAAAATCAAGGTGTTATGAGGGCTGGTTCCGTGTGACAGCTCTAGGGGACAATCGGTGTCCTTGCTTTTCCAGCCTCTAGAGGCCCCTGCCTCCATCTACAAGGCTGGCAGCCCAGCATCTTCAGATCCCTTCTTCTCTCCAACCTCCGTTCCCAGCATCATACCACTTTCTCTCTCTGACCCTCCTGCCTCCCTCTTTTAAGGCCCAGATTGTCCCATCTCAAGATCCTGAACTTCATCACCTCTGCAGAGTTCCTCTTGCCGTGTAAGGTCACGCAGTCACAGGTTCTGGGGATTGGGATGTAGGCATCATTGGGGGACCATTATTCGGCTGACCATGACCTATAAGGCAGTCAGCCCTGGCTGGCTACAGAAATGTGAGCCGTCCGTGCCGCTGTGATGATGACGAAGATGGGGATGCTGATGCGGAGGGACAGCAGAGACGAGCACAGGAGTAAACGTTTGCACCTCTGCAGGCCCTACGGCCTCTTTCACAGCTGCTCAACTCTGCTGCCGTACTGCGAAAGCAACCAGAAATCACGTGTACACGAACGGGCGCAGCTGTGCTCCAACAAAACTTTATTGACAAAGACAAGGCAATGGATCTTGCCAGGTGTGGTCCTAGGTGGCCAAGCCCTGAAGTAGAGCTTTCTTGGTTCTAGTCTTTCTATTGCTTCTCCCTGGATGAGACTTAGACAGCCATGCCCACCACCTGTGACCAGTAGGGCCCCCTGGGGAAGGGAAGCGTGTCCTTCCCTGCCCCACTGACACCAGGCTCTGCCTGTGCTCTGTCCCTCTGCCCAGAGAACGGCCATATCTCCTTCAGTCTGGATTCTGGGATAGAGGCTAACTGGGGTGAAGCCTTTAGGCATCGTCACCAGATAGTTGGAAGCCACTGAAAACGCGGGGATGTTTGTTACCGCACACAACCTAGTCTAAGCTGACCACTGCAAACTAACAGGTGCTGGTCAGTATTCTTCTGTTTACTGTTTTTACATTATTCTGGCTCTTTCCATCACCCCATCTGGCCAGTGCTGCATGCTGAGGCTGAACCACTCCCAAGTAACCCGCACGTCTGGGAAGAGGTCACTGGCCATGGGGCTGATTCTGCAAAGCTAAATGCATTTCGTAAAAGGACAGGAGAGCACAGAAGCCATCAGCTGATGAACGGATATACAAACTGTGGCCCGTCCACACAATGAAGTATCATTCCCACGGAAAGGAATGAAGCCCTGAGACAGGCCAGAGCACAGATGAACCTTGAAAACAGGATGCGCAGTGACAGAAGCCAGACGCAGAACGACAGAGATTGCAGAACCCCATTTATACGAAATGTCCAGAAGGGGGAAATCCACAGGGACAGGAAGTGGGTTCGTGGTGGCCAGGGCCTGGGGGGAGGTGCGGTTGGGGGAATGACAGGGAGAGGCTTCTTTCTCAGGTGTGGGAAGTGTTCTAACATTGACTGTGGTGACGATGGCTGCGGGCCTCTGTGAATGTACTGAAAACCACTGAATTACACATGGTCAGTGGGTGAGCTGTACGGCACGTGACTTATACCTCAGTAAAGCTGCTGACTCGGCCGCAGCAGGTGGAGTCAAGGGTAAGTGAAGATGCTGAACGGTCCTCTGGCTTCAGGTGTGTTGTACAGGTGGGAACACTGTCAACCAACCGCCAGGGTCAGTGTTTTCCAGGGCATCTTTTTTTTTTTTTTTGTGGTACGCAGGCCTCTCACCGCTGTGGCCTCTCCCGTTGCGGAGCACAGGCTCCGGACGCGCAGCCTCAGCGGCCATGGCTCACGGGCCCAGCCGCTCCGCGGCATGTGGGATCCTCCCGGACCAGGGCACGAACCCGTGTCCCCTGCATCGGCAGGCGGACTCTCAACCACTGCGCCACCAGAGAAGCTCCTTTCCAGGGCATCTTTGAGACCTCACCGACCCCTTTCAAAGTTAGAAGAGAAAGTATCCTGAGAAGCTTCTGCGGTAAAGGTCACTGCTGGCCTGGGAGCCGGTGCTAACGTCTAACCACCTCCCAAGTCCCTGGCGGGCTGAAGCCACTGCCTGTCTGATGGGCCTCTTTGCACAGACCCACACTCTCTACCACCCTGATTATTTTTCCAAAGTCAAAATCCTCCTCCTAACATTTTTAAAAAAGAACGAAACACATCATCCGTTTTCAAATCGGCAGAAACCCTGGTGATTCAAAATTAGCATAACAAATATTGCTTTTTTAGAAAACTCGGAGTCTCTACGTGCAATATTTATTACCCATTTCCATAGGCCCCCGCAAAACTTCTTAGAATTACCATAATCTCTATGACACCGTAGCTTCCATTGGAAACGGCTTTTTCCAGCTGAAACCGTGATGTTGGAAGAAAAGCAAACATTTGGGGGACATCTGGTTCTAGACAAAAGGGCTGGTTCTGCCTTGGCGATGGAAACCTCAGCCACAAAAGCAAAGTCCCTTTGAGGAAACAAAGTCATTGTCTCTGACAAGAGGCACGGGAAATATTAATTTCCAGGTGCACCAGTTTTCATCTTGAACCCCGGCCTATACAAAGCAGGGTCTCAGCTTAGACACCCAGGAACAGGATGAATAAGGGATCTCAAACCCAATTGGCAGCAGAAGCAACGAGGCTCTGATGGGCCCCATGACTGTGGTGTCCCGGCCAGGGGGCAGCAGGTGCCAAAGAACTGGCCAGAGAGCAGGGGGCACCCATGTCACTAACTTCAGGCCGATTCCCAGGAAACCAGCTCTGTTTTCCACTTTTCCCGCTCAGCTGCTGGGCCACAGCGCCCCAGGGTGTGAGCAGGCATCCTCTCCTCTCACAGCTGTCGGGTCTTCTGTTAGTACAGAGGCAGCCGAGACATAACCAGGACTCAAAGATCCCACACGGGGTCCACCACCTGGACGGGTGGGTGGGGTCTCCTAACCACCGCCCTGCTCAGGCTCGTGGCCTCCTTGCAATCTTGTTCTGGTGGTTGCCACAGAAACAGAACTAAAATCACATAGCACAGCACCTCACACCCATCAGGATAGCTACTATATAAACAAAACTGAAAACCACCAGTACCGGGGAGGATGTGGCGAAACTGGACCCTTGTGCCCTGTTGCTGGGAATGTAACGTGGTGTAGCTGCGGTGGAAGACAGTATGAAGGTTTCTCAAAAAAATTAAACATAAAATTACCCCATGACACCGCACTCCCACTTCTGGGTATTTATCCCAAAGAAGTGAAAGCAGGGACTTGAAGAAGCATTTGTACACCTATGTTCATAGCAGCATTATTCATAATAGCGAAAGGCTGGAAGCAACCCAGGTGTGCAGGATGGATGACGGATAAACGAAATGTGGTCCATTCATACAAGGGAGTATTACTCAGCCTTAAAAAGGAAGGACAGGGCTTCCCTGGTGGCGCAGCGGTTGAGAGTCCGCCTGCCGATGCAGGGGACACGGGTTCGTGCCCCGGTCCGGGAAGATCCCACATGCCGCGGAGCGGCTGGGCCCGCGAGCCATGGCCGCTGAGCCTGCGCGTCCGGAGCCTGTGCTCCGCAACGGGAGAGGCCACAGCAGTGAGAGGCCCGCGTACCGCAAAAAGAAAAAAAAGGAAGGACATTCTGACACTCGCTACAACATGGATGAACCTTGAGGACATGATGCTAAGTTAAATAAGAGAGACACAAAAGGACAAGTCCTGTCTGATTCCACTCATATGAGGTCCCTAGAGGTATCAAGTTCAAAGAGAGAGAGTAGGATGGTGGGTGCCTGGGGCTGGGAGCGGGGAGGCGAGTGGGTGTTTGATGGGGACAGAGCTTCCGTTTCTGAAGATGAAGAAGTTCTGGGGACGGATGGTGGGGATGGCTGGACGACACTGTAAATGTACTTAACGCCACTGCACTGTGTGCTTAAAGATGGTTGCAGCGCTAATTTCTACATTATTATATTTTACCACAATTAAAAGAATCTGAATTTCTGAATTCCCTTGAAAAGCGGGAAGATCTAGCAACATTGGATGCGTGTGTTTTGCCGTAATTTTCAAAAAGCAAACACAACAAAACAACAACAAAGGGCTTCCCTGGTGGCGCAGTGGTTGAGAGTCCGCCTGCCGATGCAGGGGACACGGGTTCGAGCCCCGGTCCGGGAAGATCCCACATGCCGCGGAGCAACTGGGCCCGTGAGCCATGGCCGCTGAGCCTGCGCGTCCGGAGCCTGTGCTCCACAACAAGAGAGGCCGTGATAATGAGAGGCCCGCGCACCGCGATGAAGAGTGGCCCCCGCTTGCCACAACTAGAGAAAGCCCTCGCACAGAAACGAAGACCCAACACAGCCATAAATAAATAATAAATAAATAAAAAGCCAAGCATTTGAAGCCCTTTAAGAAACAAACAAACAAACAAAAACCACAAAAATACAGTGCATGAAAACCAGGTGTTCACCTCTTTTCGCAAACCCAGAATCCACCCATGGCCTTCAGTGCCGCAGGGAACACGGCCCCGCATCGGGCCAGCCTCCCCTCCCCCTTTCTCATCCCCCGCCCCACACAGCCAGCATCTTCGTGCCGTGGGACCTCCAAACCCACGGCCCCCAGTCTGAAAAGCCGCCCTTCCCACCTGCCTTCTTGCTTCCGAGCTGTTACTCACTCAGCTTTCAGATGTGGGATGGGCCCCAGGACAAGTTACCCTCAAACATCCGCCCCTCCCCCCCGCAACTCCCAGTGTCTACGGCCACTGTGACGACGGTGCTTCATCAGATACAAGACCCCTCTGACTGCATGATGCCCACTATTTCATGTACTCGACAACAGAAAAGAGGCTACATCGAAAAGCACTGATGGTAATGATTCAGCGTAAGAAGGGAGCCCCTCAGGACAGAGGAGACCAGGCACGTAACTCAGAAGGTAGCAGGGATTCCCCCTGACGGAGTCCGGCTCGGGGACAGCAGGGAGCTGGCACTGCGGGATGTCCCTTCCCTGGACCCACAGACACTCACAAGGTTTTCAGTAAATTTTGCTCAATGATGAACAAGCCTGGACCATCACATCACAGTCAGGGGGCCAGGAACCCTCACAGAGTGCACACCCAGGCAAAGGGGTGGCCCCCCCCAGGAGGAAGTGGGGCATCCCACCCGGGACACACACCGTATTTTCAGGGAGTCTGTTTGGCAGAGGTGGGTACCGAGAGTCCCCCGGAGCTGAGCACCATGGTGGTCTCGTACGAGCCAAGACGTCTTCCCTCAGCCACCAGCCAGGACGGTCACTACAGCGATTCATCCTAAGCGCTGACGGGCAAATGATCTGCCGTGGACACAAGGGCTCCCCAGGATGGGCAGAACCGTCGCCGCTTAACAGACGAGCCACTTGAGGTCCGAGATGAGACGCTGCCCAGCAGACGAGCTGGCCCGACTAACCAAGGCCAGTCACGTCAACCGCTGGACTTCCTTCTAGAACTTTCCTGTCTTGAGCTGCTTGCATCTTGCCAGGGACCAGGATATAAACCAAAGTGATGGAGCTGGAGTGTGGACCTGTGTTAGCTGCCCTATTCCATCTATCCCACGTACTGTCCACAGTCAAGTGGCTGTGTTCACTAGTCCCATTTCACAGATAGAAAAACTGAGTCTTAAGTTAGTAACTAGTCCTGATGACGTGGTTAGCTGGGGCCTATGGGCTCACAGCTGAGCTGTCCCGAATCCAACTCAGGAGGTCACTGTGGGTCACGCCCGCCTTCCTAACACCCTAAAATCTAAAGGTCAACCAATGCTATTCTGTCTGGGCATGAGGTCTTCTCCAAACCTGGTACGCTAACTTATTTTTTATTCATTGGTTCAATCAACAAGCACCCCTACTCTGTGCTGAATCCTGAGCTGGGCCCTTGGCTTTAATTAAGAGATGAACAAAACACAAACTCTGCCCAGAAGACGCTTTGCTGAGACAAGAAAGCCGTGTGTGAGAAGGCGGCTCGAGGATGCTTTTAAAACTCCAAGTTCTGAAAAGCGGGACGAACCTTTATACCAAGTTCCCTCTTTGTGACGCTAACAGGCATTTTAGGCTGGACCCTGCACTGCGAAGCGCTTCTAGTAAAGCGTGGGTCTGGAGGCCTCCATCACAGGCAGCTTGGGGCTCACGTGCAACAGGGACCAACGTGGGCCTGCAGCCCCGCTCCAGCGGCACAGGCCAAACCCCACGGTGGGTACCACTCCTGGGTCCCGAGGCTGAAGTCTCAGGGGAATTGACATCCATTTGGCCTCATCACCGTCACAGCTGGCGGGGCCTCCTCTCTCTTGAATAAATATCCTTCCCTTAAATGCCAGCTCTCTAGAGCCTATTCCCAAAACGTTCAAAAGCGATGGGGGAAGAGTCCCAGTGCTGAAACCAACTTGAGAACTTATAAATACCTTCAAAGCAACGAGGCAAAGGAAGCCAGACCCCCCTGTTGGTCTGGGCTACTTAGTTGTCCATTTTGTGGGCAATCCTTTTGGTTTCTGATGACCACGTCAGCACCTAGAAGCATGAGCAAAACAGTTCTCCACCGACGGGAGCTGGTGCTGGCCAGGTGAGCTCTGGGGGGACCTGTGTCTTACGCACCCCTAACTCCCCGGGCCCAGCTGCTCACCCCCATTGCCGACAGCCCTCCCTGAAGAAGGGCCAGAGATTAAGAGGAAGTGAAAATCCCCGAATACACCAACGGGAGCGTAAATTCACCGGTACCCATCGTCAGTCCCTGGCATGATTCAGTTAACACCGAATTTCCTGGGAGAAACAACAGTCCACGTTGGAATTCACTCGTCGGTGTCCCTTTCCCTCCCTGGGATTTGTCGATCGGCATGACCTTTCCTGAAATGTCGCCGCTAGCTGCAGCTTTTAAGTGGCAAGCCTGAGATCTGTGGCATTAGACAGGCACCTCTGTCCTGCCCAAACCCCGCTCTTCCGCCTGGCATCAGAATGGGACATGCCAGCCCTGGACGAGCTAAGACGCCGTGCAGGGGGACTCTGGGTTTTTAATAAAGTAATAGGATCGATATTGCTTACGTCTGGAGGAAGTGTTATAAACAACAGCACATGCCCAGATGCTTTCAAAACTGAGAGGCGGTGGAAGAGAGTGTCTCTCGAGGTGAGGGAGCGCATAGACATCTTCTAAAAGTCCCGAAGCCACGTGGCAGTCAGGGAAATGTCCAAACCCCAGAAGCAGACAGGAATGCCAGAGCCCTTCCCCGAGATCTGTCACTTGGCCGTGCTGAGAACCCAGCTTGGAGGCCCCAGGCCTGAATGAGACCCTCCCCAGCGGAGCTGCGGAGAGAAGCAGGGAGCTGCGTCATCGTCACCCGCTTGGTGTCTCCCTGACCCTAAGCCTCCCGAGGGCCCGGGGGGGCAGGGTCAGCCCTACCTTCGTGGGCGGCCCATGTGCCAGACACACGCTGGAAAAGGGCTTCCTGTGGCCACACGGGCTTGGTGCCGCCTTCGGGGGTGACGGTGACCCGTCCTTTAGCCTCCGTCTGTTCCCTTCTCTGTGCACCTGGCATTTACCTCTCACCCAAGGTGACCACGTGCCCACCGAGTGCCCCCAGAGCCTGGCACTTGGTGGGGCTCAAAGGACAGCTGTGGGAAAGACGTGTGAACCGTGAGGCGGGCAGACGTGGTGGAACAGAGGTGGGACTCAGAGGAAGAACATCTGGGTCCGACCCGGCGCCGTCCCTGTTCAACCTGGGAACTGCTTGTATCTGACGAACGCAAACCCACTGGTTGGCTCGACCAAAAAGGTGGTTTGGGGGAATCTCATGAAAACCTAGTGCAGGACGTTTGACCTCTTCATCTGCACGTGCGTGTGTGTGTACATGTGTGTGCAGGAGTCTGTGTGTGTGTCTGTCTTACTCTCTCTCAATCCACATTGTCTCCTCCCCGTCTTCCTCCATTCGCTGTGTCCCACCCCACTCTCCCTCTGCTTCCCCAGGCTCTGGGTTGCCGGGGGGTCTTTATAACCCCGCCCTCTCTCCCCTCATCCTAATTTTCTAGGGGACAAAATCTAATTGACCCTGAATCAGCCAATCGTCTGAGGACTGGGCAAGGCCACAGCTGCAGGAAGACAGGAGAGTGAGAACAGAATCCCAGAAGGTTTTCAGGAGACCAGCATCACTGGGGGGCGGTCCCAGGCACACCTTTAACCCCTGTGCCTGGAAGGGACGGTCAGAGGAGTGGGTGACGCTGAGCGGGGAAGGCAGGCAGCCTTCATGAATGTCACCGATCGAGCTAAAGCTCTGGGATCTTGTTGGAACACAGGGTTCCCTCCCCAACGAGGAAGGGCAAGTCCCTCAAAATGGACACTCACGTTAACCCAAGGGGTAAGCGCACCACAAGGCTTAAAGGGCTGGAGGCCACCGCAGCACTTATAAAAGCCCACGTAGATACAGTTCTGTTCACTGAAATTCAACCTATAAGCAGGCGTTTACTGGCCACCCATGGAGGGTCATCTGAGGACCCACGGGGAGCGAGGTGAGGTTCTGCCCCGTGGAAACACACCACCCGTGGGGGAGACAGACGAAGACCCCAGAGGCAATGACGATGCAGGTGAGGGGTGCTGCTGGGGCATCACACCCCACTTCCGGGAAGGACTGGAGCTTCCCTGGGGGCCCTAGCCCTAACCTAGCCGGCTGAGCAGTGCGGGGAGGGAGGCGAGTTCCAGGCAGAGGGAACAGCATCTGCAAAGTCCCAGAGGTCAGAGTCAGGCAGCGCAAGAGGGAAGCGGGGGAGATGGGAATCAAGGGAGGCGGCCTCGCAGCTGGGAGGTGCAGGAATGGACTCCGCCCCGTGTACCGTCACCGGGGGCCCGGAGCCGGCGAGAGGCCGGTGGAATCGGGAGGCGCGCACAGGGTTCAGGGCTGAGGGGGTAACGGCCGGGATGGGGTGGGGGCAGGAGGGATCTACAGAATGGCGGAGGCATACCGATGCGTCCCAGGGCGTCAAGATGGTGGCCCCAGGCAGCTCCTTGTCACCTCCCATCCCTGGCCGCAGGTCTCGCTGGGAGCTTCTCAGCGTCTGCTGCACTCCTGTGGTCCCCCCGGTGATGGGCACCAAGTCTGCCATCGGCCCTGCCCCATGCCCGGGGTTCCATGCACGGCTCAAGGCCTTTGGGTTTCGGTCACTCTGGCCTCCCTGGTCCACCTGGACATGCAGAAGTTCTCGTGCCTCTGCCCCCTCCCCCACCAGGTCTGGAAAGGCAGTTCTAAGGCGGGGGTCCCTCTGCCCTCTTCCCATCCAGAACCCTCTCCTCTGCTTGGTTACTCTTTTGCTCTCGTGTGGGCAGATTAACGGCCCCCCAAAGACATCAGGTCCGAATCTCTGGAACCTGACCAGGGATTACATGGCAAAAAGGGGGGTCTGCAGGTGTAATAAAGTTAAGGATCTTGAGAAGGGGACATGGGATAAGCCGGGATTATCTAGGGGGGCCCTAAATGTCATCACAGGTGTCCTTATAAGAGGGAGGCAGAGGGGGATTTGAATACAGATGAGCAGGAGAGGCCACATGAAGAAGAGGTAGAGACGGGAGGGTTGCAGCCACAAGCCCAGGGACCCCGGAGCCCCCAGGACCTGGAAGAGGCAGGAGGGACCCTCCCCTAGAGCCTTGGGAGGGAACGTGGCCCTGCTGACACCTTGATTTCAAAGTTCTGGCCTCCAGACTGTGAGAAGATACACTTGTGCTGTTATAAGCCACCCAGCTATTGTCAGTTTGTTGCAGCCCCGGGGAGCTCCTATATTTCTGCCCTTCCCCTATTGTCCTTTTCCTTTCTGACGATCCCCAACAGAAGTGGCTTAATTATATACAAAAACTGGCATTTTCCCCAAAACAGAAAGCTCAGATGCCTTAAGCCATTCTGAAAGGAGATGAAGATCAGTTCTCAGGGGGACAAAGATATTTTCCTCTTTCCATGCATAAAGTGCAGCCATAGGGACAGCGCCTAGGAAGGATTCACGGTGTATCTGCGGTACAGAAATGCCACGGGGGGCGGGACGGCGATTAGGAAAGAAAGGGGAGAAACGCCAACTTGAACCAACAAGTACCGAGCGGGGGTCCTGGGGGGCCCCTCACTCATTAGCCAACCTGCAAGTTCACCTGTGGGAACAGCAGAGGCTGCATTCATTCTGGGCAGGGAGGCCAAGATTAACAGGGGGTCATCAGTTTGAATCCCAGGAGGCAGACGGGCCGATTAGAGACGGGACGTAAGTTTGGAGTCCGACAGCCCCAAATTTCAATTCTGCCTTCACTAGCTCATCTGTAAAAGGGGTTCAAGATATTTAAACGTGCAGGGCATCTGAAGACCACATTCTCCCAATAAAATCCCCCTGCATGGTCCACAGTGGACACTCAGTAAATGCCAGTCTCTCCACCCTCCTCCCTCTTTCTAGAAAGCTGCAGGGGCGTTTTCTGATGAACTGGGTAGTTTTCTAACCTGATACACACGTGTATGCATGACTGCTCCCAGAATTACGTCTGCAGAGGGACAGCAGGGTACCATTCAAAGTCAAATGTGAAACTACAGATGACAGAAGCATTACAGCAAACTGAGAAAAACTTGGCCCAAAACGTCTCCTGGTCTTGTGGTTTGGGTTTAAGGACTGCATGTGTCCTCCCCCCTCCCAAATTCCTGTGTTGAGGCCCTAACACCCAGTGGAATGTATTTGGAGGTGGGGTCTTTGGGAGGAGGAGGGGGTTGGAGGAGGTCACGATGGGATCAGTGCCCTTATAAGAAGGGACACCAGCGATCTCTCTCTCCAGGACACAGTGAGAAGGCAGCCATCTGCAAGGCAGGAAGAGAGCCCTCACCAGGCACCAGAGGGGGTGGCACCTTGATCTCAGACTTCCAGCCTCCAGAACTGTGAGAAATAAATGTTGCTCTTTAAGCTGCTCCATCTGTGATCTTCTTTTATGGCAGCCGGAGCTGACTGATACAGGGTCATTTCTACTTCACTTCAAATTGATGAACAATTCCAGAACTGACATTCAGGACGTGTTTCTTCAGGACAGAAATAGTAAACATCAATCTCAGCATCCCGTACCCCAGTGTTCATTGCAGCACTATTTACAGTAGCCATGACATGGAAGCAGCCTAAATGCCCATCAACAGAGGAATGGATAAAGAAGATGTGGTGCATATAGACAATGGAACATTACTCAGCCATAAAAAAAGAATGAACTAATGCCATTTGCAGCAACATGGATGGACCTGGAGGTTGTCATACTGAGTGAAGTAAGTCAAACAGAGAAAGACAAATATCATATGATATCACTTATATGGAATCTAAAAAAGGGTACAGGGCTTTCCTGGTGGCGCAGTGGTTGAGAATCTGCCTGCCGATGCAGGGGACACGGGTTCGAGCCCTGGTCTGGGAAGATCCCACATGCCGCAGAGCAACTAAGCCCGTGCGCCACAACTACTGAGCCTGCGCGTCTGGGGCTTGTGCTCCGCAACAAGAGAGGCTGTGACAGTGAGGCCCGCGCACCGCGATGAAAAGTGGCCCCCTCTTGCCACAACTAGAGAAAGCCCTCGCACAGAAACGAAGACCCAACACAGCCAAAAATAAATAAATAAATAAAAATAAAATTAAAAAGGGTACAAATGAACTTATCTACAAAACAGAAATAGAGCTATGGATGTAGAAAAGAAACTTCCGGTTACAAGGGGGTAAGCGGGGCAGGGATAAATTAGGAGATTGGGATTAACATATACACACTATTATATATAAAAGAGATAACTGATAAGGACCTACTGCATAGCACAGGGAACTCTACTCAATACTCTGTAATGACCTATATGGAAAAAGAATCTAAAGAAGAGTGGATATATGTGTACGTATAACTGAATCACTTTGCTGTACACCTGAAACTAACACAACATTGTAAATCAACGACACTCCAATTACAAAAAAATATCGGCAGCACCCTGGCTGCCCCACCTGCACACCTGGACCGAGCCGTCCCAAGTTAACGCTGCCACCTAGTGGCCAGTGTGCGGAGTTACAAGGATTACCTGACAGGTGACCAAGGACAGCTGCCCAGTCACAGCTCATTCCATCTCCAGTCAGGTGTGTTCATCATCTGCCGCTGGGCACTCGGACTTCAAAGATGGAAGAGGCGGGGCATCCCCTCCTCAAAGAACTTTACAGTGTAGCTGGGTGACTGATGCAGAAACCGTCCACGCTGATACATTATGTTACAGGTGCACATCAAGTAACACGGGCACGAAAAGGAAAGCACCACCGGGACAGCCCAAGGCTGCAGGAGAGCAGCCTGCAGAGAGAGGGCTTTGGTTTTGAAGGGTGAATAGGAGTTCACCGGGCAAAGGTGAGCTCATGGTAAGGGGGAAGGGGGAACAGGAAAGACTGCCTTTAAAAAAATGAAATCAAATTTTTGCCTCTAGGTGCCACACATCTGGATGCATGGTCTGAAAAGTCAAATCCTTCTACACGGTTGTCCACACCCCTACTGCCTACACACACACGCCCCAGACCATGTTCACGCTTGCTTTCTCAGTCCTTTGCTGCCTCCTTCTAAATAGCACACTCCTGGTGCTGTCTTGATTTCTTTCCATTTAAATATTAGTTGTCGACATCCTGCTGTGGAAGACGAGGGCTCAGCTCATCCACCATACAGCCCAGTACAGGTGCATCCCCTGCTTTGGTTAATCATCACCCCGTGTCTACATTAGGATGGCTAACTCCATCTTTCCCGCAGCCGAGTATGGGTCTCTCTCCCGTGAGTGAATAACAGCCACCTTTAAAACTCTGCTCTTCTACTGACCCGTAATTAATGGATCACCAGGTTCTGACAGAGGCCTCCTCTCCAGCTGCAAGCACGTCAGGCCATCTCTCTGCTGCCTTCGTTTCCAGGTGACGTCTGCCCTGGAGGATGAAATTCACAGTCCATGAGCTTTCAACGCTGTTGCTGAAATGTCTGACTCCCGATCCTCCATGTGGAAATGGCTTTTCCCTTTTTGAAATCTAAGGATCGCATTTTTATTTTTAGTTCCGAAGTTCTGGGCTCTCACGAGCCCTGTCCTTGCTGTGGACACTTGCCCACATTTGATACTGGAAGCTCAGGGGCCTTTTTCCAATTGGGAATCTCGTGTCCTTCTGATGGGTGGCGTTGTCTTGAATGATGTCTTTGCTGATTTCTTCTGCTCTCCCTGGAAATTCCGTCATTCAGGTGTCAAACCCTCTCCCAACTCCCGGATTACCTTACGTCTCAGTTCTCCCGTCCATCTCTGGTCCTCTTCAGCAGGGCTGCGCTCATAGCTTAGCTGCCGTTATTGCTTGTCATGAGCCCCTTCAACCCTCACTTCACAAGTGCTTTATCCTCCCTTATCACACTGAGGAGATGGGGTACATACACATATATATATTTTTTAAACATTTTATTTATTTATTTTGGCTATGCCGGGTCTTCGTTGTGGCATGTGGGATCTCGAGTTGCGGCATGTGGGCTCTTAGTTGTGGCACGCAGACTTCTTACTTGTGGCATGCATGTGGGATCTAGTTCCCCGACCAGGGATTGAACCTGGGCCCCCTGCATTGGGAACGTAGAGTCCTACCCACTGGACCACCAGAGAAGTCCCTGGGGTATATATATATATTTTTGTTGTTGTTGTTGTTGTTGTTGTTTTGTTTTTTTTGTTTGTCTGTTTTTGTGGTACGCGGGCCTCTCACTGTTATGGCCTCGGCCATGGCTCACGGGCCCAGCCGCTCCGCGGCACGTGGGATCCTCCCGGACCGGGGCACGACGAACCCATGTCCCCTGCATCGGCAGGCGGACTCTCAACCACTGTGCCACCAGGGAAGCCCCCTGGGGTATATATTTTTGAAGTCCCCTTCTGTTCTCTGAATTTCTCAGTTTCTACCCATCATCTTTATTTCTGCTTGTTTGGTGTCTGCCTTTCATGTTGGCAGTTTTCCCTTAATGCTGGTGATTCTCAGCTGTCTGTTCCTATTTTCGATTTGAAGCGTTTGCATGCAGAATGGAAACTCTGGATGTGGTAGGTTGCTTTTGCCAGTGGGAGGACGCCCCCCGGGGGCTTTCATGGGGGGAAATGAAGCACAGGATACTTGGGGGAGGGGTTCTACTCACAGCGGTGACAGCAGGTGCAAAGGCCCTGGGGCAAGCGTGTGTCTGGCGTGCTTGAGGAACAGCAGGGGCCAGGGTGTCTAGGGCAAAGGGAGTGAGTTGGAAGCTGTGAGGTCAGCGAGGTCCCCATGAGCCTGGTCATACGGGCCTAGTAGGTTCAACCAACACACCCGTTTCCAGCCTTACCTGCAATCCCCAACACAGAGGAGCCTTGCTTCCAACACCCAGAGTCTCTGGGGTCCTGACCTGAGATCGGGCCGGCTCCTCGCTCTGTGCACTGATGGCAGGCAGGGTGGTTTCCCTAATGCTCTTCGCCTCTATTTCCTTCCCATCCTGGTGCTGTGGACCGGTGACTGTCTCGCCTTCATTTTTACATAATAGGGTCAGGTGCCCACATGCTTCCTGAACTTCACATGTTACCTGGGGACTGGGCGTGCTTTTCTCAGCTCGTGGACAGCAGCACCTGCCAGCTGACCTCCCTGGGCCCCGGCCCAGCCCTGCCCACGTGCCCGGGGATGGGAGGGTGGGTGGGGGGCGTCTCAAGGCCAGCCGCACAGTGCTCTGTTTAGGGGGACAGACTGCGTAACTTTAAACTCGCGAAACCTGGGTTTCCCACCTCAGCTGCGGTGCAGGGGTTCCGGGGAAGAGCTCTGATGACTCACCCCCTGCCCCTGACCAGGCGCCTACCCAGGGCCCCCCGGGGCCCTCATGATTCTGACCTCGAGACACATCCGTCACAGCCTTGTTCTCCACCTTGCCACCCCTCCCCCGATGTTGCACAGTCAACCAACCAACCAATTAATTAGGAAAATCTCCCTGTCCTGACCCCTGGCTGGTTCAGTTCACGGGGCACCCCTCACTCATGTCATTCAAAGGGTAAAAATCAGCCCTGCTTTTCATATGGGACCATGGCGGGCTGTCGGATGGGATGGGTTGATTCCCATTTTAGAGTTTTCTTCTGTGGGTGCTGCACGTCTTGCTCAGAGTAAAGCCCAAAGTCCTTCCGAGTCACGGGGGCCTCTCTGGCCTCCACTCGCCCGCTCCCCCACCGGCTGGCCTCCTTGTTGCTCCTCAAACAGGCCAGGCGTGCTCTGACCCCAGGGCCTTTGCACATGCCGGTTCCCGTCCCCCAGATACCAGCATGGCCCACTCCCTCCCTCGTTCCTGGCGTCTGCTCAAACATCAGAGGTCGTGCAAGGCTCCCATCATGATACAGCCTGGTAGAGAGACACCCTGTGTCTCGACCCGCTCACTCTGCTTCTCTTCAAGTAAGTTAGCAGCCCTGACGCGTTCCCTGTATATCTGTTTAATTGTTCCCCATAAGTCTGACTAATGCGCACTCCGTGAGAGCAGGGGCGTCGCCGTTCATTGATGCATTTCCCAGCACCTAGAAGGGAGCGTGGCTCTAACCAGGAACTCTGTGTGTACTGGCTGGAATAATGAACTTGAAACCCGATCCTTCTTCATCATAGATCAGCACAGTAGATCAGCCAAAACACGGGTTTCCCAGGTTCCTGTGCCCGAATCTGAAACACGACTTCCTCTTCCCCGTTTCTATGGGAACACAGAGTCTGAATCCCAAATAAGAAGAACTTTTTAAGGAAGCTACTTAAAAATGAATGGCTTCCCCGACTGCATGCCCTAAGCAGGGATCACGGGCAGGAGGGCTTAGAGGGACCGGCCAGGCCACAAAGGGGAAGAGGCGGGGGGGGGGGGGGGGGGGGGGAGGGCGGGCAGTAAGGAGCGGTAGGGACTGCAGCAGGCCGGCAAGTGGCGACCTTCCCAAAGGGGCAGTGCTCCCCAAACCTGGCCAAATGCCAACACACACAAAGGCTGCCTGCGCGTGCCCACGCTTCCTAATTATTCGAGGGGAGCTGGAAATCGGAATGTTTATACTAAATCTCTGCATATTTAAATGTTGGCAAAGAATTTCGTTTTTAAAAAACCCTGGGCAGGCCACAAAGTCTCTGGGTTGAGATCCACCATCTGGATGGCAGGTGGCAAACTGCAGACTGCGGCTCATTCCACCAACAAATGTGGGAGAGCGGGGTGCCCCGGCCCGTGGCATGTGGTCTGCCCCGTGGAAGGTCAGCAGATCCCAAGACATGAGGCAGGTACCAGCGGTGCCCTGCTCCCGCCCCACCGAGCTGCTTCTAAACACACCAGAGAAACACACGCAAAGAAGCAAAAAGAATCTGGCTGGACAGAAAAAAATAGTTTTTCACTGTCACTCATGGAAAGGGCTCAGCTGAAACCTGATATTTCCTAACCCATCCTGTGAGGGTTTAAATGCTGCTTCTCACAGAGCACACGTGAAGGGGGCTTGAAAGTGGAGAGGCCACGTGAGGACACAGAGAGAAGGCGGCCATCTGCAAGCCAGGAGGAGAGCCCTCGCCAGGAACCAGAGGGCTGGCACCTTGATCTTGGCCTCCCCGGCCTCTAGGACCGTGAGTAATAAACGCCTGTCTGAGCCACCCCGCCTGTGGGACGCGTCACAGAGGCCAATGTGGGACTTGACACACCACGAGCAATGCAGATGTCACCTTCGGGTGGCTGTACGGCCCAGCTCCCACACCGTGGCTTTCCTAGTAGCTTTCATTGGTGGCAAAGAGCAGAGATGCACCCAACCTGGTGACAATTTTCACAGAGGGCAGAAGGGAAACCAAGGAGTGAGCCTGGTGCAGGGCCAGGCAGGAGGGCGCCCGGGGACTTGAGCAGTAGGAACTTGTGGGCTCGCAACTTGACAACCACCAGTGGGCTCTTGTGTCAGTGTCCTGGGGCCACTGGAACAAATGACTACAAACAACCGGCTTCAGGCAGCAGAACCGTATCCAGTTCTGGAGGCCACAGTCCAAAATCAGCATCACTGGGCCAAAACCAGGTGTGGGAAGGGCCGAGCTCCCTCCAGAGGCTCCAGGGGAGGGTCTCTCCTGCCTCTCCAGCTTCTGGGGCTGCAGGTGCTCCTTGGCTTGTGGCCGTGTCCCTCCAGCCTCTGCCTCCGTCTCCACGTGGCCTCCTCTGTGCATATCCCATTAGAAGGACCCTTGTGATGACACCGGGTCCTCCCGGATAATCCAGGGTAACCCCCCATCTCAAGATGGTTAACCCCTTCTGTGAAGTCCTTGCCGTACAAGGTCACATTTGCAGGTTCCGGGGATTAGGACCTAAATCTTCTGGGGCCGTTATTCAGCCCAGAACACTGCCCTTCCACGTGGGGGCTCCTGCAGCCCTCACCCCGTGCCTGCCGCAGGGGTCGCCTCCTTCCCGAACACGCCACGCTCTTCCCTGACCCCTGGCCTTTGCTCATGCCCCGTCCCCCTGGAATGCTGTGCCCACACAGTGGCCCCCGCCTCCGCTCCACAGATGTGTCACCGCCTCACACCTGTGTCCTCGGGCCCCTCACTCAGCCCTGCTTTCTCTTCTGGTCACCTGCCACGACGTGCCCGTGAGGCTCTGGTCCCCCCTCACCACAGTCCCCGCTCCTCCCCCGGCTGGTCCACCCACCCAGACACAGAACATCCACGTGGCCCAGGCGTGAGGCCAGGTGCACGGGTCCAGGTGAGCTGAAGGTCAAGCTGGGATCTGTCTTTGGGCCCATCGTGGGTGGCGTGCAGGGGTCACGTGGGTGCTGGTCTCCCTGAGCAGGGGGGGAAGGAGGCCCTGTGACCGCCTCAGAGGACGAGGGGAGGAGCCATGGTGTGCCCGGCAGGGATGGAGTTACAGGCATGGTCACGGCCTCTGAACCCGGAGCTTGACGCGCTCCTCCAGAGGGCCTGAGTGCGTGCACACGTGCATGTCCACATGTGTGCACGTGCACATGCGTGTCTGTGTGTGTGCATATGTGTTGGTGTGTGTGCGCGTGTATGTGTCAGTGCGTGCACGTGTCTGTGTCTATGTGTGTGCATGTCCATGTGTCTGTGTGCGCGCGTGTGTGTATGTGTGTCTATGTGTCTTGTGCGTGTGCATGTGTGTGCATGTGTTGGTGTGTGCGCACGTGTGTCTGTGTGTGCACGTGTGTGTATCTGTGTGTCCCTGTGTCTGTGTGTGCGCGTGTGTGTATCTGTGTGTCCCTGTGTCTGTGTGTGCGCGTGTGTGTATCTGTGTGTCCATGTGTCTGTGTGTGTGCGCGTGTGTCTGTGCCTTTAATGCAGTCTCGTGTTAACTCTGCGATTTCGCGATGTCACCTCACGCCATTTGTGGCGCAGAAGGCAGCACAGCAGGAGAGGCCTGGGACCCTGCCCACGACATGCAACGGGGAAGCATAAGGTCACAGGAGAGAACGACAGCGCCTTGACCTTGCTCTACAATCTGTGTGGATTTTGACAAAATGCTGCTGAAGTCTTACTGTTGAGTGACTAACGAAGAAAGAAGTTCAGAAGGACAAGTGGAGGACGCAGGGCCTCGAAATGCCTGCCGAGCGGATTCCATCGATTTCCCAGGAAAAGTACAACATCCGGAACACGAACAGCCCCCAGGGTGTCAGGCTGCCTTTGTCTCTGGGCCGCCTTCCAACCCAGCAGCAGCGGCTGGGAGCACACGGAGAAGGACGGGGAGACTTGGTCACTCGCAAGGCATCACTGCACTGCACGGCGTCAGGTGTGACCTGAGAGAACCTCCATCCCTCCCCAGCTGTGCCCTGGATGAGCGAGCGCCATCACAGCTCCGGGAGATGCTCATAGACCTGAAGGACAAGAGCTGGGATCTGACACTCCAGGAGAGACCCAAGGTCATTCCTGAGAGTGGAGTGGCCCCCAGGGAACATGCGACGGCTCGGCCAGTTCCTGGGCATCAGAGCGTCAGTCACAGAGGGAGGGGCTCCAGGAAGTGGATTTATGGGCGGCTGCCAATGCCCGGCTCGGCCCCATGATTTACTGCCTAAGACCCGAGGAATTTAAAACGCCTCCATCCTGGCTCTGGCCTCTCTCCTCCCCCTACATCCAGAGTGACGGTGGAGGAAGGACTCAGGGCCCCGGGCTGTGGGCAACCCTCACCGTACCCTTCGAGCTGCAGACCCCAGCGTCCACCCACCTCTCCATTCAGTGGGGACGATGGGAGCCAGCATCAGGAATGACGCGTGTTAAAGACTGAGTGCCCGGCGGGGCATACAGCCCCTGTTCCCTGGGCGGCAGCCAGCGTACCCGGGCACGATGTTCACCAAAAAGATCCCACGGCCAGGACTTCTCTGTCCCCCGGCATCTTGTCCTCACACGCCCCTCCCTGTATGACAATTGGACGTCAGACCTTCCAGAATGTCTCTCATTGCCTTTCCCTGTCTTCCTCATCCTCTCCTCCCTCTCTGCTTCTGGACATCTGATGAGCAGCTGCGGAGGACACAATAGTGACACGTGTTGGGGCAGAGCTGCTTCCCCAAACACACAGGGGCTGGAATCCTTACCTCCAAAACCACGAAGGTCCATTGGAATGGAGCTGCTGGGGGCAAGAAGGGTTCAAATCAATCCTCCCGGGTATCAGCCAGAGCTCTCCAGGGAGACAGACCCATCGGATGTGTACACACACACACACGCATGCACGCACAGATTTATTTTAAGGAATTGGCCCATGTGATAGTGGGGCAGGCCGGTGGCGGGAACCCTAGGCGGGGTCTCCGTGTTACAGTGTGGAGGCAGAATTCCTTCTTCTCGGGAACCCCAGTTTTTGCTCCCAAGGACTCCGACTGATGGGATGAGGCCCCACCACGTCCTGGAAGGCTCATCTCCTTTACTGAGTCAACTGCAGATGTGAACCACACCTACACGGCACCTTCATGCACCGGCGCCTAACCCAGCGCACATCACAGCCCACCTGCAGACGGCCGTTCCTCTGTCCCCCACCCCAGCTGTACTCCCCCTTCGCTTAGACCTTCCACCTCCACAGAATTCCTTCCTTCCCATTTCTCTTTATCTTCAGAACCAGGAAAGGTTTGCTCCCTTGGACTGAGCGATCCAAAAAGCAAGGAATCCCTGATGCTGTGCGCTCCATCTCAGGATACAAGATGAATCATAGGCCAGAAGGATGTGCCTGCCTCACCCCAGACCACAGAGCCCTGGACCCGTGGTCAGAAGGCCTGGGGCTCACAGACTCGGCCACTAACTGACTCAGGACTCCTAGGCTTAACGTCTCTAATTCCACGTGTCCTATACATTGGGCAAAAAAATGCCTACCTTGTTGGGCTGTTGAAGATTAAACGAGAACACACAAAAGAGCATCTGTGAGCTCTAAGATTCTGTGCAGCTGGGGACTTCCCAGGTGGGCCAGTGGCTAAGACTCCACGATCCCAATGCAGGAGGCCTGGGTTCGATCTCTGGTCAGGGAACTAGATCTCACACGCGTGCCGCACTTAAAGATCCCACATGCCGCAACTAAAAGATCCTGCATGTCGCAACTAAGACCCAGTGCAGCCAAATAAACAAACAAATAAATATTTTCTAGAAAAAGATTCTGTGCAACTGGGAAGATTCATCATCATCACTATGACCATCAATACCCTAACCACCATCAATACCACCAACATCGTCATCAATGTTATGGACCGAATTGTCTCCCCCAGAATTCATATGCTGAAGCTCTAAGCCCTGTTGTGATGATATTTGTAGAAAGGGCCTCTAGAAACGTAATTAAGTTCAAATGAAGTCATAAGGGTGGGGCCCTAATCAGATGAGATTCTTGTTCCTACAAGAAGAGGAAGAAACACCAGAAAGCTCTCTCTCTCTCTTTCTACATGTTGTACAGAAGAAATACCAATGAGTAGGTGCAGGAAGAGAGCCCTCACCAGGAACCAGATCTGCCAGCACGTTGACCTTGGACTTGCAGCCTCCAGACTGTGAGGAATAAATGTTTGTTGTTTAAGCCCCTGAGCCTGTGGTACTCTGTGATGGTGGCCCGGGCTGATTCAGTCACCGTCATCACCACCGTCACCACCATCACCACTGTCACCACCGTCACCACCATCACCACCATCACCATCGTCACCACTGTCACCACCGTCACCGCCGTCACTGCCGTCACCACCATCACCATCGTCACCACCATCACAATCATCACCGCCGTCACCGTCACCACTGTCACATCACAATCATCACCGCCGTCACCGCCGTCACCACCGTCACCACTTCCTTCAGAAATTCACCTCTGTCTCTCTTGATTCTCACACCTGAGTGGATGTCAGCGTCTCTAGGGGGCTTGTGAGAACACAGGACCCGAAGCCCTGTGCCCAAGCTTCAGATTCTGGGTGCCTGGGGGTCTGCCTTTCTCAAGTCCTGCTGCTGCTGCTCCAGCCTTTGGATTAAATCATTAAGCAAAGCTTGGCCAGATGAAGTCTGTCAAATATTCCAAGGTTTCTTAGAAAAGCCCACGCCCACAACAGCAGCTGAGTATCATCAAAGCTTCCCAGGTGGACACACTGGATCCCTGTTAAATGGTGGGGCAGGCCATCATTCCCCCCGAAATCAGTGGTGTTGATTCATCACCGGGAGGGAAGGACCGTGAATGCTGGGGACATTTTACACGCAAGGCTCCGAAGCCTGAATTAAGTCTCTTTGTGCCATGAAAACACGAGAAGGTGGGGAGACATGAGGGGGAGACCAGCTCCCGGCACACGCAGTCGGAGCCCGTGCTGGGCGTGCAGAGCAAGCAACCCAGGCTTTGGTTCTGCCTGTTACATGAACAGTGTCTGCAGGGCACAAAGTCCTATTATTCAAGCGTGTTTGCATAATTGTCTTCCTGAATCATTTGGGGCACTTGATTATCGTTAGCAAAATAGAGACAGATGGCCTCGGGTCTGAGCTGGCGCGAATCTGCTGCCAGGAGGGTGCACGACGCTTCCTGCCAGGCCTCCTGGAAGAAGGGGTGTCCCTGCACTAGGTGGTTGCTGCCCGTGGTGACGGGACAGGAGTGGGGACTCACAGGGAGGTCACTGACAGTGATATTCTGTCCTGGACGCCGTGCCCAACTCACTCCCCTGGAGCGCCAGGTGGCGGTTGCAAACCTTTGCCCAGACGGGGAGAAATGGCTCTCCTCTATCACCTACGCCTTCACCATGAATCAAAGGGCATTAGCTGCTCTTTTCTAAGCAATTTAAGCACCGTTCTGACCTCAAAAAAAAAAAAAGGACCAAAGAAAGATATTAGTTAATGGCAACAAAATATTTAAACCAAGGCCACCAACCCACTGCTGAGCCCAAAAGGGCAGATGTGTCCCAGCACGAAGTGGGAAGAGCCCACGGCTCCCTCATCATCACCAATGGAAAGAGAACAGGCTTTTGGGGCGAAACCGCAGTCTTTATAGACCCATTAGCACAGCAGGAACTCACTTCCATGACCCATTTCCCATTACGTATCTTCAAGCCACGGATTCAGGGTAAAGTCCGGGCCCGTCAGTTCTCACGAACTGAGCAAAGTGGTTAATGATGACTGTTAGATATCCAGCCCAGTCTGGGGATGGAACTGGTTCATTTTCAAGGCCTCAAGCTCGTCTGTATTAGTGATATCTAAGGAGAGGATTGGTCAAGTCTCCCGTGGAAGCCAGGTCTAAATGAAAGACCTCTCTCAGCTCAATAAGATGCAAAACTTATTTCCAAATAAAAAGAATCGCGGTCACCTCAACGTTCAGTTCGAGCGGAGAGGGCTGTGTTTAGGATGAGAAAGCATTTCAATAACTCTGAAAGAGTTATAGCCAAAAAAACAAGTTTTTCCACCCTAAACCATCTGGCCAGCTGCCTCAAAGTTCCACGAGCCCCATGTTTATAAAATGGGATATTAGCCGTAAAGAAGGAGGAAGCAGCGATACACCTACAACACAGATAGACCCTGAAAACATAATACTGAGTGAACGAAGCCAGACACAGAAGACCACCTATTGTACGATTCCCTCCCCATGAGATGTCCAGAAGAGGCCTGTCCACAGGGAAGAGAGCGGATGAGTGGTTGCCTAGGGGCCGCGGGAGGGAGGAACAGGGAGGAACTGTCGGTGGGTACAGTTTTCCTTGGGGTGATGAAAAAGTTCTTAACTACACAGAAGTGATGTTACCACATCGTGCACGTGCTGAAGGTCACTGAATTGTACACGTTGATGTGACTATGACGGTACGTTTTGTGTAATATGTATTTTACCACAATTAAAAAAATCAGGACCCTGGCTTCTCACTCCACCATGTAACCCCACGGCCACTCTGGACCGGTCGTTCACCCTTCACCGAGGATAGCAGGCCGGGTGAGGGCACCGGATGATGGCAAGCCAGCTCCCTCCCGGTAGATTCTTACCAAGATCTCCCCATTCCCAGGATCAGCACGAAGCCAGGACTGCCCCACAGCTGCTGCAGTGAACGACATCCACGTCTCTGCTGCCTTTCCCAAGCTGCCTGCGTGAATCGCCCCCCTGGAGGCATCGCTGCATTAGCGATGCTGTTCGGTCTAACTGGAAGGAAGCCAGTGTGGACCGGCAAACTGAAATAGGGCCGCAGCTCCACACACAGACCCCATCCCCGACGGAAGGGCTGAGCTCGTGTCAGCACACACAGAGGATGTGTGGGAACGCGACGACACGGCGTCTCGGGGGGTTGATGAGTCCGCTTACCTGGAACGGGGTCTGGCTGTTGTAGTTCTTCAAGTCCTTATTTCCACCCCGAAACAGCAGCACGCGGGCACAGCTGTCCTGCAGAGAAGGAAGAAGAAATCCGTGTGTAAAGCGGTGGCACAGGCATCCTCTAGAGAAGCCTGTTCACAGGGCGATCTCACAAGAATTCAGAGAAACGAAAACGCAAAGTCAACAGGAGGGCATCTTTGTTCGTCGGAGGGGCCAGGAGGAGGGTGGACAGGCCCTGGATGCTGTCAGCTGAAGCTTCACTGCTGCAAAGACTTTGGAGAGCAGCTCAGCAGAATCTACAAAAATTTCAAATACATCCATCCCACGGGCGGTGATTCCACTTTTTTAAGATCATCTACAGAGAGCTTTGCACGTGCATATAAAATACATAATAATAGAAAGGCTGCAAGTAAAATACAAAAGGCAAAAAAGGAAGAGAAAACCTGGAGATGGCAAAAATGTTCTAAAATAAAGGGAAGTGGGAATCATTCTGGAACATTCTTTTCTTTTTTTCCAAAACAAACAACTTTTTATTGAAGTATAGTTGATTTACAATGTTTCAGAGAAGTATAGCAAAGTGATTCAGTTATACATATATATGTATATTCTTTTTCAGATGCTTTTCCGTTATAAGTTATTACGAGATATTGAACATAGTTCCCTGTGCTCTACAGTAAGTCCTTGCTATGTATATTTTATATATAGTAGTCTATATATGTTAATCCCAAACTCCTAACTTGTCCTTCTTCCCCTCCTCTTCTTTCCACTTGGGTAACCATAAGTTTGTTCTCTATGTCTGTGAGTCTCTCCCTGTTTTGTAAATAAGTTCATTTGTGTCATATTTTAGATTCCACATATAAGCGATATGATATGTCTTTCTCTGTCTGACTTACTTCACTTAGTATAATCATCTCTAGGTCCATCCGTGTTGCTGCAAATGGCATTATTTCATTCTTTTATGGCTGAGTAAGTGTCCATTGTATATATGTACCACATCTTCTTTAGCCATTCCTCTGTCAGTGGACACTTGGGTTGCTTCCATGTCTTGACTATGGTCAATAGTGCTGCTATGAACATTGGGGTGCATGTATCTTTCTGAATAAAATGCAGTTTTGTCTGGATATATGCCCAGGAGTGGGATTGCTGGATCATATGGTAGCTCTATTTTTAGATTTTTAAGGAACCTCCATACTGTTCTCCATAGAACATTCTTTGCCGAGGCAGTGGTAGCAAAAACAAGAAGGCAGACCGATATAAACTGACAAGAAAAATACCCAAGAACGTCTAAGTAGAAAACGTGAGTCTTAGAACAATGATATAGCTGAATTTCACTTCCATTTTAAAGTCAGTATTATAGAAAGCAAAGAATATGTCTGGAAAGATGTCACCCGTTAAGGGGTTTTACTTTCTCAGGAAGGAGAAGGGATGACGGAGTAAATCTTTTGTTATTATTATTTTCTGTACTTACATTTTCTAACGTTTTTAAAAGGCAGCCAATAGTCATTTCTTGTGGATTTGTACAATGAAAATCAATCTATTCCTGTCCACTTATTGAGCATCTACTATTCACCCGGAGAGGCCAACCCTTTTGAAACTCCTGATGGGGAGGGTGGGGACAAATACCCACAGATAAAAAGATACACGCGGAAGGGAGTTCCCTGGTGGCCTAGTGGTTAGGATTCCGGGCTTTCACTGCCGTGGCCTGGGTTCAATTCCTGGTCGGGGAACTGAGATCCCGGAAGCTTCATGGTGCGGCCAAAAACAAAGACAAGTGGAAGCACATGGCTACAGAAGCAGTGGCGACATGAACACCTTGCCTAATAGATGCAGCTGGGCTGTTACGACGGGCAAATTACACTTTGGGAAGAGCGTCTGGATGCTCAAGTGCCCGCAGGTGCCGGCGCCTCACGCGGCTGGGCCGCTCCGACTTCTACAGGTCTCTGCACAGGGGCTCCAGTGCAGCCCTGGGCCCATCTCCCCGGTCCACCTCCAGCTATAGAGTCCAGAGCAGAGGCAATGGGCGTGGCCACCCAGGGCGGACACGCGGCAACGGCACAGTGATGAATAAATGAAGCCACTGACCAGGGTCCCCCCAGGGGCCTGCTTACGGGGCCAGGCCAACAGCCCCACCCTGGCCCAAGGGGACCTGCTGTCCCGGGAAGAGTAGGGCCGAGGCCAGGGCACACGGCACGCGCCGGAGGACCTGGAGAAAGAGGAGGCCTGAGACGAAAGCTGAAAATCCAGAGACAAGGCGGGTGGGCGGTGCCCAGGGAGGGTGGGAGCTGCGGAGTGGTCTGCGGTGATGAAACCGCTCTCTTACTGACCGTGGGGAATGGTTACCCAACCGTGTACACAGAGTGAAAAACACTGAACGGTATATTTCAGATGGGCAAACTGTATGGTGTGTGAGTTATATCTCAATAAACGTGTCATGTATTAGAAAAGTAAGAGAGATAGAGACAGAGTCAGAGACCAAGAGACCACAGAGACTGAGGGAGACACAGAGACAGAGACAGAGAGACCAAGAGAGACACAGAGACAGACACCAAGGGAGACACAGAGATAGACAGAGACAGGGGAGCACGCCTGCTGAGAACGCCGGCAGGAAGTTCACTGTCTGACTGCGAGGTCCAGCCAAGAGCACATCTGGGTCAAGCAAAGCACAGCCGGGGCGACCCTGGTCCCTGTGACCTGGGCGAGGGCCCCCCGGGGCCTCCACTGCACGATGACGACTTTAATGAGGAAACCACTTGTGCACGCCGCACACAGGAGCCGAGGCGGAGGGACTCTTGTTCTCTGAGCCGCGGTCAGGGAGGCCTCGGACAGGGCGGGAGCGGCTCGCACATCCCGCGGCCGGGGGTGGAGCGGATCTGAGCTCTGCAGGGAAAGACTGTCGTCGGGCTGCGGGGGTCCCGGGGCCTCAGCTGTACCCCTGGGTGGCTCTGAGGGTCACTGCAGACTTAGGGGTGCTTGCTGCACGGGCCTGGAGGAGGCTGCCTTCGTGGACTGCTGTGGGCAAAGAGGGGGCCCGGGGTCCACGTCAGGGTGGGTCCCCAGGAAGGGGCAGAGGGACATGGGGCTGTCAGGAGTGAGGACAGCCCCCGTGGGGTGGCGTGAAGAACACCTGAAGATAGAGGTTAGGAGAGAAAAAGGCAGTGGAAGGACACACTCGCCAGGAGCCCCACTGTGTCCTGAAACAGCCGTGAGTGTGTGAGCTCGTGCCCAGGTTCAGATGGTGGGCAGGACCCGTGCCACAATATAGGGGTGGGAACTGCAGGGAAACCTGAGGCTCTGTCTGCACTGTTTGCACCTTTTCCACGAGCGTGCATTCGCAGTGCTTTGAGTAACTAAAAGCATTTGAGAAAATTTAAAAAGATGTACTACGCGTGGCAAACACACCTTTCATATCTGGGGTGCAGCGGAACCCAGGGTTTAAAAGAAGAGTCCCGGGCGTTACTTCAAGTGGACTGAAGGCCGGTGAAGACCGCGCCCGGGTCTTGTTATTGTATTCCAGTCTCAACTCGCGCTCGGCTGGGTCTGTAGGTCAAGTTCTATTTAAACACAGACCCCTGAGCTTTCCAGTCCTGCCCCGGCCTCCCTACCCCTGGCTGGGTTTCCAGAACCCGCTCCAGCATCCCTTTCTCCCCTCGAATTACACCTAGCTGGGTCTTGTTAATTACAACCCGAAGTAAATTAATTTAATTAATTAAAATGACCGTGCTATCGTGCCTCAGCAAGCGACGTCTGCAATGAGAGAAAAAAAGCCGAGGGCGTTTGAAAGAGTCCTGGCACGGAGGGGACACATAGCCAGGAGATGCGCGGAACTTGGACAGGTTACATCGGGGTGTGGGCGTGCAGGTGAGAGAGAAGAAAGAGTGAATTCCTGAGACAGCAAGCGGGGCAGACCCCACCAGGGGCTCAGGGGACCCGAAGGCTGCCTGGGGGGTCTCACCCTGAAACGAATTCACACTGGGCCTCAGTGTGCCCTGGCCCGACTCCAGGGCAGCCTGGGAGGACCAGCCAGCTGAGCGTCCTCAGATGCTCAGGTCCTATCAGGACCCCGAACGAGAGCCTGACCCGGCGACTCCTTTGAAACGCTCCCCACGCTCAGCAAGGGCTTCCACTGAAAACTCCCATTAGAAAGGAGGTTGGTTTCCTATGAAGCTAAGAATAAACCCTTGTCAGGCAATGCCAGGCACACTGTCCCGGGAGGAATCCAGCCAGGATCCCAGAAGACTCCTCTGCTCACCCACGGATGGGCAACTCTGAGTCAATATTAACCAACCTGAAGGTACGCACCCCCTGACTCTAATATTTACCAGACTTCAAAGGGAGAGCACGTCCCGGAGAGCGATTTCAAAACGGAAGGGCAAGTGGTTCACGGGGCTTCTGAACAATGACACTGTGTGTGTGTGTGTGTGTGTGTGTGTGTGTGTGTGTACACAGGCACACGTGTGTGTGTGCACGTGAGCAACATGTGTGCGCGCACATGTCTGTGCACGTGTGTGCACACGTGTGTACAGGTGTGTGTGTGTGCGTGTGTATGCACGGATGCTTTGCAGTTCAGAAAACACATCTACCTGCTCCTTGATTCCATCCTCACAGCATCCCTGCAAGGGGCTAGTAGGAGGCCCATTTCACAGGTAAGGCAGCAGAGGCCAGGAAGGGTTAAGTGAAAAACTGCGGCTTCAGAAAGGGAGGAAAAGGAGAAGTTGTGACCCAGAGGCGTTGCTAATGGAAGCCTAGCTCTTCCCTTGCATGACCGCTAGCTGCCCGAGTTCCCTTGTGAGGGAGGTGTGTCTTCGTCCTTTTAAACAAGTCCATCAAGTACAGATACAACCTGTGTGTTCTGAGGGCCAAGGCTTCAGGAGGAATATCCAATTATCTTCTGGGCATGACTTGCGGAGAAATGACCCCTAACAAACGCACGCTCCTCTCCTCCCCGAGCACCTTGAGGGTCGCCCTGTCCTGGTCGAGGCATGCAGCCCCTGGGGTCACCACCCCCTGCAGGAGCCCAGGTGACATCGCTCTCATCTTACCCATGAAGACGCAGGCCCCCAAAATGTATTCATGCATGCAAGCAACGAGTCGGTACTGAGTGCTGGCCACACCACGTACCATCCCAGCCCCTGGGGACACACAGCACCACGCAGACCATACAAGACGGTCATGTGATGGAGAAGGTGAGGCAGGTGGTCAGGGAAGGCCTCCCTGAGGCGGTGGCCTCCAAGCTGAGCCTCAGCCTCGAGGAAAGAGCCATGTGGCAAAGGGGGGAAGTGTTCCTGGCAGAGGAGGCAGCAAGTGCAAAGGCCCCGGGGCTGCAGGAAGGCCGGGACAGGGGACAGGAGAGGAGCTGCGGGGCGGGGGGGAGCGACAAGGGCCTTCTGGGTCACGGGGAACGCAGACTGACCCACGTGGCACAAAGCCACTCCAGTGTCCTGCAGAAAGTGAGGGAATAAAGACCGGGAGGCAGATGGGTGGGGCAGTTGGGGGTGAATGCAGCGGTCCAGGGCAAGGATGCCAGTGGCCTGGGCCAGGCTGGGAGGGGACAGAAGGGAGCTGACCAGACCTGGGAGAGGGGCCGTAAGGGCCAGTAGGGCCACCCAGACTTCAGGCTGGAGCCACAGAGAGTCGGGCACTATGTACACAGGGGGAGGAGCCACCCACGCCGTCTCCACGGCGATGTGGCCACGGGGTGGACATCACTGCCAGAGCCCAGGGGAGAGATGAGTCGGCACGTTGGGACCCAGCCGGCGGTGTTTTCTGGAAGGTACCTAAGGACACAGACAGGCCTGCCTGAGGTCACCGTGGGGAGAACTGGGGCAATGGAGTGGGCGGCACGGACGCCAAGAGAAGATGCCCCGGAGCGGCTGAGCTGCGTGGGGACAAGGCGTGACCGCGGCGATGCCACCCGCTGCCCCGAGCTAGAAGGGGTGGAGTCTGGCCGGAGTGTCCTGTAAGAGAACAGGGGCAGGAAGTGGAGGCTGCGAGTCCAGCGAGGTCTGGACGAGGCCTGCGGTGCAGACGTGGTGAGAAGTGAAGGCGGACGCGCTCGTGCAGCCGAGGCGACACGCGGAGGAGATGGCGGCGCCTGCGCATGCGCACGCGGCCCAAAGATGGAGGAGGAAAGGCCAAGACAGGCGCTCTGAGCGTTTTGCTTCAAACTACCCAGGATGGGCCGGCTTCAACTCCGGATTTCCAAGTCCCCCCGCCCCCGGAGCTCTCATTTCCACTGCACCGAGGCCGTCTTCGCATAAGTGTCACAGACGTGAACTACTCAATACTCCAAATTATAAGTCAGGAACTCATTTCCTGTTTAAACGATCCCTTGAACGGAGCCTGTCCAAGTAGACACAAGCCCAAGAAGAGCATAGATGCGTGCGATCAGCAAAATTTTAAAGTGTAAAGAGCTGGGCAGTTGATGTCACCAGAGCGAGGTTGGAACCTGGCTCCACAGACCACCCTCCTTTGAAGGGTGGTGCCCCAAAGACCATGCTGCACACACGCCGTGGCACGCACGCCGTGGCACGCACGCCGTGGCACGCACCTTCACCTGACTTGTGACCAGTGGAGCCCCATCCTCCCCCCAGTCGAGGGGTTACAGGAACGTGTCCCCAGAGCCTGGGGGAGGAGAAATACAGGGTGGGTTTCGAAGCCCAGCTTTGGCATTTACCAGCGGAGCTGCTTTGGACCAAACCTGCATCTCCTGGCCTGTACGAGGGAATGACAACCGACAGTAGCCACCACAGGCTCGTTGGGGGGATCTAAGGGGAAGGACCATGGGGACGCCTTTCTACACGCCCTCGACGCCCAGGGGATGATTACCCCGTGATTGCCCCCACGGAGGCCCCCATCAGCTACTATGACGACTGCTCTGCGGGATTCGGACACGACACAGAGACACAAACAGAACACAGCCTGTCTCTTTACTTTGGCTCTCACTAGAACCAAGAGGCCTGCTCCAGAGAGGCAGGGTTTATTTTTCTATCTTCCAGACAAATTGGCCCGACCTAGTAACCTTTGATATTTAATATTCCTTCCCTTCCTTCCTTATCCAAGGTGGAAAAACAAACACCAGGCTGCGTCCCTCCCTCTGGTGCTCCTGGAAAGCCAGCAACAGATGGAGGGAGTTGGTAGATTAGATGCAATTTGCTGCTTACAATCAAAGCCCTAATTAGTTGATTTCATAAGAGAGGAAGACAGAATATTCCGATCACCGTGTGTTTTACTAGAAGTGTACAGATGAGGTCTGCCTAAAATTGATAAAACACACAATCAATGCATAAATTTGATGCTTTCATATTTAATGAGAAGCTTTATAAGTCAAATTAACAGCAGTATGGGCAGTATCCTAATCACCACCTTCACCGTCAACATCACCATCACCACCATCATCGTCACAATAGTCACCATCATCACCACCATAGTCACCATCCATCACCATCACCACCATCATCACCATCACCATCATCATCACCATCACCACCATCATCGTCACCATAGTCACCATCCATCATCATCACCACCACATCATCATCATCACCAGTCACCATCCATCACCATCACCACCATCATCACCATAGTCACCATCCATCATCACACCATAAACATCATCACCATCATCACCATAGTCACCATCCATCATCATCACCACCACAGCATCATCACCATAGTCACCATCCATCACCATCACCATCACCACATCATCATCACCATAGTCACCATCCATCACCATCATCATCACCATAGTCACCATCCATCACCATCATCATCACCATAGTCACCATCCATCACCATCACCACCATCATCACCATCACCACCACCACCATCACCATAGTCACCATCCATCACCATCACCATCATCATCACCATCACCATCACCACCATCATCACCATAGTCACCATCCATCACCATCACCACCACCATCACCATCATCATCACCATAGTCACCATCCATCACCATCACCACCACCATCATCATCATCATCACCATAGTCACCATCCATCACCATCACCACCATCATCACCATCACCACCATCATCACCATAGTCACCATCCATCACCACACCATAAACATCATCACCATCACCATCATCATCACCATAGTCACAATCCATCATCATCACCACCACCATCACCATCACCATCCTCATCATCACCATAGTCACCATCCATCACCATCATCACCATCCATCATCATCACCACCACCATCATCATCACCATAGTCACCATCCATCACCACCATCATCACCATAGTCACCATCCATCATCATCACCACCACCATCATCATCACCATAGTCACCATCCATCATCACACCATAATCATCACCATTACAGCCACTCTTACTGAAACTCTGCCGTGTGCCAGGCATGCCGTATGTTTGCTTTCTATTTTAAGCCTCTTAGCAACCCTGCAAGCTGGGTATAATTATCTCCATATTACAGAGGAGGGATTTTATGAAACCCAGACTGCCATGGCTCCCTGCATTGCAACTCTACCTAGAGGCTGCTTCTTAGTGCCTTTCCCTGACTCCCATCCTGACCCAAAAGCACTGTGTCCCCACAGCTGGGACAGTCTATTTCTCAACGTTTCTCCCCAGAGTGCCCTGTACGGCACCCCTTTCTGCTTGAAGTTGCAGAGCGGTTTCTCTTGTTGGCCCTGAGCCTGGCCTCACACAGCCATACACATCCCATGTATGTAGAAATTGAAAGTGGACACAGCGAGGAGGCCAGCACACCGGTGACTTGGGGAGGACAGGACTTCAGGTTAGGTACCATTGCCGGGTGCGCCAGACAAAGGCTCAGGGATCTCCATCCCTCCCTCCATTCCTCTCGGACAGGTCATCACAAGGACGCTAGCGTGTGCGGAGCTATGCATCTCTGAATCACACTGAGAGGCCGAATGGACCCGCTTCTCTTAGTACATCAGTGAGATGCCTCAACGGCTGAGGCGGGGCTGAGGGAAAAGGTTAAAGGTCACACTAGCATCCCAGGGAAGGGGCATGAGGGATTAATGAAGCTGGATCCCAGAACACTTGCTGACTCCCAACTGGACATGCTGTCCAGGGGCTATGGGGCCACCAAGCACCAGTCTGTGACCCTCTGTGATGGCCCCTGGTACATAATGCAAGGCAGGGTGTCCGAAACAGGAGATGCCACCAAAGGCACTTCTACCCCTGCTGCCACAGAGGGACAGATGGGTGGAGCTGGACAGCAGTAGGCTGGCCCCGGAGGTCCCAGGACACTGGAGAGGGGACAGCTCTCACTCCCTGATGGAGCCTCCCTGGCACGCTAGGAGGAAGGCACTCAGCCCTGGAGTGGGGAGTCTGTCCTTACCTTACGTCTGGTGAGAGGACAGATGCAGCCTTCTATGCCTGGCTGGGCCTGGCAAACTGGGGCCCACAGGCTAACCTGAACCGCTGCCTGTTTTATAAATAAAGTTTTATTGGCGCACAGCCACACATTAATCTGCATATCACCTGTGGTTAAGTTCACACTGCAGCGGCAGAGTTGAGTAGCTGTGAAGAAGTCCACGTGGTCTGAAAAGCCAGAATATTAATAAGTGACTCTTTACAGAAAAAGTCTGCTGGACCCTCTAACCTAAGGCAGGAGTGGAGGGGTGTTCCTGAGAGCCCTGGGCAGCTCTGGGCCCTCCTACAGTCATCAGCCGAGGGTGGGGACAAATCTGGAGGAGGCAGAGTGACACCAGTCAAACCCAGCACCATGAATAACTCGGAATTCAGATTCCCAACACGTCTTGACATTTTCTAACAGAAAGGTCACGTGTTCAAAGACCATCTTGTCCACCATTATTTCAAGAGACAGAAAACATGGTATCCTGGGTTTTGTTTTGTTTTTTTTTTATGACAAAATATGCTTAAAATCTACTGGGGACAATTAAGGAATGTTTTTTCCCTCTAAGGCAATAATTAAGAAGCACACGTTGGCACAGATGTTTTACCAACCAAAGCCAAGGTTCACGATGCGTGTTTTTCTAGTGCAGCCAAGCAAGATCTCTCCGTGTTCATAAAGCCATTCCAACATCCAAATGCCTTGGAACACCTAGGGCCCCAGCTGCGTGCAAGTCCCATCAGTATGCTTTCATCGAGGAGCTGGCCAGCAGCTCTCAGAATACTCCTTGGAGTCAAACTGAAATTCTTCCCCAACCGCATCTGGCTGAGCTGCTCTCCTGTGCCAGGAGCAGGGGACACCCTGAAAGATGGTGGTTTACGCGCCTGAGAAGGTGAGCCCAAGTGGGGAGGGGATGCCCCTAGGGAAGGCAGGTAAGGCCTAATAATGACCTGATCCTGGGCAGTTCACCCTGGCTGTACTGCAAAGGGCTACAGAGTAAAAAGGACAACTAACTCTATCAGGGGCTCATCAAGGAAAGGCTTGACTGAGGGCAGGATATCTCAGTTGGGTTTTGAAGGATGCATAGGAGTTTTCTAGGGCAAAGAATCTAGGAGGTGTCAATAGCTAGAAGCAAAATGGGATTACAGAGTGGCTGGAGGGGCCTGGGATGGAGTAGCCATGGAGTGAGCAGGGAAAGACTTGGGTGTAGGCAAAGGCTGGAGATCTCACTCAAAAAGATGGAATCATTGCTTTGGATTGGATGGCAGAGAGAGGATAAGCAGAGTGCACACAGCCTAGGGGCCCCAGCAGTCACCCTAATCCATGATTTCCCCTCTGTTCCTCTAGGTGGTGGACCCCCCCCACCCCTATTTTGCTCAGCTGCTCTGTGGAGTGTCCACACCTCCCCGCTCCAGACCTTAAGTTCCCTGAAATCAGAGAAAGAGAAGAATAAAAGAAGAAAGGACAGAGGAGCCCTTACTAGTGATATCCAGGAACTATCTTGACTTCAGGCACCAAGGAAACTAACACCACCCCCTGAAGCAGTGCCCCAACCCATCTCCGGGGAGCCAGCCCCTTCCCACACCCCTCCACGTGCCCCCCTGCCGACTTCTGGCCTCCCCCTGCCTCTCGGCAGGACCAGAGGCTCTCAGCTTCACTCCCCATGCGGTAGCCTAGTGGTCACTGGGGTGTGTGCCCCGTCATTTAGGAGGCATGCCTGGGGGCAGGAGTCGCATCCCACCCCTGCTGCTTCCCGAGCACACTCACTCCCAGCTCGCCTTGGTTTTCAGTCCATCTCACACAGAAGACTGTGGGTTTTGTACAAATTGTTCTCATCGAGGCTTCACTTGTGGGTGTGTCCCCAAAAGTAGTGAGAGCGGGGTCCTGAAGAAAGATTTGCACATTCACGGCATCACTATTCACAACAGCCAAGAGGTGGAGGCGACCCATGTCCCCTGACAGATGAATGGACAAAATGTGGTCCACCCACACAATGGAAGATTACTCAGCCTTAAAAAGGAAGGAAATTCTGTCACAGGTTACAACGTGCATGAACCTTGAGGACACGATGCTCGGTGAAATAAGCCAGACACAAAAAGATAAATACTGCGCAATTCCACTCCCATGAGGTCCCTCGAGGAGTCAAATCCACAGAGACAGAAAGTAGCTGGTGGGGGCCAGGGGCTGGGGAGGGCGTGGGGAGTGAACGTTTAGTGGGGACAGAGTGTCAGTTTGGGAGGATGGAAAGTTCCGGAGAGGGATGGAGGGGATGGTCATACAATAATGCACTGAACTGCATGCTTAAAAATAGTTAAGACAGTCAAATGTTTGTCATGTTTTACATATTTAGCCACAATTCAAAAGGAATTGAAAAGAAAAAGCCCACTGGGGACACGTTTGTACATGTAGTGATGTAAGGCTTGCCTCTGTTTCATGGTGGTCCTGTTGGGGTCTGGTGGGGCACCTGTCCTGGGGGCTCTGTCAGCCACACCCTTCCCCATTTCATGGTTCCACCCCGCACCCCCCCCAGGCCCCAGTAGAGACCCCCTGTGGGGTCCGTGTGACACCATAGCCGCAGAGTCTGCACCCTCAGCCATGGGGGTTTCGATGCCCATCTCTGACTGTACCAGCTGTGCCCCAGGACCCTCCCCTCACTTCCTGTGGCTCAGTTTTCTTCTCTACAACAGGGAATAACCACTCTCAAAGAAGCAGGTGAGTACCAATCCCCGCTCTGCACTGAGTGCGTCTCCCCAGATTCCTATGTTGAAGCCCTAACCTCCCAACGTGACTGTATCTGGAGATGGGTCTTCAGGAGGTGATTAGGTTAAATGAGGTCATGAGGGTGGGGCCCCGATCTGATAGGATTAGTGTCCTTAGAAGAAGAGACACCAGTGCTCGTTCTCTCTCTCCACATGTAAGGACACAGTGAGAGGGGTCGTGCAAACCCAAACCAGGAAGACGACCTTCTCCTGGGACCAAGCAGGCTGGCACCTTGATCTGGGACATCCAGACAGGACTGTGAGAAATAAACGTCTGCTGTTTAAGCCACCCCACCTGTGGGACTTTGTGCCGGCAGCTGGAGCTGGACATCCACCTGCAAAGCACTCAGCACAGCCCTGGCCCCGGTGCCCACGTGGTTACGGAGGGTGTGGGGCAGCTGCCCTGCTCACTGACCTGGTTGTAGAGGGCGCAGATGTGCAGGGCAGTGTTCCCCGAGGCGTTCTGGGCCCCCATGTCAGCCCCGTAGAAGAGCAGGTGCTCCAGGTGCTGCACGTGTCCGTACCTGCAGGCCTGAAATGAGAGTCCACGCTGTGAACCGGGAGCTGCCCGGGACGCACCGGGCGCCCCCAGAACCAACGGTGTGGCCAACACAGCCCAGCCCCCATTCTGGACCAGGTCCCACACCTCAGACCCCTGGGGAATCAGAAGAAGGAGCTCGTATTGGGTTTGAAGACTGTGCTCAGCTGTTCGACTGGGGGGTCTGCAAAGGGGCCCCCATTCCTTCCATTCAGTCCCGAGGCCCGGGAAGCCCAGAGAGACCAGGGCATGTCTTTGCACCCGGCCTCAGCGACCAGGAAATGCAGACCAGGATGCTCCGTCCCGGGTGTTGTTTATCCAAGCTCCCCACCCCGGAGGAGGCGTGAAAACAGCCGGGAGCGGTGCATGGACCCGGCTGTGTCCTGGGAAGAGATCCCGCCCATCCTCTTCAAGGCAAGGGGCAGCCCCCCCCTTTTCTGAGCCCTTCTAGGAGGTGATGTGTGATTTATGAGCCAACAGGGCTCTGGGGTCAACCAGATCTGGCCTCATTTTCCAGAACTTTCACTGAGCCTCTGTCTTCATGTGTAAATGGAAACCCTACTCTTCCCAGGGTTCTCATGAGAGTCACATGAATAAGGGGCCTGAAAGGACCCCCAGTGATGCTCGGGGACAGGCCAGCTGCCCCCCACCCCTTGCAGCTCACAGGGAGCAGGGAGGGCCCCGTACTGTGACCAAGGGGCTGCCGTCCAGGTCCAGCAGAGGTCCATGCCGCTCGATGCTGGAGCAACCCTTGACCTTGGGAAGCAAGTCATATCCGACTAACCCCACCCCATCCACCGGCACTTCCTGGGCACCCAGCGATGGGCAGTGCCAAGGGTGTAAGACCCACTGTCCCTCTGGTGGGGTGACAACCGGATAGGGAGACGTGAAAGGCAGGACGCGGGGGTTCTGATCCAGAACCGCTCACACCGAGGGTGGGGAAGCGCCCGGCGGGGAGACGGCCGGCCAGGCCAGGCCAGGCAGCTGTGGGTGGTTTGGGTGGGGCTGCACGGTAGCCAGAGGAAGAAGGGCTCAGTAATCCTGCCTTTCCGATAACTGAGACAGATGGAGGGGCGTTTCACCTCTGCATGGTCCACGACAAAGAGCTACACCTCGCCAATTAATAGGAGAGATGACAGGAAAGACACGGGGACTAGTAATTGGATGAGCTTTAAAAAAAAGCCCTGAGAAACACCCACTTACAACCCCTGTGCTGCCCGTAATATCATCTCATCGTTTACAGAGCAGATCGTTCCCGAAGATACGGCCGCTTTTCCCTGCCCACCCGCGCCTTCCCTTCCTGTGGCAACAGCGCCTGCCTCTTCCTCTGGGGGCCACCTGACCCCACTCCCAGAGGTCTGGGGGCCGGCCCCACCCCCCATGCCTGCAGTGGACACAGAACAATCTATCTTCCGGCCACAGGCGTGGGCTGGGGATGCCCAAGTGACTCTCGGGGGCCTGTGAAGACGAGACTGGAACATTTGTCAGAACCACTGAGAAAATGAAGTTCTCTCTTTCCTCCAAGGTGGCCAGCAAAAAAGCCACAGAAGCCGGAGCTGCTGGGGCCACCAGTGCAGAGGAAGGGAGAAGTGGGAGCTAAAGGAAGGAGAGAGAAAACAAGACACACACACACACACACACACGCACACACACACACGCACACACACGCACGCACGGCCAAGCAGCAGATGCCCCGTGGACCCCTCTCAGCTACAACTGGGCCTGGGTTTTTCAGGATGTAAGCCTAGGCATAATTTTAATTTTCCCCTTAAGCCAGTTTGAGTTGGGATTTTTGTTCCTCCAATTGAAGGAGCCCTGGCTAATCAACTCTCTCCAAAGAACTTCCAGGAGGCAAGACTGTGTTATGGCGTAATTGAATTGTCCTGTAGTCAAAAACAAAGAGAGTTGGCGTAAAAAACATTTTTACAATCACTCCAGACTCACCCTTCCTCTTCCCCGGGTTCATCTGAAATTGTGGGGTTTTATATTACATCATCGGGATGGCGTTCACGTTCTCCCCACCAAGGGTTACAATAGGATCAATGCAAAAAGGTAAACTAGAGCCTTTTACTCCGGGCTGACTGTCAGGGAGAGAATCCCCCTCAAGGGCCTCTTTCTCCAAGCCTATTGTTTGAAAACAAGTGAAACCAGAAACATCAGACAAGTGCTGAAACAAAAAAAAACCTCCTGTAATCCCACAGTCTTAAATTCTACCATTCACTCCTTTAAAGGATCTCCTTTGCACGTCTCTTCTTTTAAACCACCGGCTGTTGCGTGATAGAAGCCGTACCTGCTGAGGAAGCAGCCGCGCAGACGGGGAAGGGGGAAGGGAATCTGAGCAAGGTGCTGGCCAGACCAGTCGGCAGACTGGCTGCATTCAGGGGGGCTGAGCAACAGGTAAATGCATGGAGGAAGATGGGAGCAGGTTTCCCACCGTCAAAGAAAGGGAGTTACTAATCTAGCGTGGGAGAAAACCAGAATAAACTCTGTGGTACTGGACAGGAACAAGAGCTATCAGTATAAGCACACGGTTTTCAATGTAGAGAAAAGCAAGAAAGTAAATGTGCAGGAACACGTGGACGTGCGAGGACGTGTGTCCCTAACTCCCCCTCCTGAGAGCGGCTGGGGTCAGCAAAAGCCCGGAAGCAGTGAGCACGCTTAATACTCGGATCTTGGGTTCTAAATACCACTCTAGACGGTAAGTCCCCCTACACATGAACAAGTTCAGTTCTGAGGGGGCATTCGTAAGTCCAATTTGTTCGTAAGTGCAACAAAGTTAGCCTAGGTTGCAGATAACGCCAGACACGGGAACGAAGTTACGTGACTGGACATGCGGACACACATTCTCGTCTTCGAAAGCTTGCAACTTGAAGGTTCGTATGTAAGGGACTTACTGAACTCAGAAGAAAGAACAAGGGCTTCTTACAGAGATGGCCTATTCCAGGGCTGAGGCAGGAAAAGAACGAGATGAGCCTGGAATACCTTGTGGAGCCAGAAGGTAAGGAAGTGCGCCAGAAAGGATGGGGGTGTGTCCACAGGACACACAGGCCACCTTGATGCGGCTCCCTGGACCCAAAGTGGGACAACATTAACAGATGGTTACCTGTTGAATAAATAGACATCCACGAAACCACATTGCTACAAATAAGTGAATAAATAAACCAGAAGAGAAAGCTCTTCCTGACGACAGAAAGCCACGTCCCTTCCATGACATTCCTGCAAACATGCACATCTTGCATCTCATCACGAGGAAACACTGAGCAAACCCAAACTGGGAGACAGTCTCCAAAATGACTGCCCCATAATCTTCAAAAGAGCCCCTTGAGAGAATCTAGGGAAGATTTATGAAGTCTCCCAGATGGAAGGGCTCCTGCGGGATCCCGGACTGGATCCTTTGGAAAAACTCAAATGTGGTCTCTGAATGAAGGGAATATGGGAGAACTCTGTGTTGCTTTTGCAACTCCTCTTAAAGTTTGAAATTAAATACTCATTCACAGTTAAAAAAAGAAATGAGTGCTTGCTTTACATAAGGACCTCAAAGCTTATCAAAGTAAGAATTTGTCCTCCCCCAAGATAAGCCGTGCTAACCCTCTGTCCTTTTTCTGAAAAGGGTGTTGTCCTCTCTGGCCCTTGGGAGACAGATTAAAAGGATGGACAGAGGTCAGAGAGGAACTAGAATGTAAAACAAAACAGCACCTCTTACACTCACATTGCTTACCCATTTTTTTCTGAGATGCTTTATGGAAAATGCATGTATGTGTGGGGCTCCGCCCCACATCTCCTGCCTGCAAATCTCCCGGGCACGAGTATTTGGCGTAGACTCCCCACAAGATCTGGGATTTGGGATTCACCGACCTGTGCTGGGCATCCCCCCACCAAACACATAATTTGGTGTAAATTAGGGAAAAGAGTGCTCCTTCCTTCAAGCACTACACTGCCACCTGCTGGACACCTGTTGTGATAAATCTACAAGCCTACATTTACAGCAAGTGTCACAGCGCCCCCTGGGGTTGTGCAATGCAATTGGAGCAATGAGGAGTCCACTGCATTGCAAATGCTTCTGCTTGGTTCAGTGCCACAGGCAAAATTATTTAAGTTCACATCACGCTTAGGCTTTTCTCCTATAATATGTACTTTATAAGACAAGCTGGAGACAGGACAGCAGAACAGTTAGCAGGCAGTAAGCACCCACACAGAGACCCAGGACCACACCACGAGGGAACCTCCCCAGGGGCCTGTCCCTTACTGTGGGGTCAGGGGAAGTGCCAAGGACTTGGAGCCCAGGGCTGAGGGTGAGCAGGGGTGAGCTCAGCGAGGAAGAGGGACAGGAGGGAGCAGCGGCCAAAAACGGTGATTTCCTTAAAGTTAAAACTCCTCACTTGAAAATGGTAAATAATAAATAGCAACCAATAACAAAGGTAAGGCCAAATGATAAAGCATCCTTTACAGAATCATTGCAGGAGTCAAATGAGACCTGTGTGAAGGCCCGTGAGCGAATCGGTTAAGTGCTCTCTGACTGCCAAGCATCATTCCTCACAGAGGAAACCAGACATGGCCTGATGACAGTGATAAGGATGACAGTGATGGGGGTGTGGTCAGATGATAGTGACCATGATGGTGATGGGGGCGTGGCCAGATGATAATGACCAGGATGGTGATGGGGGCGTGGTCAGATGATAGTGACCATGATGGTGATGGGGGCGTGGCCAGATGATAATGACCAGGATGGTGATGGGGGCGTGGTCAGATGATAGTGACCATGATGGCGATGATGGGGGCCTGGTCAGATGATAGTGACCATGATGGCGATGGGGGCCTGGTCAGACGATAGTGACCATGATGGTGATGGGGGCGTGGCCAGATGATAATGACCATGATGGCGATGATGGGGGCATGACCAGATGAGAGTGATGGTGATAATGGTGATGATGGGGGCGTGGCCAGACGATAATGCTGACAATGATGGCTATGATGGGGGCGTGGCCAGCACTTATTGAGCGCTTACTAGATGCCAGGCGCTATAGTCAATGCATCATCTAACTGTCTTGAGAGCTCTATGAATTGTTACTCAGCCAGCTTTAGAGATTAGCAAAGAAGCTCAGAGAGGGTAAGCCACTTGCTCAGGTGACCCAGGCCATGTTGAGGGGGTTTTGCAATCCCAGCCCAGAATATACGCTACTGACAGCACAAGGAGGAAATCTCACTTATCCTCCAAATGGAATCGACAGACTCAGGGAAGGAGGAAGGGAGCGAGACGCCCCATGTGGGCCAGTCCTGTGGGCATAGCTGCCCACAAAGGTGTGTGGAAACACGAGACCAAGCAGCTGTCCTCTCACTGGGGACGGCGTCCTCTTCAGGAACCTTGGCTTCGCCAGCAACTCTTCCTCAAGTCCTGAGACAGCCAAACCCCCCTCCTCTCTTGGGTCGGAGCTAGGTGCCGGGCACTGCCCCAGTGGATGTGAAAGTACTTAGCAACTAAAACTTCAGTGAAGCCCCGTAGTCTGGCCCACCATGTTCTGGGAATGCATTTGGGTGTTTTTTACTTCCTCCTTTATGTTTCTTCGTAGTTTTAAAGACTTTCATGTCGAGCAGATATTGCTTTTGTAATGAAAAAAATTAGAGTAACCTGAATAACAAGTTGAAAGATGGTTTGCAGACAGGTCAAAAAAGTTCTCTTCCAAAGTCAGCATTCAGGGGACGGGCGTCCCCAGTCGCGGGGCCTGGGGGCTGGATGTGAAGACCTCCCTTTGCAATTAAACACCTGCCCCGGGCAACACCCCGGAAAGCCACGCAAGCCTTCTGCAACAACTGTGAGCAGGTCAGGCTGCGGGCGCTCAGGTGCCCTGGAAGGATGGGGAGCCAGCCGGCTGGGAAGGAGCTGTCGGCTGCCATGCAGAGGGAGTTGTGGACCCCAGAACTCCGAGGTGCTTCTCCAAGACAGCAGGGCTAGAATCAGTCCAGCTGGGCGATGCAAACCCACCTGCCCTCCACTTCCTCCTGCCACAAGTGCCTTGTCATTAGAGGGGTAGCTTCTGTCTGAGAGCCCCGGAGGCCGGACAAAGAAGCAGCCTTCTGGCCGGGAGCCGCGCTGGGAGCCTAGGGCTGGTCACTCACCCTCTCTGGGCCCGGCTAACTCAGAGACCAGCGAGGGTGTCTCCGAGGGCTGCTGGAGGGGTGTGAAAAGATGGAGAGGACAGCGTTTGCTGGGTGAACGTGAGCCCTGACGGAGGAAGATAATCCGGGGGCGGGGGGACGGCAGTGTGCGAGGTTCCTCGCTGAGCACCCTGCGCGATGCCCTCCTGACGGTCACGCCAGAGCAGGTGAAGACAGCGGCTTGGATAACGCAGGTGCTTCCGCAGGACTTGCGCGAAAAAGAAACCCGCCACTAGAGGGCGGTGGACGGACCCTGACGGGTGACGCGGGATAGCGGAGCAGGATGGGACAACTGGGCTGAAGGCCTCCAAGCTCCAAAGGCGCCGCCGGGGGCGGGGACCCCGGAGGTTGGGTAGCTCTGGTGCTGGATGCTCGGAATCCACGCAGGGGGTGTCAGGGGCTGGAATCATGGCAGGGAGCCGGCACCGGAGAAAGTGACCCCCACTGCCCCAACACGCACGGTCACCCTCCGTCTCAGGGCAGCCGTCCCAAGAGACAAGCGAGATGGCCACGACTGTCACGTGCATTCGATAAAGGAGTCAGACTCAGCGGGAGGCCAACCCAGCACGGAGTGGGGGGAAACATTAGCCTGGTTGAGGGGGGAGGGGAGAACAGGTAGGAAGGGGGGCGAGGGGAGGAAAGAAGAGCTCTCCAAGGTCTCCCCAAGGTCGTCGGGGCACGGAGCCCCCCGTGAGGGGTCACTCAGCTGGACTTGGGCTGAACGCACTCCGCTGCCTCGTGTTCTGTGTTTCTGATGCTCCGGCACCAGGGGTCTTGCTGGCTGCTCCCCTGAAGGGGCTGCCCTGCCAGGAAGAGCTGATTCCCGGAGATGGAAGAGGACTCAGCCGTGAGCACAGCTTCCAAATACAAACCACCGTGCAGAGTCCTCACCTGAGCCCTCCTCTCTGGGGCCCTCGCACTCAGGGCCCCTCACCCCTGTCCTAAGCACCCAGGGCAGGTCCCAGACAACAGGGCGGCCCCCGTGCCCCAGGGCCACTGAGCTCACTCAGCCTGCTTGTCATGCCTCACCTGTTCCCTCCCTCGAAAACCACAGTAACGGCTCTGCGTGCACAACCCCCCGCCTTCCCCGCGTGGCCGTGCGTGGTGGGCTGTGCCCCTCTTCTTGGGGTCAGTAACAAACCATTCTCGCTGGCAGGTACCTCCCGATGGGATGGCCTCACCAGGCCTGAATAGTAGAAGAACCTACATTTAACAGAGGGGCTGAGGAGCAGATGGCTGGCAGATGGAAATACAGGGTCCTTGAGGACCTCCAGGGCTGCTCACGCCAACAGGGCTAGGACCCCCCCTTGGGAGTCGCTGGCGGAGCCTGAAACTCTCCCCTTTCACACCCTCAATGGGTCCACGTGTGACGATGGGCTTGGCCTTTTAAAGGTCACCACGGAGCTGACGGCCAAGTGCAGCTGTGAGCGGAGACGAGCAGAGGGACAGAGCACTGCCCACACCTTGGGGACCCCCGTCCTGCCCCAGCCTGGTCACCGTGTGAACCATCTCGGGGAGACGTGAAGCACTGCCGGGCCTGCGCCACATGTGGGCACAGACGTGTGTGTGTGCGTGTGAGCACGTGTGGGTCTGTAATCTTTGTTCATATCCATTTGTCTCGCTGTCCCCACCCCCCGCCACAGGGACGTAAGACCCACAGGACTGGGTGTTTCTGTTCACCGCTGGGTTCGGGGTCCGGGATGCTGAACGGGCCTGGCGGGTGACGTGTGTGCCAGTGGGTGGGCGTGGGCCTGCCGTGTGGCTCATGGTGGCCGCCTGGCACCAGAACACCACGAAACGTGAGCAGTTATGGGCCTAGGCCCCAGGCCCAGCGGGGTCTCCAGCACTCACTTGCTTTGCTGAGTTAAAGGAGGCAGATCCCTGGAGCACGGCCCATTCCTGGGGGGTGCAGACGCCCCCCAATCGGCAAGGCCGCCAGTCGAGGTGGCCGGTGGTGGAGGCGTCCTGAGCCTCTGCCCCTGCCCTTCAGCTCTGCCCTCCACCCCCAGCCTCTCAGGCCCTCGCGGCCTCGCTCCCCGCATAACTGACCCTTCCACCCGCCGAGTGGCACGCGCGCCTCCTCTCAGGCTGAGCGGCATCCCCGCAGGGCCCACACCTCCCGTGGGAACGCGGTGGTTTCATAAGACGAATCTGAACCCAAACGAAGACAGCATCACAGAACTTGAGATCTACCGAGCAGGAAACCTCGGGGACGCAGAGTCTTCACTCCACCCAAGCCCTTCTGCTCCGTTTCCACATCTCCGGAAGGATGCAAGCTGTGCGACACTGAGACCCTCAGCGTGAGACTCACATCCCTACTCCTTTGCCTCTTCCATGCCCAGGGGGCACCTTCAGTGCCTGGGTGTGCGAGGGCAGGCCCTCCCCGTCTGTCCAGGCTGGCAGTGCCCACTGGGAGCTCCACTGCCGGGACCACGGCCTCCAGCCTGATGCTCGGATGCCAAGTGACAACCCTGCTGGGGGAGGGGCAACTCCTCCCAGCACCTTCTTCAGTGAAGCCCTGGAGACCTGGAACCGGTCACTGGCAAGGTCCACGCTGCGCCCTCCGTCCCCCGTGTGCCCTGAGCAGCTCATCCCCCGCCCGCCGCACGGAAGAAGCCAACAGTACCGACGCCATCCACTGCCCAGCACCACTGTGGGCGACAAACAGAGCAACGCGGGCCCTGGGGTTGTGCGCAGCCCTGGCTGGGGAGCTGGGGGCCCAGGATGTGACACTCCAGGCAGAAGCAACGGCTTCAGCCAGAGGCCAAAGCAGGAAGGCTGGACTTATCTGGAAAACATTGGGTCTTGCTAACATTCCGTCCTCTCTATGGCCCGAAGGTGTGGGAGGCCCTGCTGAGGCCCACTTTACAGTTGAGCAAACAGAGGCCCAGCGGGCAGGCAGGCATCACTGCTCCTCCGAGGTCCCGCCCAGGGTGTGGGCTCGGGGGGTCCTGTGAGCAGCTTCGCAGAAGTTCCCCCCTCCCCCAGCACAGCCCCGTCACACCACAGGAGGGAACTGGAGGCTTCTCCAGGCCGCGGGGACGCTGAGGAACCGGAACTGAGCATTAGAAAGGCCAGGCGGGGGAGGGGGAGGGGGTGGGGGTGGGGGCGGGGGCAGCCGGGTCCTCTGACCACAGTGGGCGGGTGCGTGACCCTGCTCAAATGGGCGGGTGTGTAAGGTGACGGCGGTGGAGGGAAACAGGCAGCCTGAGAAGCAGTGAAACTCACTGCAACGTAAAGGCTGAGCGAGAGAACGTCAGAGCCTCTTCCTTGACCTCCTGGACGGATATTCCCCCTCTGCTTTCCCAAACCCACTGTCCACCCTTCTCCACCCGGAGACCCTGACCTCCAGGCCTGCACCACTAGGCTCCGTGATTGGCCTGCTCTGGCGGGGCTCAGCCAGTGGGAGGGCGGGAGGATGATAAAGCAGCCGTGGTACTTCTTCCCGCATCCCTCCGCGACACGGCTCCTGCTGGGTGCCCTCCTCCTCGGCCCGCTGTCCCCGCTTCCGGGGACACGGTCTCCTCTCCCTGCCCTCGGTCCACTAAAGACTCTTCATCGGAGCCACCAGGTGGATCTGTTTCTGCCACGACTACAAGCCGACATTCCCCCAACTCCACTGCTGCAGGTGGGATCTGGGAAGTGCGCCCTGTGCTGGGGCACCTGTGCGCAGAAAGCACCTGCGGGCTCTATCGGGGCGCCCACGGCTCCCACGGAGGGGGCGTGCACCCAGCACCCCAGCCCCGCCCGTCGGGAGAGCAGGTGAGGGGCGAGCCCCACGCACCTGGTGGATCTCGTGCCAGCCGTTCTCGTCCTTGCAGCTCACGGCCGCGTGCTCGTGCAGCAGCAGCTCGCAGCAGCAGGGGTCGCCCCCGACCACCGCAGTGTGATACAGCGGCGTGAGGCCGTAGCTGTCCTTGTAATCCGGGGATGCTCCAAGCTCCAACAGGGTCTGAAAAAAACACCGACGTGTGGTCACTGGTCTCACACCCCCCTTCACAGGAGTGAATCGATCGAGAAGGAAGAGGAAGGTCACGCTCCCCCGGGCCAGGGTGACGGAGCCCTCGGTTCCCGAGCTTCTCCTGGACTCCCGGAATTAAGGAGGCCCCAGCTTAGACGGCGAGGTTTCTGGCCCTAAAGGAGCACTTGGTGCCAGGCGCGCACACGTGCTTACACATCCGGGAGACGGGGAGGCCTTCTGCACACGTGGCCCGCTGGGCACTACCTGCTTGAGCCCGGCTGGGCCCTGTGGACCAGCGGACAGCGACGAGGGGAAGGTGACATTTGCAGGAAAAAGGTGTGAACCTAAAAGTCCAGTGTAACCCATCTCCGTGCACGTCCTGCAGCTGGCAAAACTAGGAAGCATTGTCACTCGATTCCCGAGGAAGCCAGCTGACGAGTGTGCAGCCGCTGTGCAGTTAAGAAGTCTGCTTTACAGAAAAGCACCATCTTGGGGGTCGTCACCCCACAGCTGTGGGTCCCCTCCCCTCCGCGCCAGGGCCCTGATAGAGCATGGGCTGGGGGCATGCGCCCTGTGCCCGCAGGCAGAGCCAGGGCCAGTAGAGCATGCTCGAAGAACAGTGCGGGGAGGAAAACGGGGGTGAGGTCCGCCCTCCCCCCTCCCTCGGCATCAGCTTCCAATGTCTGGGGGGGCTCTGGCAGCAGCGAGGCTGGCTCGGTGGCAGAGGGCTGGCTTTGCAGCGCCCTCCCGTGGAGGGAGGTGGGTTTGAGCTGAAAATACGAGCCCTTTGGCGGAATCAGAAGGGGAAAGATAACTTTCTGCTCACAGATTCTATAATAAAAGCAACCACACCAAGGGCGGGGCGGGGGGCAGGAGGGCCAGACCCCACTTCTGAGCTCTAGTCGGACACAATTTGGGGTCACCGCAGGTGGCTGTCGTGGGATGGGGAGTGGGGCAGGGCCTACCCAGGGGATCAGAGGAGGGGGCGTCACCGTGTGAGACGGGCCCCGCCTGTACCTTCAGGGCCAGCAGGCTCCTGGCGCGGGCGGCTTTGTGCAGGGCCGTCATCCCGTCTTTGGCGCGGAAGTCCAGGTGGGCCCCGCCGTTTCGGAGAGCTTTGATCACCTCCACGGGGTCGTCCAGCTGCGCGGCTAAGGTCAGGGGAGTCTCTAGGGACCCAAACACATGCACGTCAGAACCGGCACTTGGGGCAAGGCTGCCAAGTCACGTGACCCCGTTAACCAAGTTCAAACGTCCCAAAGTGAGCCTGACAGACTGACCCGCCAGGGCGTCACGGCTCCCACCCACCTGCCGACCCCAAACGTCCGTGCACTCAGCATGGCTCTGGCAACCCTAGTGACGATGGCGGTGACTCTCGGGGTCACGGGCAAATCACAACGGGGGCAGAGGCAGGGTTCCACATCATCGCCTTGTGGGCTCTGAGTCTGAGAAGCTGCCCCGACTGCCTCTGCCCTCGGTACACAGAATCCCGCAGCCCCAGCCGACGCTGCCCTGTAGGAGGAGGGGTCAGTCAGGGCTGCAGCTAAAGACTGGAAAGGCAGATGCCCGCCTTTCTTCACTTCAACTTCACAGCATCTATGGGTATCTTGGTAGATGCCAGGGACTGAGCTGCAGGGAAACAAGTGAGTAAGACATAGGGTCGTGCCCTGCAGGGGTCTCCATCTGGGAGAGCAGAGAGACCCCAACAGCCATCATGATGGGACCGGACCAACGCATGGAAGGACCAACATATGAAGTGGGGCAGAAGCCCAGGGGACCAAAGGCTGAAGCCCGCCTTTGCGGCGACGAGGGTCAGGAAGGGGCTCCCACACCCCGTGCAGGTGGACCAGCCTGCAGGTGGCCATGGCCGAGGATGTCAGTCTCTGTCATCAGACGTCTCTCCTCAGTGACCCTCACGTGCCCGCCATCACCACCGCCAAGCAGAGTGCATGACTCTGATGTGGTTAATTTGAAAGGCTCTTATGTTACAGAAAAGTGCAAAGAGTAACACGACAACGTGCACGTTCCCGTGGCCCAAAACGCTAATAGTTAATAAGGAATCGTTCTGTCCTCAAGCACGTTTTGAGAGTAAAAGGACTGGGGCATCTTCCATGGGGTGGAATGCCCTTCTAACCGCCTGTCACTGACACATCACCACACCACCCTCCATCCCCAGAAAAGGCAACTTCACCACAAATCTAGATTGACGACTCCCATCCATTTTCAGTTACAACATTTATTTATCCATAAATGGGTATTGTCTGGAGGGCTCTTAAAATTCACCGTTGGAATCCCTCTGTACCTTGATTTTTCATGGCGAGCCTCGTGGGCTTACCCCGCTCCTTGAAACTCATCTGCAGCGTCATCTGCAGCGGGTAGACGCGCCCTAGAGCATATGTAAAGTGCAGCTTACGCATTCTCTCCCAAGGGAAGTGGTATGATGGTCACGAATGCCACGGGCACATCCCTGCTGCGGACCTACGAGAGGCAGCTTCTCACGCGGGGGTTTTTGAAAATTAGGAGTTTTGGGACTTCCCTCGTAGTCCAGTGGTTAAGGCTCCGCGCTCCCAATGCAGGGGGCCCGGATTCGACCCCTGGTCGGGAAACTAAGATCCCACATACCGCAACTAAGAGTTTGCATGCCGCAACTACTGAGCCCGCACGCTCTAGAACCCACGCGCCACAACTGGAGAAGCCCACGTGCTGCAACGAAGACCCGGCGCAGCCTAAATAATAAAATTAATTAATTAATTAATAAAAAATAAAAGTAAGTGTTTTCTGGGACAGCTAGGGGACGCTGGTGACAGTGGGAACGTGCCCTCACAGAAATCACGCGCAAGGCAAGGAGAGCGTGACGCGGTGAGGGGTGTTTGGGAATCCAGGCCATCTGGGAAACGGGGGTAGAGATGTGGCAACGGGGCAGACGTGCAGAGAGAAGCACACTCAGAGAGAGACAGCAGCATCTGAGGGTCTGGGTTCCTTGCAGGGAAAAGACATCACAGGAGGGCGGTGGGCGAGGGGTGATCTGGGAAGGGCGTAAAGGACGGGGCCGTCGGGAGCTGCCAGCAACCACCCTCCAAAGCCAAGTCTCTTAGAGCAGCTCCTCAAGTCTGAGGTCAGCGCATGCGGGATGACAGCACCTAGGGCAAGGTCAACCTTCCAAACGATTCGGGCTTTTCTTTCTTATTTGGCGGTCTGCACGTGGCCAGCGGAAAAGCTAAGCGGTCCAAAGGAGATTTTTTTTTGTTGTTTATACGGCACTGTTTTCATAGCTGACGGCGTCAAGGTCATTTTACAATGAGAACACTGTCTCAGAGGGAGGCATTGGCAAATGGTAAAATTCCAAATCACAGACCCCTGTGGCCCGGCTGGGCAGACAGCACTGGGCACGTAAGCAGGTGGAGAGAACTAGACACCCGTCGGTGACTGTGCCGTCTCCTGTACGAGCTGGGACCTCCAGCCCGTGGACGCCATCCAGGCACATCGAGTGGCACGTGGCAGCATCTCGAGGGTTCCAGGGACCCTCCTTGAATGACACTGCAGACCTGCCACGTTCACACCCGCCACGTTCAGACCCGGCCAGGACCCACGCTGGCGAGGTCAGGGGGGGCTCCCAGCTTAGACCTCGCGTTCAGGAAGGTTCAGGAAGGGGGCGTCCATTGAGACCCCACATGGGCGGATGGGACCACCTAGAAGATACCTGTCAATCAGCTGCGGCACTGTCCGTATAACCGGGCCACACGGGATCCTCCTCCAATGCACTTGGGAGCGGCAGTTCCCTGGCACCACAGTGCTTTGAAAATTTTTCTGGTTTTGCATTTCGAAATTGTCTAAGTTTTAAAAAAATTACACAGGAACCTCCGCAAATATAACCTCATCAGGGGACCGAGGTCTCTCATCTTTGGAGCTGACTCTGAAGGCAGAACTGCCTCCAACCTAGAAACTGCCTGCTGGCATTTTGGCTCCGGGAATGACCAGGTCGTGCTTCGAAGGGAAGGTTTTCAGGTGGGCACGAGGAGGGAGGCGTCTACGAGCACAGCAACAGGGCGCCAGCTCCACGGCTTGCGGTCTGTCTGGGTGTCGGGGGAGACCCGGGCAGGAGACTGTGCAGGCACAGGACAGCCGCCGACCCCTGCAGCTGGGACTGCGTACCAGCCTGGGTGCAGGGGCGCATCCGGGGGCCTCAGGAGGACCCGGGGACCAGAGCCTGGTGAGAACCTCCCGCAGAGGCAGCACAGCCCAGCTCTGCTCCCGAAAGGCTGGGTGGCCTCCAGCAGGTGTCCCAAACTCTCTGGGCCTGTTTCCACACCTATATGGTCAGGGTAAAAGCAGGACCTGCACTCCGTGGGGCTCTGTGAGGATCGAATGTCAACGTCCGATGCTGGAACAGTGCCCAGCCCACAGTCAGAGTCTGTCCAGGGGATTCAGCTAGAGATGGGCTTTATTTTCTTCATTACGTTTTTTTCCCTGTATTTTTAAAAGCCTTTATTATGTTATAATCATAAAAGTGATTCTAAAATAAACTGTGAAGCCAATGCTTATTCTCCCCCTCCCCCTCCCCCCGGACAGGCTCAACCCCTCGTGACTGTCTTTCTTTTCTCAGCAAGAGATGGTCTTGGTGCCCCCAGATGCAAACCAAATGAAATATGCATTCACAGGCCTACTAAGTGCTCTGCCCTGTGCTGGGGGTGGTGGCTGTCCCGGGGCAGGGGGAACCAGGCATATCTCCTCGAGCTATTGTAAGACAGATGGATACACAGACAGGTAGATAGGTAGGTGGATGGGTGGGTGCATAGATGTGAGGGAGGGAGAGAGAGGGAGGGACGGAGGGAGGGAGGGAGGGATGGCTAAAGGAAGGGCAGATAGGTGGATACACAGACAGAGATGTATACATGCACACAGACGGATAAAAATGAGTCAAACAAAGCAACACAAGATTAATATTTGATCTCAAGGTTGTCCGAGGGAGCACAAACAGTGCACTCAATTTATCTTTGTAAATAATTAACCCATTACTGAATATAAGACCCATTACTGAATTATTCCTAATGGAGAGATTTCACCCACCCCATTCCCTGTACCCATTTGCCTCATGCAAAACGACACAGGTGGGAAAAGCCTGGCCTTGGGGCCGGAACCTTCAAGTTCGAGTCTGGGCTCAGCCGGTGACATTGACAGAAGCCTTGAACCCCACAGGGACCTCAGCCACACCTCAAAATTCCCAAGGACCCGCGAGAGGAAAGGCGGGATTCGGGGATTCCTTCCTCATTACCTAGAACAGCAGTTCTCAGACTTTGGCACGTGTGGGAATCACCCAAAGAGCTGGTTAATGCAAAGCACGCTGGCTCCATTCCCAGAAACGCCTCCACAGGACTGGAGGGCTGAGAATCTGCATCTGAGAGTGACCCTGGAGCTCCAAGGGGTGCACTTTGCTAGAGGACAGCTTCACGTGCTCGACTGCACAGTGACATCACGTGCTCCCACCCCCCAGACACTAATTGAATCGGTGTGATGCGTGACCCAAGTATTAGGATGCGTACAGCTTCCCAAAGTGGTTTTTAATGTGCAGCTGAGTTTGAGACCCTCTGCTCTAAACACCTGCTAATTCAAATGTGCTCCATGGGTAGCAGCACGTAGGCATGACCAGGAACGGGTTAGAAACGCAAAATCTCTGGTCCCACTCCAGGTCTACACAATCAGAACGGACTTTTAACAAGATTGCCAGGTCACTCATAGACATCAGGTCTGAGATACATGGACCTGGGGCACAGCTCTCCCACTTTACCACGTATGCGATCTATAAACAAGCAAACCAAGGAAAATGGTGCTACGTCCTCCATACGGATTCATCCCTTTATTTATGAGTCATACACGACCATGGGAAAAAGAACAGTCTTTTAAACAAGTGGTGCTGGGTCCACTGGATTTCCACACGCAAAGGAATGAAGTCAGAGCTCTACCTCACGCCATGTACAAAACTTATCAAAATGAATCACAGACCTAAATGTAAAAGCTAAAACTATAAAACTCATAGACGAGAACTCAGGATTAAATCCTTGTGACTTGGGTTAGGCAACTGTTTTAGATATGACACCCAAAGCACAAACAACAAAAGAAAAAAGAGATCCATTCAACGTTACCAAAATTAAAAACTTTTCTGCATCAAAGTACACTATCAAGAAAGTGGAAAGACAGCCCACAGACTGGGAGACAATATGTGCAAATCATATATCTGATAAGGAACCTGTACCCAGAATATATAAAGAACTCTTACAACTCAACAAGAATAGACAAATACGGGCAATAATATCAAAATGTGGGCAAAGGATCAAGTAGTCATTTCCCCAAAGATACACAAATGGCCAATAAGCACATGAAAAGAATAACCAAACAATATCACTGGTCATTAGGGAAATGCAAATAAAGCCACAATGAGATATGACTTTGTACTCACTAAGATGGTTATAATAAAAACAAAAAAGATAATAGTAAATGTTGATGAGGTTGTGGAGGAACTGGAACTCTCATCCACGGCTGGTGGGACGTAAAATGGTGCAGCTTCTTTGGAAAACTATCTGGCAGCCCCTCAAAGGGTAGACCCAGCAATTCCCTGCCCCCTGCCAGGCATATACCCGGGAGACAGGAAAGCATACGTCCACACAATCTGTACAAGAATAATCGCAGCAGCATTGTCACAACAGACAAAAAGTGGAAACAACTCCAAACGTCCATCAACTGATGAGCTGATAAACAAAAGGAGTAGATACGGTGGAATATTACCTGGGGAGTAGATACAGTGGAATATTACCCGGGGAGTAGATACAGTGGAATATTACCCGAGGAGCAGATGCAGTGGAATATTACCCAGGGAGCAGATACAGTGGAATATTACCCAGCCGTCAAAAGGGACGAAGCGCCGACACGTGCTGCAACATGGATGAACCCTGAAAACATTACGTTGAGTGAAAGAAACGAGACACAAAAGGGCACATATTGTGTGATTCCATTTCTACAAAGTGTCCAGAACAGGCAAACCCAAAGAGACAGGAAGTAGATGAGTGGTTGCCAGGGGCTGGGGGGTGTGGGGAGTGGGAGGAAAAGGGGGGTCACTGCTAGTGGGTACTGAGGTTCTTTTTGATGTGATGAGAGTGTTCTAAAATGAGACAGTGGTGACGGTGCACAACCCTGTGAGTATGTTTTTAAAGACACTGAACGGCACACTTTAAATGGGTGAATTTAATGGTATGTTTCAACAAAGCCTTACAAAAAACAAAAATTGAATTTTAATCGTACGTCGATTATACCTTAATAAAACTTTTAAATAAAAAATACACGCCCTACGGCACTCATATATTAAATAAATTACAGAATACACATAGACAGAATGTTTTTAAATGGGGAGATAGATCGTTTGGTGTTTTCTGCTCTACCCCAGCGGATCATCTGTGCCTCCTTTGTAAGATGAAAGGACGGCGAAGGTGAGTCCAAAACGTCTTGTAGGTTAAGGCTCTCCAACCATCCAGCTCACCGACTGACACCTGTCCACAGCAGCCACACAACCCGCCTGGGCCACGTAAATGCTCACGTGACTGTGAGAACCAGGTGCTCCGCTCCACCTCTGGCACTCGGGGTGACAGGGTGCACAGGAGGGGGTAACTCCCTGCCCTGTTATCACAGACAATGGGGGGGTGGGTGGCTGTGGGCTTGGGAGCCACTTACCAGGATGGACAGCACCTGTTTGGAGACACCAGCACCTCTGGCATTGATCTGCATTCAGTGTTTCAGTGTCATTATCTCATTATGAGTGAATCACGCAAAATCACAAAGGCTTCCAGTCTGCTAAAACAGGGATCCGTATCCACCAGAATATCTGATTAATAGCCCACGCCCGACCATGAAGGAGAAGGAGATTTACAGCTATCTTCCTCTGAACGGTCATCGCTCTCGAGGGCGGACACTTTCCCGTGAAGAGCTCCCAGGCCAGCACGTGAGACTCGTCCGAACGACCCACGGGCCTTTGAGGCCATTAAGCAGAGTGGATGGCGATGGTGGGTTTCCCCCAAACTGTCAGCAGCCCCGAGCATTCCAGCGACTGGCTCCCATGTTGGTCCACAAGCCAGCGGAGCCATCCTTGCATTCCCCCTACCTGCCACAAACGGAACAGTCCTGACCACCTGAGACCTCACGGTCTCCCTGATTCTGGCTTCGGCGCTCAGACGTGCTGCAGAGCGGACAGTCCCGAGTGGGTTCACGGGGCCGAGATCTGTGGTCAGAGACGGACAGGGAGAAACAGACACAAATCTCTTTTCTGTGAGGGGAATCTTTGACACTAGGGAACAAAAGCACGGAGGCAAGGTGAAGAGATTCTGGTGAAAAGAACAAGGGCCTCGTGTTCCAGATAAAAATCTGTTACCAAGAGGTGATCTGGCGAGTTTCATAAGAGTTATCAGATCTGGCCTCGTTGGACCCAGATGAGCAGAATTTCCAACAGCACCAGGAAAGCCGCGCATGCGGGTTCTCCGTTCCCCTGATAGAATTACGTCAGATAGAACTAGGCCTGCGAAGGTAGAACGCGCATAGCAACTGCTTGGAGATCAAACAGTTTAAAAGCGGATGGTTCTTCAGACTTGAGATTGCCAAGGGGGAGGGGCTGCGGGGCCAGAAGTGTCGGGAGTTTGGGATCAGCAGATGCAAGCTATCGATGTTATATAGAGGACGGATAAACCACAAGGTCCTGCTGTAGAGCGCATGGAACAACATTCAACATCCTGTGGTAAACCACCGTGGAAAAGAATATGGAAAGGTATATACAGGGCTTCCCTGGTGGCGCAGTGGTTGAGAATCTGCCTGCTAATGCAGGGGACACGGGTTCGAGCCCTGGTCTGGGAAGATCCCACATGCCACGGAGCAACTGTGCCCGTGAGCCACAACTACTGAGCCTGCGCGTCTGGAGCCTGTGCTCCGCAACAAGAGAGGCCGCGATAGTGACAGGCCCGCGCACCGCAATGAAGAGTGGCCCCCGCTTGCCACAACTAGAGAAAGCCCTCGCACAGAAACGAAGACCCAACACAGCCAGAAAAATAAATAAAATAAAACAAATGTGGGTTTTTAAAAAAAAAAAAGGTATATACATATATATATATATACAGGTATGACTGAATCACTTTGCTGTACAGCAAAAATTAACACAACGTTGTAAGTCAACTCTACTTCCATAAAATGTTTTTAAAAAGTGGATGGTTCTTGCTCCCAGACAGGTGTCCTGGGCTTGCTGGTGTCGGCTGCGCGGACCATGAGGGGAATGGGACGTGCGGTCCCATGTGTCCATCAGGTTGTGGAGAAGGCATGGGTGAGAAGTTGTGACTTTTGTCCTTCCAATAGCAAAATCAAGGAGGGCAGCTCTGAGAAGTGGTCTATGGCCTGTGATTTTCCTTCGTTGTTTTTTTTTTTTAAAGCATTACTATTTTTTAAATTAACTTATTTATTTTTGGCTGTGTCAGGTCTTCCTTGCTGCACTTGGGCTTTCTCTAGTTGCGGCGAGCGGGGGCTACTCTTCGTTGTGGTGCGCAGGCTTCTCACTGTGGTGGCTTCTCTTGTTGCGGAGCACGGGCTCTAGGCACGCGAGCTTCAGTAGTTGTGGCACACGGGCTCAGTAGTTGTGGCTCGCGGGCTCTAGAGCGCAGGCTCAGTAGTTGTGGCACACGGGCTTAGCTGCTCCGCGGCATGTGGGATCTTCCCGGACCAGGGCTCGAACCCGTGTCCCCTGCGTTGGCAGGCGGATTCTTAACCACTGCACCACCAGGGAAGTCCCAATGGCCTGTGATTTTCTTACAACGAAAGCCCTGGGCAAAAAAAAAAAACCCCACACAGACACACTGGTACTAATGTGGTTTGAAGCAGACACACGGGACCTATCAAACCAAGAATTTGGAAAGTATAGGACATTTTGAGCAAGTAAACATTCAAGGCTAGAACAATGAGATCCCACTACACACCTATTAGCATGGATAGAATCCAAAACACTGACAAACCCAACTTCTGGCAAAGATATAGAGCAACAACAGAGAACTCTCATCACTGCTGGTAGGAAGGCAAAAGCGGTACAGCCACTTAGGAAGACAGTCTGGCAGCCTCTTTCAAAACTAAAAGATGTTTTACCATATGATCCAACAACTGTACTCCTTGGTGTTCACACAACTGATGTGAAAACTTATGTCTACACCACAACCTACACACAAGTGTTTGCAGCAGTTTTGTCCATATTCACCAAAAGCTGGAAGCTTCTGGTGAATATGAACCAAGAAGCCCTTCAATAGGTGAAGAGATAAACAAAACCAGGACATCCATACAGTGGATTATTTAGTGATTAAAAAGGAAAGTGCTATCAAGTCATAAAAAAGATACAGCTAGGGGCTTCCCTGGTGGCGCAGTGGTTGAGAGTCCGCCTGCCGATGCAGGGGACGCGGGTTCGTGCCCCGGTCTGGGAGGATCCCACATGCCGCGGAGCGGCTGGGCCCGTGAGCCATGGCCGCTGAGCCTGAGCGTCCGGAGCCTGTGCTCCACAGCGGGAGAGGCCACAACAGTGAGAGGCCAGCATACGGCAAAAAAAAAAAAAAAAAAAAAAAAGATACAGCTAAATCTTAAATGCATGTGGTTAAGTGAAAGAAGCCAGTCCGAAAAATCTACACAGTGTATAATTCCAATGATATGATATTCTGGAAAACTTAAAACTATGGAGATGGTAAACAGATCAGTGGTTGCCAGGGGCTCCAGAGAGGGGCAGGATTGAATAGGTAAAAGGCACAGGGGATTTTTTTAAAAAAGTTGCAAAACGAATCTTTATGGCACTGTGATGGTGAACGTAAGAATTAAATATCTGTCAAAATCATAAACTCTACAGCACAAAGAGTGAAGCTTAACGGATGCAAATTTTTAAAATAAAGCTTAAAAGTTCATTTAGGAGATGTGGGATCCCAGGATAGAACGCAGAATGTGACAAAAGAGTCTAATTGTACTAAAACGTTAGAAACAACCCCACTGGAGGAGGTGGGGGAATAGAGTGCTGACCTGTGTAACTGCGGGAATGAGCAGAGTCTGAAAGACAAAAGGCAAAAGAACGTCACGCAAGCACGGTTCTCTAGTTGATAAAGTTGCTTTCCACTGTGCAGTGCAGGTCAACCATCTAGAAACCACTATGCAGGTGCCCTGGAATTGAGCAATTAAATACACAGACGGCAGAGAGTGGAAGCCAGGCTTCTCACTGTCTACGTGGGAGGTTACAGAAAAGCAAGGAGAGGAGAGAATGATCCCACCGGCAATGGATTAGGACTGGGGAGGTCAGTATGAACTCACGTTTCGCTTAATAAAGATTCAGGTGGTTACACACAGAAGCATTTATAGACTGGTACACACATGTATCTCCTTGTTCTTTCCTCTGAGAGAGCTCAGAAGGAACTACTCCCCAGTGGCAATGAGCACACCCAGCACCCAGATCTTGGTTTCTAAGACCACTCTTCCAGGGCACTTGGGAGGAACGGCAGATTCTAAGACTGGGGCAGGAAACATACAGAATGAGCCTGGAACACCTTCCGGTGCCAGGAAGCAAGACAGTGGTCAAATCATCATCGCCATCATCATCGCCATCATCCACATGGATGGGTATGTGTCAAAAGGACACAGGTGGAACTTCCCCGGTGGTCCGGTGGGTAAGCCTCCGTGCTCCCAATGCAGGGGGCCCGGGTTTGATCCCTGGTCGGGGAACGGGATCCCACATGCACGCCGCAACTAAGAAGTCCACATGCTGCAGTGAGGATCCCTGTGCTGCAACTAAGAGCTGTTGCAGCCAAAATAAGTAAGTAAACAAATAATAAATAAATATTGTTTTAAAAAAAGAAGTAACACTTCTATTAAAAAAAAAAAAAGAAAAAGACACAGTAGGCAAATGAAAGAGCTCCCAACGGCCGAAGCTGGAGCCATTTGAGCAACAAAACATGTCAAGTGGCGCTGTACTATGACGCAGGTGTACGTTAAACATCCAGGAGTCCACACTGATAAAAATAACTACATAAATAAATGAACTCTTTCCTCTGCAGAAGAATTCCAAGTAATTTACGGAGCTACACTGCCGTCCAGGAGGTGGAACGGAACTGCTCATCTTTAAGCGTGGGCTGGGTTTAGTGACTTCCTTCCGAAGAGGACAGTCCATAACGGGGGGAAAAGAGTTCACTTCGGTGGGAAGCCTGAGAAGCACACCTCAGCCGGGGGAGCAAGGTCCACGCCAGTGAGAGGGGTGCCCTTGATACGGTGCGATGAGAAGGGCATCTGCCCCTGCAGCCTTCTTCCCAAACCCACATACCACCCCCATCTAATCATGACCTAAACCTGAGACAAGCCTCAGCAGAGGGACGTGCTACAAAACACCGCACCAGCTCCCCAAACTGCCAAGGTCATCAAAAGCAAGGAAAGCCCTGGAAACTGTCAGAGCCAAGAGGGGCCTACGGAGACGGGAGGGCTACCTGTCATGAGGGATCCTGGAACAGAAGACGGACCTTCAGTAACTACGAACGAAAGCATGGGCGTGAGTTAATTGTAACACATCAATATTGGTTCATTAATCATAACGAACGTACGCTACTCACGTAAGACGGTGACGGGGAGAAATGGGTGTGGGGCATGGAGGGGGACACATCCTGTAAGTCTAAAACTGCTGTAAAGTAATCATTTAAAAGAGCTGTGAAAAAACCCACCCCAAGTTCATGTTTCGGCTGACGATTTCATGTAAAAATGCTGCTGTTGGCTGTCCCCACGTGGCCCCCTGGGGACCCCACCTACCCAAGGCTGTGTGTGCCTGTCATGGGTCACCTGACTGACATCCCCCTCCCCCTCCGGCCGGCTCTGCCACCGTCCCCAAAGCCAAGGCTCACCCCCGGGGGCCCCGTCTCTGCCGCCACATCACCGCCCTTTTCCCTACTTCCTCAAGTTCTCAGTTAATGCATTGCATCTTCCTGGACCACACGCACCTGTATGCGTCACCTATGATCCTTTCTGAAGCACGGCAGATTACACATAAGAAAAAGTCGTCAATGATCGAATATGCTGCTTGGAGCTCTCACTTAAAAACAGGTCTCTCTGTACCAGAAACTGCACCCAGCAAGCCAAAGGCACCCAGACGTCTTCGGGGTCACTGGCTCGGCAGCCCTCAAGCTAACTGCACTGGCACTGGGTACTCCGTGCGTCTTGGACCCCCTGCAGACTGGTGCTTACGAGGTCCCAGGGCTGTGTCCCCGAGGTGCTATTCCTGGGGAATTTCACACAGGGACTCGCTCAGGGGCTACGAGGAGACTGTAGGATCTGGACCAAAGGAGCGCCCTCAGTAGAGAGCAATCCAGTGTCCGAGAAGCCTTCTAGTTGGGCCGTGTGGGAGCTGGGCAGGGGGCTCCCCGGGAGCCCGGCTGCGGGGGCGTGTGGCAGAAACAGGCACATCTCGGCCTGGATGACGAGCTGCTGCCCTATCACCGCCTGGAAGCTGGCGTAGTCACTGGATCTCAGAAACAAAGCCCCGACTCACAACAGGGGCTCTGCAAACAGTCCCATCAACGCGTACTCAATTTCTACTTCTGATCGACCTGCTTCGAGGGCTGAGAGACGTTTCTAGCTTTATTACAGCCCTGCCTCTGTTGTGCCTGGACTTCTTTCAAGTTTGGGAAGACGGTGCAAGACAGAAGCCTGAAGTTTTGCTCGAGTTGTTAGTTTTAGTTCCCTTTCAGGGCTCGAAACAGCATCCATCTCGTCCCAGAGGTTCCAGCTGAAACAGGAGATGAGCCTGGCAGACAGTCTGCTTCTTTCTGCTACTGGCATCATTACCTGACCAAATTTCCATCAGAAAAGGCACTAGAAGGTCTGACTAACACGGCCTGCTTTGTTTTCACTGACAGGTCATTCCTCCAGGATTTAATTCTCTTCTGTGCGTCCCTCAGGCCAGAAGGTATGCTTCGCCCCACTCGGGTTCCCGAGCTCAGCCCAGGGGCGCCCGAGGACCACGCAGCCCGAGTGCAGGGATGCCGCTCAGGTGTGAGCATCATGGCATTTCCTGCTCTTAGGAAGGAAGCTGCTTTCAGCTCTCCGCTTGGGACGTGAAGTCTGGTTCTCAGCCAGATTCTGCCGATTACCAGGTGGCTTTTAAGAAAGTCACAGAACTCCGGGTGGAGCTGCTAGGACACGGGCACAGCCTGGGGCTGGCAGAGCCGCTGAGGACAGCAGGGCAGTGTCTGGAGTAACGGGGGTGGGGGCGGCTCTTGCCCCCTTGGGCCGGCCTGGCACTGCAGCAGGAGACTCCACCCAGGAGCTTGGCGACCACAGGCCCTCCAGTCCCGGACCCTCTGTGTCCGCCACGGCCTCGGCCACATCCCAGCAGCCACGGCACGGGAGAAGGGGGCCCGCAGCCGACCCCGCTTCCCTTCCACCCCGGGTGAGAGCCTGGAAAGCAAGGGCAAGCAAGCCAGCCTCTGTCCCCCCGGCCTCGAGGCGACCTGGCGCCCGGCCTCCGCTCTCGGAGCCCCCGCTCCTCCGGGGATGCTGGCCTCGCAGACGCCCTGCTTCGTGGGAGCCCGAGGACAGAGGGAGACAGGCCTACCACGCCCTGCGCACACCATCGGGCCCCAGGAGGTTCTTGTTTAACCTCGGTGTCACTATGAAGTGTCCCCCATCACTTCTCAGGCGACGGGCCGAGGGCGCCAGCGTGTCCGGGGCCAAGGGGCTTCCCAGACGGGGACCCTCAGTGTGAAAACCAGAGCTGTCCCTAGAAAACTGGGACAAGTTGGTCACACCGCCTATCACCTGGGGGCGGCCACCAAATCAACCCCGTTTTCCTCCCTCTGGGTCCACAGCCAGGAGAAAACAACACGTACTGAGTCTCCATTGCGCCACTGACATGACAGGCACGTTCTGGAGACCCCACCAAGCATGAGCCGCTCCACACGGGGACACTCACATGCTCCTCACCCAACGTTCACACGTCCCCACCCTGCGGGGACCGCCACCCTACGGAGCGGACAGAGGCGAGAGGGAAGTCGCGTGCTTGTCCCCCAGACGTTAAGGCGCTGGCCTCTCGGTGGAGCCTGTGTTACATCCTCTCCTGGTATTTTCTCCGTTTGTAACTGGGTCACTATACGCCCTTGTCCGGGGAACTGCCCATGACTTAGTTTGTTTCCAAGAATGTCCACCCCATTGTTCGCTTTTCTCATTTCACGTGTTGCCCTTGGTCCCCATTTTCCCTGCCTCTCAACCAGGACGGTCTGCTTCTCAGCTGGGGATGTGAGTGAAAATTCTCTAGGTGTGGAGAGTGGAGCAGTGATGCTGGACGAGGCGCTGACCTGCAGCAGAATCTCAGGTCCACCCTCAGCTTCCGGTTCAGAACTTTCCGTATTCACTACATCCTTTACCCTTTCTGCTCGTTGTAAATATTCCTTTGTCTTAAAGAAAAAAAACATCCTGTTTGATCACCGTCAATTTTGTCCACACAGAACCCTGCACGGAGGTTTATAGCAACTTTAAGCATAATCACGAAAATCTGGAAGCCGCCAAGATGCACCTCAGTGGGTGGATGGATATAAACCGTGGTCCATCCACACAACGGAATATTCTTTGGAGCTAGAAAGAAATGAGGGAGGGAAAGACTGGGAGTGTGGGATTAGCAGACGTGAACTATTATATACAGGATGGCGAGACAACAAGCTCCCACTGTAGAGCACAGGGAACTATAGCCAGCCTCCTGGGATAAACCATCATGGAGAAGAATATAAAAATAGAAAGTCTCTGCGTATAACTGGATCACTTTGCTGTAGAGCAGAGACTGGCGCAACGCTGTACATCAACTCTACTTCCATATAAAAAATGAGCTATCAAACCATGAAAATCAGGGAGGAAACATAAGTGCATATTTGTAAGTGAAAAAAGGCAATCTGCAAAGGCCACACAGTATGTGATTCCAACCATATGACATCCTAGAAAAAGCCAAACTACGGAGACAGTAAAAAGATCAGTGGCTGCCGGGGGTTAGTGGGAGGGAGGGACGAACAGGCAGAGCGCGGAGGATTTTCAGGGCAGGAAACCTCGCCTGCATGATGGTGGATATATGTCCTTATACATCTGTCTAAACCCGCGGAATGCACAGCACTGAGCGAACACTAACGTAAAAGTGGACTTGATTTCACTTTCTGACTTACTTCACTCTGTACGACAGTCTCTATCATGATGGGGAGGGGGGAGCAGGAGGGGCGGTGTCCAGCCCGGGGAATCATCGGGAAACAGCCACGGATGCGGCCAGGCCAGCGGGAGCCCAGGCCGGAAGCTGCCCGAGGACCACAGACCCCAGGCCTGGCTCAGCTCTGCCACTGTCCCTCCTCAGGAATCCATAGGCCCATGTGCGGTCTGAGCCCAAGTGCTGGGAGCTACACTGCAGTGATGGACGGTACCCACCCACCCCCCGCCCAACGAGCTGGGGGCCAGCCTGGGTGACAGGGGCTGACCTCGGGGCCAGAACCAGCACGTGCTCACCGTGTGCCCCCCCCGCCCTGGTGCTCAGACCCTCTGCTCAGCTACACACACCCCCAAGGTGCTTCCCCTGCAGACCGAACATCCAACCCTGCAGCTGCCCCGCTCCCCGTCCAGACTCTCTGCAGATGCCCGTGCCCCCTGACCCACCACCTGCTACAGGCCCTTCTCCCCAGCGCTGGGGTCTTGCCCCATCACTCCTGACCTTAGAAGGTCAGCCCCGCGCGGGCACGGCAGGGCCCACCTCTGCCTTGTGCTCCATCCACCCTTCAGGATGCCCGGGAGGTTTGCCCACGTCACCCCGCCCCAGCTCCCGGCGCACAGACCCCCAGCTTCCTGTCTCACCAAGTGTCTGCCTGGGCTGGTGCCCGCCTCACCTTCACGCAGGCCTCTGCGCTTGTCCCCCCTCCAGGCCTGTGCTCTCCTGTCCCTATCCAGGCCTGTCCCGTCCCGTGGCATCTCGAGCACTGAAGCTGTGTCCCCGATAAGCCAGCAGCCCTGTTCCCACGTTGCTCAGTTAAATTTAGGAGACAGGAGTCAACCGTGATTACAGCACGGCCACCTGTGTGCGGATGGGGACGTACACGGCGGCAGGAGCATGGGTGCAGGTCCTGCCCCAGCTTTGGAGTCCCCACAAGTGACGAGAAAGCTCCCTCCTTCAGCTGACGCACCTGTTGTGGGTTCAGCAACTGTGAGGTGGGACACATATACGTGACATTGGCACAGGGAGGACCTGCCCGACCCAAGAGGAGAGGGGGAGGGAGGCCCCGCTCGCTGAGTCCAAGAGAAACGCTCCCTGCTAAGCATTACCCACTTGCCCGGATGAACGCTCCCAGTTGCCATGGAGACCCTCACCTGAGCCGCTCTCGGCTCTCACGACAGCCTCACCTCAGCTGGTCGAGTTCACGTGTCCCCTGGGCACAGGGCTCTCACCTGGGATGCCGGTGCCTCCCCCCACCAGGGGACACTGTGCAATGTCTGGGGGCATCTTTGGCGGCCACAACTCGGGGGTGTTACTGGCATTTGTGGGTGAGGGTCAGGGATGCCGTACACATCCTACAGTGCACAGGACAGCCCCCAGCATAAAGGACTGGCCAGCCCCAGCATGGAACATCATGCATCCATGAAAAAGAAAGAAATCCCGCCATTTGCAAGAACGTGGTTGGACCTTGAGGGCATAACGCTATGTGAAATAAGTCAGACGGAGAAAGGCAAATCTGTCTGATCTCGCTGACACGTGGAATCTAAAACAACTGAACCCAGAGAAAAAGCCTGGTGGCCACCAGAGGCAGGAGGTGGGGTGGGTGGAATGGGTGGAGGGGTTCAAAAGGTCCAAGCTTCCAGTTATGAGATAAGTCAGTCCTAGGGATGTTGTGTACAGCATGGCGACTGTGGTTAATAATACTGTGTTGTATATTTACAAGTGGCTAAGAGAGTAGATCCTAAAAGTTCTCATCATAAAAAAAAATGTGTAACTATGAGTGGTGACGGATGTTCACGAAACGTATCGTGGTGATCATTTCCCAGCATATCCATATGCCAAATCATTACATTGTACGCCGAAAATTAATACAATGTTTTGCGTCAACTGTATTTCCATAAAACTGGAAACAAAAAGAGAAGAGATAAGATTAAACAAAAGTTGATGCCCATTTGGAACTGGTAAGAAACAGAAAGGATCCTCCGGCCCCCGTGTCAGCGGGGCGGAGGATGAGAGCCCCGTACCGTTTTAGCCCACGCGCGCGATCTGAGGTCCCACGCGCAGGGACTTGGTTTCCAGCAGGGGGAGCTAGGCACACGCGGGTGCATGTGCGTCTCCCAGGGCTGGCACGAGACGGCTGTTCTGTGCTGTCCTTCATTCATTCACTCATTCTCTCCTTCAACTCAGGTACGTACTGAGCGCCTACCACTCGCCAGGCACCTCCCGGATGCTGGCGATTCCACGCCGCTAACACAGGCTCCCGGAGGAGGGAGAAAGCACTTTTAAAACCGAGTAAAGCGCGATGCTGCCTACGCACGTGTAATCCGAACAACAGAATCACCTTTCCTCCCCGAACCCACGTTCCAGCGGGGTTTCCTCAAGTGTCTCCAACCAGCCCCTACCTCCCGTCTCCAGGTCGTGGAAATTCGGATCCAGGCCTCGTTCCAGCATCTTGACGACCTTCTCCACCGAACGATGCTGGATGTAATCCATGCATTTTTTCAGGTTGGTCTAAAGAGAAAAGCAAAATTGGTCTTACAGAGAAACGTCTCTTCAGGCCACAGGAAGGCTCCTTGCGGGGTGCACCCCGGCTGGACGCCTTTGCGGGGAGGAGAGCTGCCCCCTGATGGGGCCCTGCTGCAGTCCCCAGGCTCGCCAGGCAGCATCCTTCTGCATCTGGAACCCCGGGGCCAAGCCCGGAGCCCAGCACATGGCAAACGCAATTGGCCTGTCCTGGATGAATGTTCTAGAAATCCCCCACCGACCTCTGTGCTTGCCGAGAGCCACAGGATGTTCCTTCACTTTCAAAAGGATGAACTACCTGAACCACTTTGAAAAACTACGCTTTCCAGGGTGCAGCCCAGGTCTTCTGACTCCATCCTCTTTTGAGCGAGGCCCGAGGACTGGTATTTGTGTTTCCTAATCTCTAACGGAGTGGCCTGCTATGGACAGCAGAAGGGCACTGCTCACTCAGCTTAACCCACTCGTGGCTAATCCCGTGACCTGCAGGTGGACACACGGATGCTTGGGTCACCGAGCGATTCAAGGTGAGGGAGTCAGTCGCTCCTCGTGAGACCAAAATGACCAGGGGCTCAACACTGACCAGGTTGCCCAGACTCATCTGCAAGGAAAATAATAATTTTCTGTCCATCTAGCAGATAGCCTGGGCTATTTGATGGTAATCACAGTACCTGAGATGCCTCTGTCAGATGAATCTAATGCTCTCACTGGCCCAGTTCTCCACCCGCACTCCATACCCCTCCCCAGTCACCCTGAAACCAACCCCTGGACCCTTCAGCCCACGGATCTCCACCTGGATGCTTTCTGTACATTCTGGGACTAAACATTAACAAATGCTCAAGGACACAGGATACACTTGGTTTCTCCGAACACCTGCATTGCTACTTACTAATCGACATTATTTTAAATGCACAAACACATTTTCATGTACACATCAGAGAGTCATCAAAAGAACCCGAAGTGCCCAGACTTGGAATCTAAATACCCCTGTGTGGGCAGATTCCAGGGCTGGGCAGGGGAAGTGCAAGAGCAACCTGACCATCTTGTGCCTGAAAAAGCCGTCAGTACTCAAAGGATGGTGGGGACAGCGCCAGAGGGAGGAGAGCCAGGCAGAAGGGCCACCGGCCACATCCGGACAACTTGGGCACAAAAATAAATAATGAGGATGGCATATTATAACCCACTGAACACGATGAAAATCCACAGGTCCATCCTGATATGAATGGGGGGATGAAACAAAAGCAAGGGGACCCCAGAGGTTGGGGATGCTCTCTGTGGACTCACGGCTGCAGGTGAGCTCACCTGGGCAGATCAGGGCTGGTTTAAGTAAGCTGAACGGGTACCCGTCCTGACTCTGGCTCTCCCTGTGCTCTGCAGGGAATGCTCCAGGCTCTCCGGGGAGGGGCCGGACCTGGAGGAGGGCATCTGAGAGCATCCTTGGGTATCACACATCTTCCTCCATGCTGAGCGAGGTGCCCACCGCACGCTCCAGCTCCTGCATGCCCTGGACAGGCACAGCATCCCTGACGGAGCGCAGGTGTGCCTGGAACACAGCCCACAGCTCGCTCCTTAACCCTCTCCTTCTCCCCTGCTTCCCTTGTGCGTCTTACCTCCATGCGGTTTACGTAAACAGCACCTTAATCACGAGAGTGGCGGCACCAGACACCTACTTCAGTGTTGTCCCCTATTTCGGCAGCGAAGGCCCAGAGGGAACGGCCACCTGTCTTCCCAGAAACACCCGGGAGGAGGTGAGTAGAAAGCAGGGCCCCAATCTCCACTCTCAGGGATGTTAGTTCCCTTACGTGCAGGCATCGACTGAGTTTGCGTCACCCGGGAGGAGACGATGGTGGTGTTTAACAGGGCTCTGGCGGCAGCGGGGGCCTCAGCGTCTCACAGGAAGGAGAACCCTCTGCCCAAGAGCTCCCCCGATCTCTGAGATGATGACGCAGAAACGAACACCACGGCTCGACACAACCAGTCCTCGCTTACCTTCGTGTGCAGCTTGGCCAACTGTTTCTCATCCAGGTTGGATTGTCTATACACCCGCTTCTTGTAGCGAAACTGGCACAGACACACAAACAGGAAAAAAAGAAAACCAGGTAAATATTTCACGCAGCCGTTCAGAGGAAACACCCGCCTTGTCCGTGGGTATTTCCCCCGGGGCGGGGGCTCCCTAGCAAACCCTTTTGTGTTCAATAAACTACTTGCGTTCGCACCACAGAGCCCACGACAGCGTAAGGGTAACTTCTGCGGAGATGCTGCCGCCGTTTGGGCTGGAAAGTCACAAAAAGAAATGAGAGCAACCCAGACTCAGGAGCTGATGTGCTCTGCTCTCCTCTGCATCGTCAGCATGGCAGCAAATCAGGACCCGCTTCTCACGTGGGCTCTGTCTTCGACATCGTCAACCTTTATTAAACACACTCCAGAAAAGCCCCAGCCTGGCAAAGCCACCTGCCCTCAGCCCACAGCCTCCGCCTGGGACTCTGGGGCTCAGACTCGCTCCTTCAAATGGCACGGCACCTCCTCTAACCTGGCAGAGACGTCATGGAAACAGAGGGGCTTGCTGAGTAAGTCTACCTTGCTCAGGTAGAGTGATGGTGCCCGGGAGGGTGCACTGGGGCCGCAGACTGCTTCCGGATCCCCAGCGCCTTTCACCCGATGCCCTGTTCCTTCTCCTGGGTGCCCTGGCTGCCTCTGTAGTACATGCCCTGTGGCGGGTTTGGGAAGGAGGCTGGCAGCTTGGGAGTCACTGGGACTCTGAGCTGAGACACAGCTCCAACTCCAGACCCCCCACTGCCCTAGGGTAACGGAAAGTGGGGTCCGGCTGCTCGCCGCTCAAAAGCCAATAAAGAGGCCAGGTTGGTGGAAAGGCGAGTTTGCCTTATGTTGATGCTGGCAGCCTGGAGGCAAGGGAGGGTGGACTCCCGTCCAAAGGCCAACTCCCCCCCACTGACAGTCAGTGGGCTAGAGCTTTTATAGACAGAGGGAGGGGGCTCCATGCAGACAGCACGGTCAGCTCCGGCAGTCATCTTGAAATTGGTCATCGGTACTCTGACCAGCGGCATCTTGATTGCTTTAGGTCCTGTTAGCCTCAGTTCCAGGGTTGGTTTGTTCCCATTTCTTTGAGGCCAATTCTCGGAACTGTGGCAGCTTATGTCATGGCTACAGTCTGATCACCATGCGGTTAACTGCTTCCACCTGGTAGGGGTTTCAGTATCTATAAGACAGCTCACAGGATACGGCTCAGAATATTATCTCTAGCCCTTGAGGAGGAACTAAAGGTCCTTGACTATGCTTAATGACTAAACTATTATTATTTGGTCTCCTTTGACTGTTTTCCTTTGTTTCTGCATTTTCTCACTTCTCTGATTAAACATATTCTTTTTTTTTTTTTTTTTTGCGGTACGCGGTCCTCTCACTGTTGCGGCCTCTCCTGTTGTGGAGCACAGGCTCCGGACGTGCAGGCTCAGCGGCCATGGCTCACGGGCCCAGCCGCTCCACAGCACGCGGGATCCTTCCGGACCGGGGCACGAACCCACGTCCCCTGCATCGGCAGGTGGACTCTCAACCACTGCGCCACCAGGGAAGCCCAAACATATTTTTTGATTAAAGTTCTTCCACAGACAAAAGGCAGGCGGAGGACACGGCGGGGAGGGAAGGCCCACAGGGTCCTGCTCCGTTTCGCTAGCAGCCGAGTCACTGGGCTGGACACCTGCCCCATCTCAGACTCTGTTTCCTTGTCTGTCGCACGGGGATCACAGAGCTCCCAGCGTGCCCCGAGGATTGAATGTGAGCTTCCTGGCACAGAACCGGTGCTGGGCAGACGCTGTCTTACCCTTCCCTCCCCAACTTCCCTTGATTCCCTCCCACTCCGAGGAGTTTAAACAAGCACAGGCGTGACACAAAGGGTGCGGAGCAGGGGGTGACCTAACCCCGAAAGTCTCATCCCATGTGAAGTTTCCAGCGCGACCACCTTATCGTCTCCTCCCCTCCACTCCAAACGAAAGAGCAATCCCACAACAGACAAAATCCCTCAGTGCCACAGACAAAAACTTGATTATTTTTTTAGGTGCCAAAATAAACCAGTGAAATCAGAAAGTCCCGCGAAACGCAGGCCGCACCCCGTTCCTGGATCACGTGCACCGTCGCCAACGGTAAGCGTCCGCCTTCTCGAACTGACCTGGCAGGAGGAGACGCAGGCCGTTTTAGGACTCTAGCCCTCAGATTCTAGATTCAACCAGGACAGCACATTCTGGGCACGGCCGTGAAACTCCCTATTGCTTATCTTCATGCGTCACGGCTCTGAGGCTTCAGAAACCACTGAGAGTGACGTGAGGGGATGTAACAGAGTTTGCTAACTTGACGGATCTGTAGGAATTCAAGTCCATGGGTGCTTTTTCAGTTATAAAAAGAAATATGCTGGGTCGACAACATCTCCTGGCAGGAGGGGGACACGTGGAGGAGGCACATGGAGGAGAATGTCTATTTCCACAGTCATAAATGTTTACGGCTTGTGGCTAGAGGATGTAGGCTCAGAAACACACATCCTTTTCTTGCTCTTTTCTCTGTGTTTCATACGTAGCCAACCGTGTTTTACGGCCACGATCCAAGGCAAAGAGCTCAGATCCAGGCTGCCCCTGGCGGGTCCACCTCCAGGCCAGGCTCAGCCCCACACAGCGGACCACCTGGCAGGATGGTGGTCCAAGAAGAGGCACGAACACACGTGTAAGTGGCTCCTTCATGGCAATGAGAGCTGATGGCAAGAGCAGCTACAGCACCCACCAGTGCAGGCGCTCGCCCGTCCCCAGGCCTTATGCTAAGATCACTGTCCCAAGGAATAGCTCACCCGAGCCTCACAGCCACCGAGAAGACGGTAGTAATGTTCCCCGATTTCAAAGCTGGGAATCTGAGGCTCAGAGAGGCTGTGGGGTGGCAGGTAGGGTCCCACAGTGACCAGGACTGGACCATGTCCATCTGATGTCACAGACCACCCAGCCACATGGGGCAACGAATGCTCACGTGCTCGCCTCTCAGCCTCGGCTGCCACGAGTCCCTGGATGGGACAGCAGAAGGACACGCGTGCCGGCTGCCCTGAAAGGCAGGGCACAGCCCTGCCCAGGTCCCACCGGGCTCTCCCAGGCCTCCTCTTGTTCGGTTCTCGGGGGCTGGGGGACGGGCCCGTGTCGCCTCCTCCAAGATGCTTTCCGATCAAGGGTAGGCTCCGGACTGCCTGTTCTCGCCCTGTTTTACTGTCTTTATAGAAATTGTCAGCCCCCAAATGAGCTGTTTGTTTACTGTTCCTGGCCTGTCATCTACAGGATTGTAAGCTCCATCAGACCAGATCCTTGACTGTCCCATGCACGTGGGCCATGCCGAGAAAGGGGCAGGCTGTGAGCAGGCCCCTGACAAGGGGTTTTTCAATGGACGCCCAGTTCACAGGTGAGCAAACTGAGGCCAGAACAGGGAACCACTTGACTCCCCAGGGGCATCCCAGCTTTTCCTGACGGAAACCCTTCTCCTTGGTCCAACACATGTTGGGGGTCTCAGAACGTCAGCTTCAAAGTCACTGTCAGACCTGGGAATGTGCAGATGAGGGGCTGCCGTGGTCCAAGATGTCTCTGACTTCAGACCAACCCCCTTCGAGGGCCCAGATGCCACCCATGACGCCACCCTCACAGGCTCTCACTGTTGACTAAGCTGAAACGAATGCGATCACTTGATAATAATAGTGACGTGTGGGGTCACGGTAGAAACAACCACATTTCCACCTACTTGTGTCGCTGTCTTAATAATTGTGGGGCGGGGGAGGAGGGATAAACTGGGAGATTGGGATTGACGTATACGCACTACTGTATATAAAATAGATAACCAACAAGGACCTACTGCACAGCACGGGGAACTCTACTCAATATTCTGTAATGACCTATATGGGAAATGAACCTGAAAAAGAGTGACTGTATGTAGACGGATAACTAATTCACTTTGCTGTGCACCTGAAACGAGCACAACATTGTAAACCAACTATGCGCCAATGAAAATTTTTTATTCGTTTTTATTGGAGTATAGTTGCTTAAAAATTAATTTAAACATATACCACGTGGGGCTTCCCTGGTGGCGCAGTGGTTGCGAGTCCGCCTGCCGATGCAGGGGACACGGGTTCGTGCCCCGGTCCGGGAAGATCCCACATGCCGCGGAGCGGCTGGGCCCGTGAGCCATGGCCGCTGAGCCTGCGCGTCCGGAGCCTGTGCTCCGCAACGGGAGAGGCCACGGCAGTGAGAGGCCCGCGTACCGCAAAAAATAAATAAATAAATAAAAATAAATAAAAATATACAATGTGGAAATACCATACGTAAACTCAGGGTGCAGCAAGCCCGGGTTCCCCAGGGCAGAGCCGGGGGACACACGTTCTGTGGATGTAAGGCTGCCGGGTGTATGCACCCACACTTCACGAGTCAGCCCAAGAGCACGTGACTGGCCACAGCGGCTCAAAGAACCCACAGGTCATTCCCGGGAGTCATGCTTCTGACAACAGCTGGATGGCCACGGGCCACCCTGAGCCCAAGGGCGGGGTGTCGGGGGAGATTCAGGAGGTAGAGGCAAACCCCGTTCTGCGTCCCCAGGGCTCACAGCTCCAGGTGACGCGAGCCTGAGTCAGACCCATGGTCCGCTCACACCAAGATGTCCCTCCAACAAGTTCATCCAATCCACAGCAGGAAAACAAATGGCTAAAAATTGCACCCTGGTCCGCAAATCAGGACAATATCTGCTGCGACCTTGAGAATGCACACTACTGTTTTGAGCTAAGAGCGATTTCCCAGTCCGAAGCAAACGTGGAACTGGGGGAAGGTCCTCCCTCCACCACCACGCCCAGGCTCTGAGGCGGTGACCAGTACCTCCAGGGAGGGGATGCCCCTGCCCGCGGGCTGCGGGTACGCGCGCAGAAGCCGTTCCTCGTCCAAGAACTTGCCGTCTCGCCCGTCGCTCGCCGGCTGGAACAGCCCGTAGTTCAGGACGTCCTTCAGGCTCTGGTTCAACGAGCACAGAATCCGCTGCTTCGCAACCCACACCGTCGCATCGGGGTTAAATCGAATGCACTTCTGCGCGGAAGGACAGAGACCCCTGGTTAGTGATGCAGGATGCCACCCCGGCACGTGGTCAGAGACGCCAAAGGTGCTTCCATTCCATCCCGAGAGCTCCTCTGAGCTCTGGACCCCCTGGCTTTTCTGGATGAAAAATACGACCTTCTTGTCGCTTCGGTAAATATAAAAGGGGAAAAGCTCAGATCGACTCACTGATTCTGTGGCCTCAGCTCTCACCATTGGCTCCAATCTCTGGGACCAGCTGTGTTTGCTGGTCATCACTCCCCACCACCTATTGCCCTGGGCAGTTCTCTCACTTGTACGGAGCTTCTCAAACCTCCCTGCTTGTGAAACACAGACTGTTGACCCGCACCCCCTTCAAGCAGAGTGTCTGAGCCAGCGGGTCTGGGTCAGGCCCCAGAAGCTGCATTTCTCACAAGTTTCAAGGTGCTGCTGTAGCTGGTCTCGGAAACAGACTGAGGACGACGGCGCGAGTGAATTACAGTGTGGCTTCGTTTTTACCCCGATCGCTCTCTCTTGGCATCTCAGGCCCAGGTGGCCGTCTCCTCTCATAACCTCACTGATGGGAAAGCCCAGGGCACAAGCGCCCCACCCCGCTGACTCTGAACGTAACAGCTGCAAAAACACTGACACCGCCCCTCCCAAACCATAAAGAACGGCAACTGTGAAGAATGATTTGATTTAGAAATCGTATCAGTTGCCGTGAAAGTTAATCTTTGAAAAAGTTAAATAGTACAGACGGTTCCTGCAAACCAACCACGAACACTTTTCAAGAACAGAGCGAAGACGCTAAGAACCAGAACGACACGACTTGGTCACGTTCCCAGGTCCCTTCAGTGAGACCTGCCAACACACCAGGAGAACAAGCGTTAGGCCAAATCCGCTTCTGACCATCACTTCTAGTTTTTATTGAATTAAAATTATATTCTACTGCATGGCCATCGGCAGGGGCTCAAAAACGTGCTTAATCACTGTGAAAGCGTTCAGAAACGACCGAGTCTGACTGCGTACGAGGCTGGAACCAACTCTCTGCAGGAGGATTCTGCTCGCCCAAGGATGCAAAAGGCGCTACTATCTCCCTGACCCTCTGCCTCGGGAGAGCTCCTCCCTGCTGGGTAAGAGGATACCCCTGCTCTCGACAACAGGTCGGTTGAGCAGGCAGCCCGGAATCCCACTGCCGGGAAACCTGACCCCACGGGCATGAATGTGCCGTCTGTCCCTCTCCGATGGCAAAGACTGAATTCAAGAGTAAGGCTCAGAGCTCCTCTCGGGGCTGCGAGGCTGGGTGGGGGCCGATCGTTCGCTTCAGTGACTGCCAGCTGCACCCCTGCCATCTTCGGCTGAATGAGAAGACTGTCTGGAAACTCCCAACACAACAGCGGAGCTGTATCAGAGGTGACCAAGTAGGGCCGTGGATATCTCGCCAGTTCCTGCTTTGAGAATCATTGTCGGCCTCTGGTTCCAGCTCCATGGACGCGCGAACTCAATTTCCCTTAGAGGCCAGCATCCAAAGCGGGCCTGAGGCTCCCTCCCTGCGGCCGGCAGAAAGGATCCTGCCAGCAGGTGGGCGCTGAGCAGAGCACAGCCTGAAAGCCATCCCCCAGGGGATCTGTGTGGCGACTGTAGATGACCCCAGAGACTGGTGTCCACGGCCACTTAGGGGGCAGGGCTGGGGACGATGAGTCGCGACAGGCCAGCCCAGCACAATGGAGAATGTCCTGCTCCAAAAAACACGCCTAGAGGGCGCCACTGAGAAACCGCTCTAGAAGCAACAGGAGCTCGGAGGGCAGAAAGGCTTGGATTTCCAGCTGCATACACTAACCTCGGGATCCTGGGCGAATTTACCAACCCAGTGGTCCCCCTGTTTCTGTGATGAAAACCATGGTAACTGCATAACTTGCAGGGCAGTTGTAAGAAGCAGACGGAACATATGTAATACATGTCATTACGGGTTGAATTGCGTCCCCGCAAAAGATAAGGGTTCCTGCCCCTTAAGGAGCTCAAAGCCTAGTGGGGTGTGATGACGGTGGTGGTGTTGATGGTGTTTATGGTGATGGTGATGATGGGGTGGTGTTGATGGTGGCGATAGTGAACACAATGTTGACGACAGTGGTCATGATGATGACACAGTCGTGGCTGACATGTATTGACTCCTAAATGCCAGAAACTGTGCTAACTTCATTTGCCTTCAACACAACCACGAGTGGAGAGTCTTATTATTATAATAATCATTATTATTGATATAGTGTGATTATTGTATCAATAACTATAATGAATATATAATTATATGCTAAAATAACAATGTAATAACAATTATTACTATTCCCATTTTCCAGATGAGCAAGTTGAGCCTCCGAGACTCACGTAACTACCCCAAGGTCGCGTGTCTAGAAAATGGTGGAGGTTCGATCCGAACCCAAGCTGTATCGGCCCGGCTCCGAAGTCCTCGCTATTTAACTGACACGTCATTTCCTCTCTGTGCCCGCGGCACCTCAGTGCGGACAAATCATAAAATACCAGACGTCTAGTCACTGAGAAAACAGAAGAGAATACTTACGTTCAGGTCCTCTGTGGACCAGGGACATACTGCCTTTGTTCAGATTTTCCAATGACCTGTCAATTTGCCCCAATGTTAAATGTTGACAGTTACAAGGGAGAAGCAGTTTCACCTCCATAGCGAGGGACGCTATTTGGGAGATGCTAAATAACTTTTTTCAAAGAAGGAAAGGCTACGCTCCGAGATACTCTGAAAAATAGACAACGTCACAGGTCTCAAGGCATGTGGTGCTGTGCAGATTAGCCGCGGACGTGTCTCCCAGAAAAAGCAGGGGAGCGCCATGGACGTGGTGTCCTTTCTTCTACTTAACAGCTGGGCTTCAGGGAGGATGGACAAAAGAAAACCCCCGAAGAACAACAGAGCACTTCAAACAAAGATTTTCACCCTGGTGTGAATTCACAAGACTAACAAGATTTTGGAACAGGTTCCTCAGCCAGCAACGGTGACAGTGGTGGACCGGTGGCAGGACCCTGGCCAGCAATGGTGACAGTGGTGGACCGGTGGCAGGACCCTGGACACAAAGGAAGGTTCTGACCATGAGCCCAAGTTCACCGAGCAGGGAGACGCAGGGACCTGGACGCCAGCTGACAGATGAGTGGCTCCAGTGTGGGCTAAGTGATGACACCAACCTAACAACTCAACCCCCAAACAGATGCCCCCATCGTCCCTCCCTGCCCCTCCCCTCCTGCTCCCCGATCTCAGCGGCTGCCCCTCCTCCCATGCCACAAACCCAGGAGGACCTCTTGACTCCGTCCTGTCCCGCAGCTTCCGGACTGGTCTGCATTAATCCATGACCTCAGGTGTGTGAGTCCTCATCTGTCCCACCTCCACTGCCCAGCAGCCCCAAGCCTTTCTCACCAGGTCACTCCAGCAGCCACTGCACTGAGCTCATCCCATGTCCCTCGGGCCCACACAACCTGACTCCCTGAGTGGCTGCCAGGGTCCCCTCTCAAGCCAATAACTCCCCACGTCCTGCCTGTCGGTACCACCTCTGCCCTGGCCCCAACCCCACACGTGTGCACTGGCACACACACACATGCACACGCACATAAAAACATACACACACACGTGTACACAAACGCGTAAGGACACAAACACAAACACACATATATACCTGTACATACACACATGCGAACACACACACACACACACACGCACAGACAAACACACACGCGCACACACACTCCAGCAACGCGCCGGCAGTCCTCGGGAAAGCCAGGCCACGTGCGCCCCAGCCTCCAGCACCTGTGCACCTGTGCTTCCAGCTAGCCGTCCCCTCCCCACCTCGTCTACCAGCTGAAACTGCACTCACACCTCCCACGGGGTCAGGGACTCACCCTCTCTCTGGTCTCCCAGCTGAGCTGACCGCTGGGCTCCCCGAGTTGAACCCACAGCCCACGGACCATTCAAGCTAATCCGGCTGCCCCCTGCCCCCTCCTGTCCAGCCTACAGGTCACAGCCTCTCCGTCCCGCATTTCTTGTTTCCTGGGAGGTGGGACACGCATGTATGCCTCCTCCCTCTCTCCTGACACGCAGGTAGGAGTCGGTACCTGTCACTCACTGATCTCCTGCTGCGACAGCCCAAATGCCAGGACATCCAGATGCATCTCAAGGCCGCCCGGTGGGTCTGGCTGAGCTGCGTGGCTTAAGACACAGGACACTTGCGAGAGGACGTAAGGGCATCTCCAAGACCCACGTCAGAGTGCTTCTCGCTTACGTCCTGACAAGCATAGCGCTCAACACGGGAGCTGCGTGGTTTGGAAATGGGAGGCGCAGAGACGTGCACACTCTAACAGAGAGAGGTGGGGTTGTGACCGGCATCAGCCCGGATGACAGGAGGGCAGCCGGCATCCAGGAAGCTCCGAGGACGCCCGCAGGCCAGCTTCAGCGTCCTCCAGAGGGAGGCACGTTCAAGCCCAGGTAACCATCTACGTCCTCCTCCAAGATGCACCCATTCACATCCCCCACCCTCTCCCTCTCCCGGCTCCTGGTACCACCGGCATTCGGCTGGCGAGAGCGCCCCCTGGCCCTCCGAGCTGCTGCGTGACGACAGGGTTTATGTCCTGTTCTTGGCACAACCATACCTGATGTCCCTGCAGCTCAGTGGATGTCACTGGAACTGAACTGCACCGAACACAAAGTTCCATACGTGGAACCGTCCTGGGTGACAGAACCCGGCAGGAAAGCAAGGTCCCCACGGGATCAGGAAGAGGATGGTGGGAGCTACCATTTCTCGGGGCCCCGCGTTGCATCAAGTGCACCGAGACCTCATCAGCTCCTTGAACGACCCAAAAATCCTGAGAGGAGAGACACACCACCAAAGTGGGCAGAGCTGCGGTCGGCGTGCGGTCAACACGCACGAAACCCTGGCCCTTCTGCTGGTAGAGCTCATGGTCAAACTGAAATCTACAGTGAAGAGAGTGAGAGAAATCCTACATGGCCAACGTGAGCTGTAGCTATTCTGCAAGACATGAGGCTAAACCTGAAATACCTGGACTCGAGGGGAGGCACCCTGGCCCTGGAGACCGAGAGAGGCAGGCGCCCAGCCTGGGGGAACCAGGCAAGACCCTGGATCTGTGTGAATGAGTCAGCTTGGGCCACTGTAACAAAACACCACAGCCGGGGGGCTTAAACAACAGACATGTACTGTCTCCAGTCCTGCAGGCTGGAATCCCAGATCCAGGTGTGGGCGGGGCTGGGTCCTCCTGAGGCCTCTCTCCTCGGAGTGTAGACGGCCGTCTTCTCCCTGTGTCCTCGCGGGGTCGTCCCTCTGTGTGCGTCTGTGTCCTGACCTCCTCTTCTTATAAGGACACCAAGTCCTATGGGATTAGGGCCCCACCCCAGTGACCTCGTTTCACCTTATCCATCTCTTTAAAGATCCTCCTCTCCAAATACAGTCACCTTCTGAGGTGCTGGGCATCAGGACTCCAACATATGAATTTTACGGGGACACAAGGCAGCCCATCACACTGTGACCACGGCCAAGCCTCTGCCACACACAGAGGGCCACACTGGGCCGTGTCTGTGTGGCCAACTAGCTCACAGGATCCACAGAGGGTCACACAACCTGGTGCCTTGGGGTCACGTGTATCTACCGGAGGGGCTGGCCCGTGGGGCAGAAGCAGGCAGAAGTTGGACAGGCTGTTCTGATTCACAAAAACACGGCAAGAGAATTCTATGTAAGAGAGTAAATTGCTCTCCAAATCTGTCCTGGGCCCTGCAGAACAGAAATGATGACAATGGTTGTTTTGTAAGATGTCAGAAGGGTAAGACGTGTCTAGACAAAGCTTGAGGAATGGTAAATATTACACTGTGTAAAATGTCTGTTGTTACAGTGAGCCGTCTGGAGGCCAAGGGAAGAAGCAACAACACGGGTTGGATTACACCATCTATTCAGATCACCTCCCCCGCCACAGCTGCTCACTCATGGTCCTCAGGTGAGACTTAAATCCAGCTCACTCTTGACTTCCTCCCAGAAAAGGCGAGAACAAGGGGGTGGCCTGACAAAGCATTCAGGGGTCGTGGTGCCGAGGGAGCCCCCTGCATCACCCCCGTTCACCTGCTCAGGATACAGAGCTGGAAGCACGGACCGCAGTGCATTCAGGAGGAACGCAAGATCTCCTGAAAGAAATCCCAGTTTCTGAGCACATCACTCATTGCAAAAGAAGCACATTTCACACCATCCTCGATCCTTTCGGGATGCATTTCAAAGGCCCTTGATACACAGAACCTGCCGGGAGTCATTTAAAGGGGCATCGAGGGGCGGCTGGCCTCTAACGGCTGTTCACGCGCCATCTGCAGACCCGCCAACCTCTGCCCCCCAGGACTGTGAGGGGCGGTTTCCGCATGCAATCGTCCAAATGAAACAATGCTTTTTGCCGTGGACAGACACCCACCAGGCTGCACCTGTGGTGGAAAACATGGAGACGCTGGCACGGGTAACACACGAAAGGATGTATGTGGAACGGGGAAGACGGTGGGTGACTGTGACCGAGAAGGACAGCCTGGCCCAAGGAAGCTGATGGCCAGGAACCACACTAGTGCTTCTGAAGGTTTAAACACTAAAGGCCAAAGTGGCTGTGGATTAGGGTTAGGGTTTTTCCAGTCGGAATAACATTTTCCAAAGAGTAAATGCTTGACAGCAGCTCCGGATGCTTTGGTGAAGTGGTGGGTGGACCGTGCATCCTGGTGACCTTTAAGGGGCCAGCTAGTGGTCCTCTGCGGCTGTCAAGGCCATAGTCACTGAGAGGCACTAGTTGGGCTCTGTCAGAGACTCACACCCTCCCTGGAGGTGAGCTCACTTTCCTCTGTTGGTCCCCACGATTTCAGGCAGGCTCAGAGCAAAGCAGAGGATATGATGCTGGCTAAAGAGGTCCTCCTAGAAGCAGTAAGTGGAGGTGGGTAAGGGCAGGCGGGGGAGAATTAAATCGTCCTGACTGCAGACACAAAGCACTCACTGTGCGCCCGCCAGCCCAGCAAAGAAAGCACGTCAAACGCACCCTCTTCTCCTTAGGTTCTCCTGGAGGAGGTACGAGCAGCCCCAAGCCCAACGAGGAACGCCGTAAACCCTAGGAACTGCTCCCCACGTCACACAGCTGCCAGAGGCGGGTCTGGAATGAATGGACCAGAGGGCTGATGAGTTTCAACTTGGTCCCACTGCACAGGACGGAGCCGCAAATCGGGAGGGTTCACCAGGCGGGGCCACGAAGTGGATTCCAGGCAGAGAAAGGGAGACAGGGGAGGCGTGGCCACATCACATGGGGACAGATGCTGTGCGGACCGAGTGGAATGAAGAGCTCCTGTCTGTCCGCCCAGAAAGGAGGGCTGTGGGCAGAACGGTCAGAACCGGGAGGGAAGGAGCCAGGGAAAGGCAACCACAGAGCAAAGGTGCTAGAAAAGAGCCTCACCCTCGGCACTAATGCAGGAAATTAACTTCTGATGACTCGTGCCCTCCTATTGCCACTTTCTGGATCATTTGATCAGCCCGGGACATCAGGGAAGGAGGAGAGCTCTGCTCTTCCCCAGGGTGACTTTGAACCACAATATTCTCACCACACTGTGGGGTTTCCAAAGCTTTTGACAGAATGTGTAATAATTCCAGCCCCAGGCATTCGTTTCTCGACAGGATTTAAGTGGGTTTTGACAGCAAGCTTAAACAGAAGAGCACACCAAGCCAGACGTGTGTCGCTTGGGCCACTGAGACCGCGTGAGCCGGCCTGACCACTCTCGTGTACAGAGTGTTAGCCTCACAGCTAACGGGGAGACGCAGCACGGAACCCTTACAGCACACAGAGCTGGGGCTGGTTAAATAGGCTTTTTGCTTCTTCATGATACGTATGAAGATAAAGCTCCTCTCCGCCTTTGGCAAGCTGCCCCGCGCCATGAACGGTAACCAGCGCACTCGGGGCCTGACTTCCTCGCAGGCCTTTCACAGGAGGGCCCTTGAGCTTTCCCACAACCCAGCAATCCCACTACCGGGCACGTACCCTGAGAAAACCATAATTCAAAAAGAGTCATGTACCAAAATGTTCACTGCAGCACTATTTACAATAGCCAGGACATGGAAGCAACCTAAGTGTCCATCATCGGATGAATGGATAAAGAAGATGTGGCACATATATGCAATGGCATATTACTCAGCCATGAAAAGGAACGAAACTGAGCTATTTATAGTGAGGTGGATGGACCTAGAGACTGTCATACAGAGTGAAGTAAGTCAGAAAGAGAAAAACAAATACTGTATGCTAACACATATTTATGGAATTTAAGAAAAAAATGTCATAAAGAAGCTAGGGGTAAGACAGGAATAAAGACGCAGACCTACTAGAGAATGGACTTGAGGATATGGGGAGGGGGAAGGGTAAGCTGGGACAAAGAGAGTGGCATGGACATATATACACTATCAAACGTAAAGTAGATAGCTAGTGGGAAGCAGCCGCATGGCACAGGGAGATCAGCTCGGTGCTTTGTGACCACCTAGAGGGGTGGGATAGGGAGGGTGGGAGGCGGGGGAGACGCAAGAGGGAAGAGATATGGGAACATATGTATATGTATAACTGATTCACTTTGTTATAAAGCAGAAACTGACACACCATTGTAAAGCAATTACACTCTAATAATGATGTTAAAATTAATTTTTTTTTAAAAAATGAGGGGCTTCCCTGGTGGCGCAGCGGTTGAGAGTCTGCCTGCCGATGCAGGGGACACGGGTTCGTGCCCCGGTCCGGGAAGATCCCACATGCCGCGGAGCGGCTGGGCCCGTGAGCCACGGCCGCTGAGCCTGCGCGTCCGGAGCCTGTGCTCCGCGACGGGAGAGGCCACAGCAGTGAGAAGCCGCGTACCGCAATAAATAAATAAATCAATCAATAAATAAAATAATGACCTTGCTTTGCCAAAAAAACAATAAGGACAATGAGGCTGATTATCACCACATCACAGAGAAAATGGAGGCAGAGGGGAGTGAAAGGGTGTGGGGAGGTGGGTGCTCTCTGGCTTTGCCAAGCAATGAATGAAACCACAAGATGACACGGTTCCGTGCTTTTACCCCCTTAACGTGATCCAGATGCAATACTGCAAAGGACATAACAGAGCTGCTGAAAGTAGAGAGCAAAGATCCAAAAAGATATTTCTGTAATGCCAAGAGGGCAGATGGATGGATGGGTGGATGGATGGGTGGATGGATGGATGGGTGGATGAGTGGATGCATGGATGGATGAGTGGGTGGATGGATGGGTGGATGGGTGGATGGGTGGATGGATGGATGGATGAGTGGATGGATGGATGAGTGGATGGATGGATGGGTGGATGGATGGATGGATGGATGGATGGGTGGGTGGATGGATGGATGGATGGATGAGTGGATGGATGGATGGGTGGATGGATGGATGGATGGATGGATGGGTGGGTGGATGGATGGGTGGATGAGTGGATGGATGGATGGATGAGTGGGTGGATGGATGGGTGGATGGGTGGATGGGTGGATGGATGGATGGATGAGTGGATGGATGGATGAGTGGATACGTAAAATAAATAAAGACAAATCTTAAAAATATAACACCAAGTGGAAAACGTAAGTTATAAATGACATGCCCAGTGTGATACCAGGTATATATATATAGTCATTTTTACACAATAACACAACAGTATATAGAGATCACTGATACATATAAAAAGAGGAAAAGGGACGAGAGGAATTCACAGTGAATCATGGCAGTGTCTGCCTCTGAGCAGAGGGGCCTGGGCAGGAGGGTGAGGGAGACTTGAGCTGTATCAGAAACATTTTAACCCTGTGATTGAAAAAAGACAAAATGTTAACCACTGTCAATTCTACATAATAAACAATAAAGCTGGTATGTATGATATTATTCTTTGTATTTTTCCTATATTTCAAATTTTCTCTCAATGAACAAAAGATACACCAATCTGGAACCTAAGGCATTCCGCGGCCCCTTGGGGGCTTCCCTGGCTGAACTGGAGTCGGCCCTGGGCCACACTCCACCGCCATAAACCAAGTTCCCGAAGGAAGAACACTGTCACCGTCATCACCTTCTGCCCATTGAGTCCTCGTCGATGACTTTTTTAGGGCAGAAGATGTACTCAAGTCAGGGTCATGTACAACTCATTTTCTAATCAAGTCTAAAATCCCAAACAAGTTTCCTTGTGGTCAGCAAACAAGCAGGCGAGAAAGGAAAATCTGGGACAGGAAAATCTGAAAACAAAATGGGAGAACAAAAGACGAAAGAACATTTTGATGCGAGAGTTTCTCACCTCTGCGTTGCCTGGGCTACTGGGTGACCCGTGAGGCCATTTAATGGAGACATTTATAAGGCACCAATGGGATAAGCGTTGTTTTCAGGGGAAGACCTGGGGGATGGGCTTGCCTCCAACAGGAGAAGCTGACGACAAGAGTGAGTAGATATGAGCTGCCTCCCAGGCCACACATCACCTGATCCCACTGACGTGGAACGTCCACAACAGGCAGATCCATCGAGACAGAGAGCAGATAGTGGTCGCCAGGGACTGGGGGAGGGGTATGGGGACGCCTGCTAACAGGTGCGGGGTTTCCTTCTGGGATGATGAAATGTTCTAAGATTGTAAGATTGACTGGGTGGTGGGTACCCTCACCTGTGAATTTACTAAAATCCACCGAACTTTTTTTTTCTTAGATTCCATATATATGTGTTAGCATACGGTATTTGTTTTTCTCTTTCTGACTTACTTCACTCTGAGTGGGAAGCAGCCGCATAGCACAGGGAGATCAGCTCGGTGCTTTGTGACCGCCTGGAGGGGTGGGATAGGGAGGGTGGGAGGGAGGGAGACACAAGAGGGAGGAGATGTGGGGATATATGTATGTGTATAACTCATTCACTTTGTTATAAAGCAGAAACTAACACACCATTGTAAAGCAATTATATTCCAATAAAGATGTTAAAAAAAATCCACTGAATTGTACACTTTCAATGGGCAAAGTGTATGGTATGTGAATTACATCTCAATCTTTAAAAGAAACGGAGTCTTTTTTTGTTCCTGTGCTGAGAAACTGCAAAGACGCAGGCAGGGTGTTGATACAAGTCACCCTTAAGGACCCTTTGCTTGGCCAGAGCACAATCTCCTGCAAGGGCCACATGTGCTCTGATGACCTCGACTTTGTCATCAGGAACCTGTCCCCGTCTCCACCTTCTCCCGCCACCCCTGGCCCCAGCCTCCAGCACCCCCTACCCGCTGGATTCCTGCAGGAGCCTCCTACCTGCTTCTGTGCCCTTCCCTCCTCCCCCGAGAGGAGCCAGGGTCCCCTTTCAACTATAAACGAGGTCACAGGCTCTGTGCCAAACCTCTCCAAAACTCCCACTGTTCTTCGGGGGGAATCACACCCCCTCGCCTCGGCCCCTACCCACCGCCCTCCGCCCTGTGCACCCACCCAGCCGGTGGCCTCGGCCTTCCCCGCTGCTCTGACTTGCCAACCAAGTTCATTCCCACCTCAGGCATGCCGCTCGGGCGACCCTCTGCCCGGAATGTTCTGGGCAAAGATCCTTAAGCCAACCTCTCATCACCTGGGGCTCAGCTCAGATGTCACCTCAGCAGGCGAGGGCTGAGATGAATTCATAAAACGTCTAGCATTTGATCCTCTTTTTTAAATTAATTTTTATTGGCATATAGTTGATTTACAACGTTGTGTTAGTTTCAGGTGTACAGCAAAGTGATTCATTTATACGTATACATATACCCACTCTTCTTTAGATTCTTTTCCCAGGACTTCCCTGGTGGCGCAGTGGTTAAGAATCCACCTGCCAATGCAGGGAACACGGTTCGATCCCTGGTCCGGGAGGATCCCACATGCCGCGGAGCAACTAAGCCCGTGAGCCACAACTCCTGCACTCCAGAGCTGCAAGCCACAGCTAATGAGCCCACGTGCTGCAGCTACTGAAGCTTGCGTGCCTAGAGCCCGTGCTCCGCAACGAGAAGCCACTGCAATGAGAAGCCCGCGCACCGCAACGAAGAGCAGCCCCTGCTCGCCGCAACTAGAGAAAGCCCACGTGCAGCAACAAAGACCCAACGCAGCCAAAAATAAAGAAAAACTTTAGATTCCTTTCCCATATAGGTTACTACAGAGTATCGGGTAGAGTTCCCTGTGCTACACAGTAGGTCCTTGTTGATTATCTATTTTATATATAGTATTGTGTATACGTTAATCCCAATCTCCCAATTTATCCCTCCACCCCCCTTTCCCCTTGGTAACCATAAGTTTCTTTTCTACATCTGTGACTCTATATCTGTTCTGTAAATAAGTTTGTGCATTTGATCTTATTCTAAGAACAGTAAGACTCCTGGACGGGGGGTGGTCTACAACGAAGAGGCAACCGGGTTCGCATTACAAACAACTGCTCTTAGCACTGTGCGGAAAACTGCTGAGAGGAAAGAGGGGTCTGCAGCTCCCCTGGTCCAGGAGGAAGATGGCAGAGACAGGGCTGGGGTGGGGAGAGAGTGACACGGGTGCAAAGGGATTCAGAAGGTCAAAGGGCAGGACTCGGGAGCGGATTGGTTGAGGGGCGATGGAATGCTCGGGATAACTCCTGGGTTCTGGCTCAGACAACAGAATCAGAGAAGGTTCACAGCCCAAAGTGGGAACCACCCAACTGGCCATCAACCGGGGAACGGATTCAGCCACACGATGGGCTACTACCCGGCGATGAAAAGGAAAAAACAGACAGATGCCACGACGTGGACGAACCTCCCTCCCATGACGCTGGGTCAAAGAAGGCCACACTGCAGGTGACCTGCTCACGTGGGTGGTGCCGAAGAGGGGGCTCCATGCAGACAGAACACGGTTAGTGGCTGTCGGGGCTAGAAGTGGGGACGAGGAGGAAATGCAAACAGGCACAAGGTGGTGATGGGAAGAGTCCAGACCGAGGTGGCCGGGCAACTCAGCAGACTTACTGAAAACCATAGGACGGGGCCCTTAAGATGCGTGAGCTTCACGGCTTGTACATCACACCTCAGTAGAGCTGGGTTTTTAATGTAACCACTGGCCAAGAGAGGGAAACCAGCGGGGCCAGCTGTGGGGTCAGAGGGAAGAAGCAAAGCGTCATGGCATCTGCTCCGGACCATGTGAGTCGAGGGGCCTCTGAGCTTTCAGAGGAGATGTCAAGGGAGAGACGAGGTCCAGGCCCCAGACGGGAGGTCGAGCTGGAGGCGTGGCCGTGGTTGGGATGGCGTTGGACAGACGTGGTAACAGGACCTCCCGCCAGCCGGAGGGTCAGGGAGGCCTTGCGGAGCTTGGTTGCTGCGAGACATGAGTAGAGGTGGAGGGATGAGGGAGCGGCGGAGGGATCCCAGGAGAAGGAATCCTGTCTGAATGTGAGACAAACCCAGGCAGGAGGGAGCCCGGGAGGGCCAGGCTGCAGGGGCCAGGCTCGGCCAACCTGGGCTTCCTCGGCCCAAGCCTCCTGCCCTCCATTCGCCCAGTGCCTGGATGTCCAGAGAACATGGCAGAGGGTCCACCCAACCCACCATATTCCCTCTGGAAAGATGCGTCCTTCGCAGTCAACGACAAACCTTCTGGGAGTGGAATTCAGAGGCTGCAATTAACTCCCAGAAGGAGACTCTCACCTCCCGAGGGGCCCAGAGTGATGGACTGAACACGCGCCCAGCCGTGTGCTCCGACGGAGCTTCTCAACGTGACGAGCCACTCCTGCACAGGCCTTCCAGAACCTTCTCTCACGATGCATGCCCACCTCCCGGTCTTTGCAGAGTGAGAGGCCAGCTGTCGGGGCTGGATTCTCAGCTACTGGAGGGGGAGATGGGCTCAAAAACGGATAGGACAGGCAAAGTCCTCCGCATATTCAAAAACCAGGGAAGCCTCAGATATAAAAAGCAAATACGACGGTTGTCTGCGGCAACAGGATAAGGATTTAAAACCCTGAAGGAGGAGGAAGTGAGCCTTCTGTGCTCTTGGAGTTCTGCTTTGATTCTCAGTGATGAGCCAGGGGACCCAAGGCCACGTGGGTGGAGCAACCCTGACAGCCCAACTGGAGGCAAGTGATGGATCGGGCTGGGGTGGGGGGCACTCTGGTCAGCTGATGTGGGCGTCAGGGCAGGGGAGGCAGGCAAGGCGGGGATGCAGTGGGGATGAAGGATGCGGCGGGGATCGGGGATGCTACGGGCTGCTGCTCTCGGGGAGAAATTTGAGGGAGAGAGGAACGGGTGGACAGAAACAAATTGCGGCTGAGGGGTCAGGAGAGCAGCTGAGATGCTCTTTCCTCAATGAAATAAACTCAAAGACGCAGTTATCTAATAAATGGAAGCATCGATTAAAGCAAAAAGGCATCTTCCAGAAGCCTCTGCCAGGTGGGCCAGGCTCCTGCACCTCCGTTAACTGGCTCAGACGGGTCGTGGGGACAGACACGTGGACCGACAGCTTCCCTGCAGCCACTCGGTGCCAACCCCTGGGTGGAGGTGGGCGTGGGGGCGGATGCTGTACACACCCAGGGGGATCCCGTCCGCTTCTGTTTTCCTCTGCGCCGTCCTTGTGACGTGACATTCGGGGAGGCTTGGAAAGGGGACTGGTGCCAGCTCTGTCCCCACTTCCCCGTTTGCTGTGCTCCCAAATAGAAATCACACAAGAGCTATATAGTTTCTATTGATTTTGCCTCGTGTATCTTGCTTAAAAGGCCAAGTTTACCTACGGCTGCCAGAGCTCAACCCCACCGTAAGCGCCTTGTGCCTCTGCGATGCTCCAGCAAAGCACAAGGAAGGCCCTCCTGCCACACTCCAGAGCCCACCCCACCTGTCATCCCCGCGTGGCCTGCACACCCACCCACCCACCCGGGACTCTGCTCATCGGCACGTGCGGGGGCCCCCGGGGAGCCTTCCTGGAAGGAGTAGCAGTACTGCCAGAGACTCTCCATCCACGGTTCAACACTCCAGTCCCACTGAGATGCAGAAACAGCAATCACTCAGGAGAAGCAGGTCCAGACCCCACCTGGGGAGGTGAACCGGAGCAGGACCCTATGGCCTTTCCCCCCGCCCGCCATGTCCTCTGCCTGCCTTTCGTCTGTGAAAAAAAAAAAACGTTAGCCAAACAATAGGTTTAATCAGAGAGGTGAGAAAATGCAGAAACAAAGGAAAACAGTCAAAGGAGCCCAAATAATAATAGTTCAGTCATTAAGCAAAGTCAAGGACCTTTAGTTCCTCCTCAAGGGCTAGAGATAATATTCTGAGCCATGTCCTTTGAGCTATTTTAGATACGGAAACCCACCAGGTGGAAGAACTTAATTACATGGTGACCAGACTGTAGCTGTGACATAAGCTGCCACAATTCCGAGGACTGGTCTCAAGGAAATGGGAACAAACCCATCCTGGAACTGAACATTAACTGTCCTTAAAACAGTCAAGACGACGCTGATCAGACCACCGCACGACCAATGTCAAGACGACCGTCAGAGCTGACTGTGCTGTTTCTTGCTCCACCTATAAAAGCTCTTGGGGCTTCCCTGGTGGCGCAGTGGTTGAGAATCTGCCTACCAATGCAGGGGACACGGGTTCGAGCCCTGGTCTGGGAAGATCCCACATGCCGCGGAGCAACTGGGCCCGTGAGCCACAACTACTGAGCCTGCGCGTCTGGAGCCTGTGCTCCGCAACAAGAGAGGCCGCGATAGTGAGAGGCCCGCGCACCGCGATGAAGAGTGGCCCCCGTTTGCCACAACTAGAGAAAACCCTTGCACAGAAACGAAGACCCAACACAGCAAAAATAAATTAATTAATTAATAAACTCCTACCCGCAACAGCAAAAAAAAAAGCTCTTGCCCACTGACTGTCGGGGAGGGTAGCTGGCCTGTGGACACCTGCCCTGTCCCACCCAGGTTGCCAGCCTCCGCAATAAAGCAAACTTTCCTTTCCACCAACCTTGCCCCTTTATTGGCTTTAGAGCAGCGAGCGGCTGGACCCCACTTTCGGTTACAGAGGGAACCTCTTCCACCTGGGGCAGAAGAGGGACCTCCACGTGAGCTTCTGGAGAAGCCGTGAGCGGGCACTGGGCTGATGAACCTGCCTCGCAGCTCCACGAATCCTCTGGGCAGGAGTCCAGGCCCGTCTCGAGCCCCCGGCTCCACGACTCACCCTGGCAAGGGCCTTCCGGCGGGAAGAACGGCCACTGTCCTGAGCGCTCACACCCGCGGGACTGCTAGTCTCAAGCTCCAGGACCTTTCTTTGTGTTGGACAAAGTGAAGAGAAGAGAGGTGGTCCTCAGAAGGTTCTGGAAACAGTTATGCTCCTGGGAGTAGAGACCAAAACCCTGGGAGGATCTTCCTTTCGGGAAGAATTTTGGTAATTCTGGGCCTGCAGAACAGGTGTTTCTCCATCAGCAACTCCCGACAGGTCCCCAAAGCCTGTGGCCTGAGGACAGAGTACCTTCCGGGCCACTCACCGTCAGCTGGCCTGTGACAACCTTCGATGACGTCCCACACCCTGGCCTGGCTGCCCTCGGAGCCTCCCAGCAGCCAGGCTGGCAGACGGCCTCTCTCCCTGTTGTGATGATAAGTGCCCCCTGGGGTGGACTGTTCAGACAGATAGGCTTTGAGCAGGGACAGCTGAGGTCGTGAGCCCAGCCTGCGAGGCTCACTTCACACCTGCAGGGGGGCCGGGCCCCGGCCTCGGAGACCTTTAGTACCAGCCCCGGGCACACAGGCAACCTATCTGGGACGACGGGGTGGGGAAGGGACACATCATCCCCCCTTCCTCCACCTTCCCATTTGCGTCTGGGGTCTGAAATTGGAGGGGAGTGCTTCTCCAGTCCCCCGAATCCCTCCAGCATCGATAAACAGTAACAGAATTCAGGGGCTCAAAGGGTTAAACCCTGCAGCGTGAGGACAGGTCCATGCCGGGCTGGTGGGGGTCACCCAGGTCCCTACCAGGGAGGGTCTTTGGACGAGCAGTGCAGCACCCAGGGGCCGAGAAGAGGTGAAGCCAGGTCCAACCCAGTGACCCCAAATAATGAAAGCCACCCCCAAAAGCACCCAAAGTGGAAAATGGGCACAACTAAGGCCATAAACATCCTTCTCGTACACCCCAGAGAAACTGAATCCTCCAGGGGAAAACTCCCAACCTTCATTCCCGGAAGTGGTACTGGCAGGGACAAAACTCCAGACATTTTGCATCAATATACTCAAACCTGGACAGACGTGAACACGGGGCCCTTCTCTCTTCCCTCCTCTGACTGGGCAAGGGTTGGGGAGACAAAAGGAGACCTGCCCAGGAAGGGCTGCTTGCTCACTGGGGGTGCTCCGAGGGCTGGGGGTGTCCATGTACGAGAACGGGACAGCTCCCTGCACCAGAAAAATCTCCGAAGAAAGAGCTTGGACCTCCTAAAAAGACTCAACACTCCCCACCCCTGGGCCTTTGTGTCTAAAAGAGCCAAGAGACAGACCCCCAAGCCTGACTCACTCTCGTGACCACAACAAAGAATAGCAAGTCACTGAAAAACCACAGGAACAGGTCAGGAGAAACAGTAAAGAAATAACAGAGACGTTACGGGGAAAGAAACGGTGAAAAGGAAGAAGGACGGCATGCAAAACTCAGACACCTGGTTCATCTGTTCTGGATGAAAATATACCCCGATTAGGAAGAAGAAAGATCTCAGTACTTCATGCTAAGGAGGAAAATAAGAAGCCGTGAAACCAACTCTACAAACAAATAACTCAAAAGAATAATCTTCCAAAACAGCGAGCACAGGGCTATGAAAACAAATGGGAAGGCAAAACAACAGGACGGTGATAAATCAGAAGGCACAGGACAGAATGGACGCACCTGAAGATACTGTAAAGAAAGAACAAACAGGGAAAACGCCAGGTGATCAAAGCAATCAGAGAAAAGAGGACAGAACCAGAGAAGGAAGAGCCCATATGAGAGCAACCGTGTCCCCACTCTGGAGAACAGCATGGAGGTTCCTGAAAAAACTGAAAACAGAGCTACCAGATGATCCTACCATCCCACTCCTGGGCATATACCCTGAGAAAACCATAATTCAAAAAGATACATGTATCCCAACGTTCATTGCAGCACTATTTACAACAGTCATGACATGGAAGCAACATAAGTGTCCATTGACAGATGAATGGATAAAGAAGATTTGAGGGGCTTCCCTGGTGGCGCAGTGGTTGAGAGTCCGCCTGCCGATGCAGGGGACACGGGTTCGTGCCCCGGTCTGGGAAGATCCCACGTGCCGCGGAGCGGCTGGGCCCGTGAGCCATGGCTGCTGAGCCTGCGTGTCCGGAGCCTGTGCTCCGCAACAGGAGAGGACGCAACAGTGAGAGGCCCGCGTACGGCAAGAAAAAAAAAAAAAAAGAAGAAGATTTGGTACACACACACACACACACAGGAATACTACTCAGCCATAAAAGAGAACGAAATAATGTCATTTGCAGCCACATGGATGGACCTAGAGATTATCATACTAATTGAAGTAAGTCAGACAGAGAAAGACAAATATATTGCTTATATGTGGAATCTAAAATATGACACAAATGAACTTATTTATAAAACAGGAAGAGACTCACAGACATAGAAAACAAACATATGGTTACCCAAGGGGAAAGTGGGGGGAGGGATAAATTAGGAGTTTGGCATTAACAGATACATATCACTATATATAAAATAGATAAACAAGAACCTACTGTATAGCACAGGGAACTATGCTCAATATCTCGTAATAACCTATAATGGAAAACAATTTGAAAAATAACAGATATATATGCATATGTATAACTGAATCACTTTGCTGTACACGTGACACTAACACAACACTGTAAATCGACTATACTTCAATTTAAAAAAAGAGGAATTTTGTCTCTGAAACAGAGAACGCTTCCCCCAGAGGGGAGGAGAAAAAAGGAAAAATCTGCGAAGCAGAGTGCACAAGCAGCATCTGCAGATCAGAAGCTTTTCCAGGAAACAGAACGGCCAGCACCAAACACTTCCTGGTCTAGTAACTAAAACTGATTCTTTAGGAATCCAGTAAAGAAAAACACCAAGTCCCCGACAAGGCGTGTCCAAAGCGAGTTCAGGGCAAGTGGACCACGGAACAACATCCCTGCAGATCTGGGGCAACGAGGGGCGGGAACTGACTCAGAGATCCCACAGGAAAACCGCACGCAAGCCGACGGTTTCAAGCACATCGCTGACGCTTGTTATTTGCAGATTCCGTATCTGGGAACTTGCCTACTTGCTGAAATTTACTGGGAACCTCGAATCAATTCTTGTGGCACCTCTGTGACCGCTTACAGACACAGCACAGACGTTCCCGTTCCCAGCTGAGTTTGAACAGAGGACCTGCTGCCTTCTGTGTCAGCTGTGATCTTGTAAACAAGTGTCCTTATCCTAGTCTATTCAGTGCTCCGTGTTTGCATTTCTGTGCTCTCTGTTGCTGATTTTGCTGTTTAAAGCGGTCCCTGGGCACAATGCTGAAGTGGAGTCTGGTGTCCTTAGGTGAAAAGGCTGCGACGTGCCTCGGGGAGAAATCACGTGTCAGCTGAGCTGCAACCAGCTGTGAGTTACAGGCTGCTGGCCGTGAGCTCGGTGTTAATAACGAGTCAGCTCTATGTATGAAGTAACATTCTTCACACAGAAACACACCTACAACAAGGCTGCATACTGATCCGCAGATGAAGATGCAACCAGAGGCTCGCAGGATCCTCACCTGTGTGTCACCTGCGGACGACGGCCCAGGACTCCCTGGATCAAGGAGACGTCAAAGAGCATCCCGAGCGCCAGTGATGAGACCAGTGGGCCGTTCACTGCAGAAGCACTGCCCCCAGGACCTCTTCCTGAAAAAACCCTGGACAGTCAACTCCATCCACTTAAGAGGTGGAATGAAATGAAGAGCTGTGACGAGAAGGCCACTGTCCACCCAGCAATGAGCAGTGACCCTGGAAGAGGGCCTGAGGGATGCCGGGGCTCTGAGAGCTGCAGCAGGATGCGCGTTACATTGGGTGGACAGTGGCCACGTGCAGAGAGCTCGACACCAACAGGAGTCGGGGGGTGGGGAGGAGAGGCCGCGCGTGCACACGTGCGTGTGTGTGCATGTGTGTGCACGTGCAAACAGCTGCCTGTTCTCCACACGCTGTGACCTTTTCCTTCCCAGGTTCAGAGCTAAACTACATTCCTCAGCCCCCTCTGTGGTCAGGTGCTTGAGGTCAGGTGCAGCCTGTGGAGGACGTGAGGGAAGGTGGGAGGAGAGACGTGGTCCATGGGTTATCTCTTTTCCCTGCCTCACCCTCTGAGCAGATACAGGAGACCCGGGAGAGAACTCCAGAGGCCAGGGCGTGTCCCCACTACCTGGCGGGAGGAGCCTGAGTCCCTGAATGGCTGCATGGATCAGAACTGCCACCGCCACCTCTTCATTCCTGCCAATCCCCAGTGGACCGAGAAATAAAGCATCTATGGGTCAAGTGCCTGAGATCTGGAGGTCTGTTTAGCACAGCTATCAGCTTAATCCACCCCAAACAATACAAGGAGAGAACACTAAGTGTCTCACAGCAATAAAAAAGGAGGCAAAAAGCTGTAATCAAAAATGACAAGTAAAGATTTCAGCCTTCCAGTGTTTTGTAATTGTTTCTTTTAAGTTTACAGATTCATTTGGAAACAGTCTCCCTTATGGCAAAAAATAAAATAAAATAAAATAACTAAAGTTCAGCATTTCCTTCACGGACTTTTTCTCCTTTTAGAGTCAAATGAAATCATCATAATGATGTTGATTTATTAACAGCGTGTGTACTTTGAGGCTTACCCACGTATTTCTATCCGTACACGGCCACCCGTTACCTGTAACCCTTTAGAGAGACACGTCTGAAATGTTCATTAAATGTTACTGACAACCACTTCTGGCACTGGCATCTGTGCTTTTCCATATGACGAAGTTTTTATAATAATCTTGTTAACTTTTACAAGAGATGTTAAATGACATGGAAGAGAGAAGAGCTGGGACTTCCCTGGCGGTCCAGTGGTTGGGACCTTCCACTGCAGGGGGATGTGGGTTCGATCCCTGGTCAGGGAGCTAGGATCCCACATGCCTCTGGGCCAAACAACCGAAACACAGAACACAAGCAATATTGTAACAAATTCAATAAAGACTTTAAAAAAAATGGTCCACTTCAAAAAAAATAAAAATCTTAAAAAAAAAAAAGGAGCTGAATGCCAGGACAGCCACATTGCTGGATTCATTCTGGGGTTCAGGTCGCCCTGAGCTCTCCCTAGAAGGTAGGGCAGTCTGGCCTCACTCTTAGATGACCGGTGTCAGCAGCACAGCACCCTCAGCCCACATAGGGCCCCTCCCCAGAGAGCAGGGCCGGGGGAGACCACGAGCAGAGGTCTCCTGGGAGAGCAGAGACCCCACCCCCGAGGCACCAAACCTACTCATTAGACCCCCGGGGCACCAGGAGATGAGGTCCCGGGTCAGAGGCCACGTGATGTACCTGCACCAAATGGCCAGGTGGTGGCGCAGTGAGCCTCCCCCCCCCCCCCCACCCGCGGCCAAGTCCCTCTGATCCCAAGCGCGGCCCCTTCCCCATCAGGGCCTTCAAGTACAAAGGCTGGACATGGCACACCCGATCCCCCTTCCAGAGCGCCCCAGAGGCCGTCTACATCCGAGAGACAAGAATTCCCAGCCAGAGGTGCCCACTCAGCCTGACTGTGGGTCTGCCATCTGCCGGCCTCCAGAAAGCCCTCCTGGGTGCCCCGACCCACCTCAGCCTCCCCGCTGGCCCAGACGCCGTACCCAGTAGCCAGACCCTGGACAGTGTCCTCGGGGCGTTCAAGTCCAGCCCAGCCCAGCCCAATGGGTCCCCCGCCACAATGTACCCCACTGCCAGGTGCCCCCCCTCCAGGCTTCCGCGTGCGTCCCTGTCACCTGCCATCCCCGCGCCCGAGGGAAACCCTCCTCCATCTTCTGAGGCCCCGCTGAAATGGAACCACGGCCGGGAAGACCCCTCTCCTGCACCCCCAGGTACCTCACGCACGTTCACCCCAGAACGACGGTCTTCCTCGTGGGCGATACTGCAAACAGCATTGGGCCTGGGCCTCCAGGGACAGCTAGGACGTGGCCAACAGGCAGGGCGGGGAAGGGCACACCGGACACAGCTTGCACACCCCAGGAAGTGGGGAGCACAGAGCGGCAGGGGAAGAGGCAGGGCCCTCCTGAGTGCTGGCAGCCCGCCTGCTAAGGCGCCCACCGTGCGCGTTGCTGCTGCAAGGCTGGTCTCTGTGCCCCCGAGGCTTGGCCTCCGGCCCTGCAGGCAGCAGGTGCTGCTGGCAGTGCACGAAGAGGACGGAGCGGGAGGTGGTCGGGACCACCAGGAGGGGGCAGGCGGGGCGGGGGGCTCGGCGGGGAGGGGGCAGGAGCCCAACGCGTGGGCCACAGGGACCGGCCGGGCAGAGGGGCCCAGAGGCATCTGGAGCTCAGGTCACGCCTGACGCTGACCCGGGCGCAGGCTCACCGTCTGCTGCAGGTCCTCGATGACAATTCGCAGCACCAGTGTGTTGCCCTGGCTCTCCTCCGTCCTGGCGCCGCCCGGCTTCTCCGCTGTGGCCCGGATGGTGTCATAGATGGTCTCTTCCTTGGAGCTGTCTGAGTCCGATTCCTCCGAAGAGTCGGAGAAGCTCTGGGCCATCTCGTCCTCACTGGATGTCGGGCTGCGCGGCATGGCTGTTTGTGTCTACACAGAGGGGGAGAAGGAAAACAAACTTTGGGGGAAATTGAAGAAAGAACCCGGGGGCATCTGAGTGAGGCAGGCTCCCACGTTTGTGGACGTGATCACAGGCAGAGTGACCCGTTGTCCAGCGCTCGAGCCAGGAGGCCGCCAGGACCCAGTGGGGGCCCTGTGAGCCCTGTCTGCCCCGGTGCTTGGAAACCCAGCATTTAAAAGGAGCCCTAACTCTCTGTGGCCATGACCACAGCCTACGGGGATTAACCAAAGGGGCAGTGGGGCAGTTTGAAACGTTCCGAGGTAAGAGAAAAGGCTCCCTTTGTTTTTCCTGGAGGACAGAGCAGCAGGAAGGGAAGAGATGCAGGCTTCAGGTCAGAAGGGTGCTGAGCTCCTGCTATAATAACTCCCTCTGCTTCAAACACAGCAATGATAGGTATCGTGTAAAAACAGACCCAGCCCGCAGGGCCAGGCTCAGAAATGAGATAATCTCCAGGCCCAGGAGTGCAGCAGAACCCAAAGTCGTGGGCAGGCTGACGGGGGAGGCTCGGGAGTCCCCAAGAGCCCGTGGAGGCTGGGAGGGCAGCTTCCTTACCATCAAGCGCAATGAAAGTTCAAAGATCCCCATCAAGGACCCGGGTCAGGAGGCCAACTGCCACCTTGGACCACGGCTGTTAGCAGGACAGAACTGGGGAGCAGGCAGCCCACGGGCACACCCCCAGCTCTATGGGCAGGGGTCCAGAAAGGTTCAGATAAAAGCCAGTGCGACCCGGGGGTGCTGGTGGGGAACAAACGCGCCAAACCAGCAGTTGCACTTCTGCGTGACTCTGTAAAGGAGGTCAAAGGCCAAGGTCACGTGCACAGGAAAGATGTCCAAGACTGTTCCCTGCAAAACCAGGGTGTCCTGGGTGACCCGGCTCACAGGCTGTCTTCCTCCCACGGACTGCACAGCTGTGAGCAGGCTTGAACCCCAGCTACACACACAGGACCCCAAATGTAATCCTGAGAAAGGAAATCGGTCTGTAGGACCATTCAGACACGGTGTCCTTGTTCACAAAGGTTGGAAAGATGCAGACTCGTCTACTGACTGTGAGTGTGATGTGAGTGACGGGGCAGAGGCACCGATGGGAAACACAAAGTCCTGAAGTCGGGAGGGGCAGAAAGGGGTTCACAGGGCCTGTGACGCCACTTGTAACGTTCGGTTCCAGCCAACAGGACAGAACGCCAAACTTCGACAAACCTGGGGACACAGATGTTTGCTACATTATTCCCTGTGCTTTGCTTTCAGTGTTGGAAATATTTCACAGCAGAAGAAGAGGATGGAGGAGGGAGGAAGGAGGGAGAAAAGCAGGAGGGAGGGCGGAGGGGGGGAGGGAGGAACACGGTCACCTGCCCGTCTGCCTCAGGTGCTGGGGTGCACGGCCCCTGCACTGTTTCATTTTGGGGGGAGCCTCAGAAAAGTCCCAGGCAGGACAAAGCTCGGCCACCGCCAACTCAGTGTCCAGTCTGGGAAGGCTGACGCCCACCGTTTATTTCCAGAGTGCGTTGAAGGACAGCAAACACCCCGGGAAGTGTTTCTCTGCTCGTCCACCAGGTCCCTGGACATTTGCAGCAACTGACCAGACACACAAAGCCCGGCAAAGTGCGGGAGGCACTTTAGAAACGCACCCTCACCCAGGGAAAGGCAAGACCGTGACTAGGTCAGGGGCTCCCTTCCAGCCACGAGGATCTGGACCATCCTTGGGCAAGGGGCCGGGATAGTGTGGCCCCCAGATGCTGTTCTGTTTGGCCTGCAGAGGGTTTAGAATGTGTCCTAACCCAGAGGCTTCACATGAAAACACAGATTTCTGGCTCACCGTGACCCTCGGGAGAATCTGGCGTTGCTGGGGGTGGCCACACAGCGCTCGGGGCAGGAGCCAGCTGCGGCGACCTCCCTGGCCAGCCCGCCCTCCCCCCCAGGTCCTCCCGGAACCAAGAGGCTCCATGTTGCCAGATGTCCCTCCTGCCCGGCTCTCTCCCCGGCCCACGGGCCGTGAGTCTGTGCACCTGACGACCGATCCGCCCAATCCCCCAGGCTGGACTTCTCCTCTGTCTTCTGCCTTCAAACCACCCGTGAGGGGTCCCCAGCTAAACATCTCAAACAGCAGATCATCCAAATCACCCAGGGAGATCTGACTTCTTAAATTAAAATTTCCAGAATTCACCCGTGTCGTTCTGCATTAAAATTTCAGGGCACCTGGGAATTCCTGTGCTCACCGCCAAATGCCTTTGTCATTTCAGCTTCATGTTTTCCCAACCGTACACGTGCAAGACGTGGAGAGGGTGGAGAGGGCTGTGGCCAAGGGCAGGGTCTGGATACTCCCGGTTCTACCTCAGGAACGTCCCAGACAGCCTGGCGGCACCCTCTACTAACACATTCACTCCTGCATTCGCTCGTTCACCATTTATACAGGAAAAAAGTAAGTGCCTGGCATAATTACATGCTACATACACACTATGTAATACAGTTACAATTATAATATAGAAATAATTGTATATTATTATATTACATATACTTATATGTGTGTAATTATCATAATATATTATAACGTAATATAAATGTAAATTGTGTATTATACAGTTGGGTATACATAATTATTTCCAACTAGGTTTCCAGGTTTCTATGAAGCATATCCTCTAGAAGAGGGGTTCTTCATCCTGGCTGCACAGGGAAGTTACGTGGGATCTTTAAAAACAAAAACAAAACCAGTGGTGCCAGAAGGTCTGATTCAATTGGTCTGGGTGAGGCCCCAATATCGACATTATCTTTAGACGCCCCCCAGCTGAATGCAATGAGTGAGAGCTCCGGGTCGCCTGGAGCCGAGTCCGTGCCTGTAACTGTGAATCACTAGGCATCAGCACAGAGAGACAAGGAGGGATGAGCCCCGCCTCCTCCTGGGGGGTGAGGGGCCACGTCACTGGTGGATGGGACGGGCGCGGGTGTCGGGTCTGGTCTCTCCGGGCTTCGGTGGCTTCTTTCTGTCCTGATGGGTGGAAGTTAGTACAGAGTAGCTTCTGCCCCAGGAAGAGCTGCTTCTTCCCCTCCTGACCCCGTGTCTGTGCTGCTTCAGAACCCAGCAGGGACCAGCAGAAAACAGGCAGAGGGATAATGGGACGGGACATCACATCACAGGTGGGGATCCGTACCAAATGAGGAGGAACCACGGTCAGGTCCGTGGAGGCCAGGCACGGGCAGGGGCAGGGGCGACTGCTGGTGGGGTAGGGTTTAGTGTTGTGGTAGGGGTTAGGGTTGTGGTGGGGTTAGGGTTGGGGTAGGGTTAGGGTTGTGGTAAGGGTTAGGGTTGGGGTAGGGTTAGGGTTGGGGTAGGGGTTAGGGTTGGGGTAGGGTTTAGGGTTGGTGTAGGGTTAGGGTTGGGGTAGGGTTAGGGTTGGGGTAGGGTTAGGGTTGTGGTAAGGGTTAGAGTTGGGGTAGGGGTAGGGTTGGGGTAGGGTTAGGGTTGGGGTAGGGTTAGGGTTGTGGTAGAGGTTAGGGTTGGGGTAGGGTTTAGGGTTGGGGTAGGGTTAGGGTTAGGGTTGGGGTAGGTGTTAGGGTTGGGGTAGGGTTTAGGGTTAGGGTTGGGGTAGGTGTTAGGGTTGGGGTAGTGGTTGGGGTTGGGGTAGGGGTTAGGGTTGGTGTAGGATTTAGGGTTGGGGTAGGGTTAGGGTTGGGGTGGGGTTAGGGTTGGGGTAGGGGTTAGGGTTGGTGTAGGATTTAGGGTTGGGGTAGGGTTAGGGTTGGGGTGGGGTTAGGGTTGGGGTAGGGGTTAGGGTTGGTGTAGGATTTAGGGTTGGGGTAGGGTTAGGGTTGGGGTAGGGTTTAGGGTTGGGGTAGGGTTTAGGGTTGGGCTAGGGTTAGGGTTGTGGTAGAGGTTAGGGTTGGGGTAGGGTTAGGGTTGTGGTAGAGGTTAGGGTTGGGGTAGGGTCTAGGGTTGGGGTAGGGTTAGGGTTGGGGTGGGGTTAGGGTTGGGGTAGTGGTTGGGGTAGGGGTTAGAGTTGGTGTAGGATTTAGGGTTGGGGTAGGGTTAGGGTTGGGGTAGGGTTTAGGGTTGGGGTAGGGTTAGGGTTGGGGTAGGGTTAGGGTTGGGGTAGAGGTTAGGGATGGGGTAGGGTTTAGGGTTGGGGTAGGGTTAGGGTTGGGGTGGGGTTAGGGTTGGGGTAGGGTTTAGGGTTGGGATAGGGTTATGGTTGGGGTAGGGTTAGGGTTAGGGTTGGGGTAGGGTTTAGGGTTGGGGTAGGGTTAGGGTTGTGGTAGAGGTTTAGGTTGGGGTAGGGTTAGGGTTGGGGTAGGGTTAGGGTTGTGGTAGAGGTTAGGGTTGGGGTAGGGTTAGGGTTGGGGTAGAGGTTAGGGTTGGGGTAGGGTTAGGGTTGGGGTAGAGGTTAGGGTTGGGGTAGGGTTTAGGGTTGGGGTAGGGTTAGGGTTAGGGTTGGGGTAGGGTTTAGGGTTGGGGTAGGGTTAGGGTTAGGGTTAGGGTTTAGGGTTAGGGTTAGGGTTTAGGGTTGGGGTAGGGTTAGGGTTGTGGTAGAGGTTAGGGTTGGGGTAGGGTTTAGGGTTGGGGTAGGGTTAGGGTTGTAGCTGGGGTTAGGGTGAGGGTCTCTGGGGCAGCGTTCCCATGCAGGTTGAGCTGGGACCCCAGAAAGCTCATCGGCTTCCAGCAGGGTGGGCCTCAGTGCCAGCTTTCGAGAATCGGGCGCATGGAGAGCCAGGTCAGAGCAGACATAGCCCCGGCCCACCCCTGCCAGGCCCTGGTGTGCCTCCCTCAGGTGCATTCCAGGTCCGGCTTCCAGAAACAGCTACCATGGCTTGAAATTTTTTAAAAGTAATTGTGCCCCGATTGTTCACTTCCACCATGTCCATTTTCTCTAAAGCACTCGGACGTGCTTTCCATCTCATCCTCTTGCTAATGCAGCATTTCCATCCATCCTCACTGTCCCTCCATCATCTGGGGCACAGGGGACACTCGCTGAACCCTGGGCAGGAGCTGGGGGGCAGCAGGCCTCGGGGAGGTGCCAAGTTCTGGCGGAAGCTCAGAGCCCAGCCACATGCCGGGTCTGCAGGCGTCAGCCGCCTTTAAACTCCAGCCACTGCTGCTGGGCAGGACTGTGAACAGCCCACATTTCCAGATCCACAGGTGGTTTTGAGACAGGTCAGATGAGAGGCAAAAGCTTGGAATGTACAAATGTTGGAAATTCGTTGTTTTTCCAGGGTGACGTTGCAGCTGCAGACCCCATGCTGGTGACCCGTCGTGGACACGCAGGCCTAAACAATAAGGTGTGCCTGACCCCAGGGTCTTCTTTCCAGAAAAGCGAAAGCGGTGATGGTGGTGGTTTGAGGATGTTTGCGCCAGGCTACAATCAAATCGACTCTGGGAACAGAACTGACAACACCAAGGGGAACGGGTCCTGCGTCCCCAACTTCCCCACCGGCCACAGACATCATTTGGCCACGAGGACCCCACCGTGGCCCTCACATCGGCTTAGGGGTGATTGTCACACAGGGACGTGTCTGCCACCAACACCCACTGGACGGGTCTGAAAGGGAAAAGGCGGCACCGGCACCTGCTTCCTTCCGGGATGTCCTAGGAGTTCAGGCCCAAAGCCCCAGCAAGAAGGTCTTGACCTTAATAACAGGCTTGGGTAAGGTGATCACCTGATCCATGGGAAAAGCAAACACCTGGGAAAACACTTAATTATTAACTGTGGGTGGGATCGCAGGTGACACAGAGGGCACCGGGGGACATTTACATTTTGGATAAACAACGGATACGCATTATCCTAAGTACTCCCTAAATAGCGCACAGGGCATACTCAGGCTAAAACAACACCCATCTGAAATTCACACAGGCTTCTCTAACCCCATCATCATGAGGGGGCGGGGAGGTTCCGAGGAGAGGCACCGAAAGACCAAAACTCAGTCTGGATACCACCTCCCCCAAGAAAAGTCAGCGCCAGGACACGGGAGGGAAGATGACTCACCACCCGCGGGCAGACGTTTCTAGTATAACTAACCTCTCGGGGAAAATACCAAGCTCTACAAACACAAGTCGATAAAGTTCAATGTCTCTTAGAACGTGTTTGTTTCATTGGCCCCGCTGGGTACCTATTAATAAGGGAAAAAGAAAATAACGGTGGTAAAAGCAATTTCAACAAAGACTCCATGTTCTGCCGAAGTGTTCCAGGCAAGCATGCAATGGTTCCAAGAAAACAAAATCTTAAACTGTCTCATGGGTCCCCTAACACCTGTGAGGAACAGACAGCTAGGTTTTCCTCTTGGTTCCTTCCAGACACAGAGAAAATATGAAACCTGACCTGGGACAGAAGTCAGTTTGTTTTTGGTAGTAAAAACAAACCAAAAAACCCATGGCCGAGGCTGACTTTATCAAGGTCAAAGTTGCAAGAATCATCTATATGAAGATCACCTTGAAAATGGAGAGAGTCCACAGCTCTGGTTTATTTCGTGTGTGTGTGTGTGTGTGTGTGTGTATGATTTTCTTGCAAAAAAGAGGTTTTTATTCAACTGGAATCTCAAAGACACCCGACACATTTAACACACTGGAAGCAAGATTTTGCGACTATTCATTTATTTTGCACATTCGAATGTATATAACTATCTTATCCTCAAAGCAGTGAGACCACCCCTTCCCTGAGGGGCTGCAATGGCACTCTGTACAGACACGGGAACTCGGGTCAAGGTCACAGCCAAAGATTGGCAGCAGCCTCCACCAGAACTGGCAGGTCTGGAACCGGATTCGGGAGGAGCCCGGGTTCTATCGCACTGTTTGAGAGTTGCTAACAGATGATGGTCAATGCAGGCTGAGAGCGAGTGAGGGTGGTGGAAGTAGGTGGGTTTCGGGGAGGAGTGGGCCAGGTGGAGCATAAGAGCAGCCTGGGAGGGTGAGAGAAAAGCATGCCCTGTGTCTCTGTGTTCATTTAATCCGTGTTACTTTTCCCCGCACCCATACAACACATCCACTGAGAAGGGACCGGGAGGCCCCGGGGCAGTGGTCAGGGGCATGGGCTGCCCTGGAAGTTGCTGCAACACCAGCCCCCTAGTAACTGAATCAGAATCTGGTAGGGGTGGTCTAGGGTTCAGACCACACCTCAGAGTACGGGGAGACACCAGGATTCAGGTCAAGCACCACCTCCCTCTTCCAAGGACCCCTGCCTGGAAGCCGCCCCCCTCAACTACCCCCAGCAGAGTGACCGCAGCTGCAGCCCACGTGGCGCCACATGGCAGCCACCCCATCTGTTAGGGCCACACCCTCTACCACGCCGCAGGGCCGGGGGGTGGTGTAAACGCAGACCCCGGCCACCAGCGTGGCGTTAGCCCCTGTGTCTCCCCATCGAATTCACATGTTGGAGTCCTGACCCCCAGCACCCCAGAATGTGGCTGTATTTGGTGTTGGGGTCTTTCAGGAGATGATTATGGTGAAATGAGGTCACTAGGGTGGGGCCCTAATCCCACAGGACTGGCGTCCTTATAAGAAGAGGAGGTCAGGACACAGACACACAGAGAGACAATCTACATGTGGAGGAGAGGGGCCTCAAGAGGACCCAGCCCTGTGCACACCTGGATCTTGGATTCCAGCCTCCAGGACTGGGGACAGTGAATGTCTGTGTGTGAGCCCCCCGGGCTGTGGGACTTGGCTACGGCAGCCCCAGGAAACTCACACGGGGGTGAGACCCTCCTGACGTTCTCCTTAAATGGGTGCATGAACCACATTGATGACCAGAATACGCCATGTAGCCAGGTTTTCTTGGCATCTCCATAGCCACTGTCTAAAATAAACTCTCCATTTCCATCCCATCTTGCATCTTTGGAGGAACTCAGAGGACGAGGTCTGTCCTCTCTGCCCACAGCTTGTCGGTACCATCATTTCCCCCTGGGACCCTCTCCCGAGGTCCCTGAGTCTTTCCTTCAAGCCTGGCTCACCCCAGCCCAGGTCAGACCCGACTCCCCAAACTATACAGACTCTCCTCCCCTCTCCTCGCTCTCTCCCGGGAATACCCGTTGTCCATACCGCCCTGTTAACCTCCAATGATTTCCAGCTAGTGTTCTGAGAACCATTCCATCACATACACTCCAAACCACCCCTGGTCAAAGAAGTTTGGGAAACATAACTAGATTAAACAAAAATGCACCCATCGCTTTACCGCAGAATTGATCAGACTGGTCGTCTGAGAGAGTGGCAAACGTTGCATTTCCCAAAAGCACCTGCCCCCGAAACGCTTTCCCCTGGAGAGGTCAAATGTCATCTCCCGCAGCAGCCATGTCACGCGCCTCCAGTGCACGTCCCTCACAGGCCAGCTCCCTGCCAAGCACAGCCGCCCCAGGTCCTTACTGCGTAAAGACACGCACGGCGCGAAATCTGAAATATTCCTCGACTCAGAAGAAAAGGGCTCCAGGCTTACAGCTACTCAATACCTCCTCCTTCAGCCAAAATCATTTTCCCCGAATCAGAAAAGGAGCTGCCTGAATTAAAATGACGTCTCCATCGAAGATCGCTGACTATGAGAGGAAGGGTCACACGCCTTCGTGGCGTGTTCTACGTGCACACGGGAGTGTTGAGAAGGGTTCTGGGTAGATTAACAGAAATGCTGGGATTTGGAGCTGAACCCACTTCCCTTCCGTGCTGCAGAGTTCCCTCGGGACTGTGTGCTCTCCAGGCAACAGGACTGTGGTCCCCACCGCTTCCTTTTCCGGACTCAAGACGGCCTTGGTCTCCGCCTCCCCCAGTCCTGGAGAGAGCCAGGCTGGGTTTCCCATAGGGCCACAGGGGGCTCCCGTCTGAGCCTCTAAGGTAAACGGGGCCACACAATTCTAAAGAAATCCTGTTTTTATCATAGGCCCACATTTCCGTTTTCTTCCAGCATAAATTAAGAGATTCTGACCAACCAGCGTGCACCCAGCTCCTAACCTCTTCACAACACGAGCGGCTCACTCGTCTAACATTGTTGCAGAAACCAAGAGTCAATTCACCCAAAGAAAAATGAGAGCCAAGAAGTCCGTCCCTCTCCTGGGAGGCGGTCTCTCCCGGCGCCTCTCAAACCCAAGCTGTGTTCAACAGTCCTTGTGTCCTCAGGGACCAGAGGCCCAGACCCTGACAGCCCCAAGGTGGATGTCAGGGGACTAGGAAATGAAACCCCCTCAGTCAGGACCCAAACTCTTAGAACACGAAAACTAAAAGAGCGTTTCCTTAACTGGAACAGTGCATCTCCCCCAGTCCTGTAGCAAACATCAATATAATCGATAAACAAGCCAACAGATAAGTGAATACATTGTCTCAGGATTAAAAGGATGGGGGAAAATAATTACTTTTCAGATATTATGCTTCTCTGTGTGGAAAAGCCAAGAGGATCTAGTAATAAATTATTTAAACCAGTGAAAAAGTGCAGCAAATGTCAGATAAGAAATTAATACACAAAAGTTAACTGAATTCTGTTACATTTGCAATAGACAATTAAAAAACATTTAAAAAAAAATACTGTGGGGGCTTTCCTGGTGAAGCAGTGGTTGGGAATCCGCCTGCTAAGGCTGGGGACACAGGTTCAAGCCCTGGTCCGGGAAGATCTCACATGCCACGGAGCAACTGAGCCCGTGAGCCACAACTACTGAGCCCGTGTGCCACAACTACTGAAGTCCACGCGCCTAGAGCCCATGCTCCGCAACAAGAGAAGCCACCGCAATGAAAAGCCCGCACACCACAACGAAGAGTAGCCCCCGCTCACCGCAACTAGAGAAAGCCCACGCACGGCAGCGAAGACCCAACGCAGCCAAAAATAAATTAAATTAAAAAAAATACCATCGTACTCCCAACGATAGCCAAAAATATCTAAGAAAAAATATCTAAAGCAACCTGTGCTAGACCTTTATGGAGAAAATTCATAGGACACCATTTAGAACAAACACAGAAAGAAATGAAGGAAGAGCCAGATGGATGGAGAGATCCACCATCATCACAGGGTTTCATATCTTAAAGACAAAGGTTCTCCACAGTATACGGATGTGCTGTAACTTCCAACAGAAAACCTGGTAGCACTGTTCACAGAACTCAACATTCTGATTGTAAAATGTGTGGACGACGGGAAAGAGCCCAAAATAAACAGGACAACTTTGGAAACCAAGAGGGGAATCACTCGATCGTTTGCCAAGGCTTCCTAAGCAGTTATAATGTGAGGTTAGGATGACCTTGCTACAAAGACAGACACGGAGATCAGTGGAAAAAACAGAGAGCTAGGAACAGGCCTTGTAAATGCGGGTATCCAATGTGTGTCCCTGCGTCGGAGGGAAAAGAACCAGTACATACGTGATGCGGACATCGTGGGGTATTCATGTAGAAAGTGTAAGAAGCAGAGCCCACCTGGCTCCATACACGCAAACCAATGCCACACGCGCTCAAGACTTGACTGTGAAAAGCAAACCTATAAACGTCTAGAAGAAAAAAATACGAAATGAACCATAATAGAAGATCTCTTATTCACTCTTATTCACACCTTCACTGCTGTAACAGATGAGCACAGACTTACTGGAATAAAACAACAGAAAGGTATTCTTTCTCAGCTTTGGAGGCAGAAGTCCTAAATGCCACACGGGGCTAATGCCAAGGCGTGGTCAGGGCTGATTCCTTCTAGAGATTCCAGGAAAGACTCCGTTTCCTTGCCCTCCTCAGGTTCTAGGGTGACCTCTACTCCCCCAGACAGTCAGCCCGCCTTCTCCCTCCAGTGCATCTGTGTCAGACCCCCTCTGCCTCCCTCTAATGGGGACCCCGAGATTACATTCAGGGCCAACTCAAATCGTCCAGAACCACCTCCCCATCCCAAGATCCTGACCTTTATCACATCCACAAAGCCCCCTTTGCCACATAAGGTCCCATTCGTGGAGTCCAGGGGTTACAGCCTGGATATCTTTGGGGGCCGTGACTCAACCTACCACACATACGTGAAATGATTATTTGTCGAATCAATCAGAGGGGAAAAGCCTTTCTTTCAAGAATGCACCAATACAAGGCCTAAAGGGAGAGACTGACAAACTCAGTGACGTGGAAGCTAAAACCTCCATTAGACACAGAGGACAGGCACCGGAAAGCTCTGCAACTTCGGAAGGACTCGTGTCGTCCCAAAGAGCACAAAGCACGGGACTCAGATGCACGTGGGCAAGGGCGTCGTAAGGGCTGAGCGACAGAGGAAAACCATGGACACGGGACGCAGCGAAGTGCAGGCCCCGTGGGGAGGGGCCCTGGGAGGCTCTGCCATCGTGCCCCGAACGCAGCCCCTAAAGCCTCACTGCTACGGACTGTAGTGTGTCCCTGAACTTCATATGCTGAAGCCCTAACCCCCAATGTTGCCGTATTTGGAGAGAGGCCCGTAGGGAGGTACTTAAGGTGAAATGAGGTCATAAGGGCTGAGCCCTAATCAGATAGGGCTGGTGTCCTGAGAAGAGGAAGAGATACCCGAGTCCCCCACCCGCTGCGTCCCCCTCTCTCTCTGCCACGTGAGGCCACAAGGAGAAGGTGGCCGTCTGCAGGCAGGAAGCGAGCCCTCACCAGGAACCATATGAGCTGGCACCTTGACGCTGGGCGTCCAGCCTCCAGCTCTGGGATAAGTACAGCCCGTCGTGTAGCCCCCAGTACTTTGTGATGGTGGCCCAAGCTGAGACACTCGCCTTCTTCAGGGTCAAGTGCAAAATATTACAGAGCCTACGGGCAAACAGGCTTAGGCAGCCCAGACCACTCAACCCCACGCAGCTTCACCCACAGGGGCCCGAGGAAGGGACCCGCCCAGCCAGGTCGGCCCCTGCGCGGGCCTGAAAGGCACGGCCCACCACATACCTTCATCTCTGGGCCCCTGGGCCTCTGGCATATGTGTGTCCCCAGAACGTCTGCTTCCAGCAGAGACCAGTTTCTCCAAAATTGAAAGCGAAATCCCCAGACAGACTTCTTCAAGGAGTTTGCTGTTTTACATGCAGGAAGCAGTGTCTTCACAGCCTCGGCACCTGCAGGGCAGCGTCCTCAACCTCACTGACACAGTGGGTGGCACGGAGGTCCCCAGACCCTGGAACGGCCACTCCTTGCAGGAGAGATGCCCCTGCTCTTTGGAGTTCGCACACTTCCAAGGCTCGCTCGTGACTGGGGGAAGTCTGCCTGCGGTTGGGTCAAAACCCTAACACGCAGGTGTATGAGCCTCTCGTGCCCACTGTTAACAAATACCACCAACTTGCGTGAACCCCTTGTTTACAGAAGCAAGGCCATGCCCGCTTCCCCTGCACTCACCAGCCACGCCCCCGGCCCCGGCATTTATTCCCCGACACCCCTCACTTGCTCATGAATGACATACACCATCCTTCCCTTCTTTGCACACCGTGTGTGCATCCCCATTCTTGAACGGACCACATGCTTCCTGAGGGTGACCTCTGCATCTGGCTGTGCGTCCCCCGGAACCGAGAAAGGAGTGTCGCCCGCCCTCGGGGACGCTTGGTGAGTTACCAGGGAACTGATGGGCAACAGCGTCCATGCCACCAGGAAACAAAGTGAGGACGCTCTGTCGACATCAGGAGTAATCACAGAGCAGCCGGGACAAACCGATTCAGGTGACATGTATGGACACGAAACAGTGAAGGGGAAAATCAACTCATCGCAGGACAGACCCCACTGATATAAAGTTTTCATATATAAACTAATTATATAGTTGGCTGTGGCCCTATCGATATATATACATATATAACCGAAAATCAGAACAGCAATTCCCACTCAGGAGGGAAAACCCATGGGAGCCAAGCGTGAGTCACCTCAAAATTTTTCTTTAAAAAGTAAGTGAAATAAAATGGAAGAAAATGTGGCACAATCTTAGAATGTTCATTCTGATGGTGGGTATAGAATGGTTATTACGTTTTTCTACCTTTCTATGTTTATAATGTTTCTAATTAAAAATAAAAACTTTAAAAAATTAAAGGACTACGACGTAGGATCTGCCTGTAATGGTCTCATCACGTCCGTCCTGGGGCACTGAGCACACTCTTCATCAGCAGGAAAGCTGAAGGACAGAGGGCAGAATGCTAAACCTATATAATATATAGTCTTAAAATGTACAAAACGTACTAAATATGTCTATATAAAAGTATATTATATAAATATGTTACTTATAAATAGCATTATTAAATATTAAAAGATAAATATATATTTAAAATATGTTATTAAATATATTATGAAAATATTGATCTACATAAACATATAAAATATATATAATCGATATTTATTAAAACATGTATAATATTTTTAGGTGACAGATTTTCATGCTCGCAGCGCCCTTAGGTTGAGAGAAAACGGAGCTGACAGTACAGAGGGCTCCCGTGTACCGGCTCTGTCTCCCGCTCAGATAAGCAATGTACTGTTTAACTCCTAGACCATTTCTGCCTCAGGCCAGCCTCCCGGACAGTTTCTCTTGGACCAGAGAGGCCCGCAAAGGACAAAGATCTCTAATCCCATCTAGTTCACCCAGTTCTGATGAACCTGTCTCAGGATTGAAAACAAAAGGTAACATCAAAATACGCCCCTGTGGCCCGGGTGACTGCTGCTCTCCGGATACTGGGTCAGGCTCCCGCAGTTGGTGTGGGCCCCCCTGGTGAGTTGCGGCCACCAGGCTGTGACGCTGGTGAGAGGTGAGGATGTGGGGTCCCGGCCTGGGCGCCTCCCCCTTCCCTCCTCTTGCTGGGCACCCGAGGGACCACAGCTGCACCCTGCGGCACCCCTGGGAGGTGACACAGCCCGGAGAAAATACCCCCAAGGGCATGCGAGCTCTCAGAATCCAGGTCACGGTGGTGAGGGCGAGGGGCTTGTGCCCTTTCGATATTACCCACCCCCGCCTTTCGATGTCAGCGGTGTCTGGCTGGCTGACATGTTGGCTGACACCCCTTCTGAACTGTGGGTTACCAGCAGCGAGGTCAAGGTCTTGAGTCTGGGAACTGGGTGCGTCAAACAAGATTACAGACTTGAGACGTCCGGCGGAGACAAAATGTCCCTGAGGTCTTAAAACTGAGACGAGTCTGTTACAAAAAGGCTTTAAAATTTTCAGATGGAGCATGGGGTCTCCCAACAGCTTTCTGTACTGCTCCCAGGCATCAGGCACTGCCTGGGTAGGTGGGTGCTCTGTCTGGGCGCTAAGTCCCTGACCCTGCAGGAAGCTCTGTGGCCACTTGTTTGGGGAGGGCCCTGGCTGCACCTTGGGTGGGGCAGCCGCTACCCTCCCTGGTCCTGCCATCACCCATAATGACAGAGTTTAAGCTGAGGACGGGTTTTCTTTAATTCCTGTCATCCCAATGGCTGTGGGAACCTGCTCTCCTCTGCAACCATGGTTTCAACTTTCATCTCGTTTTCCCAAGAAAGGACCTTAAGGAAATACCTTTCTCCTCCGGGAGTTTAAAACCACCAAGCTACCCGCCCAGCGCGAGAAACTCTTGCAGTCTCTACGGGGGACGCACCTCAGGTCAGCACATCCGTCCAACAGCCCATGGACCTACAACGTCCCCCCACAGGAGAATGAGGTCCAGACGCCAAGCCCAGGAGTCAGTTCTGACTCACCTGTGCGTAGCCTCGTTGAACCCCACGGTGAGATCACCCAGCCCACAGAGCTCCCTCCTCGGAACCCCTACACTCAGCCTGCCCTGGGGGTTCCCAGCCCCACCTGAGATTCAGGCTGTCCTGGGATCCAGGAGTCGCTCACCTTCAGGTGCCCCCCAGGTGGTACAGATGCTCAGCTAGGGTTGAGAAACGAGGGCGCCTCTTACACTGTCATCTAGCTTTCTCCTGGGAGCAGAGACCCCTCGTCCTTGAGCAGCCCCCCAGAATGCCTTCCACTGGCTGACCTAACAGTCCACTCTACCAGTTCTCAGGACCCAGCCCAGGCCAAGTTCACGGAGCATCTCTGTGACCCCTGGCAGGAAACCATCTCCCCTTCGCCCTCTGCTGACCTCCAATGGAGGATGACTCTTCCACACCTTCCAGCGCTGCACAGATGGACGGACCGATGGACAGGACATCTGAGCTTGCGGAGAATGTGAGCAGGGGAAGTGCTTAGGTAAGAGACTGGCCAACAAGGCACGTCTTTCCAGACAGCATGAAAGCAGCAGGTGCACGGTGATGGAGCACCTTTAGTTCTACTAGAGGCGTGTGTATCCTTACTTACTTTCCAATTCCCGTCCTAGAGGGACTCAACATTCACAATAGTGGCAGGTGGCATCTGAGGAACACTTGACAATATTAAAGAATCCATGTGACTCTGAAATGTGTATCTACATAAATCTAGACATAACATGTGGAATGAGATACAGATTCTCTGCATAGACATCTGAGTGGCAGAACTGTGACTCACTTAATGGTCATAAAAATATTCAATGAGATTAAATTTTCAGAAAACTGAATTTGAACGTCTTTAAATATCGCGATTTGAAATTATGATGTGCATTTATTTTAGTATTTTGCCTTTAATGGATAATTAGAAGTATTTTTGTAGCTACTGTTTTCGAAACCTTGTGAAAAATAGTTTAATGTTTAAATTTATTTTAGTTCACATTTTAAATAATCCACCCAGATTCTGTACACTTTGAACATATTAAATTTTTAAGTATTTAGATTATCACTCTCAATGGAACGTAAATTATGTAACAATTTATGGATTACATAAATTGGATTATAACAACATGCGTAGTAATTTTGCTAAACAGGAGGCAAGACAAACACATTTGATGGGATATATAATAATTAACGAGTGAAGTTTATTACTTATCCAAATATCACTGGGCATCAACACAGTACCCAAGTGTGCAAATAATAATTAAATCCACTCATATTGGTATATTGCCAGCTTTCAGTCATATAATACGGTAAATCCGCACACTTTTAAATTTATTATGAAGGATGATCTGTGAAAGCAGAAGGAGAAAACATATTTTACCTAAGAGCTTGCTAGCTTGATTTACAATTTTTAAACAGGAAGGACGTGGCTTGTCGTGTCGGCCTCCATGTGTACTTCTGCTCCAGCGCCCAGATAATAGGACAGGCCTGCCAGGAGGGGCGTGTGGACCGCTCCCCACAATGAGCTCTCAGCGGACCTGAGGTGTAAAAACTCAGAGACTCCCAAGAATGACAGGGGAGCAGCTGTTTCCTCTGGGACTATGGACCTTCCCTGTGCATAAAATCACAGGAGCTGCAGGAAAACAGATGCCCAGCACACACACGGGGGTTCTGCTGGAACCAGATCAAGGTGCCAGTGTGGTCATATCCGGGTGAGGACCCTCCTCTTGGCCGCAGACGGTGTCTCCTCCTGTGTCCTCACCTGGAGAGCGGGAGCGCTCTGGGGTCTCTTTCTATGAGGACACTAACCTTATAGGATCAGGGCCTCACCCTTGTGACCTCATTTAACCTTAATGACGTCCGTAGAGGCCCCATCTCCACATACGGCCACACTGCGGGTTAGGGCTTCAACAGAGGGACACAAACATTCAGTCCATACCATCCGGGAAGGCCCACCTCTGCTCTCAAGCCCCCCGGCCACACTGGAGCTCTCGGCTGGAGGCGTGGTCCAGGGCTGCAGGAGTGGGTGTAAGAGGAACACCCCCACGGGTGCCCGAGGCTCCTACAAGAGACGAGCACCACTCACTCGGCACCACTCTGGGACGTGTTGAGCGTGTCACCAGAAGGGGCAGATGGCCGTCAGAATTTCCAGCCCAGCGCACACACCCCGGGCACAAAGGAAACTCTCAAAATACGTTAGCAGCCGAGATCCCCACCCTCCTTGCCACCCCGCCAGTTCCCTCCCTGACCTCACACAGAGGAAGGATGCCCAAGAAAGGCTCCGACACCAAGAACACGGGCGGAGGGCCACGGGCATGGTTTCTCGTGGAACTTTATTGAAAAGAAACCGCCTTTTGAGCATCCTCTCCCATATTTCAAATGGTTTCTTCAGGAAAGGATCTCACAAGCGGAAGAATTGTGTTATTAGCACGTATGCATTCCTACATGCAATCCCCCACGCGAGAACACAGCCAGGAACCTCCAAAGACAGTCATAAGGGCTGCATTTCAAAGCCGCACAGCCTCACGGGCTGATGGGGGCTGAGAGGTGAGCATCCTGTCCTCCACTCAATGTCACACCTGTCATGTCCAAGCAGGGAGAGGTATCACAACTTGCCTGACAGTGTTTTTATAAATCTCTTACATTTATATTTCAAGCATTTGGACTTTTGTAGACTTCAACAACAATGAAAGGAAAATCGTTCACAGCCCTCAGGGAGGATAAGATTTTAAAAGGGGAGAAATCAATTCCAGATCGGGTTCCCCTTCTTGCTGGGACCACAGGCGGGTAAGCATGCTGTGATCTGAGCTTTCTGAGTAGAGTGAAATTGAAGGCCCCTAATGCCACTGTGCAGGCTGACTGCTGTGCTGGCCTCAGTATTTGCACCACTTCGTGCCCCCTCAGAGCGAGTCCTCTTCCCAGGACGGCTCGGCTGCCAGGTACTACTGTTGAATCCTCCTCCTTGACCAGCCAGACAAACATCCCCCAGGGAAATGCTCCTTCACATCCACAAGCTAAGAGGGGGCTTTGGCTAAAACAATGTTAACTTCTGCCCAAGAGTTTCCTCTTCCAGAAAAGTAAGCAACGCAAATGCTGAAGTCCCATTCATGCAACACAAACCCAAATGGACTGGGTTGCATAGAGTCCCCCCAGACCCACATCCACCCAGAACCTCAGAATGGGACCTTATTTGGAAACAGGGTCTCTGCAGATGCAATTAGTTTAGTTAAGATGAGGTCAGACTGAAGCAGACTGGGTCCTAAATCCAGCGACTGGTGCCCTTACGAGAAAGTCATGGAAAGATGCAGACCACGTGCAGGGAGGGGCAGGGAGACAGCCAGGTGATGACGGAGGCAGACACTGGAGTGATGTGTCCACAGGCCAAGGTCAAGTCAAGGTTGCCAGCTACCACCAGGAGCTGAAAGAGGTGAGGAAGGATCCTCCCCTGGACCCTTCAGAGGGAGCAGGCAAGGCCTGATGAACCCATGAATTTTGAACTGTGACCTTCAGAACTGTCAGAGAATAAATTTCTGTTGCTTTAGGCCACCAGCTCGTGGCAATTTACTAAAACAGCCACAGAAAACTAATACACCGAAGATTTACACTCAAGGGAGTAGCACCATTCACAACTCTTCTCGGGCTTCCCTGGTGGCGCAGTGGTTGAGAGTCCACCTGCCGATGCAGGGGACGCGGGTTCGTGCCCCGGTCCGGGAGGATCCCACATGCCACGGAGCAGCTGGGCCCGTGAGCCATGGCCAGGGAGCCTGCGCGTCCGGAGCCTGTGCTCCGCAACGGGAGAGGCCACAACAGTGAGAGGCCCGCATACCACAAAAAAAAAAAAAAAAAAAAAAAAGATAATAAGAAAAATCTTAAAAACACACAAAGGGAGAAAAAAAATTAAAGACACGTTGCATCCAGAAGACAGACTTAAGAATTACAGCAGATTTCTGGCTGAAAACAGTGCAAGTGAGTGGACAGTGGAGCAATGTCTTTAAAGTACTGACCCAAAGAAAGGCAAATGAGAATTACATAACCAGGGAAAACATCTTTCAAAAAATGAAGACTCTTCAGACATAAAAGCTGAAAGGACTCACGACCAGAAAGCCTTCCCGACAAAAGAAGTTAAAGGAGAACCTTCACAAAGAAGGAAATGATACCAGGAAAAAAAAAAAGAAGTTACACACAAGAGAATGGGGACAACTGGAAATGACGACCCCACGGGTAAATACATGAGTTTCTCTTACGTAACCTCTTTAAAAGGCAACTGACTGTTCAAACAAGCAAACAGAGAAAGAGAAAGAGAGAGTTTATAAAATATGTGGGAGAAAAATATATGACCACAAAAGCACAAGAGTTGAGAGGGGAAAAGGTAGCACATTGTGGTAAGGTTCTTACACTATACATGAGCGGGAACGGTATCACAGAAGAGAGACGTGAGAAGGTAAAGATGTATGCGAGAAACCCTAAGCAACCACTAAAATAATAAAACATAGAGTTATAGCTAATACGCCAAAAAAGGAGATAAAATGGAATCATAAGGGACTTCCCTGGTGGCGCAGTGGTTAAGAATCCACCTGCCAATGCAGGGGACGTGGGTTCAAGCCCTGGTCCAGGAAGATCCCACATGCCACGGAGCAACTAAGCCCGTGTGCCACAACTACGGAGCCTGTGCACCTAGAGAGCCCGTACTCCACAACAAGAGAAACCACCACAGTGAGAAGTCCACGCCCCGCAACGAAGAGTAGCCCCCGCTCGCTGCAGCTAGAGAAAGCCCGCGTGCAGCAGCAAAGACCCAATGCAGCCAAAAATAAACAAATACATTTATTTTTTTAATGGAATCATAAGATGCTTCTATTCATCTAAATGAAGGCGGAAAGATGAGAATAAATAACAGATGGGATGAGCAGAACGCAAAGAGCACAATGACAAACTGAAACCAAACCATTGCCATTTCACGTTAAACAGGACCCAACCCTAAGCCGTCCATAGGAAATGGATGTTAAAAATAAAGACAACAACAGGTGAAAAGTAAGAAGACAGGAAAAGACATACCAGGTTAATGCTCATCAAAAGAAAGCTAGAGGGCTTCCCTGGTGGCGCAGTGGTTGAGAGTCCGCCTGCCGATGCAGGGGACGCGGGTTCGTGCCCCGGTCCGGGAAGATCCCACATGCCGCGGAGCGGCTGGGCCCGTCAGCCGTGGCCGCTGAGCCTGCGCGTCCGGAGCCTGTGCTCCGCAACGGGAGAGGCCACAACAGTGAGAGGCCCGCGTACCGCAAAAAAAAAAAGCTAGAGAAGTAAAAAAAACTTTCCAGAAAATTGAAGAGGAGGAAGCTTCCCAACTTCTTCTACGAGGCCAGTATTATTACCCTCATACTGAAAAGAGAACAGATCAATACCCTTCACGAACACAGATGCAAAAATTCTAAGCAAAACGTTAAGAAGTCAGATCCAACCATATATAACACTTCATGACCAAGGATGATTTATCTCAGGAATGCAAGGTTGATTTACCATTTGAAAATCAATCAACGTACTTCACCATATCAGCAAAAGAAAAATAAAAACCATTCGATCAATTCAATAGCTGCAGAAAAAAGCATTTGATAAAATCCAACATTGATTCATGACAAAGCTCTCAGCAAACTAGGGCTAGAAAGAAAACTTTCTCGGTCTGATAAAGGGCGTCTCTGCAAAGCCCACAGTGAACGTCATACTTAACGGTGAAAGACTGAAAAAAATTCCCCCAAAGATCAGGGACAAGACAGGGATGTCCAATTTCACAGCTTCTGCTCAATAACAAGAAGAATAAATAAAACACATCCTGATGTGAAGGGAAGAAATAAAACTGTCTTTATTTGCAGACAAGATCGTTGTCCATGCAGAAAATTGATTGGAATCCTAGAAAAAACTACTAGAACTGTTAAGTGATTTAAGCAAGATGGGAGGATGCATGATGAATATAAAACAACCCATTGTGTTTCAACAAAGTTGCAGGGAACAACTGGAAATTGAAATTTAAAGACAATACCAAGTACAATATCAACAAAACTAGAAAATGTGCTTCAGGGAAAATCTGACAAAAGCTGTGAAAGCCACACACACTCAATACAACAACCCACTGCGGCGAGAAGACTTCAAACAACAAGAGACAGCCTCAGAAGGAGAGTCCCAAAGTTCAAGTTGTCACCAACCTTTGCTACCAGTTGGGCACCCGGCAACTCGGGGCTTCCCCTGCAATGTGGGAATGACAGGGGCTTTGCTGACTTTCCTGGGGACAAATGCCATTATTTCCATTTGTGCACTTGCAAAAAAAGTGACGCAGAAGCAATGAGCTCTGGGGATCCCTTTCCCAGACGTACCCACGACCAGGTCTCCCCTCCCCGCCAAGCCACAGGGCACGGGACGTGCTTTGCTTTATTTAAACGATGCTACCTGCTGGTACTTCTGATCAACAGGTACAGGATGGAAGTAAAGAGAACAGAGGAAGCAGTTTCCACGCAAAAATGTGGAGGAGGCGACAAGCTTGACTAATTTATGGTCTGGGCAGTAAAAATAGCATTTCCGGCCAGGGTGGGAGCAGAAGAAAGGCAAGAAAACACCAAGTTCCCTACCTTAAGGCCGTCCAGCAATGCTTCGTACAACAAGCCGCCAGCTCAAGTCCAAGTCAGAAAAACCAACAAAAGCAACATTCGGTTCCTAATTGAAATAGATACAGGCCTCCGGAAAACACGTGCACGTGGCGTATTTGAGGAAGTTTGTCAATCCACGTAAATAAGCCGCACCACGCATGCCCACACGCCAACGTGGATCAAACTGATTTCAGCCCAGGAGCTCAAGCCTCTAGAAAGTGCTGGAACCACAACCCAACGGGGTTGGTACCATCTCCAGATACCACCTGTGACACTTAAGTAGACGTTGCAGGCAAATTCCAGGTTGCCAAGCGGGAGGGGGTGGGGGAGGGATGGAGTGGGATTCGGGGGTTAACGGAGGCACACCATCATACAGAGGATGGATAAACATGGTCCTACTGTACAGCAAAGGAACTATATTCAATGTCCTGTGATAAACCATCATGGAAAAGAATGTCTAGGGGCTTCCCTGGTGGCACAGTGGTTGGGAGTCCGCCTGCCGATGCAGGGGACACGGGTTCGTGCCCCGGTCCGGGAAGATCCCACATGCCACGGAGCGGCTGGGCCCGTGAGCCATGGCCGCTGAGCCTGCGCGTCCGGAGCCTGTGCTCCGCGACGTGAGAGGCCACAACAATGAGAGGCCCGCGTACCGCAAAAAAAAAAAAAAGAATGTCTATATATGTATAACTGAATCACGTTGCTAAAAGCAGCAATTAACACAACATTGGAAATCAACTATACTTCAATTGAAAAAAGGAGACAATTTTTAAGAAGACAGAAAAATCCGGGGGCAAGGACAGAACCTCATACAGCCCCTCCTTCCTGCCAGCAGAGCCCCCAACACAGCCCCAACTGGACCGCCCAGTTACTTCTCGCTACAAAGCACACTTCCACTTCTATGGGGAAGACTGGCCACATCCCGGCCTCCTCTTGAAATCCCACAGCAAAAGGCAGCAAAGGGATTTTATTTTCAGCACACGTGAACACCAGGACAGGCAGAAAAGGAGCAGCTAGGAGAGCACAGGAGAGATGGCAGAAGTCTGGTGAGCACAGCTGCCTCCAGGGGTGGACCAGCAGCCAGCTGGCAGCGCGGGGTTCCAGAAAGGCTCGAAGTGACCTGCAGGTTCCTCGCCTCGGGCGGAAGGCGGGAAAACTGGTTCAAAGTTTGTCCGGGGAGCAGTCGGATCCCCAGGTCCAGTCCTCCCGCAGGGCAGCCGGGTGACTCTCCTTGTCCCCATAGGAGGAAAGAGGGAAAGTGGACATTCTGGAGGGAGACCCTGAAGGTGGGGAGGTGGGACCACACAGGGAGCGAGGGGACTGAGTGGAGTCCACACACGGAACAGCGGGTCTTCTGCCCTCACCAGGCCCCTTCCCCTCACTGGGACCCCAGGACTCAATCTCTGAGGAGACGTGACGAACCCGAGCTAAGAGCTTCATCCCCGGCCGTCAGGATTCCCCAGTGAAACGTCCAAACCCCCCTTTGCTCCCCTGCGGGATGCCCGGCAGTCTGCCATCCTAACCCTGCCTACCTTCCCGTCACGTTGCCAACCGTCCATCTTACACGTAAACAGCCGAAGGCTGTCCGACTCCAGGCAAATTATACGCCTGATCACAGAAGGCCAGGGGGATAAAACTGAGGGAATCTTCCAGGAGTCAGAACAACAATGCAAAGAGATGGGAGACAGGAGAGAAGAGGTAACAGTGTAATAATACAACAGGAGGAGTGCAAAAACTTTACAGCATAACTAAAGCTCTAGAAAGGAAGTGCGGACAACAGAGGGAGGAGTTTATCCATAAGCATTTTAGAATTGAGGGGAAAGTTCATTACCGGCGGAATACTACTTCTGCCTAAACGTTAGCGAAGGTTCAGAATGCTACTCTGAAGACCGTGTTGTGTCTTTCAGCGTGGTCCCCGGAGCCTCCGGCTAGGGAGGCAGCGGCGTTGGCGGGGCAGGGGAGGGGGATGCTCCCTAAGAGTGACGCTTCCAGACCACCCCCCCCAACACTTAGCCCTCAGGTGACTCTTTTGTGTGACCTTTGAGACCGGAGTGGCAGCCCCGCAGGGCACCTGCCGAAACAAGAGCTGTGGGTGTCAGAGAGAACCTGGGTGGCCACAGGCAGGAGGAAAGCGCTAGAAGCTGCTGTGCGGACTCAAGAAAAGGGGTCCAGACAAGACACCCCCGGGAGGTGGCCTGCAGGGATGCTCTATGTGAAGGCAACTTCCGGTGCCTTTCAAACGAACGGAACTGGTGAGGAGAGCCACAGCTGTGCGGGTGCCCAGCGACCTGGACCCGTCAGACCCACCTGGGGAGCAGCTTACAAGGTGCAGGTCCCAGCCCCCAGATTCAGATCTGCTGAATCAGAGCATCTGGTGGGGTGAGGGTGAAGGAGCCGGTATTCTAGAAAGAAATCTACCGCCCAGGGTTCTGATATGCCGCCTGGGTTGATCCTCACACGTGTGGTCCAACCTCCACACTTCAGCAACCCCACCAGGTGGTCCCGAGCTGCCACTCCCTCCCCCTTACAGGGGAAGCCCGGGCGATAAGAAGGTTTTCCTCTTTTGTGGAGGAAAAAAGATCCGCTTCCCTGCAGCTTCCAGGTGCTAATGCTGGCTCTGCAGCCTTGCTAGAGGGCTGAGGTCTTCTCCTCCCACAAGACAACCTTCCTTCAGGAGAAAGGAAACAGTGCCTCCCAATCTGGTCCCGTCGCAGGTCCCCCATGTCCATAAGTATCAGCAGTGTCCATCTGCTAGGAGACGGTCCCCCTGGGGTCTCAGTCCCTCTGCACATCCCAAGAGAAGTGGCACTGAGACTCTCTGCTTCCGACTACAGTGAGAAGCCTTAGAGATGTATTTGTTCCTGGGGCTGCGGTAACAGAGCACCCCACACCGGGTGTCTTAAAGCAGCAGAGGTGTCCACTCTCACGGTTCCGGAGGCCAGACATCCAAATCCAGGTGTGGGCAGGCCCCCCCGAGGGCTCGGAGCCGGCACCTGTGCCAGGCCTCCTCCCGGCTTCCCAGGACTCCGGTGCTCTTGGCTCGCTGGCAGTCATCTCCTCCCTGCGTCTCCACAACATCTCCCCTCTGTGTCTGCGCCCAGATGCCCTCCTTCGTAAGTACACCAGTGGCACTGGGTCAGGGTCCAGCCTAATGGCCTCATCGTGCCCCTTTGCAAAGACCCAACTTCCAAGGAAGGTCATAATCACGGGTCCTGGGGGCTGGGACTTCGCCATGTCTTGGGGGGACCCGATTTGAGGCAGACAGAAGATTCAGTGTTTCCCTTAGGACCCAAAGGGGGCATGCTCACTGTTCAGTATGTTTCCCTCCCATCATGCAAACCACTGCATGTGCAGTGCCCAGGGGCCCTCTGGCATCACTGGGTGGGGATCTGGGCTCAGGGAACCAGGACAAAATGCCGCTGTCTGCCTCTTCCTGTTGCCATGAGTAATAGACGGATCTCCATGTCTGACCAGGGGATTCGTGAAATCCTACCCAGCAACGTGAAACTGGGGCAGGGTGACTCACAAGGGGAGCTCTCAAACCCTCTGCTGGTCTTTTTTTTTTCTATTTTTTAAAGTGAAGTATAGTCGATTTAGAATGTTGCGTTAATTTCTGCTGTACAGCAAAGTGATTCAGTTATCCATATATACACATTCTTTTTTATATTCTTTTCCATTATGGTTCATCCCAGGAGACTGAATATAGTTCCCTGAGCTCTACAGTAGGACCCTGTCATTTATCCATTCTATATATAAAAGCTGACATCTGCTAACCCTAACCTCCCACTCCATCCCTCCCCCAACCCCCCACCGTTGGCAACCACCTGTCTGTTCTCTGTGTCCGTGATTCTGTTTCATAGATAGGTTCATCTGTGTCATATTTTAGATTCCACATATAAGTGATATGATAATACGGTATTTGTCTTTCTCTTTCTGACTTAGTATGATAATCTCTAGTGGCATCCATGTTGCTGCAAGTGGCGTTATTTTGTTCTTTTTTATGGCTGAGTAGTATTCCATTATACATATGTAGCACGTCTTCTTCATCCATTCCTCTGTCGTTGGACATTTAGGTTGTTTCCATGTCTTGGCTGTTGTGAATAGAGCTGCTGTGAACATAGGGGTGCGTGTATCCTTTTGAATTAAAGTTTTGTCCGGATATATGCCCAGGAGTGGGATTGCTGGATCGTATGGTAATTCTACTGACCCTCTCTAGTTCTTGGCCCCAACCATTTGCCCCAGTTAGAAGTCAAGGCATCCCCCCCTTGACATTTCTAATCCCCGTATCCTAGCCACCCCTGAGACCTGGAGACTTGACCTCCTCAATCTCTCCCACCTTCCCTGTTGGCAGCATCTGGTCTAGAACTGCTGGCACGGCCGATCCCCATCCTGTCCACATCTGCTGAGTCATCTCCCCAACAAACGTCTGACAACGTCACCCTTAACTCCTCAGGGAAATGCACCGACAACCAAGTCAGGTCCGGCTCCTTCGTTCTGTATCATCAGTAGAAGCATGTCCTCCCATCAGAGTAGCCAGTGCCGACCGTCACTAACGCCAGTCGAGGGCCATATGCCTTACACAGGTTGTCTCTTTGATCTTGACAGCGATCCAGTGGGGCAGGTATTACTGCCCCAACTTACGGAATCCCATGGAAGTAAAGACAGAGCAAGGCTTAACTGCTTCCCAAAGTCACACAGCTGTTGGCTGACGGTGGCAGGAATCAAACCCACTGGCCGACTTCAGAGATGATGAGGTTACGTTGCAAGCCTACAGCCGTCTCCCACTTACCAGGCTGTATGAAACAGACATTAGGGTGGGTATAGTGTAGTGGATTCAAGGTGGCCACAAACCCTGCAAACTCCTTCCATGGAGAGGTGGAGCCTTATTTCCATCTCCTTGAATCTGGGCTGGACCACTGGCTAGTTTTGACCACTAGAATGTGGCAGAAATGAAGTCATGAAACTTCAGAGAGCTGTGGCTCCCGACTGTACTTTTTGGAACAATCTACCTCTTGGAAGCCAGCTCCCACGTAAGAAGTGCACCGACCCAAGCCCCAGAGAGCAACCTTCAGGGAGAGGGACCACGTAGAGAAGCCCCAGCCCGGACTTCTGGAGGGGAGCGAGTACCACCAGCTCATCCCTGTCCGAAAGCCCAGCCCGAAAGCCCAGCCCACAGGGTCATGAGCGAGTAAAATGGTTGTTGTTTAAACCCCTAAGTTTCGGGGTTGTTTCTCAAGCAGCGGTAGATGACGGGAGAGCATTCAAGGTCTGCTTCTCGTCTAGACTGGAATTCACTCCGGAGAGGAGGGACGGGTCTGTGTCTGTTCATTGCTGGACAGCGCTGGGCACTGAGCATGGCCTTCAACCAACGTGCCCTCGGAGAGCAGAGCAAGGCTTCAATGGACATCCTGCAACCTCCAGAAGCTGCCGCAGGGACCACCAGCACTGAGGAGTTCCTCAAAGCATCTTCAGAACAGGAGGACGGCAGCCCCTTCCCCCCACGCCGGGCCCCCGGACTCCCTCCCCTGCACTGAATCAGCAGGAGACCCCGGAAAAGCCCAAGCAGCTCCCCACCCCCCAGAACACGCCACCCCTCTGCAGACTGAGGGTCTCCAACCAGGACCCACACATGCAGCTCTCCACCCCCCAGAACACGCCACCCCTCTGCAGACTGAGGGTCTCCAACCAGGACCCACACGTGCAGCTCTCCACCCCCCAGAACACGCCACCCCTCTGCAGACCGAGGGTCTCCAACCAGGACCCACACGTGCAGCTCTCCACCCCCCAGAACATGCCACCCCTCTGCAGACCGAGGGTCTCCAACCAGGACCCACACGTGCAGCTCTCCACCCCCCAGAACACGCCACCCCTCTGCAGACCGAGGGTCTCCAACCAGGACCCACACGTGCAGCTCTCCACCCCCCAGAACACGCCACCCCTCTGCAGACCGAGGGTCTCCAACCAGGACCCACACGTGCAGCTCTCCACCCCCCAGAACACGCCACCCCTCTGCAGACTGAGGGTCTCCAACCAGGACCCACACGTGCAGCTCTCCACCCCCCAGAACACGCCACCCCTCTGCAGACTGAGGGTCTCCAACCAGGACCCACACGTGCAGCTCTCCACCCCCCAGAACATGCCACCCCTCTGCAGACTGAGGGTCTCCAACCAGGACCCACACGTGCAGCTCTCCACCCCCCAGAACATGCCACCCCTCTGCAGACTGAGGGTCTCCAACCAGGACCCACACGTGCAGCTCTCCACCCCCCAGAACACGCCACCCCTCTGCAGACTGAAGGTCTCCAACCAGGACCCACACGTGCAGCTCTCCACCCCCCAGAACACGCCACCCCTCTGCAGACCGAGGGTCTCCAACCAGGACCCACACGTGCAGCTCTCCACCCCCCAGAACATGCCACCCCTCTGCAGACCGAGGGTCTCCAACCAGGACCCACACGTGTCCTTTCAGAAACAGAATCCTCTCCCTCCGGGGAGGGGGGTGTCTGTGCAAGGCAACAGGAAAACACAGTTAATAATTATAGATGACGTATGAGAGAGCACAGGTATGTGAATAACTGAAAGGCAGAAATAACCGTGGCCACGTGGATTGCCTCGGCAACCGGGCAGAGCAGCAGAGAAGACGCACAAAAGTCAAGACGGGCCGGGCATGGGGATGGGACACACAGGGACGGTGCCCAGGGTCCCATCCGTTCCTGCATCAGAGCCCTGCCCAGTCTCACTGGCTGTGAACTGGACAATGTCCAGACGGAGCTCGGGTCCACGCAGTCTACCTGGGGCCCTGACCTTTTCTCTAGGGGGAAGGGGGTGTCGCCCACCTCACTCCATCGAGCAATGGGTCAAGGTAGGTGGGAGCAAACCCCGGGGTTCCTAGAGCACAGCTCCCACCTGGATGAAGGCTGAGCCCCTGGAAGCTGCCGGACCACGGGGCACAACTGCCAACACCAGGACCCAGTGACCACGGACGGGAAGAGGGGGACGAAGTTCTCCCGTCCTCTGCACAAGAGCTCAGGTTGGGTGACGGATGCAGCCAACGTGCTGGGCCTGAAGCCATCAACCATCCGCCGTCCTCAACACCTTGTTCTGGGCTCTTGATCCCAAGCCCCCTCTTGACCTTGGCTTCCCCGTCTCCCAGCAGATGTCCTGATCGCTCCCGGGCACCGTCCATCTCCCTTTGGCTCTGATGGGATCCCATTCCCCGTCCAGCGGCGTTATCCCCGTGCCCGGTGCATCATGGGTGGTCAGTCGGTGCGTGTGTAAGTCACAAACCCCATATACTCAGACAGTGTCGCCTGTCTTTACACTTGAGCCCGCTGACGCCCAGAGAGGGCGAGTTATGTGTCAAGCACTGCACAGCTTAGAGGCAGACTCTGAACCCAGATCTCCCCTTCTGATTCCTTGACTGCTGGACCCGTTGCTTCTCTGGGGAGACACACGAGGCAGGAAGCCTCCAAGGTAAGGCTTGGGGCTCCTCCACCCCCTCAGATGTCAAAGCCCAGAGCCCCAAGGAAGGGCTGACTGCCTGGTTACAGTGATAAGAGAGCAGAGAGCAGAGCCTCTAGCAGGACAGTGAAGGACCAGGCCTGTCCAGGTGGGCGGCTTTCTCTCCCCAGCCCGGCACAGACCTCGACTGCCAAGGCGCTGCAAGTGGTCGATCCATGAGGCAACTGACAGCAGATGCAGGTGCAGCCCACCTGGGGCGCCACGTGCCCACGGCTGAGCGAGGACACAACCAGCAAAGCAGAGTCAGCGCAGCCCGCAGCTGCCATTTTTCCAGTCCCTGCTCTGGGCCAAGCCGGCCGACGTCTCCTCCCGCACGTCGAGAAATGCTTCAGAAACGCCAAAGGCAGGCGCCCTCGATCACAGCTTTGGCAGGCTGTGCTCCCCCTGCATTTAAGCAACAACCAGGCCCTGAGGCCTGAGGGGAGGTCCAGGGGCCGGGAACCGTGAGGCACCTTTGCGTCCCAGGAGGTCAGTGGGGATAAAGAGAGTTCTGAGCCTCTTCTCCGAGTAAGGCACAATGGGTGGCCACTGTCCGCAGCTGGAACGGTGGAACCCGTGGGTGGTCGATGGTTACATCTAAGTGCTACCACCACCCTCCCCGGTGGCGGGGCTGAGACGGCCGCTCAAGGCCTCTCCCCTCTCCGACCACGGATATCCAGACGTGCCAGGGATTCCAGCAGAACTTGACAGAACAGGGGACAGGAGACGCCCAGAGACACGGTGACAGCACAGGCCTTCAAGTCGGACAGAGCTGACCCACCAGCCTTGGCCACGTGGCTGGAGCAAATCAGCCAGGCCTTCCTCATCCGTAAGGTGGGGGCCCTAGGGCACCCGAGAAGGCGAGAATTTAAAAAGAAATATGTGTAACGCACTTGGCACAGCTGACGTTCACTAAATGATCGTTAGCACTGTAACTTCATGTGACTATTAACTCTCAGGGTAAAGGGAAGCTGAGTGCATCATCTGAGACGGCTCCACTCTTGTGCGAGTCTCCTCAGGCCGTAACAAAGGTCCACGGCCCGGGCAGCTTAAACAGCAGACATTCACTGTCTCCAGTCCTGGAGGCTGGAATCCGAGATCCAGGTGTGGACAGGGCCGGGTCCTCCTGAGGCCTCTCTCCTCGGCGTGTAGACGGCCATCTTCTCTCTGTGTCCTCACAGGCTTGTCCCTCTGCGCGTGTCTGTGTCCTGACCTCCTCTTCTAATAAGGATATCCGTCCTGTGAGCCACAACTACTAAGCCCATGTGCCACAGCTACTGAAACCAGTGCCCCTAGAGCCCGCACACCACAGCGAAGAGCAGCCCCCGCTCACTGCAACTAGAGAAAGCCCGCACGCAGCAATGGAGATCCATTGTGGCCATAAATACATACACACACACATACATGCATAAATACATTTATTTAAAAAAGGATGTCAGTCCTTACACATATGACCTCATTTTACCCTAATCACCTCTTAAAGGTCCCATCTCCAAACACAGTCACATCTGAGGTGCTGGGTGTTAGGGCTTCAGTACATGAATTTGGAGGACACGGTTCAGCCTGTAACAACACCCTCCCTCACAGCGGACCTATGACAACAGCCCCTTGTAAACGACAGGGCAGCATCTATGAGCCTGTTTACAGACATGTCAAACAAAACTATTTTCATGTCATAACTCACATATGTATCCAGTCTTCTTGCCATAAGCTTCTTTGCCTCAAGCATTTTTGCCATAAACATTTTCACTGCGTAACTGACTGACTATAAGACAACTTTGCCATGAACAGTAAAATAACTGGACGACAGTTGGGTTTCACCTGCTTGAGAGGCGTCAGATTTTTCTTTGGTTAGCAGTATTGATGGCTTTATCAAGCTGACAGATGATGATGATTTGCCCCAAGAGTTGGTTTCTTATTTTGAAACACATTAGATTAGAGGAGAATGAGGCTGAGGGCCTCAGAGACACAGAATTGGGCCCACATTTTCCATAGAACTTTAGAACGTCCATCAGCAGGTGTGTGACAGCCTGCCAAGAGCACACAGCAGTGTGGAGACTGGCACTGCATGGTCCAGAGCTAAGGTACAAACACCCATCCTAACGTTTGGAAACTGATACCTCTCTTAACGAAGGAAGACATTTTAGAGAAAAAGAAAAAGTGCCACGCCAAACAAGGAGACGAAATCAACAGGCAAAAAAAACTGTGGAAAATACAATGACCTGGAAGACAAATCAATCCACACACATCTTAAATGTATTCGAATGTTTTCTATTTCACAATAAAGCCTTTTTATTTTGTTTCATTTCTTATGTTTCATTATGACCTTTTTAACGTACCTCTTTTATCTTTTTTTGTTTTATCTTTTACAGCAAAACTGCCCTATAGGCAATTAGTTACACGAAGAAAGTGCAGCAAAGGTGCTTACGGCAAGGAGCTTCAACATGGCGGAAGAGTAAGACATGGAGATCACCTTCCTCCCCACAGATACACCAGAAATACATCTACACGTGGAACAACTCCTACAGAACACCTACTGAACGCTGGCAGAAGACTTCAGACCTCCCAAAAGGCAAGAAACTCCCCACATACCTGGGTAGGGCAAAAGAAAAAGGAATAAACAGAGACAAAAGAATAGGGACGGGACCTGCACCAGTGGGAGGGAGCTGTGAAGGAGGAAAGGTTTCCACACACTAGAAGCCCCTTCCCGAGCGGAGACTGCAGGTGGCGGAGGGGGGAGCTTCGGATCCGCGGAGGAGAGCGCAGCAACAGGGGTGCGGAGAGATTCCCGCACAGAGGATCGGTGCCGACCGGCACTCACCAGCTTGAGAGGCTTGTCTGCTCCCGCGCCGGGGCGGGCGGGGGTTGGGGGCTGAGGCTCGGGCTTTGGTTGGAGCGCAGGGAGAGGACTGGGGTTGGCGGCTTGAACACAGCCTGAAGGGGGCTAGTGCACCACGGCTACTCGGGAGGGAGTCCGGGAAAACGTCTGGACCTGCCGAAGAGGCAAGAGACTTTTTCTTCCCTCTTTGTTTCCTGGTGCGCGAGGAGAGGGGATTAAGAGTGCTGCTTAAAGGAGCTCCAGAGACGGGCGCGAGCCGCGTCTAAAAGTGTGGACCCCAGAGATGGGCATGAGACGCTAAGGCTGCTGTCGCCGCCACCAAGAAGCCTGTGTGCGAGCACAGGTCACTCTCCACACCCCCTTCCAGGCAGCCTGTGCAGCCCGCCACTGCCAGGGTCCCGGGATCCAGGGACAACTTCCCCGGGAGAACGCATGGCGCACCTCAGGCTGGTGCAACGTCACACTGGCCTCTGCCGCCGCAGGCTCGCCCCACATCCACACCCCTCCCTCCCCCTGGCCTGAGTGAGCCAGAGCCCCCGAATCAGCGGCTCCTTTAACCCCGTCCTGTCTGAGTGAAGAACAGACGCCCTCCGGCGACCTACACGCAGAGGCGGGGCCAAATCCAAAGCTGAGCCCCGGTGAGCTGTGAGAACAAAGAAGAGAAAGGGAAATCTCTCCCAGCAGCCTCAGGGGCAGCGGATTAAAGCTCCACAATCAACTTGATGGCCCTGCATCTGTGGAATACCTGAATAGACAACGAATCATCCCAAATTGAGGAGGAGGACTTTGGGAGCAACGATATTTTTTTTTTTCTGTATTTCTCTTTTTGTGAGTGTGTATGTGTGTGCTTCTGTGTGTGATTTTGTCTGTATAGCTTTGCTTTTACCATTTGTCCTAGGGTTCTGTCTGTTCGGTTTTGTTTTTTTGTTTTGGTTTTTTTTTTAGTATAGTTTTTAGCACTTGTTATCATTGGTGGATTAGTTTTTTGGTTTGGTTGCTCTCTTCTTTATTACTTTAAAAAACTTTTTTAATAATTTTTTTATTTTAATAACTTTATTTTATTTTAATCTGCTTTCCTTCTTTCTTTTTCTCCCTTTTATTCTGAGCAGTGTGGACAACAGGTTCTTGGTGCTGCAGCCAGAAGTCAGGGCTGTGCCTCTGAGGTGGCATAGCCAAGTTCAGGACACTGGTCCACAAGAGACCTCCCAGCTCCACGTAATATCAAACGCTGAAAATCTCCCAGAGATCTCCATCTCAACGCCAAGACCCAGCTCCACTCAACGACCAGCAAGCTACGGTGCAGGACACCCTATGCCAAACAACTAGCAAGACAGGAACACAACCCCACCCATTAGCAGAGAGGCTGCCTAAAATCATAATAAGGCCACGGACACCCCAAAACACACCACCAGACGTGGACCTGCCCACCAGAAAGACAAGATCCAGCCTCATCCACCGGAACACAGGCACTAGTCCCCTCCACCAGGAAGCCTACACAACCCACTGAACCAACCTTAGCCACTGGGGACAGACACCAAAAACAACAGGAACCATGAAGCTGCAGCCTGCAAAAAGAAGACCCCAAACACAGTAAGTTAAGCAAAATGAGAAGACAGAAAAACACACAGCAGTTGAAGGGGCAAGGCAAAAACCCACCAGATCTAATAAATGAAGAGGAAATAGGCAGTCTACCTGAAAAAGATTTCAGAATAATGATAGTAAAGATGATCCAAAATCTTGGAAATAGAATGGAGAAAATACAAGAAACGTTTAACAAGGACCTAGAAGAACTAAAGAGCAAACAAACAGTGATGAACAACACAATAAATGAAATTAAAAATTCTCTAGAAGAAATCAAGAGCAGAATAACTGAGGCAGAAAGAACGGATAAGTGACCTGGAAGATAAAATAGTGGAAATAACTACTGCAGAGCAGAATAAAGAAAAAAGAATGAAAAGAACTGAGGACAGTCTCAGAGACCTCTGGGACAACATTAAACACACCAACATTCGAGTAATAGGGGTCCCAGAAGAAGCAGAGAAAAAGAAAGGGACAGAGAAAATATTTGAAGAGATTATAGTTGAAAACTTCCCTAATATGGGAAAGGAAATAGTTAATCAAGTCCAGGAAGCAGAGAGAGTCCCATACAAGATAAATCCAAGGAGAAACATGCCAAGACACACATTACTCAAACTATCAAAAATTAAATACAAAGAAAAAATATTAAAAGCAGCAAGGGAAAAGCAACAAATAACACACAAGGGAATCCCCATAAGGTTAACAGCTGATCTTTCAGCAGAAACTCTGCAAGCCAGAAGGGAGTGGCAGGACATATTTAAAGTGATGAAGGAGAAAAACCTACAACCAAGATTACCCTACCCAGCAAGGATCTCATTCAGATTTGACGGAGAAATTAAAACCTTTACAGACAAGCAAAAGCGAAGAGAATTCAGCACCACCAAACCAGCTTTACAACAAATGCTAAAGGAACTTCTCTAGGCAGGCAACACAAGAGAAGGAAAAGACCTACAACAACAAACCCAAAATAATTAAGAAAATGGTAATAGGAACATACATATCGATCATTACCTTAAATGTAAATGGATTAAATGCTCCAACCAAAAGACACAGACTGGTTGAATGGATACAAAAACAAGACCCATATATATGCTGTCTACAAGAGACCACTTCAGACCTAGGGACACATACAGACTGAAAGTGAGGGGATGGAAAAAGATATTCCATGCAAATGGAAATCAAAAGAAAGCTGGAGTAGCAATTCTCGTATCAGACAAAATAGACTTTAAAACAAAGACTATTACAAGAGACAAAAAAGGACACTACAAAATGATCAAGGGATCAATCCAAGAAGAAGATATAACAATTGTAAATATTTATGCACCCAACATAGGAGCACCCCAATACATAAAGCAAATACTAACAGCCATAAAAGGGGAAAGCAACAGTAACACATTCATAGTAGAGGACTTTAACACCCCATTTTCACCAATGGACAGATCATCCAAAATGAAAATAAATAAGGAAACACAAGCTTTAAATGATACATTAAACAAGATGGACTTAATTGATATTTATAGGACATTCCATCCAAAAACAACAGAATACACATTCTTCTCAAGTGCTCATGGAACGTTTTCCAGGATAGATCATATCTTGGCTCACAAATCAAGCCTTGGTGAATTTAAGAAAATTGAAATTGTATCAAGCATCTTTTCTGACCACAACGCTATGAGGCTAGATATCAATTAAAAGGGAAAACATCTGTAAAAAATACAAACACATGGAGGCTAAACAATACACTACTTAATAACCAAGAGATCACTGAAGAAATCAAAGAGGAAATCAAAAAATACCTAGAAACAAATGACAATGAAAACACGACGACCCAAAACCTATGGGAGGCAGCAAAAGCAGTTCTAAGAGAGAAGTTTATAGCAATACAATCCTACCTTAAAGAAACAAGAAACATCTCGAATAAACAAACTAACCTTACACCTAAAGCAATTAGAGAAAGAAGAACAAAACCCCCCCAAAATTAGCAGAAGGAAAGAAATCATAAAGATCAGATCAGAAATAAATGAAAAAGAAATGAAGGAAACGATAGCAAAGATCAATAAAACTAAAAGCTGGTTCTTTGAGAAGATAAACAAAATTGATAGACCATTAGCCAGACTCATCAAGAAAAAAACGGAGAAGACTCAAATCAATAGAATTAGAAAAGAAAAAGGAGAAGTAACAACTGACACTGCAGAAATACAAAAGATCATGATATATTACTACAAGCAACTATATGCCAATAAAATGGACAACCTGGAAGAAATGGCCAAATTCTTAGAAATGTACAACCTTCCAAGACTGAACCAGGAAGAAGTAGAAAATATGAACAGACCAATCACAAGCACTGAAACTGAAACTGTGATTAAAAATCTTCCAAAAGGGCTTCCCTGGTGGTTTAGTGGTTGAGAGTCCACCTGCCAATGCAGGGGACACGGGTTCATGCCCCGGTCCGGGAGGATCCCACATGCCGCAGAGCGGCTGGGCCTGTGAGCCATGGCCGCTGAGCCTGCGCGTCCGGAGCCTGTGCTCCGCAACGGTAGAGGCCATAGCGGTGAGAGGCCCGCGTACCACAAAAAAAAAAAAAAAATCTTCCAACAAACAAAAGCCCGGGACCAGATGGCTTCACAGGAGAGTTCTATCAAACATTTAGAGAAGAGCTAATACCTATCCTTCTCAAACTCTTGCAAAACATAGCAGAGGGAGGAACACTCCCAAATTCATTCTACGAGGCCACCATCACCCTGATACCAAAACCAGACAAAGATGGCACAAAAAAAGAAAACTACAGGCCAATATCACTGATGAAAATAGATGCAAAAATCCTCAACAAAATACTAGCAAACAGAATCCAACAGCACATTAAAAGGATCATACACCATGATCAAGTGGGACTTATCCCAGAGATGCAAGGATTCTTCAATATATGCAAATCAATCAATGTGATACACCATATTAACAAACTGAAGGAGAAAAACCATATGATCACCTCAATAAATGCAGAGAAAGCTTTTGACAAAATTCAACACCCATTTATGATAAAAACCCTCCAGAAGGTAGGCATAGAGGGAACTTTACTCAACATAATAAAGGTCATATATGACAAACCCACAGCCAACATCGTCCTCAATGGTGAAAAACTGAAACCATTTCCAATAAGATCAGGAACAAGACAAGGTTGCCCACTCTCACCACTATTGTTGAACATAGTTTTGGAAGTTTGAGCCACAGCAATCAGAGAAGAAAAAGAAATAAAAGGAATCCAAATTGGAAAAGAAGAAGTAAAGCTGTCACTGTTTGCAGATGACATGATACTATATGTAGAAAATCCTAAAGATGCTACCAGAAAACTAGTAGAGCTAATCAATGAATTTGGTAAAGTAGCAGGATACAAAATTAATGCACAGAAATCTCTTGCATTCCTGTACACTAATGATGAAAAATCTGAAAGTGAAATTAAGAAAACACTCCCATTTACCATTGCAACAAAAAGAATAAAATATCTAGGAATAAACCTACCTAAGGAGACAAATTATGCATAAAATATAAGACACTGATGAAAGAAATTAAAGAAGATACACATAGATGGAGAAATACACCATGTTCTTGGATTGGAAGAATCAACACTGTGAAAATGACTATACTATCCAAAGCAATCTACAGATTCAGTGCAATCCCTATCAAACTACCACTGGCATTTTTCACAGAACTAGAACAAAAAATTTCACTATTTGTATGGAAACCCAAAAGACCCCGAATAGCCAAAGCAATCTTGAGAAAGAAATACGGAGCTGGAGGAATCAGGCTCCCTGACTTCCGACTATACTACAAAGCTACAGTAATAGAGACAGTATGGTACCGGCACAAAAACAGAAATATAGATCAGTGGAACAGGATAGAAAGCCCAGAGATAAACCCACGAACATATGGTCACCTTATCTTTGATTAAGGAGGCAAGAATATACAATGGAGAAAAGACAGCCTCTTCAATAAGTGGTGCTGGGAAAACTGGACAGCTACACGGAAAAGAATGAAATTAGAATACTCCCTAACACCATACACAAAAATAAACTCAAAATGGATTAAAGACCTAAATGTAAGGCCAGACACTATCAAACTCTTAAAGAAAAACATAGGCAGAACACTCTATGACATAAATCACAGCAAGATCCTTTTTGACCCACCTCCTAGAGAAATGGAAATAAAACCAAAAATAAACAAATGGGACTTAATGAAATATAAAAGCTTTTGCACAGCAAAGGAAACCATAAACAAGACGAAAAGACAATCCTCAGAATGGGAGAAAATATTTGCAAATGAAGCAACTGACAAAGGATTAATCTCCAAAATTTACAAGCAGCTCATGCAGCTCAATATCAAAGAAACAAACAACCCAATCCAAAAATGGGCAGTAGACCTAAATAGACATTTCTCCAAAGAAGATATACAGATTGCCAACAAACACATGAAAGGATGCTCAACATCACTAATCATTAGAGAAATGCAAATCAAAACTACAGTGAGATATCATCTCACACCGGTTAGAATGGCCATCATCAAAAAATCTACATACAATAAATGCTGGAGAGGGTGTGGAGAAAAGGGAACCCTCTTGCACTGTTGGTGGGAATGTAAATTGATACAGCCACTATGGAGAACAGTATGGAGGTTCCTTAAAAAGCTAAAAATAGAACTACCATACGACCCAGCAATCCCACTACTGGGCATATACCCTGAGAAAACCGTAATTCCAGAAGAGTCATGTACCAAGATGTTCATTGCATCTCTATTTACAATAGCCAGGACATGGAAGTAACCTAAGTGTCCATCAACAGATGAATGGATAAAGAAGATGTGGCACATATATACAATAGAACATTACTCAGCCATAAAAAGAAACGAAATTGAGTTATTTGTAGTTAGGTGGATACACCTAGAGTCTGTCATACAGAGTGAAGTAAGTCAGAAAGAGAAAAACAAATACCATATGCTAACACATATATATGGAATCTAAAAAAAAAAAAAAAAGAAGAAGAAAAGAAAATGGCCAGAAGAATCTAGGGGCAAGACGGGAATACAGACTCAGACCTACTAGAGAATGGACTTGAGGATACAGGGAGGGGGAAGGGTAAGCTGGGACAAAGTGAGAGAGTGGCATGGACATATACACACTACCAAACGTAAAATAGATAGCTAGTGGGAAGCAGCCTCATAGCACAGGGAGATCAGCTCAGTGCTTTGTGACCACCTAGAGGGGTGGGATAGGGAGGGTGGGAGGGAGGGAGACGCAAGAGGGAAGAGATATGGGGACATATGTATATGTATAACTGATTCACTTTGTTATAAAGCAGAAACTAACACACCATTGTAAAGCAATTATACTCCAATAAAGATGTTTAAAAAAAAAAAAGATGCTTATGGCAAGAGTACCGAGAACCACCTACGTGAACCCTCACCCTAATCGCTGGCTGGAATCTAGTCCCCCTGAATGGAACAGGACAACACTGAGAGCTCCCAACCTGCATCCAGAACTCGAAATTTCACGAAGGTGTCAAAAATAAAAAGAAACTCAAGGCAAGGGTTAATGGGACAGGCTGCACCAGCTTAAATGGAAGAGTCTTGCTTTGATCAGAAAAATTACTTAATCAATCCACTTTTACACTTTCTGCTTTCAGTCATTACTAGAATGTTCACTTGCAAATGCAAATTGCAAGGCAATCTGTACTCATTAGGGCTTTCTTTTTCCGAGAGTTTTTATCAAGCCATCACGAGGCTATCGGCTCATAAACGTGACAGGAGAAAGCAAGACCCAGAGAAGGCAATCAAGCCTGCCTAATTAAATCGTCTGCAGGGTGCCCGAGGAAATAACTAATAACTAAAATAATAACTATATAACTAGTATAATAACTAATAACTAGTGTATGAACAGTCTCTGCCAAAGGTAAACATGCAATTCAAACAAAAGCAGAGTAGCTCAACCTTCCTTACTACCTTAGACAACTCTGGAGAACCGAACCTGGTTATTCGGAAAGTACTAGGAAAAGAACAAGGGAGGAATAAAATCCTTCTCACGGTTGCCTTGTCAGGTGCACATAGAGACAGATGCCTCCGGGTGATGCCGAGAGGTAAGATGGGCACCGAGGCTGTGCCGAAGCCAGACGCCTCCGCCACGTTACGCTCAACTCACAGGAGCTGCTGGGATCCGAAATGCTGGCGATTCTCACAGGAGGGTGCTGGGAGGGCTTCCAGCCTGGCATTCTAGCCCGCGGATCCTGGGGCCACCTCCCCACAGCCCTGCAGCAATTCCAAGTCAAAGGGGACTTAACTTTTTGCCACTTTTTTGCCAGAAAGGTAAACCCACTTCCTGGGTTTACCTACTGTCGACAGAGCTATTCCACATCCCACAGCTGGACCTGGAGCAAGAGTCTTCCTGACCCGACACAATGGAGGTGCCGGGATCGCCATCACACGGGAGAACTGAGCCTTGGACATACCTGTCTCTTCTCCAAGGTCAAAGGGCACCAGAGTCCCGGTCCAGCTCGCCATCAGCATCCCCCTGGATGCCACTGCCTCCTGCAGTGAGCCCTCGGCCTGGAGGTCTCTGTCCCTTTCTTGGCCCCTTGGTGCCCGTAGTAGTTTGCTCGGGCTGCGGACACAAAGCACTCCAGATGGGCTGACAACAGACATTTACTGCCTCTCAGCTTTGGGGCTGCAAGTCCAAGATCCAGGTGTCGGGAGGGTGGGTTCCGTGTGGGACCTGCCAGAGAAGGAGCTGCTGCAGGCCTCTCTCCTTGGCTGTGGATGGCCGTCTTCATGTTCACGCGGCCTTCTCCCCGTGTGCATGTCTGTCTTCAAGTCACACTGGATTTAGGGCTCACCCTAGTGACCTCATTTTACCTTACTCACCTCTTTAAAGGACCAGCTCAAATACAGCAATGTGGTACTTCAGTCGCAGTATTCTGGGATACTGGGGGTTGGGACACCAACGCTTGAATTTGGGGGAAACAGCTCAGCCCCTGACAGCACCATCGCTGGAGTGGCCAGGCCAAGAGCACCATCGTTTCTGTGTTACAAGGAAATCACGGCACAGAGAGAACCCCAAAGCCTTACAACACCAGATAGATCCCCACCAACTCCGGGGTGGGTGGGGAATGGGAAGGGTGGGTGTCCAGGCAATTCACGGGAAAAGCTTTCCCCAAGTGGCCATCAGGCTGCATCTGAGATCTGTCTGCAGGTGGCTGGGCCTCAGGTGCAACTAAGAGGCAGGCGGCTGTCGGCATTGGCGTGGTCCCTGGGCCCCAGCACAGCGCTGGGGGCTCAGGGCTGAGATTCGACTTGGGAACCCCGCAGGGGTGTGGGGAGGGGGAACGCCGCATCTGCTGCAGCCCCCCACTCTCTACCTTCAACTATTCACAAATGATCTCATGCCCCAACGTTACTCACTCCTTGGTCTTCTTTGAATCACCTCCCTTTTCTAAACTCTAATTTTATTTAAAAAGAAAAACCAGAATCACGCCAGTAAACATGACTTAACTGCTGGAGCCAAAAGGCAGACCAGGATGGGACCAGAGCGGATTTCAAGGAGAGCACAGTACAGAATTCTGGGCCCAATAAAGTTATAGGAAGCTACATGCAGGTGTGAAGGATCTGATGACATGGCCATAAATTGTCTTCAGAGCCAAGCTGGACGTAATTTGAAAGTCTTAGGGTTGCCCAAGAAATTCAAAATAGCACGAAGCCATTGAGGGAGTTGGCTACAAATTTCCTTACGAGCTAGGATGGCAGATTCAAAGCATTAAGAAGCATCCAGGCTTCTGTACTTGAGCAGGACTCCGGGCTGCTAGGCTGCAGGACCGAGGCCTTGTACGTCAGGGAGGATTGGACAAAGCCACACAGGTCCTGGTCCCAGCAGGACGCCCTGGGAGATGGCCAAGCCCAGGCCTGAGACTAAAGGACCGCATTGCCAACTGGTCTGATTCCTTCATGGGTCGATGCTCTGTAACCCCAAGAAGCCTTAAAACTAAGGGCGACATAAAACAAGACACCAAAAGCACCTCACTAGGATTACACGTTAAATCCAGCAATAAGGTTTCACTTTTACACCCTGTACCTGTTTATACTCGTTATCCTGGTCAAAATAGGCAACAGAATGGTAGATTCAGACATAAGACTTTACACCCAATATAATTTTTAAGGAAGTTGAAAATTCTCTAGAATGTTTCAGAGGATGTAAGAGTCCCGGATTTTCAATATAATTAGGTTATGCTTTACTAGTGAAAGTAATAAAATAATTACTTTCATCCCCGAGGCAGAATTTTTTGTTAGAATTCATGGGCATTTGAGTTTGTGAGATCCCACTGCTATCAAAGGCCCACTCTTCTTAAGGGATTAGAAAATCAACTAGATTCATAAATAACAGCTGTAAATCAAATTCATGAGCTTCAGGGAAGTCAAGTCTTTGGGTTTGTACCCTGAATAAACTTAATATTAATTCTAAAATCACAAGTAACCCAAAGTTCTCTTTGCTACATGAGAAACCTTTGCTTGAGGCAAAGCGAGAGATTCCCATGGGCATAGCGCTTGTCATCAAGCCAGCTGCTGACTGAAAAAAAAAATATACAGGGCTTCCCTGGTGGCACAGTGGTTGAGAGTCCGCCTGCCGATGCAGGGGACGCAGGTTCGTGCCCCAGTCCGGGAGGATCCCACATGCCGCGGAGCGGCTGGGCCCGTGAGCCATGGCCGCTGAGCCTGCGCGTCCGGAGCCTGTGCTCCGCAACGGGAGAGGCCACAACAGTGAGAGGCCCGCGTACCGCAAAAAAAAAAAAATGTACGATGTAAAAGTTGAGAATTATGTTTTATTCTGTGGACAAAACTGAGGACTTCAGCCCCGGATACAGCATCTCAGATAACTCCAAGGGGCCGCTCTGAAGAGGTAACGGAGAAACCAGGACATATAGGAGTTTTTGCAACAAAGACCAGGTGGCGGGAACATCAAAAGACGACTGTTAATTAAAGGGAAACCAGGCGTCTCAAGTTAAGGAATTTACCGCTTTTCTATGTATGGGAAGATGCAAGAGTCTGGGCTCCCTGAAATCATTCCTCTGACGTGCACCTCTGCTATCTGGGGCCCATATCCTGTGCTTTTTCATCCTGAGTCTCGTCAGGGTAGGGGCAGGGCGTGGCTGCAGGGGGCATCCTGTTTCCACCCTGAGTTCCCTCAGGACTCACCACTGGGGGCGGCTGTAATGGGATGGCCTGATGGCTGCAACATCGTTTGTTTACCGATACGGCAGTCAACATTTTTTCACTGACAGCCATAGAAAGAGATGTGAAGGTTATTAATCCAGCCCAGAACTCCAGCCCAGCCAGGCTCTCAGCCTGCCTCTGGCTCTTTCTGCTAAAAAAGGAAGATCAGTGAGTTACTAAGAAGTCTCAAAGGCTCCCTGGCATGACAAACCAGGACTCTCTCAGCGATCACTCAAAAGGACCCATCCTCTCGTTCTCACAGCTATTTTTGTTGTTGTTGTTTTTTGCGGTACGCGGGCCTCTCACTGTCGTGGCCTCTCCCGTCGCGGAGCACAGGCTCCGGATGCACAGGCTCAGCGGCCATGGCTCACGGGCCCAGCCGCTCCGCGGCATGTGGGATCTTCCCGGACCGGGACACGAACCCGCATCCCCTGCATCGCAGGCGGACTCCCAACCACTGCGCCACCAGGGAAGCCCTCGCGACTATTTCTCGAGCACCGTCTGCATGCCCAGCTCTCTGCCTAGGTGCTTCGGACACATCATTGACCAAAACCAACTAAAATCCCTGCCCCGGAGAGCTTCCCTTCCACTGGGAATGTTAACAGAATTAAACGGAGAACAGATTTTTAGTTGCGTCGAATGAAAAAAATGCACAACCTAAAAGTTGAGAGTTACGCTGTATTCGGCTGATTTTCTGAGGCCTTCAAGCCCAGCGGACAACAGCCTCTCAGACAGCTCGGAGGGACGGCGCTGAGAAGTCAGAATATTTAGGGGTTTTTGCAACAAAGACCAGGTAGTCGGAACATCAAAAGACTACCGTTAATTAAGGAAAACCAGGCATCTCAAGTTAGTGAATTTAGCACTTTTCTATGCACCGGAAGATGCAAGAGTCTGGGCTCACGGAAATCATTTCTTTGATATAAGCTTAGCTCTCTAGGGCCAGTATCCTGTTCGTTCCCATCCTGAGTTCCCTCAGGGCTCAATACCAGGGGCAGCTCTACTGGCTTGCTGGCTGCAACATCCTTTCTTTACTAATAGGGAAGCAACATTTTTCATTCACAGTTAGCACCTGAGTCAGGGCTCTCCAGGACTGCATAATGGGACCGGCAGAGTCACTGCACCCATCTGAGCAAAGGGCTGGGCCAGCCCAGGCTGGGAAGGGGACGGGTCAGGTTAAGGGCTGGGCCACAGGCCCATGACCCACCCTCCGTCGGGCCACTGGAGCCAGGTCTGGGGTGTGCAGTGTTCACAGACCGTCTTGCTCCCTCTGTCTCTCCATCTGGGCAAATCCCACCTGCTCAACTGGACAATAAATCCCGAGGCCAGAGACCCTGTCCGTCTTAGACATCGTCTCCATCCTCTAAAGGGCACCCCGGTGGGCATTCTATAAATAACTGTTGGTTAAGTGGCAGGAAATTTCTGAGCCATGTCTCCACACCTGTGCAGCCCAAGGAAAGGGCATTTAAAGCAACAAGACTTAATCACCACCCGGCCACGAGAGGCGGGTGTAGGCACCCCTGCTGTGAACTCCAAAGTCAGAGCAAGTTCAAACATGGTGACAACGATGGGGACAACGTCCAGCGAGTCCCAGCTGACCGAGCACCAATCTGGTCACTGCCCCACATCAGCTTCACACCAAGCCTTCCAGGATGGAGACATGAGTTTGCATTTTGGCCTTTCTACGTTATGAATTCTGTGGGTGACCCGAGCAGAGTGGACGCTAGGGCTGCCTGCACGGCATCCGGAACCCCGTTGGGGTCACACCTCGTGCAGGGAGCCTGCAGGCGCTGGCTGAGGGGTCACGTGTTACGTTAGGAGACGTCTCTAAGAAAGAGCACGGGAAACAGATGCCCTCTTCCTTAGGACCTTGTCTGGAACACTCCACCCTCTCACTACCAGTCTTCGACCTTGGACAGAAAGGGACCCTGGCTGGCCCTGGACTCCATTCCATCCCCATGCCGATCCTGACCACGGCTTACTCTGAGCCAGAGTCAGAAAGCCAGGACCCTTGGTCCAGCAGACCTTCTTGACTGAAAAAAAAAAAAAAAATGCACAACCTAAAAGTTGAGAATTATGTTTTATTTGGTGGACTTGCTGGGGACTTAAGTCTGGAAAACAGCCTCTCAGAGGACGCAGGGAGGAACTAGGATATACAGGAGTTTTTGCAACAAAACCAGGTAATTGAAACATCAGAAGATCACCGTTGATCAAAGAAAAACCAGACATCTCAAGTTAATGAACTTAGCACTTTGTATGGAAAGGCAAGAGTCTGGGCTCATTGGAATCGTTCCTCTGATGTGCACCTCAGCTCTCTAGGGCCAGGATCCTGCTTTTCTCCATCCTGAGTCCCCTCAGGGTGCACAGTTGGGAGCGGCGACACTTTTCGTCCACCAAGTCCCTGTGTGAAATCTGAAACTGCCATGAGTAGCTCTGGAGCCCTCAGTGGTGGCTGCGGCTTCCACCCCCGAACGCCCCGCGGTAGGCTTAACCTGCTGGGCTCAGAGCTGTCTGTGACACCCCACCAGCACTGGCGCTTACGCACCACTTCCCCGAATTCCACCCTGCCCACCCCACCACGACAGGCGCACAGCCCATGCCCCTTTGTGTGTCACCCTCGGGGACCAGCCTTGGTATGGCCACTTGCTGTGTGACTTAGGGAAAGTCCCTGGACCTCTCTGAACCTTTGCTCCTTCACCTGTCACATGAAGCTGTAGTTCTCATTTTCCCAAGTAATTTACGGTTACATCAGACAATCTCTGCGCACTCACTTTGTAAACTACAACTACGACACAAGTTCTGTTTCTGGTTAAAACACAAAGGCCACCACGGAAGTCAGACTCAAGTAAATGTCGAAGAGTTGATGAAAACAAGCTGCCTCGGGAGGGAGAGGAGGACAGTGTGACCACCAGCGACGGTCCCTAGTGCCAACCCTGCAAGGATGACTCTAAAGCAGGTCGGGTCACCTGCAACCATGGGAGGACCTCACGCCTGGCTGGGCGGAATTCCAATCCCCTGAGGCTGGAAGAGACAGCCCACGACCCCCTCCAGGATGAGCTGACCTCGGGGGAAGGGCTGCATGAGTCGGTGTTACTGGGGACAGCGTCACAGGCACCAAGGATGTGAGAAAACAGCAAAAGGCCAGGCAGGAAGCCCCCGGCAGAGAGAACGGCGTTTGACTTCAAAAGAGATTATTCATCCATTCATCTGTCGATGGACACTTGGGTTACTTCCATGTCCTGGCTGTTGTAAATAGTGCTGCAGTGAACACTGTGGTACATGACTCTTTGAATTACGGTTTTCTCAGGGTATATGCCCAGTAGTGGGATTGCTGGGTCGTATGGTAGTTCTATTTGTAGTTTTTTAAGGAACCTCCATACTGTTCTCCATAGTGGCTGTATCAATTTACATTCCCACCAACAGTGCAAGAGGGTTCCCTTTTCTCCACACCCTCTCCAGCATTTATTGTTTGTAGATTTTTTGATGATGGCCATTCTAACCGGTGTGAGATGATATCTCACTGTAGTTTTGATTTGCATTTCTCTAATGATTAATGATGTTGAGTATTCTCTCATGTGTTTGTTGGCAGTCTGTATATCTTCTTTGGAGAAACGTCTATTTAGGTCTTCTGCCCATTTTTGGGTTGTTTGTTTTTTTGATATTAAGCTGCATGAGCTGCTTGTAAATTTTGGAGATTAATCCTTTGTCAGTTGCTTCGTTTGCAAGTATTTTCTCCGGTTCTGAGGGTTGTCTTTTCGTCTTGTTTATGGTTTCCTTTGCTGTGCAAAAGCTTTTACATTTCATTAGGCCCCATTTGTTTATTTTTATTTCCATTTCTCCAGGAGGTGGGTCAAAAAGGATCTTGCTGTGATTTATGTCATAGAGTGTTCTGCCTGTGTTTTCATCTAAGAGTTTTCTAGTGTCTGGCCTTACATTTAGCATTTAGGTCTTTTTTTTTTTTAATTATTTATTTATTTGGCTGTGTTGGGTCTTTGTTGCTGCACGCGGGCCTTCTCTAGTTGCGGTGAGCGGGGCTACTCTTTGTTGCGGTGCACAGGTTTCTCATTGCTGTGGCTTCTCTTGTTGCGGAGCAAGGGCTCTGGGTGCGCAGGCTTCAGTAGTTGTGGCACGCAGGCTCTAGAGCGCAAGCTCAGTAGTTGTGGTGCACTGGCTTAGCTGCTCCACGGCATCTGGGATCTTCCCAGACCAGGGCTCGAACCCGTGTTCCCTGCATTTGGCAGGAGGATTCTTAACCACTGCGCCACCAGGGAAGTCCCACATTTAGGTCTTTAATCCATTTTGAGTTTATTTTTGTGTATGGTGTTAGGGAGTGTTCTAATTTCACACTTTTACACCTAGCGGTCCAGTTTTCCCAGCACCACTTATTGAAGAGGCTATCTTTTCTCCATTGTTTTAAAAAAAAAAGTAAATCAACTAAAATCTCGGGATTCCATGAGGTGAAAAGTAATAAACACACAGATTAAATGGGAAAACCAGGAGTCCAGAGATATAATCAATATCAAATAAAGATAATCTGAACATGCTTAAAAAAAAACACAGATTGTTCTTCCTAAACACAGGCAGGCAGTTTTGTTTTCTTGTTTGTTTGTCCGTTTTTTAAGACTGTTATTTTTTTTTTAGCAGTTTTAGGTTCACAGCAAAATTGAAGGGAAGGTACAGAGACCCCCATGTGCCTCCTGCCCCGACACATCCCCCACCGCCAACATCCCCGCCAGAGTGATCCATTTTCCTACAACTGATGAACCTGTATTGACACGTCACCGTCACCCAGAGCTCACAGTTTAAATTAGGGTTCACCCTTGGTGTTGTACATTCTGTGGGTCTTGACAGGCATATAATGGCATGTATCCACCCCTGCAGAATCATGAAGAGCATTTCCACTGCCCTAATAACCCTCTGCGCTTCACCTGTTCATCCCTCCCCACACCCACACCCCTGGCAACCAAATGATGTTTTCACTGGCTCCATAGCCTTACCTTTTCCAGAATTTCATATAGTTGGAAGCATACAGCGTGCAGCCTTTTCAGCCCGGCTTCTTTCACACAGTCATGTGCACTGAAGGTTCCTCCATGTCTTTTCATGGCTGATCGCGCGTTTCTTTTCAGTGCTATTATTATATTATTCAATATTCTATCACCCGGATGGACCACCGTTTATTTATCCATCCACCTACTGAAGGGCATCTCGTGGCTTCCAATTTTTGGCCATCATAAATAAAGTTCTAGAAACATCCGTGTGCAGGTTTTCGTGTGGACACAAGTTTTCCACTCCTTTGGGTAAATACCAAGGAATGAAGCTGCTGGGTCACACGGTAAGAGTGCGTGTCGTTTTGTAAGAAACCACTAAACTGGCTTCCAAAGTGGCGGCAGCATTTTGCATCCCCACCAGCAGCAGCGAGAGTTTCTGTTGTTCCACGTCCTCTCCAATATCTGATGTTAATGTTCCGGATTCTGGCCCTTCTGCGAGGTGTGTTGTGGTATTCAGGGTTTTTTGTTTTTGTTTTTTAGCCATTTGTAATACGGAAATAAAATTCACCATTTAAAGGGTACAACTCAGTGGTTTTTAGCTATGCTGTACAAACATCACCAGTATCTAATTCCAGGCCATTTTTGTCATCCCAAATGGAAACCCCATGCCAATTAGGGGTCACTCCCCCTTCCTTCCTCCTCCAAATAGCACCGACGCCCCCAGCCAGTCCTGCCCCTGGCCACCATGAATCCAATTTCTGTTTCTGGGGATTTGCCCATTCACTGCACTCATATGAATGGAATCACACAATGTGTGGCCTTTTCTGTCTGGCTTCTTTGACTCGGCATAACGTTTTAGAGGTTCGTCCATGTTGTGGCGTGTGTCCGGGCTTTGTTCCTTTTCACGGGTGAATAATATTCCCTCATATGGATGGGTTGCATGTGTTTATCCATTCATCTGTTGATGGCCATCTGGGCTCTTTACACGTTGGAGCTATTGTAAATAACGCTGCCGTGAGCGGTCACATGTGTCCACGTCTCTTCCAGATTCCATGAGGTGAAACACAGGCAGGCAGTTTTGTTTTCTTGTTTGTTTGTCCATTTTTTAAGACTGTTTTTTTTTTAGCAGTTTTAGGTTCACCCTCGGGGACATATGTAGACATATGTGAACACGTGTTCATGTCTCTTGGGTACGTGCCCAGGAGTGGAACTGCTGGGTCATATGACAGCTCTCTGTTTAACTCTTTGAGGACCCGCGGCCTGTTCTCTGCAGTGGGTGGCCATGTTTTCATCAGTGTCACCGGCGTGGCTAGAACAGTCACTCTCTTTCGTCGGTTGTCGTTCTGTCTTCAAGCTCCTTACCCCTGTACTTACCCAGGATCACCCCTATTCTACCAATAAGGAAACAGAGACATAAAGAGAGAGAAAAACTTCCTAAACCAGAGAGCTAAGACACGGGAGAACCAAGATGTGACCCTGGACCCTCTCTCCGAACCGCTGCTGGCAGTGAAGGGTGAACACAGAGGGCCTGGGTTGTCCAAACCTTTGCTGGGCTCCTGGGAGGGCACCTCTGAGCCCTTGGAATGTCCTCCTAAGAAGAGTGATTTTGTTTATAGGCTGCCCTGAGCCACATCAGGTCATTTACACTGAGAACGTGATTTATGGTAGGGGGGCCTTGGCCTTGACCTCTGGGGGGGCTGGAGACTAAGGTCAGCCTGTAGGTGGTCAGCCACGCCTATGTGAGCCCCTGGACTCCGGGCTGCAAGGCGTGTCCCTAACTGGCAGTAGTAGCTCACGTGTGTCGTCACACAAGGTTTCTGGAAGAATCAAGTGCTGTTTGTAAGTCTCCCGTGGGACAGGCCAGCTGGGAGCTGGTGCCTGGTCTCTCCTGGGCCCTGGCCCACGAGCCTTTACAACAGCTGAATGTCATCTGTATCCTTTCCAACAAAGTGTAACTATAATACTGATAGCTTGGGCTTCCCTGGTGGCGCAGTGGTTGAGAGTCCACCTGCCGATGCAGGGGACACGGGTTCGTGCCCCGGTCCGGGAGGATCCCACATGCCGTGCAGCGGCTGAGCCCGTGAGCCATGGCCGCTGAGCCTGCGCGTCCGGAGCCTGTGCTCCGCAACGGGAGAGGCCACAACAGTGACAGGCCCGCGTACCGCAAAAAAAAATCCTGATAGCTTGTCTGAGTCCTGTGAGTCCTTCTAGAGAATCACTGAACGTGTGATGGTCTGGGCAGCCCTGAACACCCGGTCCTATACGTGGCTGTAGTTCTAGGGAGAAGAGTGACATGGGAGGGGTGGGGAGACTGACAACTGGATTAATTTACCAGCACGGAAGTTTTATTAAAGTACAGTTGAAAAACTAGAAAAAATGTAAACCCAAACAAGAATCACACACCACACAGAGGAAATGTGGAGATCGTTTGCTCCCAGGGTTACCAGAGGACCAGGGCAAGCGCCCCGGCTCGTAAGCACGTCTCCCGGCCGGAACTGGCTGCAGGGACAACCCCCCAGGCAGGTAACCGGATCCGACGCGCTTCCCGTCTGCGCTGCCCAGGACAGCTGCCAGCCCCCGGGTAAGGTGAGCCTGTGCTGGGCAGGGACCCGCGTTCCCCATGGACAAGTTCTCGGGTGACAGACTCCCCACGTGAAGACGCAGGACGAGGTACCGCCCGGGACTCCTGAGACAGGTGTGCGTCCCATACAGGCGCTGGACATCTGGGCCCCACCAGCCACCCCTGCACTTTTAGGGGAAGCAGGATTCCTAAAGGCAGGCCCCACCCAGGTCTCACCTGGACCACCTCAGCCTAGGCCTGATCAGAGACACAGAAGAGAGGCCAGGGGCGTGCTTCCTGCCACCCAAACTAGTTCTCTCTACCTGGACACCGCCTACGGCGGCTGCCATGGGGCCACCCAGAGCCAGTCTTGCGGAAGGGATGCAGGATGCAGATGCCACAGAAACACCACCTCCCCGAAAAGGGAGCCCTCCTCCACTGTCGGTGGGGGTGTAAATTAGTGCAGCCACTGTGGAGAACAGTATGGAGGTTCCTCAAAAAACTAAGAATAGAACTACCATATGATCCAGCAATCCCACTTCTGGGCATATTTCCAGAGAAAATCATACTTCAAAAAGAGGCATGTACCCCAGTGTTCATAGCAGCACTATTTGCAATAGCCAGGACGTGGAAGCAACCTAAATGCCCCTCAATGGATGAATGGATGAAGAAGATGTGGCACAGATATGCAATGGAATATCAGTCATAAAAAAGAACGAAATAATGCCATTTGCGGCAACATGGATGGACCTAGAGATTATCATACTAAGTGAAGTAAGTCAGACAGAGAAAGACAAATATCATATGATATCACTTATATGTGGAATCTAAAATATGACACAGATGAACTTGTCTACAGAAGAGAAACAGACTCACAGACATAGAAAACAGACTTGTGGTTCCCAAGGGGGAGGGGGTGGGGGAAGGATGGACTGAGAGGTTGGGATTAGCAGATGCAAACTATTATATAAAGGATGGATAAACGAGGTCCTACTGTATATCACAGGGAACTATATTCAATATCCTGTGATAAACCACAATGGAAAAGAATATGAAAAAGAATATATCTATATATCTATGTGCATAACTGAATCACTTTGCTGTACAGCAGAAATTAACGCAACATATAAATCAACTCTAATAAAATTTTTAAGAAAAGAAACACCATCTCCCCATGGCCTGTCCAGGGATGCAGACAGGGACGCCAGGCAGAGGAATGGACGCCGGGACGTTCGGGGCATGTGACGCAGTCCCTCTCAGGACAGAGCGAGTGATGTTGGCCTGACATGGGCATCAGACCTGGGCCCTCTCACACCTGTCTGTTGGGATTAAGTTTAAGGAGGCCCAAGTTGCCCAAAGGGGGACGAGGAGCCTCTGGATTACCTCTGAATCCCACAAGGTGGAATGTTTCAGAAAGGGGCAGGGCTGCCAAGGCTTCCCACCGTCCACCGGCCATGCCACCCCCGAGGTGTATGTTGTGCGTTAGCGTGTTGGCGGCGGGGAGTGGCAGAGTCTGCGGGGTCACTTGGAGGGCAGGGGTGTCCACGGGGCCATGTCCACAGTCATTTTCCGTGGCTGCTGCAGACAAGACAGGCCCAGGGAGAGCTGCCCTTGGGCTGCGGCTGCAGAAGAAGGGCCCCAATCAGCACAAGGGGCCCGTGGACCAGCCTCGTACCCCATCCTTGGGATCCCGTATCCGATTTCTGATGCCGTGTGCCCCAAGTCTGTGTGGGGACCTCAGTGTTTTCTGAAGCAATCTCTCCGTGAACACACGAGGGAAAAATAATAAACGAACTCTGCAAACCAGCTCGAGGGCCCCCTGCGCTGTCAGGCGTTTGTGCTACCACAGTACGGGGGCGGGGCGAGGGGCATAAATGCAAAATTTTCTGTGTTTTCCTTAACAAGCTGGTTCACAGATCTCCCCGCGCCCCCTGCCAACTGATGACAACTTCGGAAGGCGACACAGCAGACAGCCGTGCTCACGACAAACACCGACGGGCCTGCTCTACATTCCAGCGTCCTGGCGGCCGGCATTTCCTCCATGCGTCGGATTAAATATTACTTTGAATCCATTTCGTGACTGTGAAACAGCTCTGATTAGCGGAACCGCTCCCTCTAAAAACATCCAGGGAGAATTAGCACTGGAAGGCGACTGGGTACCTGCCATCCAGGTGGAAGGAATAAATATAAAAGATGAACAGAAGCGTAAATATTTAGAGAACGTGGGAACCAGCACCCCTCCCCTTCATCCCTGACTGCGCTCTTGACAGACAGGTAAATTGCACTATTTTTCCCATCCATGGCTGTGGAACCACAGCAAAATTGCAGACATCGGCTTGCTACGTAGGCAGACAGGTGATAATTCGTAATATAATAAAAATGCCAACGGTAAAAAAGAAAAAGGGACAATTTGCATCCAACCAAACACCTTGAGTTTTATTTCCAACAGTCTGCGACAGGAACACCTCATACACCAGAAAGTTGACGTGTTTGTTTCGGTGAATTACAAGGAAAGGCGAAGTCAGCAAGTTGGTGACTCCCTGCAGTCGTAAAGCCATGCGGCCGCTGTCCCTTCCAGCAGAACCGGACGACTGGCCAGCATCAGCCCCCTCCTGGTTAGTGGCTGCATGAGACCCTCTCTGCCAGGTGTACCCCTGGACGATGAAACAGCCATGAGCTCTGGACACCAGGTTCCTAATCGTGTTCCCTCAACACGGCCCCTTTGGGATCAGTCTCATAAAACCATCCCCCGGTGAAAGCGCGGTTAACACCCAGTGTCACCACCCTAGAAAATTCCTGGTTTGGCGACACGATTTGTTTCACTTGAAACACATACATACATATTTATTTTCACATTACGATCCCTTTACCTACAGTCGCTCTCATCCAGCTCCTTTCTTACCAGGAAGCCGTCTCTACGAGCCCCGGTATATTCGGCCCTACATTGAGACCAGATCCTAACTCATTCCATCCGGCTATCTCCACCCACTTGGCCCGGGCTCAGTGGACGGGAGAGACCCAGGCTTCCGCCGAGAGAACCCAGGACACACCCAGCCTGCTCCACCCAGGGAAGCCACATTCCACACCCAGATGCGGGCAAGTCCTGCTGCAAAGAGCTGGTTCAGCAGCCTCGGGGCTGCAGATAAAACTGTCTCGGGGAACAGAGACACCAGCACGTGAGAACATGGAATTCAGTGCCCGTTCCTCCCGTTTCCTGGGATCCTCGGACACGTGACCACGTCCAACTCAGACCCTTGGGCCAGGGCAGGAGCCCCGCTGACCTGATGGCCGGTCCACTGCTCAGGGCCATGGTTTAGGGGGGATCACGGGGAATGCTGCAACCCGAGAAGCTTCCCTACCCCAAGGAAGCTCCCCGAGGCTTCATCAGGCCAAGTCGTCTCCTTCCGACCCCCTGGCACCCAACCTTGGGCTCAGTGCGACACACTAACGTCATCAATTTTTTGTTTTTAAACACTTCGGTGAAGATGTAATTCACACGCCACACAACTCATCCGTTGGAGGGCATGATACAGTGGGTTCTCCTATAATCATTAACTTGGGCAGACCATCACCTCTATCCATATTAAAACACTTTCATTATCTCAGAAAGAAACCCGCAATTCTCAGCCATCCCCTCCCAACCCCTCACCCCCACCACCCCTGGCAACCGCTCATGACTTCCTGTTTCTATAGATTTGCCTGCTTGGGGCATTTCACATAAAATGCAACCACACAGTCATTCAATTCTCTTTCTTTCTTCTCTTTGAATTCTCTTCTGCAAAAAGCCTTGCGCTTGGCCAAAGTTACCTCTGACCATGGTTCCTTAAGTCCTACGTCTGAATCTACGAGACAGCAACACACCTGAACCCCCCAGCTTACCGTCCACCTCGAAAATGTTGTTGTTATGTCCTCAGCTTTCACTGAGGTCAAACGGTTTTTGAAAACTATTTGGGTTTTTCTTTTTTTTGGCAAAACCACAACTGAAAACACTATGTGAAAACATTCCTCCTAGGCTAGAGTGCTAAGAAAAATCTGCTCTCCAGAGGAGCTAATTTAATATCAGACAAGACAACTCTGTTATTCCATCTTTCCCTTTTCTCCCTGGCTGCCAGGAAGCTCAGAGATAAATACCACACGTGGCTGCAAAAATGTGCTCTCAGCCCACGGGTTGGTCGTAGCCTAATGATTTTAGCCTAATGATTAAATCAGAGCTTTACCCATGGGGCCTGCAGCAGAATCATTTGGTTAGCAGGCAAACAAGGCCGATTCCTACTGAATTGGATTTCCTTTGGAGGAGGTCTTAGAATCTGCAATTTCAACAAGATACCCGAGAATTCTTGTTCCTCAGGCCAGGCTCTAAAGTCAAAGCAAAATGACATGGCCCTTTTGCTAGGACTGAGACGACCCATTTGGGGAAACAAACCCAGTTCTTGCTATTCCTCGATCGTCCTCACCCTTGAGGGGGAGCGTCGGTGAGCAGCCCAGGTGCTGTTTGCAGGGCCTGACACATGCCGCATGAAGGGGCTCTTACTCCGAGATGATGACGTGGTCCTTGGCTAAGCTATTCGGAAGGATCTACGTGATGGGCCCAATGACCACCACCCCTTTCCCTAGACTCACGGCCTCCACCTCATTCCTCAGAGCAACCCAGCAGCTCCTGTGAACACTGCGGTCCGCCTGGACCCGCGCACCCTCCTCAACATCACACACCCCGCCCGGGGCTCTGGAAGCCCGAGGACGTTCCTGTACCAGCTTTTGTGGTCCCACTGCTCACCCACCCTGACGCTGGGAGATGCTTCCCCCCCCACACCTGCCTCGTTGGGTAACCAGGTCTAAAGTGGTGGGAGAGGGCGGAGGGAGAGGAGTGGGTAACCCAGGGCCACTGAGCTTATCCCTGCAATGGCACCGAGATGGCCGAGGGTGCAGCTGCATCGTGCCCTGCCCAGGGGCCTGCAGTGGGTCACAAAGAGCATGCAAAGGTGGAGACAAGGAAGCCTCCCGGGAGGTGGGGTCTCCCGACAGCCGAGGGGACGGGCACCAGGAAGGGTGGTGCACAGAGCAGAGGCGGGAACCTAGAGGCTGGGACAGGACCGTCGGGCACGGGGAATGCACCCAAGGACAGTGTGGAACCATGTGCTGCCGTCGGGGGCGGGGGTGGCCTGGCAGTCGCCCGACCCCCCGGGCCTCGCTCCCTCTGCCCTGATGAGAGGTGAAGATACTGGGGCAGCCGGAGCGGAATTTACCCACCCAGAAAGACCATAGGCAGGGGGCGTGTGGGCTGGCCTCCAGGTGCCCACCTTCACCTCCAGGCCTAGGAAGAAGGCTGAAGCACTCGAGGTGTACATTCGTGCAGGGAAACTCTGAATGTGTGAAATACTCAGGGCACTTCCATGGGGGCCCAGCAATGTGCAGCCGGCGTGGGGACGCCAGCCAGCACGTCCCCAGCCCGGCTGAGAGGGGAGATGCTCGCGGCCCGCAGGAGCTGCGTTCAGAGCAGGCTACACCTCTCCTGGCGGCTTATCTGGGGGCACGTCCTGCAGAGGGTGACAGGGTGAGGGCAGTCCTGCCTACGCCAGCTCCAAGGCCCCTCCCCAAGGTTTCAGCCGGGCCGCGGTGACCTGGGGAAAGGCCGTCACGTCTTCCCGCGGTGACCGGCCTGCCATCAAGGTAACCCCGGCGGAAACCTGAGCCCCGGCCACACGCGAGGCCCACACTTCTCCTCCTTCTCACCGAAAAGTGACCCTGTTCCCCAACCAAATCCAGATCCACGTGCTGTATGAGCGTCCCGGGGCTGCCATAACAAAGTGTCACACGCCGGGCAGCTCAGAGCAACACAAATGTGTTCTCTCCCCATCCTGGAGGCCGAAAGTCTGGAATCAGGTTCACTGGACTGAAATCTGGGCGTCGCAGGGCTAGTGCCCTCCGGAGGCTCCAGGGGAGGGTCCTTCCTGCCTCTTCTGGCTTCCAGGGCTCCAGGTGTCCTGGGGCTCGTGCCTGCATCACCCCAGTCCCTGCCTTTGTCATCACGGGGTCTCCTCTGTGTTCACATCTCCCTCCGTCTCTCTCTTGTAAAGGCTCCTTGATGGTGTTAGGGGCCCAACTAGATCATCCAGGGTAACGCCCCATCTCAGGACCCTTAACTTGATCACAGCTGCAAGCTGTACTGTACACGGTGACACGTGTGGTCCTGGGATGAGGACTTGATACCTTTAGGGCCATTTCCAACGGCCCCACACAGCGACCCTTCGCTCCTCCTGGAGATTCCTGGGTCCCTCTGGGGAGATAACAGTGATTGAGGGCCACCTCCTTCACACAAGCTCAGAGAGGTACCATCACCCTCGCCTGGGCCTACACAGGGACCGCCCCGGGGAGGGGACAGTCACCTGCTCCCCATTTACTGACTGCATACCAGACCCAGGTTGGGGCTCTGGGTGGAGAGCAAAGCTACTATGCTTCTGTCCTGCAGACGACACGCAGACGGTGAGAGCAGACGCCCCGCCCTTCGGAGCCAGACGTCTGGAGACAGTGGCCCCCATTCGATGTCCACACCCCTCGCCCACCATCACTCCCCGGCTCGCTGCAATCTGAGATGTGGGGGGCTGCGGGGGACCCCTCTGGAAGCAGCGTCCATGCGGTTTGTACAGCATCACCCCCCCTTCGTGGTGAAGCTGCTGGACATGCCCGGAGCCCACGACCTCTTACATACACAGCTAATCCCTCCCGTAATGCCCCGGGCGACACCGGCCTGGGCCTCCCTCTGGTTGCCTCCCGGGCCTCCCTCTGGCTGCCTCCCGGGCCTCCCTCTGGCTGCCTTGACCTAACAGCCCCCAAGGCCCAGATCCAAGCCCAAGGAAGGCCATCGCCTACATCTCTGGAATTCCCTATCGAAGGGGAAGTAGGATGAACAGCATAAGCGGCAGCCCATAGGGTCCTGACTTGGTCCGTCATGAGCCTTCCTCTGGGGTCACTGGTTAGGGGCAGTCCCTAAACGCCACATCACCTGCTCCCACGAGGAAGAAGCCCCCTGTCCGGAGCCCACCTCCTACGCAGATGTCACAAGAAGAAGCCACACAACTTAACCAAGACACAGAGGCCTTCAGGCCAGGAGGACGCCAGGGGCCCGCAGGCTGAGCGCTCACGGCCCCGGGGTTGTGGACGGAGAGCAGCTCTCAGCATCTGATCTGCTGTCAGCGCTGGATGCGCCGAGATCATTCAGAACAGGGGTCAGCAAACTCTGTGTAAAGGGCCAGCCTGTAGATATTCCCAGCTCTGAGATCACACGGCCTCTGTCACAGCCACTCAGCTCGGCCTCTGTAGCATGAAAGCAGCCAGAGATAATACAAGAAGGAACGAGCATGGCTGCATGACAATAAAACTTTACTTACAAAAGGCAACCACGGAGTGGGAGGAAAGATTTGCAAATCACATATGTGGCAAGGGATAAAAATCCGGAATATATAAAGAGCTTCTACAATTGAATAACAAAAGTCAAGCAACCCAATTCAAAAATGGACAGAGGACTTGCATAGACATTTCTCCAAAGAAGACACACAGATGGCCAAGAAGGACATGAAAAGATGCTCAGCGTGACTGATCACTGGGGAAATGAAAACCAAAACTGCAGCGAGATACTACTTCACAGCCACTAGCCTGACTACCATCAAAAAGACAGGAAAAACGCATTGGTGAGGATGTGGAGAAACTGGAACCCTTGGCATTGCTGGTGGGAGTGCAAAATGATGCAGCCACTGTGGAAAACAGTGTGGCGACTCCTCAAAACGTTACATGTACAATTACCATGTGACACAGCAATTCCACTTCTGGGTACATCCCCCAAAGAACTGGTTTGGTTTTTGTTGGGTTTTTTGGGGGGTTTTTTTGTGTTACGCGGGCCTCTCACTGCTGCTGTGGCCTCTCCCGTTGCAGAGCACAGGCTCCGGACGCGCAGGCTCAGCGGCCATGGCTCACGGGCCCAGCCGCTCCGCGGCATGTGGGATCTTCCCGGACCGGGGCATGAACCCGTGTCCCCCGCATCGGCAGGCGGACTCTCAACCACTGGGCCACCAGGGAAGCCCAAGAACTGGTATTTTTACACCCATATCCGGAGCAGCATTAATCACAACAGTCGAAGGTGGAAAGAAACAACCTAAATGTCTGTTGACAGTCGATGGATACACAAAGTTTGATCTCCATACACTGGAAGATTATTTGACCTTAAAAAAGAAGAAAGTTCTGACAGAGGCTACAGCACGGATGAACCTTCAGGGTAGTATGTTCAGAGAAAAAAGTCAGACCCAAGAGGACAAATCCTGTAGGATTCCACTCATGGGAGGTCCCCAGAGTCATCAAATCCATAGAGACAGAAAGTAGGATGCTGGGGCCAGGGGTGGGGGACGGGAGGGGGAGCGAGTGTTGAATGGGGCCAGGGCGTCAGCTTGGGAAGGTGGGAGGTTCCGGAGGTGGAAGATGTGATGGTCACACAATAATGTGAATGTACTTGACGCCCCCGAGCTGTCCACTCAGAAACGGTTAAGAGGGTAAAAATTTATGCAACGTGTATTTTATCACAATTTAAAAAAAACTGGATTTACAAAAACAGATGATGGTAGGATTTGGTCCGTGAGCCACAGTCTGCCAGCCCTGATTTAGGACCACACGCTAGGCACCCAGTTTTGGAGAGAATTGCTTGAATCTCATCACCGAAGACAGAGTCTTCACCCAAACCTGTTGGATGTGTCACGTCACCGCCAGGAAAGTCACCTGGAACCTCAGAAATCCTCCGGCACCCTAGGGGGGGGTGTGAGATTATACCCACAAGTGGAAAAAATAATTAGAGGCAGTATAAAGACCACTTCCCAAAAACCGAATCTGAATTCATTCCATCTGTGATTCATTGAATCACGGGTCAGAATGCACAACACCGTACGTTAATTCTGTGACTCTGAAGCGGAACCCTTCTGCCACTCATCACGTGACACCTGGCTACTCACTAAATTACCACGCAAGGGTAACGTTCCATTTTTTCTGAGTGGCAGCAGGAGGGGGTCACTCCGAAAGGTCTGAAACCCAGAATCCACACGGGTTTACTAAGTGATGAATGTTTCACCTGTAAGGTGATGCAGCCAGGGCAGAGGGGCTGTGAGGCGCCCACACAGGGGGCATCCGTGATGAATGGAGGCCCCAGGACACCCGGAGGCCGCTGAGGGGCAGGGCCGCTTTGTGGGACACCTGAGGATGCGGGAGAAGCAGCTGAGAGGGAGATGAAGAGCCCAGATGAACCTGAGGTTGATGGAGAATTCTGCCTCAGCTACGCCCACACCCAGGACACAGCACCTCCTGGGCTCAAGAAGATCCACTCCCGAGAGATGGAAACCCTCCCCGTCCACAGCACAAGGGCCACCATCCTTCCTCCAGCCGAGAGGCCTAACCTCCCAATGAACACCTGGTCCCCTGGCCTGGAGACAGCCCGCTGCGTGGGCGAAAAGCGCCCTGGCCGGCAAACCAAGATTACAACACGTCCACTCCTGGCACGAAAGGGCCGTCCGGTCCAGCTTGAAAACCTCTTCTCTTTCCCCTTGTACATCAATGACCACGGTCACAGGGACAGATCCTGAAATCAAATGCTCCCACCGCTTGGGGCCAATGTAAGTATAACAGTTCTCTAAGAAGAGGCTGGAGGCCCAGCCCGGGCAGCACCCTATCTCAGACGCCGGAATGGTGACAAGCAGACGCTCAGATCCAATGGTCAAGTGTCCTTTCTCAGGAAGAAACCTGGAGGAGGTCAGAGGGCCTTGGTGCAAACCCAGGCTCAGAGAGGGTCGACCTCGTCGTGAGCCAACAAGCCCCCCATCCGGCCTGAGGCGGATGACCCACAAATGCAGAAACACGCTGCACGGGCGCTTAGCGCTCTGCCACCAGCTGCCACCATAATGAATGGTAAGTAAGCCCCAGGTCCCGATCCCAAGGACGTCAAAGGCAGGCCTTACGGACGACGCTGTAGGTACGGTTCAGCCTAGTGCGGGACCTTCCCTCAATCCTGGACACCCTCCTTCTCTGAGGCTGCTCTGCCTCTAGAAGAAAGGGCTGCCGCATCCTCCGCTAGAGTCACGCATCTCACGTGCATCCACCTGTCCCCTCTCCACTGAGCCACAGTGAGTGAGCAGGTACCGTGGGGTTCAGAGCCAGGGGTTCCCGACGAGGGGCCAGCATCCAGCATCGGGGAGGAACAGAGGACAAGGGGACTGTAGGCTCTGCCCACTCAGCAGAGACAGCGGGGGCTGGTCCTCCATGGGGCCCCCTCACCACCGCTTGCCAGGTGAGTGCCCGTGTGCGTCCGGGGGAGGGCCAGAGCAGAGGCCAGAGAAGCTCAGAGCACATGGAGGGAATCATGACCACACGGAAAGGCTTGAACAAGGACAGTGAGAGCGTCTGAACTGGATTTCAGGCAGGACTGCAGAGCTGGGAAGCTGGGGGTAGGAAACCAGTTAGGAGGCGACCCCCAAAAGCAGTGGAGACCAGGACCAGGGCAGGGGCAGTGGCTCCGACATTCCGCTCCTGCCTGCTTATTTGTAAGTCCGGGACATGCACTCTCAATGGAATCTTGGAAGGTGAGACGGATCTTAGTGTTTTTAAGTAGGAGGCACAGATATATAAGCAGAACATGAACAGATATACAACCTTTCCATAGTATTAAAATTTCACTGGGGTGGACGATTTGGAAAAACGGTCCAAAATGTCTCCACGGATAGGCAATGATATTTTTTCATAATGGCTGAGAAACGGTGTCCAACGGGGAGCGGACCTCACAGACCTGCCTTTCTGGTCCCCAGTACGCGGAGCCAGGCTGGGCAGCCGGGTGTCGCACCAGAAAGAGCCCAGGCTGTGCACAGCCAGGGCTGGATGGAGCCTCTCAGGACCAAGTAGTCCATGAGCAGCGTGTCTGACTGTCGGGAGCCTGTCCCCTCACCTGAGAATGGCGATCATTTCCCTTTCTTCATGAGGTGAGTCACGGTACAAGCCCAGCCTTTAGGCAACATTCAGCAAATGCCGAGTTTAAGCACATGTTACAGATGAAACGATGCCAGCGGAGCACGCATAACAAGCTCTGGGCACCAGAGCACAGGGCATAGCTCGGCTCTGCGGAACCACAGACTGTGGGCTCCCCTCTGTGGTCCCTGTGCTGGACACAGACAGGTGTCCCCTGATCCAAGCAAAAGTGGAGGTGGGGCACCTGGAACACTTCCCCCATCATCCACTTTAGCCACATCGGCTGAGTCCAGCCTGGACATCTCAGCACAGACAAGGAGCCAGACCCGGATCCTCCGCCACAGTCCCAATAATTCCCCCAAGGTCACATCAGCCAGGCACCAAGGGGCAGGCTTGTTCCCCCAGCGCCAAGGGCAACTCCACCCACCCTCTCCCCACCCTGACACAAGCACCTGGGCCCTGACTGCGAGGAACTGACCATCCTCTGGCCGCAGTGCCAAAGGGAGGAGGCGAACCACACCATGGCAATGGAGATAGGCTCGCAGATGACAAGGACAAGAAGAAGATGTCCTAACTCACCAGAGGTGCTGTCAGACTGGGCCCCGCAGAAAGGTCTCTTGGAACAGGAACCGTCTGCACTCCAGTGGGTCAAGGCATGGAGACAGGATAGATTTCCAGAGCTGCAAGAGACAACCAGGTCATGGTCAGATAGCGCACGGGTCCCCATCAGCCCGCGGCCTGTAGGGAACCGGGCTGCACAACAGGAAGTGAGCGGCAGGCAAGCGAGTGACGCTTCACCTGTATTTACAGCCACTCCCCATCGCTCACATTACTGCCTGAACCCTCACCCCCACCCACCCACCCGTGGAAAAACTGTCTGATACGAAACCAGTCCCTGGTGCCAAAAAGGTTGGGGACTGCTGAGATGGAGGCCCCAAGGGGCAGAGGTTAAAACTTCAAGTGCATCCTGATATCTCTGAGCTGAAAACCAGGGGCTGCGCTTCTGCTTCCGGAAAGATGGAGTAGACGCACTTTTCCCTACTCCTCCCAAGAAGAGCCACGAAAAACCCAGTATGTCGTACAGGAAACAAACGTAAGATTCTGAGAGGTAGAGAGAAGGCAGCATGGGCCGGGACCAGGGACCCAAGGAACAGCACGGTGGTCGGTTCTCCGGGCTGGAGAACCTCATATCCCAGACTGGGAGATAAGAAGTCAGAAACCCAGAAACACCAATAGAAGCAGAAAAAAAAAAGCCACAACGAATGACTATTCTCTCCAGACAAAACGCCAGGAAAATGGCAGACGAAAAGGACTACGTTTAGACAATAACTGCTCTACTGGACCCAGATATCACAGGAAAACTGTGGCCTCCACCCTGACTCATAGCAGCAGAGGCCGAGGGGGGAGCCTGGGCTTCCCCTTGTGCGGCTGCCGTGAGGCACCCAAACCTCCACTGGGGGGGATCAAATAAACCGAGGTGGAAGCTGGGACTTTCTTCCCTACCGAGCTGTGACAAATCCTCCTCTGGTTCCATTCGGGGAGACTGGATTTCCACAAGCATTTGGCATCCCTCCCTCACGCCCCCACCTCACTCCGCTGGACTGGGGTCAGAAGAGGGCTAACGGAGAGTCAGGACTTTCCCCACTACCAGCAAGAATGAGGCCACCCCCCACCACGGTATCAGTGGAGACCACGTGGGGAGCAGGTCCCCTCCCCCACCAGCAATAACAGGAGCCCCCCCACTTGGGTATCAGTAGAGGTCAACTGAGGAAGCTGGACATCTACCTCCACCTGGCAGGAACACTTCCCTTGTGAGAGTGATGTCAAAACAAGCCGGCTAAAACAGAAGAATTCCATGAAATGTTCAAAGAACAAACATCAATTCTACACAGTATCTTCCACAAAATAGAATCCAATCCATTTTGCGGAACAAATATGACCCTGACACTAAAACCATACAAAGAGAGTACAAAAAAGAAAACCACAGGTGAATATCTCTCATAAATATAGACGTAAAAAATCCTTAATAAAATATTATCAAATAGAATTAAGCATTATACGAAAAGAATTATATATCATGACAAGTAGAGTGTATTTCTGGAATGCTAGGCTGGTTCAATATTTTTTTAAAAAATCAATTTATAGGGACTTCCCTGGTGGTCCAGTGGTTAAGAATCTGCCTTCCAATGCAGGGGACGCAGGTTCAATCCCTGGTCGGGGAACTAAGATCCCACGTGCTGCGGGGCAACTAAGCCCGCGTGCTGCAACTACTGGGCCTGTGCACTCTAGAGCCTGCGCGCCGCAACAAAAGACCCCACATGCCACAACGAAGATCCCGTGTTCTGCAAATAAGTCACGATGCAGCCACATACGTACATACATAACTATTTTAAAAATAAATTAAAAAATAAAAATAAATGTATGTAACAGGCTAAAGAAGGAAAATCACACGGTCATAGCAATCAACGCAGAGAAAGTATTTGACAAAATTCAACATCCATCTGTGACAACATCTCTCCCAAAAATAGGAAGAGGGGAAATTCTTCATCTTGATCAAGAGCATTTGCAAAACTTCATCTCATCAGCTAACATTGTTCCAAACAGGGAAAGACTAAATGCTTTCCTTTTGTGATGAGGAACACGGCAAGGATGTCTGCTCTCATCATTCTCATTCACCATAGGGGTAGACGTTCTAGCTAGCACAAAAGGCAAGAAAAGGAAATAAAAACCATACAGATTGGGAAGACAGAAATAAAACTGTCCCCATCTGTAGATGACGTGATTGTAGAAAATCCCAAGGAATCGCCAAAACAACACCTCCTAGAAATAATACATGAGCTGTGAACAAGGTCACAAGATACATGATTGACATATAAAAGTCAACTGCATCCCCACATACTAGCAATGAACATGTGGCCACCAAAATTTATAATCCAATACCGTTTACCATTGCTCAAAAAATAAAATACTTAGGTGTGAATCTAACAAAACACGTACAAGACTTGTACACTGAAGTCTACACGAGTCGGTGAAAGAAATCAAAGAACATCTAAAGAAGTGGAGAGACATACCCTGATCGTAGAACACAGTCAAGACGTCAACGCTTCCCAAATTGGGAAGAGTTGGGTGGGACACAATCCCAGCAAGAGTTTTTTGTGTGTATATAGACAATATTATTCTGAAATTTACATGGAAAAGCAAAGGAACCAGAATAACTAAAACGAATTTGGAAAAGAATAAAGTGAGGGCAATCAGTTTACCCAATGTCAAGACGTACACGGCCAGAGTAACCAAGGCTGTGTGGTTATGGAGGACAGATAGGGACACAGACCAACGGAACTCAACAGACAGCCCAGAAACAGACCCACACAAATACACCCAGCTGGGTTTTCTTTATAAGTTTATTTATATTTGTATTTATTTATTTTTGGCAGCCTTGGGTCTTCGCTGCTGCCCGCGTGCTTTCTCTGGTTGCAGCAAGCGGGGGCTACTCTTCTTTGCGGTGCCCGGGCTTCTCTTGTTGCAGAGCACGGGCTCTAGGTGCATGGGCTTCAGTAGTTGTGGCTCACAGGCTCAGTAGTTCTGACTCACGGGCTCTAGAGCGCAGGCTCAGTAGTTGCGGCGTACGGGCTTAGTTGCTCCGCGGCATGTGGGATCTTCCCGGACCAGAGATTGAACCCATGTCCCCTGCGTTGACAGGTGGGTTCTTAACCCCTGCACCACCAGGGACGTCCCCCAGTTGATTTTTGACAAAGGCATAAAAGCAACTCAATGGAGGAAGGATGGCCCCCTTCAACAAAGGGCGTTGGAGCAACTGGACATTGATAGACAAAATAACGGCCATGAACGTGAGCCTTACACAATGACCCAGCAATCCCTCTCCTCGGCATATATCCAGCAAAACTCTAATTCGAAAAGACACATGCACCCCAATGTTCACTGCAGCACTATTCACAATAGCCAGGACATGTCCATCAACAGACGAATGGATAAAGATACGGTACATATAGACAATGGAATATTACTCAGCCATAAAAAAGAATGAAATGATGCCATTTGCAGCAACATGCATGGACCTAGAGATTATCTTACTAAGTGAAGTAAGTCAAAGACAAATATCATATGATATCGCTTACATATGGAATCTAAAATATGACACAAATGAACATATCTACGAAACAGAAACAGACTCACAGACATAGAAAACAAACTATGGTTACCAAAGGGGGAAGGGGTGGGGGAAGAGATAAATTAGGAGTTTAGGATGAACAGATACACTACTATATACAAAATAGATAAACAACGAAGGCATACTGTATAATGCAGAGAACTGTATTCAATGTTTTGTAATAACCTATAATGGAAAAGGATCTGAAAAAGAATAGATAAATATCTATATATGTATAACTAAATCACTTTGCTGTATACCTGAAACTAACAGAACATTGTAAAATCAACCATAGTTCAATTTTTAAAAAATCAACTCAAAACGGATCATGGACTTAAATGTAAAATGTAAAACTATAAAACTTTGGAAAAAAACTTCTCACAGGAGAAAATCTTCAGGATCTAGGTTTAGGAATGCCAAAAGGATGCCAAAATCACAATCCACACCCAGAAAAAAAAAAATCAATAAATTGGATCTCATCAAAATTAAAACCTTTTGTTCTGTGAAGAAGAAGATAAAAATACAAATCACAGACTGGGAGAAAATGTTTGCAAACCACACGTCTAACAGAGGACTAGTGTTCAGAATATAAAAAACTCTCAAAACTTAACAGGATAAAAACCAAACCATCCAATTAAAACAGGGACAAAAGACATGCAGACATTTTACAAAGGAGGATAGCGAGATGACAAAAGAGCACATGAAAAGATGTTCAAAACACCATTAGCCACAATGCCTTTTAAAGTGCAATGAAACATCAAGAAATTATAAATCTTTTAATTAAATGCTTCTTCAGTGTATCTTAAAAAAAAAAAACATCATTAGCCACTAAAGCAACGCAAATTAAAACCTCGGGGACATATCCCCACACCAGAGTGGCTGAAGTAGAAAACAGTAAAATTCTGTGAGAAAATGTGCAAACTCTCACATTACTGGTGGGAATACAAAATGGGACAGCCATGTAGGAAAACCGTGTAGCTGTTTCTTAAAAATCTAAACATGCAACTACCATATGACCCAGAAACTGCACCCGTGGGCCTTTATCCCAGAGAAATGAAGGCTCACGTTCACACAAAAACCTGAAAACTAATGTTTATAGCAGCTTTATTCGTAACAACCCCAAACTGCAAACAACCCAGGTGCCCCTCCAAGGGTGACGGGTTAGACAAACTGACGCATTACACACCATGGAATCCTACTCTGCATGAGAAAGCAGGGACCACGGATACGCAACAATCTCTACAGAGTTTCGATGACAGAGAGAGAAGCCAACACCGGAAAGTCACTTACTGTGTGATTCCACTTCTGTATAATTACTGAAATAACAAAATTATAGAGATGGAAGACAGATGAGTGGTTGCCAGGGGTTGAAAAGCAAGTGAAGTAGGAGGGAGTCTGTGGGGCTATAAAAGGGCAGCATGAGGGATCCGGGTGCTCATGGAAACACTTGTATCTTGACCGTGTCACTGTCAATGTCCCTGTGCTGAGATGTTGTCCATTTAGTTCTGCAAGATACTAGTCATGGGGCAAACTGGGTAGAGGGTACAGGGGACAGCTCTGTATTATTTCTTAGAATTGCAATTATTTTAAAAATCATTTCCTTTTATTTTAAAAAGTACCTTGTGGAAAATGAAACTAATGAAAAGAGGTTACAGAGAGTTGCCATGTGACCCAAGACGCATGATTCTACTCCGAGGCATAGAGCTAAAACAGATAAAAGCACATGTCCACACAGAAACCTGTATCCTCATCTTCATAGCAGCCCTCTTCCTAATAGCCAACAGTGGAAGTAACCTAAATGTCCACCAACTGATGACTACATAAATAAAATGCGGTCCATCCGTGCAATGGAATCTTATTCGGCCACAAAAAGACACGATGCACTGACACACGCTACCACGTGGATGGACCCTGAAAAGCACGATGCTGTAAGTGAAAGAAGGCAGACACATCGTACGGTTCCATTTACATAAACCGCTCCGGATAGGCACATCCACAGAGACAGAAAGCGGATGAGGGGCTGCCGGGGCCCGGGAAGAGGAGGGGGGATGGGGGGCACTGCTAATGGGTACGGGGTTTGTTTTGGGGGGAACCAGAATGTCCCAAAATTGACTGTGGTGATGGCCGTACAATCCATGAATACACTAAAAATACACCGCCGTATACACTTTAAGTGTGTGGATCGCATGGAATGTGAAAAACATACCTCAAATTGTTGAAAAAAGCAAGCAGTGACTGGGTTCTAGGAAACTTTAAAAGCAGCCACTTCAGAGCGATCCTCCCTGTCGTCCATGGAGAATCACTAAATTATTGAACCATTTTAAAATGTTAGCCGTCAGCGTTCTGCAGCTATTTTTAGCAGTGCCCAGCCCATCATTCCTAAGGAGATGGAAATCGTAACTGTGAAGGTTCTGAAACAGCTCTGTAACCCCCAGGGTATGCCCCAGGCACAGAGTAGCGCCGGTGTCCTGGGCTGGGAGTCAGGAGGCGCTAGCCTGTGCCCTGGACAGACCCGGCTGCCCCAGCCCCGCGGGCCCTTCTCTGGAAGACCAGGGCTCCCAGAGTCAATCTGCCTGGTTCCAGCCCCGCTCTGCCACCACCCCCGACTGCGTGCCAGCTAATTCTGTGAAATGGGAATGCGTGAAGACGCCACCTGGAGTCCTGAGGATTAACTGACCACGCACGGGTGGCTCCCCCCCACGGGCACCCCAAAACAGAGGAAATGTCACCACCTCCCTCTCATCCAGAAAGGCAGCGGGAATGGCCCCACACTGCAGGTCCGCCCCTTAGTGAGGAAGCCGATTCTGCCAAACTGGTCCAGGAACGTTCCTAGCAGCATCATACACAGCAGTCAAAAAGTGGAGCCAGGGACGTCCCCCTGGGGGTCCAGCGGTAAGATTCCATGCTCCCACCGCAGGGGACACGGGTTTGATCCCTGGTCGGGAAACTAAGATCCAACGTAATAAAAAAAAAAAGTGGAAACAACCCAAGTTCCATCAACAGAAGAAAGGACAGACAAAACACGCTCTATCCGTACAAGGCAGTAGTATTCACCCATTAAAAGGAATGAAGCATTGACACAGGCTACAACGTGGACGAACCTTAAAAACATTCTGCTCAGTGAACGAAGCCAAGCGCAAAGGACCTCATGTCGTGCGATCCACTTCCATGAAATGTCCAGGGCAGGCAACTCCGTACAGACAGACAGCAGACGGGGGGCTGCCAGGGGCTGGAAGGGACTGTCTGTGGGTTTCCTTTCGGGGTGATGGAAACCAGCACTTTTTGTACTAAATGCCACTGAACTGTACGGTTTTCAGTGGTTGACTTTACGTTCTCTGTATTTCATCTCAATCATAAAAAAGAGCCTCATTCTCGACCGCTCACGAGGGCTCAGAATCCACTTTACAGAGCGAGGGAGGAAAAAACCCTGAAACGAGGCAAAATGCCAACAGTCAGGAATGAGGAGAAAAGGGAAAAACTCTCTGATCCTCGACTTTTGTCACAGCAACCTTCCGCAGCCCTCGGGGGGCGGCGGGAACGCGTACACCACCTCCCCACCGTGCTGTCCGCACCACTGCTGAAGTCCTCTGATCTACCCATTCTCCCGAGGAAAAAAGCGAGGCCCAGGTCCCGCAGCAGCTGAGCAGCCCAGCCGGGACCAGAGCTGGGGCCCGGCTGCCCCATCCTGCCGCTTTCTGCCTCCGGGAAATCGCTCCTCACAAAAGCAGGACCCGGTGGGAAGTCCCCGCGGCCCTTGACCTCCACGGAACACTCTTAACTCTCCTCTGCCCCGGCTCCATTACCAGAGGGGGCAAAAGTGCAGGTGGGAGTGAGCTTCGTAACAGCCCTCATGTAAAATTATTCAGAAACAGAGTTAAAATATTAATTACGCCCGCCAGCTGAACCACAGAGCCCGTGACCCCTGAAGGCGTGAAACCCCAGCTGGACCCTCCACTGGTGCCCGTGATGACGGGTGACGATCATGACCAGCAGCTGGGGGAGCCTAGCTGCAGGCGGGGCTGCCCCAAACCCAGACGGGGTGCGCGCCTCCCTGGACCTTCTGCCTGGGGACGTCCTCTCCCAATGACCCTAGACTTGGCCATTATGCTCGCTTCAACCAAACGGGCCAGAGCAAAGGGACGCGTTCTCACCGCTCTTGGAAGCCCTGCAACTACTACCCAGTGACCAAGCCAGGCTGGCCCGTGGCAGGGTGAGAGAGGGATGATGCAGTTACCCCCCGACCCCTGCCAACAACCAGCCCACCCGGGAGACGTGAGTGAGGCCTGCCCACCAGCGGACCACAGGTGAACTCAGGAATCATCGGCGTCCTACTCAAATGGTCCACTTTCCAAATTGCGAGGTAAATAAGCCAGGGGTCAGCAAGTGATTGGCCTGTGGGCCAAAGTCAGCCCACGGCTTGTTTCTCTAAATAACGTTTTATCGGGGCACAGCCATGCCCATTCACCCGACTGCTCTTGCTTTGTAGAGAGACTGTACAGCAAGAAGCAGGGAATATTTACTCTCTGGCCCTGAAATAAACAGGGGTCGTTTTCCCCAAAGTTCTGGAGTGTTTTGTTCTGCAGGTTGTTAGCTGACACGAGCTTCGTCTAATTGTTACTGATTAGGTGGGCGTTACCATCCCACACAGCGGAGGATCAGGCAATGCCCGAGGCCACACAGGTGGGCCACACAGGCAGCATCCGCAGAGCGGAACTGAACTCTGGTTTGTCCGACACCAAAGGCCCCGTCATCTTGCAGGCTTTTCAGAAAGGGCTCTTAACTGGATGACTAACTTAATAAATATTCCACCCCGACCTCCCAGGTCCTCTCCTCCCTCTTCAATAAAAGATGGCAGGATAAAATTTCAAATGAACAAGAGCACATCCGTGTCAGCAGCAGCATCTGAGAGCCAAGAAGGTCCGCTCGAAACAGCACCTTCCGCCGCGCAGCCCAGCCATCTGGGGCTCCCGCGGGGCAGTGGGTGGAGGAGTGCCCCTCGCTGAGAAACCCTCCGTGGGAACTTTCCGGACACACCAGGGAGCGGAGGAGCTCAGGTGGGCCCCCAAGGCTACCGATGACCCCTGCAGGGGCAACAGGTACCCTGGAGGACTGCCGGGTCCCCCCCCCACCCCCGTCATCCGGAGCCCCTACATAAACCGGGTGCACTTACAGCTGAGGCCAGAGGCTCTGCAGAGACCAGACGGGGCGGGAATCCACAGCGGGGCCTGAACAGGCTGTCCCAACAGGACAGGGGGAGCGAGCTGGCAGACTCCAACCTGCACATGACGCGGGTCCAATCTGAACAGAGCAAGTACATACAGGTGTTGCCAATAATGACGACGAGGGCAGCTCACGGTACACCAAGGCCCATCAGAGTGAGATAGGCGGGGACCTGGGACCCTTGGCTGCAGTGCTGCCGTGCTTGCACCTGGACAAACGTCTCCTCCAGCTACAAAATACAAAGAAACTCTAAGGGACTAAAAATAACTGCATGCGTGTGCAATTGGGGCATATTCTGGACAACAAGACACAAACAGACCAAAAAGCCCAACTGCCGCTTCTGAAGAGCCGGGAGCAAAAGCAGGGCACTGCGCATGCCCCCTGCACACGACACCACCACAAAGAGGTGCGCAAACCCCCTAAGCCACCCCTCCAGCTCGACCCCTGGACACACCCCTACCCGCCCCCCGTATAAAGAACCAAATTGCCTCCCACCCCCGCGGCGAGTGAGCAAGCAGGGGGCCCAGGGAAGCCTTGCCTGAATTTCTTGTCTGGCCTCGGATGAGTTTCTGTTGATTAAGGAGGCCGAGAACCCTGGTCGGTAACAACAGTCTGGATTTTATGCAGATGATCTCATTTAATGCTCAAAGCCACTGGAGAGGTGTTATTACCCCATTTTCAGGATGAGAAAACTGAGGCCCAGAGAGGTCAGCTGGCTCACCCAAAGACACACAGCAGTCACGTGGCAGAGCTCAGGCACCACCTACTTGGAGGACACACAAGCATGGACCAAGGGTCGTGGACCAAAGATCCTGGGGCAAGAGCAGAGACGGAAAACAACTGCAGCCCTGCCCCGTCCTGGCCAGCGCCATACTCCCCATCTGGCCAAAATCCTCCAGGCCAAACACCCCCGACTACGGCCTTGAAGAAGGATGCTCTGGAAGGCTGCACAGGCTCATCCCCACCAGGACAAAGGCACCGCCCAGGTTCAGAAGCACATGTGAGAAGCTGACCCCGCCTACATCCTCCTCCCCCCTCCCAGAGGTCGGGGGAGGGGGCTATCCAAACTGAGTTACAGGCGCAGATTTCCTAGTAAGTGGCCAGTCAAGGCCACTGGGCACCAGGATGGACAGACACACGGGGAGAGAAGCTGGACAAAATCCTCACATCCCTCCAGCTCTGAGACTGGCCTGGTCAAAGCGCAAAGGCACCTGCTGGGCTCAAAACCCCAGTCGATGCACCTCTCTGGGCCTCAGTTTCCCCTTCTGTAAAATGGACATAAAAATACCTCCCCCCAGGGATGGATCGTGAAGATGCCACGAGACCGCAGGCATGAACGTGCCTGGCACCGGAAGGCAATGAAACATATTCTGACAAAGTCTGGCGATAAAATGCAAATAATCAAAACAATGAATCAAGCTACCCACAAGGATATAGGTAGCTATTATTTTATTTTTCTTCTTTTATCTTATTTTATTTTATGTGATGGCATTGTTAATAGAAAATATTTAACCGTTTCTTTATTATGATGTCACCAAGTAAGCCTGGTAAAGAAATCATTTCTGCCTCACAACACGGAGCATCGTGGAGCTGACGGGATGGTCTGTTACCTCGGAGGCATTTCCTGTCTTCTGGGAAAGCACCAACCCCACCACTGACCCCACAGCCAAGCACGTGTTACATTCTGCTGGGGAATCTGCCGGGTGTCCCAGGTGACTGCACAACCCGAAAGCCTTAGGACCACGTGGACACCCCAGCGGGGACCAGAAAACTGCCCATATGTCTAGGGGCAGCAGTGAGTGTTAAATAATAATATTATTCCCAGACACTTCCAGTAAGAATCCAGCTTTTTTGGAGAATAGACCCCAGAAGCTATTTCACTGGGCCCGGTCTGGGTAGAGAGTCTACACCAACCCACAGTGGCCTCGGGGTTTGGGGGAAGCTGCCCGGCCCTGGGGACCTGGGGTCCGGCAGGAAACCTACTGGGACCTGGCCAGGTCCCTTCTCCTTCCTGAGGCCCAGTGTTCTCCCAAAAGCTGGACCTGGGCCCCCCAGCACAAACATTCTAGAACCCTGATCAATCCTAAATTAGCTCTGGGGTCCCCTCCCACCCCAGTCTCTCTGAGAGGTGGGCCTGAGCTCCACCCTGGGGTAGAAGGCTGGGATGATAGAGGTTCTCACCTCTCTCCCTTTTCCTCCAGTGAAGATTCTTGGCTGCTAAACCCAGGAAGCACGTCTGCAGGAAGGGGGCTCCGTCTGAGAACAAGACAGTGGGGCGACAAGGTAGGAGCAAGAGGGACTGGGTGGCGGGGGACAGGGGACAAGAAATAAGGAAGCTGATCCCAGCCCCCAGTAAGGGCTGCTACAAACCCGTGCTGGCAGCAATAGAATTCAAACCACCAAATGCAATTTTCAATTTCCTACTAGCCACGTTTCAAACAAGAAAAGAAAAACCCAGTTGAAATGAATACTTATATTTTATGGAACCCAATACATACAGAACAGCGTCCCCTCAACTTGTGGCACTAGCCACGTTTCAAGGGCTCGACAGCCACGTGTGGCTAGTGCCACCACACTGAATGGACAGAAGTGCTCGGTGGTAGCCTGGGTCCCTTGTCAAGGAAGCGTCTGTCCAGTCACTGAAGATAAGACACCGGCTCAGCGCTTTGGCGTCACCCTGGTCTGGCTGAGCCCCTCCCTGGGTCCGGCATGTCTGAGCCTGACCCGCCCTGCCATGTGCTGGCGGGGAGCCCTGAGCTGACCCACCCCTCTGAACTGGCTCCTTTTCTCAACCACAGAATGGAATAATTTGCAACGTGGCTGTTTGCAGTCTAAAGGAGATCATACCGCCAAGTCTCAAAGCTCCTTTGAACGGGATTGTAAACACACATGGTGGACTTAGAGCCAGATCGATAGAAAACCAATCCCCACATGAGCTTGGGAGCTGGATCCGTGACAGAGGGGGAGAGGCAAAGCCAGCAGGGGCGGGGGCAGGTCCTCCTGTGCTGAAACAGACAAATCCCATCCCGGCCTGACACAAGGGCCAGCTCCTGATGGCATAAAAATAATAAACGAATACAAAGCAAGCCATTAAAGTTATTAGAGGAGAATACAGGAGAACGTCTCATGACAACAGGGTAGGGATGACTCGGAACTGAGAAACCCTGAGGCACCACAAGGCACCAGGTAGTGAATGAGTGACATCTTGCAGAAGGGCACCCCCTCCCTGCTTCTCTCTCTGCCCCGGCACCTTCCTTGGTCCTGCCCGAGACCTGGATGAACCCACAAAGGTGAGACCCAGTTCCCAGGCCTTTCCTCCTTGGGAGATGGGAACACAGGATATGGGAGGAATCGTGCTCCACAATTTCTCCAACAGACAGAGTCATTCCCGCTTTGTGGAGAGATTCAAGAAGAAAGATGGGCCTCTTTCTATGGGAAAGCAGCCTGGGTGAGGCGAGAGGTTGAGCTCTGCAGTCCCAAGACCAGATGGGCCTCGGGCTGGTCACCGCTTCAAAACGTGCTTTCTGAAAGGAGGGGCTTGAATACCCACGTTCATGGCAGCATCATTCACAACAGCCAAAAGGTGGAGGCAACCGAGTGTCCGCGGACGGATGAAAAGATACACAAAATGTGGTCCATCCGCACAACGGAAGATTACTGAGCCTTAAAAAGGGAGGAAATTCACAGACAGGCTACAACATGGATGAAACTTGAGGACGTGATGCTCCGTGAAATAAGCCAGACACGAAAGGATAAATAATGTGTGATTTCATTTATACGAGGACCTACAGTCATCAGATTCATAGAGAGAGACAGTAGGATGGTGGGGCCCGGGGCTGGGGGAGGGGGAGGGGGAGTGAGTGCCGAATGGGATGGGGACAGAGCGTCAGTTTGGGAAGACGGAAAGTTCTAGAGATGGATGGAGGTGAGCGTTGCATAACAATGTGAATGTGTAATGCCGCTGAGCTGCACAGTTGAAGTGGTTAAGATGGTAAATTGCGTGTTACATATACCTTAACACGACTTAAAAAATGTTAAGTGCAAATAAGTGTCTTCACATCAATTTCCATCAAATTCTTCACTTCTTATTTACTACTTCCCTCCCCTCCTTCAAGTCTTTGCTCAGGTGCCAGCTTCTCAGGGAGGCCCACCCTGACCACCCCTCCCCCCCAGCCCCCTAACCAAGCTCTCCCTCCCTCCTGGACCACAGAGGTGCCTCTCTGTTATCTCTCTTCTCATTATTTGTCTCTTCTGGCTAGAACTAACGCTAAGCCAGCAGAAGGAAGGAAATAATAAAAGTGAGGGTGAAAATTAATGAAAAAGAACATAGAAAAATAGAGAAAAATCAATGAGACCATAAGTCGGTTCTCTGAAAAGGTCAGTAAAATTGACAAACTTTTCACTAGAATGATCAGGAAAAAAAAGCGGGAAATACTCAAATCACCAAACTCAGAAATGAAGAGGAGACACCTAGCAGCCTCACAGGAACAAAAGAGAGGATGAGGAAATGCTATGAACAACTGCGTGACAATAAATTAGGTGGTTAGAGGAAACAGATTTCAGTGAGATGCAAACCAACCGCCGTGATTCAAGAAGAAACAGAAGATCTGGACACACCCAGACCAAGCAGGAGCGAGTTAACAAATTCAAAACTGCACAGAAAGACAGGCTCAGGCCCAGGGGGCCTCACTGGTGAATTCTACCAAACATTTAAAGAAGAATGAGTATCTCAGAAAGATACACGCTCCCCTATGTTCATAGCAGCACTATTCACAATAGCCAAGATACGGATGAGCAACCTACATGTCCATCGACGGATGAATGGATAAAGAAGTTGTGGTACATATATACAATGGAATACTACTCAGCCATGAAAAAGAATGACATAATGCCATTTGCGTTTGGCATGGACCTAGAGATTACCATCCTAAGTGAAGTAAGTCAGACAAATACCACATGATATCACCTATATGTGGAATCCTAAATATGACACAAATGAACTTATCTACGAAACAGAAACAGACTCACAGACATAGAGAACAGACTTGTGGTTGCCAAGGGGGAGGCTAGGTGGGAGAGGGATGGATTGGGAGTTTGGGGTTAGCAGATGTAAACTATTATATACAGAATGGATAAACAACAAGGTCCTACTGTATAGAACAAGGAACTATATTCAATATCCTCTGATAAACCACAATGGAAAAGAATATTTTAAAAGAAGAATTAATATCAATTCATCACCCACTTTTCCAAAAAATAGAAGAGAACACTTCCCAACAATTTTTTGAGGCTGCTATTACCATGATACCATCCCAAGAAAACTACAGACCCATAGCTCTTACGCACATACACACGAAAAGCTCAGCAAATACCAGAAAACTGAACCCAGCAGCATATAAAAAGGATGATAAACCATGACTAAGTGGGATTCCTCCCAAGAATACAAAATCGGCTTCCCATCAAAAACTCAATTAATGTAAGACACCGTATTAATAGAATAAAGGACCAAAAGCAGCTGATCATCTCAAGAGATGCAGAAAAAGCACTTGACAAAACCCAGCAGCCCTTCAAGATATAAACACTCAACAAAGAAGACAGGAGAACTTCTTGAACCTGATAAAGGGCAGCCACAAGAAACCCACCGCTAACGTCACAACTAACGGTGAACGGCTGGATGCTTCCCCTCCCCCGAGATCAGGAACCACACGGATGTGCTCTCTCACCATTTCTATTCAACACTGTACTGACGGTTCTAGCCAGGGCAACTAGGCACGAGACAGAAGCATCCAGATTGGAAAGGAAGAAGCATGGAAAGTTCTCTCCTCCCTCCCGCTGGCTGCCCTGGTCCCCCCACCCCACCTCTGTCCACCGGCCCCTCTGCATGTGGACCCTGGTAGCAGAAAACAGCCTTCTTGCTTTACAGTGTTGCCACGGCTCCCCACCTGTCACTGCCACACAGTTTAGCTCCTGGTGACATCACGCACACAAGTTACACCCCTAAGAGCAAAGTACCAGCTGTGGATCAGACCAGCTCCCGCCTGGGTGAGCCCACATCCCACCACCCTAGCCTCTGCCACCAGCGGGCCTGTCATGGGGTGGGGACCACCTGATGACCTTCTGGGGTCCCCAACTAAACTTCACAGATGCATCCTGAATGACAAGAAAAGGGACACGTGTTAGAAACATCCACCCGACTACAGGGCAGAGCCAGCTTTCAGACCCACACCCTGTCCGTGTTGCCAGTCCCATGCTTCTTCAGGTGGTTCTCAATGTATGATCCAGGGAACCCTGGGGGGGTTCCCCAAAGCCCTCTGAGGGGGTCTATGAAGTCAGACCATTTTCATAATAACACTAAGACATTAGTTGTTATCTCACTCTCACCCTCTCCCAAGTGTACTTCAGGGTTTTCCAGAAGCTACACAACATGTGATGTTGCAACAGACTAAATGCAGAAGCAGATACAAAAATCCAGCCATCTTCTGTTAAACCAGACAGTAAAGAGATTTTGCAAAGATGTAAAACACTCTCTTCATTTTTTCTTGTTTTGAAAAATAGCTATTTTTCATAAAAATATTTTATTTACAATAACACATGTAGGTTTAGTACTGTCATTTTTAAATGCATTACTAATCACATAGGTTTAAATTCTCTTTTTAAATTTCTAACAGGATAAATATCAGGAGATACAACGCACATAAACAAAAAGCTCTCTGGGGTCCTTAAAAGCTCTTCAAAGATGGGGCTTCCCTGGTGGCGCAGTGTTGAGAGTCCGCCTGCCAATGCAGGGGACACGGGTTCGTGCCCCGGTCCGGGAAGATCTCACGTGCCATGGAGCGGCTGGGCCCGTGAGCCATGGCCGCTGAGCCTGCGCGTCAGGAGCCTGTGCTCTGCAACGGGAGAGGCCACAACAGTGAGAGGTCCGCGTACCGCAAAAAAAAAAAAAAAAAAAAAAAAAAAAAAAAAAACCTCTTCAAAGAGGAGAGTGGGGTCCTTAGACCAAAAGTTTGAGAAGCTCTGTGCTACCCTGGCCCACTCGTCCTGAAAGGAGCAGAAAGGTCAGCTTGGGCATCACCCCTGAGATGACACAGAGGATGGGGCAGGACGGGTCCCTAATTCTGCACCTTGGAGTGGACGGCTGCCTGGTGTAGGGTCCTGGCAGTCAGGTCAGCTCCCTCTGCCTTGGTTTCCTCCCCGGAGAACGAGCATGAGGATACAAGTGCCCATTTCTCGGGTCTGTGGTGGGAATGGAGTGCGTCTGCACGTGGAGCCTTGCACAGCTCACACACTCGCTGTTACCCTGCTTTTCACAATGTAAAGTCATCGAGATGGTCCACCGAGGGAGAGAGACGGACGGAAAGACAACTCCGGGTGCCCGTTTAGCCCCACAGTGACAGTGACAGTCCTGGGTCCCCCAATACACCCCTGACCCTGGTCTGAGTGGATGTCCCTCCCCCACGACCCAAAGAACCTCATCAGAAAGAGAAACAGATCAAGAGGCAGAGCAGAATCCTGCCGACTCAGCACAGACACCCACGCTGTCACTCACCAGCCTGGGACATCCCCAGAAGGGACCCCAAAGAATCAAAACACACCAACACCAGGCGGCCTCATCCCACATATTTCTGGACCATTTCGCTGCAGGAAAGCCAAGAAGCCTTGAAACTCTTGGGAACCAAGGGTGTGCCGTTCACCGCCCCAGGTCTGGAGAATAATTAACCTCACACGCCAGGCTCGCCACAACCGTCTTCAGGAATTCCACCCCCACCTTCATCTGGACTCCGAGTTTTAACAAAATAAGCATCTAACCGCAGCTGATTTTTTCCCCACCCTCCCGTCCCAGCGCACCAGCTTTGTAAACATCCCAGAGGTAATCTTGGTGGATGTAAATTCACGTGCCACCTGCCACGAACCGACATCCCGGATGTGGGTGGCAGGGAGCGGCCGGGCCTGAGCGCAGCTACTGGGCTGGCCCGGTCTGAACCCTCAGGGGGAGGCCAAGAAGGAACAGGCCAGTGGCCTGACTGGTTTTGTGACTTCCGGAAGCTGAATACACATGTGGGAGGGGAAGTGTGGAACCACTGATGCTGTCCAGCTCCAAGGACAGGGCTACTCCGAACCCGTACCCCTCCGGAACCCTGGGATACAGAGAAACACGACCTGGTCCTTTCCCGGGGACCTGCCTGCCTGCTGATGGGGTCTACAGGCAAATCCCTATCGTTTGCCACACCCCGCCCCGGTTGATGGGGGGTGGTCAGGAAAACTCCCAGACAGGAGCTGCCGTGCCATGTGCTTTCTGGGGTGCAGTAAGCTGCCTCCTCCGCCCCCAACCCAGCCTTCATCGGCCCCGGGGCAGGGAGCCCAGGCTGAATTTTCAGGAAGGTTCAAAGGCTCCTTTCCCTCCTCCAGGCCGGCCTTCAGCTCTGCTCAGGATGTGTGACCCTCTCCTTGTGCCCCAAGCCTCCTGGGACCCAATCTGGCAGGACACAGACCCCACTGCTCCGTCCTGCCCTTCCTCAGGCTCAAGCCACACCATGGGCCCATCAGAGCCCCTGGGAAAGGGTCCTGGCGGTCCAGGCTCCTGGCCAGGAGGATGGGCCCTGTTTCTCATTTCTCCTGTGCAGCCCTGGGAGGAACCCTGAGTGTTGACAGTCTGGGGCAGGACACCCCCATCCACAGGGCCTGGCCCATGTGGAGCACACAGGTGGCATCCTGTGTCACTCTGTCACCTAGGTGTCACCCCTGTCCCCAGGGGGGGAATCACCTGCCGGAACCCTGAGGGCGGGGCTGAATTCTTGCCCATTTCCCTCTCCTCCCCTGCAGGGGGCTCCAAACTGGGGTGCGTGGACCCTTTCCAAGGGGTCCAGTCTAAAGGGAATCAGTCTTTTCTGAAATAGCTCAGTCACAGAGAGGCCTGGGGTCTCCCTCTTCCCAGCAGCCCCTCCCATCTTTCACCTTTGAAAGGCCTTCCAGCCGCCTCTGAATCTTGTGGGGAGGGGACTCCCGGATACCAAACAAAGGGGGAACTTCACCTAAAGCTTTAATTTAAATACCAAAAACACCCACCGCCGGATCGCTGAGAGAGGCAGTTCCAGGAACATTTTCCTTTTTCCATTTCTAAAAATCTCTCATGTATATATAGTGTTTCACAGGGCTTTCTCAATCCAGAAGTGACTTTTTAAAAACTACTTAGTGACTTGAGGTTACAGAAGATTTTAAAAATCAATGTACGTATTATTTTCCTTGCAGAGAAATATGCTCGATCGATTAATAAAAGACCCACAAGCATAAAAGTCTATTATATCAGGATAAAACTCCTCGGGGAAGTGGGGCTATAAATCCAAGAAAGGAAAGGAGCAAACATCATCCCCTAAAGGCCCTCCAGGTATCTGTCAAGCAAAGGTGGGTGTCAAGCCACACTTTGGCCGCAGCGGATACGGTTAAAGTCAGGGAACAGTTACTTTTCAAATGTCAATATTTACCTCACAGACCACGTTCTACGTCCTCGGCAAACATTTAAACCTACGAAGCACAACTTTAAAGGCTGACCTGAAAATGCCTGGGGAGTCTAGGGCAATGGTTCATAGAAGGATCTGGGGTGGGTATAAAGCAATTCAGGGTGCAGTTCTCTCAGCTTTGCTGGGTATCTGCACTGTCCATACAAAAACGTTGCAGGAAACGTGTGAGAGGACATACAGTTTTTTTAAAGCAATGTTAAGGGAGTCGAGAGGCAAGAAGAAATTTGTTTGGAAGAAAGCCGTCCCAGCGAGGTAGAGCCAGTGATTATCCACCTGACGGAGGCCTCCAGGTGCACCTCCCACATCAGGCCTTTTTAACTGAAGCAGCAGCTCAGGACTCCGGCCAACCATCTTCCTCAAAGTGCGTTCCTAGAACCCCTGACAGTGGCACCCTCTGGGGAGCTCCCGGCCTGCTTCTTGGGCCTCAGACAGAATTTCTGTGGGGTGGGCCGGAAGCCCCTCACCCGAGAGGCCCATCGTATGAAATCTGCAGCTCTGGCCTTTTCAGGAAGGACTGCCGTCCTGCGTGTGTGGCGCTAGCGTTTGTTTGGGATTGCAGATAACTAGGTCTGGGGCGAGAAACTGAGCCCCACCTAACTCCTTTGCAGTCAACACTTAATGCTTTGGGTCTCTCTGGCAGCGAGAGCTGGTAAAGGGAGGAATACGCTACTTTTGGAAGATAAGCCTGGACAGTTTGAAAATGTTAAGTTTGGGCACATTATTTAACCCTGGACCTGCACCCTAGAAACCAGCAGAATAAAACACTGTTGTCCAGGTGCCCATTGGCATTTAGAAGGAATTCCAGAAGACACTTGAGTGTGGGCAGGTCTCTGAAGACAGCACAGTGTTGTGACCTGGGGGTGCCCAGAGACCCTTTCAGGTTTCCTATGAGGTGAGGACTTGTCATAATGACGCTACGATATCGGCTTTTCTTCCCCATTCTCAAGTAAACCTGGATTTTCTGATGAGTGGAAAGCAGATGCCCATGAGAATCTAGATGTCTTAACAGAAAGATCCATGTCAGTTTCTAATGGATTCATGGATTATCATAAAGGTGACTGTATACATAAGGGAAAAACAAGAGAGGGGGCTTCCCTGGTGGCACAGCGGTTGAGAGTCCGCCTGCCGATGCAGGGGACGCGGGTTCGTGCCCCGGTCCGGGAAGATCCCACATGCCGCGGAGCGGCTGGGCCCGTGTGAGCCGTGGCCGCTGAGCCTGCGCGTCCGGAGCCTGTGCTCCGCAACGGGAGAGGCCACGACAGTGAGAGGCCCGCGTACCGCAAAAAACAAAAAAAAAAAAAACAAGAAAGGAAGGTAGGAAGGGAGGGAGGGAGGGGGAGAGAGAGAGGGAGGAAGGGAGGGAGAAAAAGAAAGAGAGAAAAGAAAGAAAGGAAGGAAGGAAGGGAGGGAGGGAGGGAGGGAGGGAGGAAGGAAGGAAGGAAGGGAGGAAGAAAAAGAAATCTGCAGCTTTGACATCTGGAACCTGTGGCTTCATTCCATCCTGAGAGTCAAGGAGAGGACTCTGAAAACCTCCCAAGGACAATTTTCAAACCCTGTCCCACCCCTTCCTGCACTGGCTTCCTGCAGCCAATCACCGGGGGCCCTGCAGCTGCCCACTAGCTCCCAGCAGCCCTGAAGGCTTCTGCTGCCTACCCCCCTTCCCCCCAACCCCCGGAAGTGGCACACGCCTCAGTTGGCCCATCCCCGGGGCATAACCATCAAGACCGACACAGCTCACGACCCTGAGCCCTGGGCAGCCTCTGGGATCTGCCCCAGTATTGGGCGTGGGCTCCCCTTTCCCTTCCGTTAAAACTGCAAACCCCTTGAGTGGTGGGAAGGCCTGTGCTCGATGCATTCTTGTCCCCCAAAGACCCATCTCAGAACAACCACTGGAGCCACTGACATTAACATTTTTAGCCCCTTCCAAGCATTTCTTGAACCAGCTTTCAAAGGAAAAAAAAAAGGCCTATCACCTCAAGAAGTGTGATCAGAAACTCTGGTTTTCACTTTCTGGCTACAGTTTTTCTCACACCACAGTAACAAGAAAAATCATCTTCTAACCACATGAATTCTCCCACCGGGTGATGTGTGCGGTGTGCAGGCTTAAGGGCTGGGCTCTCCCAAGCTACCTGGGTGCGACCCCAGCTCACCGCGCACTAGGTGTGTGGTCTGGGGCGAGTGGCTCCACTGCTTCGAGCTTCAGGCCCCTGATCCGTAAACTGGGAATAATAACCAATCGCACCTCTCTCCTTCCGGAGTTTTGAGAGACTTGGATGAGGTCATCTATGGCGAGAGTGCAGCGCCGGGCCAGGCAGAAGGTGAGAACCTGACAGCTGACAGAACAAGAAGCAGACCATTCCCGCCAGGTCCCAGGGCAATGCAGCCACCCCAGGCCTCATCCAGATGTTTTTAGATCCCCCACCCCCTTCCTTTCCCAGACTGGGTTGGGGATGCTCTCTGTGCCCTACAGCACCCAGCGGTCACCTCCATCACAGCTCCTGTCCCACCGTGCACTGATGGTCCAATCCCCCTCTTCTCCCCGCTGGCCTGGAACCTCCCGTGGTGGTCTCCTGTGGCCCGCTTTGGCCGTCAGGTGATTAGTTGTTGACTCGACTTTACAGTGTGCAGAGAAATTCCGATATAACCTAGATCACCTCGGAATGAATGGCAGGCCCCTCATTCGGGTGGGCGGGTCAGGTGCAGTGGCCAGGTCACAAGGGTCACCCGGCCCTGCTCCGAGCCCTTCACCCAGTCAGTCCCAGGTGACGGCTGGGGGCTCCCAAGATGAAAAAGACCAGGTCTTTGTTTGGGGTGCTTTCCTCCCCACCCATCCACAAACTACCCCCTCAGTCAAAGCAGAGGATTCAATAAATTTGCCCCAGGGGTCACACGGATGATCGAAGACCCTAAATGTTCCCTCCCTAGGGCTCAGGGCAATGCAAGCCTCCAGGAGAGGCCGTAAATGTACTTTTCTCTTGGTGTTTCCAGCCACGCTCCCCTCCGCCCCACCCCACCCAGCCCAGGAGTAACTATGGACTCCAGATCCAACAGCCTGCCACCAAGCCGTGCCTTCAGTGGACAGAGCAGGAGCTGGAATCCTGGGGAAACGTGTTCAGCGGTCAGGGGCTGGGGTCCACGCTGAATTCATCCCCACCATTCCCTTAGCAACCCCCAAACTGAGCCCCACTTTGGAAAAGGCCCCTGTACTCACCCGAGGTGACAAGGACACCAGAACTCTATCATTTAGGACTCCAGGACGTATTTAGAAAGAAAGCGAGTAGGATAAAGAAATTTTTCTAGAAAAATCAGTTCAACTAGTGTTTCCCTGCACATTGGTTAACTCCCGGCACGGTTTTCGTACGTCAAGCTTTTTCTTCCATCCTTTTCCCCAGCACCGATGAAATATAAAATGCAATGCTATCTTGGAACAACGCCATCTTCCTCCTGGTGGCATTGCTCACGGCGGACCCCCTGCCGAACCCTCGATGATCCAGGCTTCTCCTAAATAGGGCCCCCACCCCCCGCGAGGCTTGGACCAAATTGGTGACCCTTAGGTGCCAGCGTGGGGGCCTTCCTCACAACCCCAAGCACTTCAAGAAAAAAAAAAAAAATGAAGGAAGGAAAACCTCTGGGAAATTCACCTGAATGTGAATAGGGCTTTCTAAAGCAAATTGTCCTTGGAGTCAGGAGGCAAAAAGATTGCCTCCGCAAGCCCACCGCCCAAAGGGATCTAATTTGTTCAAGGCAGACAAGTGCACTCAACAGTGCCCACTGGGAACCACCTTTACAGGCAAAATCACTTTATGCGTAAAGGACTCCTTTTGATTCTTGAAGAATTCCAGCCGCTTCCACTGGGGCCCAAAGAAGCACCAGCTTTCCACCCAATTCTTCCTTCTTGGAAAAGCAGAAATTCCTCAACGTAATAATGGAACCCGCTTCCTTGATAACACTGCACTCCAGGAGTCTTACATCCAGACACTTGTAAAGCAGCGTAATTCCTATTAAGACAAGGTCTCCCTCTGGCCTCCTTAAGGACACCGTGACTTTCTGGGCAAAAATCTACGCTACCATTTATCAACCCCCCCTTAGGGCAGCCACATCCACCTTCCCCCCCTTAATCACTGCCGAGCCGCCAGTGGGCACAAAGCTCCAGGCAGACAGATGTTCAACCCCTTTATCAAGACGCAGCCTCGTTATCGCGGACAAGTGGTTTGAAAACTCGGGTCTCCAAAAGCCGTCTCCGGGGTCTCTTCTGGTCGTCCCGAAACCCCCAGGCGCGGAACTGGTGGTCACTAATTATTTAACGCGGACAGCGCGGCACTTGGATGGAGGCTGAACCCAGCGCCCACGTGCTCTCCCTGCGGCCGATCAGCAAAGCCGAGGGACAAGTCCCAGGTAGAGATCAAGGCGCCCTCAACGGAGGACTTCCGAAATTATCTCTGATTCTTGGAGCTTAATTTAATTAGCGGATTGACCTCATTAACGTTCGAACTTGAGTTTCAAACAAAAAGAGGTCACGAAACTATCCAATTTACGACCTCGAACTTCCACGCGGAAACCACTTTATTTTCGGAAGGCTTCTAAGGACTCCCGGGACCGTGGCCACAGCTGCCGGCCACGGGGCCCGCAGGTACCGCGGCCTGAGTTCCCACCTGGGAGCCCGAGCGCCTTCTCAGATCCGGCCGCCCGGGGTCGATTTAAAAGCTCCGCCTGAAAGCCCACTGTCACCAGCAGAGGCCTCGCCCCCTTCGGACGCCCCCAGCCCCACGGAAACACTGACCGCGCCCGCGCGCCCGCCCTCCCATCCCGTGCAGTGTCTGCGCGCAAACCCGCGAGAGGCACGCCGCTGGCCCGCACCCTCCGAACACCGGCGGCGAGGTCATCCGGCCCCGGCAGCAAGGTCCACCCCTATCCCCGCACCCTCCGAACCCGGGCAGCGAGGTCCTCCGCTGGGATCGCACCTGCGCGCACAATCCAGCGGTCCCAGCTCCGGCGGCGAGTGCGCGGTTGGTGTCTCCAGGCGCCCCCGGCGCCCGGACACCCAGCGGAGGCGCCGGGGCCGCGGGCTGCGCGGGCGGATCGATGCCCGGGCGAAAGTTGCCAGGGAAACTTGAGCAACTCGAGCCCGCCGGTGCCAGCCTCCTGCATAATTCACGGGCGGCGGCGGCGGCCAGGCGCGGGGGGGCCGCTCATCGGCACCAGCCGGGCCCCCCACCCCGGCTGGGGCGCGCGGCGGGCAGAGGCCGGGCACCTGGCGGGGGCTCTGCTCGGCCCCGGGGACCCGGGGATCCACTCGCGACCCCCGGGCCTGCGCCAGGTGCACCGGCCCCGGCCTCGCCGAGCCCGCTGCTCCAGCCGCGCGCACCTGGATGGGAGTTCTGGGCGCCGGTGCGGAGCCGGGGGAGCCGACGCAGGGTCTCCGGGGACCTGGCGACCGCGGCGCCTGTCTCCGCCCCCGCGCGCCCCCTGGCGGCCCTGAGCCAGTTTTACCGCCGGGCATGCGGGCCCAGGTACCCGGGCCAGCGGGCGGCGACCTAGGGCACGGAGATCCCAGGCAGGGGGCGGAGGTAGGTCCACCTGCGTTACCCCAAGGGAAGGCGCTGGAGGTGAGAGGGTTCATGCACGCGGGGGACAAAGGCGGTGCTCCTGCGCTCTGCCCCCAGGCCGCTTCCAAAGCATTTTAAACCGACCCCTAGTCCAGAAGGAAGACGGGGGGGTTGGGGGGGTCTCTACAGAGAAGCGATCCCACCAGGACGCGAAGAACCCTTGCCCCAACCTCACATCCTCAGTCTCTATGGGCCCGAGACTGCGCGGACCCACTGACTCCTGGAATCCAGACGCACCCAAAACGCAGCCGGTGAGGACGATCGGGCGCCCGAGAGCCACCTCCCGTCCTTCCCGGCCGCACGGGGTGCCTCCGCCACCCCGCCCCGCTCGCGAAGCTCACCGAGCCCCCCGCCGCCGCCTCACCTGGCTCGGGGCGCAGCTCAGAGAGTCCGGGCCGGTCAGAGCCGCCAGGGAAGGGCTGGCGTCCGCGCGCACCTGGCTCGGCCGCGGGGACCCGAGCGACGCCGCGCCCAGCCCGGCCGGAGCGCGGGAGCCGCCGCCGCCTCCGCCGCCGCTCAGGTGTCCGGGTAGGGGGTGGGGACGCCGCGGCCCCGCCCCGCTTTGCAGCCGGGCCGGGGGCTCCCGGCAGGGGCAGCTGGGCCGTCCCTCCCCTCGGCCGGGAGCGGGCGGTTGGGACCGGCAAGGCTGGGGGAGGGGTCCCCTTTCGGCCAAAGGGCGCGCGCGGCCGGGGACTCAGGCGCGCCCCCCGCCCCGGATCTCCCCGCACCCCCCGGAGGCCGGTCAACCCCTCCCCACCCGGCCCCGGCCGGCTCCCGCCTGCCGTGGCGACCCGCGCGCGGCGTGCGGGATCTGTTGCAGCAGCCCGGGGCGGCCCCGCCCGCCGCCCCGCCCCGCCCCGCCCCGGGCTGCGTGGCTCGCCGGCCACACAACCGGTGAAACCCAGCGGACCTGAAAGTCCCTGAATTTTGCAAAGCCCGGTTCCTTCTGCCCAGCCGGCTCCCGCCCCAGAGTGTTTTATGTTCACAGGATTCGGAAATACAGAGGCTGATTGCCCATCTGAAGGTTTGCAGAGCAGATGAAAACTTTGTGCCTGGGTATTCCGCCGCCATCAGCCTCCCGGGCCACCTTGCACCTGGATGGGCGCTTCGTCCAGGGCGTGCAGACGCGTGTCTCGGCCCGCGGCCCTCCCAGCCGGGAAAAGCTTTAGCGGGTGGAGGAATTAAAACCAACCGCTCAGATGAATCCTGAAGTCGGAAAGGCACCCTCCGGAGACGCCCGGGAATCCTATTGTTATCCAGGCCTCCGGGATCGCTAGGTTTGCCAAAACCCAAAGCGGGGCGGGGTGTCCTGAGCCTCAGGCCCCCAGCACCGAGCTGGGACGGTGGCTTCCCTCTTCCCAACCTGAGGTGCGAGCAATCGGCTCACAACTTTTCTCAAGACCCTGGTAATTCACGGGTCACTCCACCTGTCTCTGAGTAAGCTAGGGAAGTTTCTGAGTCCTGGGATTTCCAGTGTTCTGCAAAGGGGGAGCACCTGCTGCCGCCAAGATGTGCAAGCCTGAAGGCGGCTTGGAGGGGCTGGCAAACACCGGCGTCCAGGCTGTGAGGTAGAACAACGTACTTCCAGGACAGCAAGCCTTCAACTATGCAAAACCTCAATCCATGTCTCCCCGTGAAGAATAAATATATTTTTTTAAGTCAGTTTTATAGGACATGCCTGAGAGATTTGCATGGGCCGGTGACATCAACATACCAAAGGCAAAGTTAAATATTGGCTCTAGGTACTTTTTTTTTTCCTGTTTGCATAATTGTCACACATTTCAAAGAAGTCTTTAAAAGCACTTAGATTAAAAAAAAAGAGAAAAGAAAAGAAAAAAATGTTGTGTTTGGGGCCTAGTATTTCAGGACACACATGGGGTAAAATGCCGTAACTCCTTTAGGGCGGCTGCCAAGATGCAAGCTCCTTTCTCTCCTCTGCTCCCTTAAGCATGAGAGTTAATAAAATATTTATTGAATGAATAAAGGAGGCAATCAATCAAATAATAATAATCCTTCAAACAGGAAGAATGAAGCCCAGGCAGGATCTTGCAGGCATAACTTCTTTGGCATGGAAGCAGGGGATCCTGCTGGGGGAGAGGGGGAGGGGAGGGGAGGGGAGGGGGAGGGGAGGGGAGGGGGAGGGGTGGCCAGCAGAATGTTCTGATGTTCTTTGGGTTTGTCAGTGGCGGCTTTCTGGGAAGTGGCTTATAGGGAGTGAGGGGGCTGGGGGAGTGCTTTCTTCCACAAGTCCCCCCATGACCCCAAATAAAACGTGTTATCCAGGGAATTCCCTGGCGGTCCAGTGGTTAGGATTGCCCGCTGTCACTGCCAAGGGCCCAGGTTCAAACCCTGGTCGGAGAACTAAGGTCCCAGAAGCCGCGTGGCGAACCCCCCCCAAAAAAAAAAGTTATCTGAAGTGGCGTGTTTGCCACTACTATATTTAAAATAGATAACCAACAAGGACCTACTGCATAGCACAGGGAACTCTGCTAAATATTCTGTAATATCTAAATGGGAAAAGATTTTGAAAAAGAATAGATACACGTATCTGTAGAACTGAATCACTTTGCTGTACACCTGAAACTAACACAACTTTGTTAATCAACTATACTCCAATATAAAATAAAAATTAAAAAAATATAATAAAGTGGCTTGTTTGCCCTACAACTCAAGTCCCTAAGATATCATCCCCCTCCAACCAGATTCCCACCCCCCAAACTCTCTTGCTCGGATTTCTAGAACCATCCTGCAGAGAGCAGAGGAAGCAGCTGTCCAGAATGCGGCCAGGGACACATTGCTGCTGTGCTCACGCGGGGCTCCAATGCCAAAGCCCTTCTGCTGTGTTCAAGAAATACTTCCCTGGGGGCCCAGTCCTCTGCCAGCCCGTCCACCCAACTGGACGCCCCTCGGCCACCCGCTCCAGTGCCTCTGATCTGTTTGTTGCTCAACAACAGGGCTCTGTGTGAGGCGCATCTTTTGGCATTTTAAGGACAGTATCCTGCTTTCGTCCCAGTTTCTCTGTGTCCATTTCGGTATCCAGTTCAGCCTTGTACGGATTGGGCAACGTCCTTCCAGTCTTCAAAAACCTCTTGTGAAAAGGCTGGGGATCCAAAAACACTGCAGCGATGCCTTTACTCACTCGTTGATGCCCTGAGAACGTGTTTCAGGGTAGGGGGCACCCTCAGCCCCTGACTGCCCGTGCCTGCCAGTGTTTTGCCCCTTCAGGCATCCCTGTGCACGGCTCGTTTGAAGCGATCTTCCTGGTGGACCCGGAGCAGTCATGTCACAGAGCACCGTAACTCCATCTCAGTTTAGGAAAAGGGAAATCATCCTTTTTGCTTCTCGGTGTCAGAACTGCCTGTTTTTGCTTCTGTAAGCTGCCTTTACCTGGACGCACCCCACCCCCCAACATGTCTGATGATGCGTGAATGAGCTAGCAGAAAGATGTAACGCTCTCCATCTCTGAGCTTTTCTTTTTCCTTGTGAAACCTGAAGCATTCGACCATCAGTCACAATATTTCTGGGTTGCCCCCCTGAGCACGGGGCACGCCAGGACTTCCCAGAAAGAGTAACTGCTTTACAGAGGACTAGAAACTGCGGCATCGTACCGTGAAGAGATGCGAGCGTAACCAGCTCCTCTGTCCTGGGAAAAACATTATAAATATTTTGTGGCTTTGATTAACCCAGATGTTCATTGCATTCAGCGGTAGGCTTGGTCTGTCCCTCCTGAGGAGAAGGTCCGGGGTTTGGGATGCTGGAGGCCAGCATCCTTCTTCAGAGAAGGGTTCTTAGGCTACCCAGATGGGAAGGACCTAGCCCAACCCTTCAGTTTACACGTGGGAAACTGGGCAGCAAGGATATATGGGACTCACCCAAGGACATGCGGTCAGAGCCAGGTAAAATCAGGTGTGCACAGGGGAAGCCTGGTAAGCAGGAAAAAGTGGGTGCTCCAGCCAGCAAGTTTGCCCCATCCCCCCATCCCTGCCAGCCTCCCCCACGCTTCTGCAATTTTTTCTACATGTTTTCCACTGTAGCAAGAGATCCACTTCCCTCATGTCCCCGCACATCAAATATTGGCCCATACACTCATTTATTTGTCATTTCATGACAATTTCTAGCTCAGTTCCATAACCTGATACTATAAATATTCCCAGATCTCGCAAATCCCTCAACTCCTCTGCCAGCGTGCCTCCCGTGTAGCCCTCTGTATCTTAATAAGGAGTTTTATTACTCTCCTTTAATTTTCCACATAGTTATTTTCCATAGACTTGTTTTGAAAAGCCCCCTGGGACTGATATCTGAACAGAGAGTCGGGGCTGCTCACACAGGGAGCACCGAGGGAACCGAGGGAGAGCTGGCTTCTCCTGGAATCTGTGATGGTAGGTGGGGCTGGTCAGAAGCTCTCCCTGCTGGACTGGCAGATGGGGAAGCAGCGGACAGGAGGACAGGCCGGCAGAGGGCCCGAGGCTTTCCCCGTCAGGCAGCCCCCAGGCCAGCGTCTTTCTGCTTTCTGCTCTAGGAAATCTGCCAGCCCCCTGACGGTGCCAACGTAGCCTGAAGACTGCGGGAGTTATGGCCCCAGGGGCAGCTCTCAGCCATCCCGGAAGCATCCTGGGAGACTGGAGGTGGAGATGCTCTGCTCCCACCAAGCAAGTGAACAGTCCTGCTGGGGGAAGTTCTGAGGCCTCTAGAGGTACCATTGGTGGCCCCCATGCTTATGGCACAGACCTCAACAAAACCCCTTTATTGGGGGGTTTCCTCCTCTGTGTCTCCCTTTCCCCACGCCCTCACTCCTGATTCCATGTACCAACTCTCAAATACAGCATCCCGCATCCGAGTCCTTGTCGCAGGCAAAGCTTTCCAGGGAAACCCCAGATTAAGTAAACACCTTCTGTGATCCGGTGTCATGTCCATGAAGATGAAGCCCAAAGGGACAGCTGAGATCGCCCTGGAGGTGACGTGACCTGAGGCCAGGGGAAGTCCCGCTAAGGAGGAGGCGGGGGGCGTGGTCGGCTGACGCCAAACAGCAAAGAGCCGCTGGACGCTGCTCCGGGAAAGTGAAACATACCAGAAGGTCCCCTTGTAACCAGCTCAGAGGCTCTTGGGGTTTGCTTGGCAAGCAGACAAATGAAGCAAAAACCTTTTAAATTATCTCCAGGCAGAACACAGCCGGGCTTTGATAAAACAACACACCACGACTCAGTGAGGTTTATTCCCATAAAGCTAGACCGTGTCACGATTAGCAAATCTATCGGGAGAAATGTTTGATCGAACAAAACTTCTTCGTGAACAAAAAGGTATTGTTTGAGACTATTTTGATATTGTTCAGTTTTAAATATCAAACCAAAGCCAGCGTGATGTTCCCTAGGAAACACGAAATCACTCTCATTCGATTCAGGAACAAGATACGGGAGCCTGCTTGGGAGTTCCCTGGCGGTCCAGTGGTTAGGACGTGGCGCCTTCATTGCGGTGTCCCAGATTCAATCCCTGGTCGGGGAACTAAGATTCTGCAAGCTGCCTGGCACAGCCAAAAGGAAAAAAGAAAACGATATGGGGCCTGCTAACATTACCAGCACTTAATATTTCTCTAGAAGTACTAGCCAATGCAATGGAATAAGGAAATGAAATAAGAAACGTATATATTTGAAAAGGGAGGCAAACTTACCATTTAGGGAGGTGCTATGATTGTCTAGATGAAAAAATCTAAGGAAATAAACTGAAAGCTCACGAAAGAGTTTAGTAAGGGGACTGTAGGAAACCAGTAGCTTTTCTATTTACGAGCAATACACAGTTGGAAATAGGAAAAAATGACATTCCTGGAATCAACAGAACAAAAGGGGAAAAAGTGCCAGGACAAATATAATGAGAACTTTTGAGACTTAGAGGGAAAAAAACCTTAAAATCCTCTTAAGAGAATGAAAAAAGTAGAATAAATAAAGGACTGGTGTAGCGTTGAGGTTAAGAACAGCAACTACTAAACCAGACTGCTTGGTCCTGAGTCCCAGCTCCACACTTACTAACTGGGTGGACTTAACTGTGTTTCCTAGCCTCTTTACATCTTCTAAATATGTAAAGATTCTTTACAGACTAACTATCTATTTAGAAAGTAATAGAAATCAGTTAAAACCCTAACTGAACATGGGAAAATGACAGAAAAGGACGTTATTTTAAATATTTTTTTAAATGATAAGTCTTTTTAACAAATGATGCTGGAAGAATTGAACATCCATACGGGAAAAAAAATGAACCTCACACCTTATAAAAACTTACCTTGAAATGGATCGTAGCTCAATGTAAAAGATAGAACTATACAACTTTTAGAGGAAAAGCTAGGAGAAAATCTTTCCGTCTTTGGTTAGGCAAAGCGTTCTTAGTTATGACAACAAGAGCATGATAAAAGAAAAGAAAATGGATACACTGGAATTTATCACAGTTTAAAATTTTTGCTCTTTGAAAAACACACTATACAGAGAATGAAAAACAAGAAACAGACTGGGAGAAAATTCTCGCAAATCACAGATCTGCCAAAGGACTTGGATCCAGAATGCTCAAAATAAGAGCTCAAAAAACTCAGCAATAATCTGAAACAAGCTGCCCAAGGAAAACACGGGCAAAAGACGAGGCCACCGTCTTCACGAAAGAAGATATTCAGAGGGCAAAAGCGCCCATGAAAAGATGCTCAATGTCATTCATCATTAGAGAAATGCAAATTTAAACTACACACCTATTAGAATGACTAAAAAGAAAAAAGGGCTGAAGACGGGGAGCAGCTGGAACCCTCACACATCGCTGGCGGCTACATAAAAGGGCACAAACTCTTTGGAAAACAGTTTGGTGGTTCCTCATGAAACTAACCCCATACGTAATACATTCGACCCAGGTGTTTACCCGAGAGAAATGGAAAATGTTTCTGTATGAATGTTTGTAGACACTTTAGCGCTAGCCCTTCACATCTCCACGTCCCTCACATCCTCCTTCTCCTGTCCTGCATGCATCCAACATACCTCGCCAGCCCTGTCCCCCATCACCTGCTGCTGGTTCTGAACCACCTGCAGCCCTGCCCCTCACCACCTCGTCACACCTCTGGACAGCTGGGCTAGCTGTGCATGGAATTCCCGCCCTGCTTTAAGTCCCACAGGCTCCCACCCCTCCTGGGTCAGCTCTAAGATCCTCCCGAGGCCCTCAGAGGCCTCGGCCTCCCTTCTCATCCCCTGCGGAGAGTGGCTCACGGTCCCCTCCCTTCAGAGAACCTTGATGGTACACAGACACTTGCTGTCCCTTCACTGGGCTAGAAATCCCAGGGGCGCCTGGCATTTCCCATCCCCAGGGCGCCCTTCATGTTCGCAGGGGATGGTTGGAGCCCGGGGCCAGGGGCTGTTTCACAAACTGGCTGCATGCGTGGAGGGCCAGGAGAGACGGACGAAAGAGGCAGCCGCTCCGGACAGGCAGGTGGAATCAGCAGGAAACTTACATACAGACTTCTACACAGGACCAGTAGATCTCCGTGAATGCCCGCCGAACCCTGAAGGTTATGTGGAGGTCAGGGCTCAGTCTCAACACCGGCTGATGGTCTCAGTACCACGCTGCTCTCTCGAGGCCGCATCCTTGAAAACGGCTCCCACTGTGGGCCCGGTGGGCAGAAGACACATGCAGGCACAGGGGACGGGTGAGGGGCTGCCGACTGCCCCGGGGCCAGCTCACAGGTCAACTGGCGGCCACGTCCACCGGGTCTTTGAATTCATTTAATGTAAGAAACGTGATGAAGCTACTTCCAGGGACCAGTGTTTGGGGCGCGGCAGACACGGGGCTCCCCGACGTGCATTCGGCATGAACAGCCCTGAATCCGGATCCACCTCGCAGAGGAGGCGATGTTTGGAACCCACCCCCCCAACAAAGAGGTCAGGCCACCCGTGCATGGGGACACCGAGATGGGGGGGTGCCGCCCAAGGAGAGCTCTTGTCTACCCCACCATCGGGGTTCTCGTGCCCAAGAAAGCAAACCTCAAGGCAATTTAAGTTTTACAATTATGCGGAGCTGATTTTTGTTAGAAGCATCAACTTCCAGGCCTCCACTGCTCTATTTTTTAAAGGAGTAAAACACCTTCGTTTTAAATAAGTGAATGACGGCTACGGTGATGAATCTGGCCTGTTGCCACCACCTGGGAAGTAGACGGAGCATACTTGGTAGGTTTCTCACTTTTAACAAAGCTGTCTCCCTCTGACCTTCCGAGGTCAGAGTCAAGGAAATTAATTCTAGAGGAAAGAGGTAACATAACACTCAAAAGAAAATGTCCGCGGTGAATTATTTGACTTTCTGTTACAAGAGATGAATGCCTTCTCCGCTGACAGCCTGGAGTAGAGGGTCCACCCTTAGGACAGACAGGAAGCAGAACTCGGAATCATTTTATTAACGGTGATTTAACTTTCTGTCTTTGGACGGTGGCGGGCACATACCGCAGGGTGTGGGTAGGATCTGCCAGGTTTTAAGAACCCAAGATGGGGACTTCCCTGGAGGTCCGGTGGTTAGGACTCTGCGCTTCCACTTCAGGGGTCACGGGTTCGATCCCTGGTCAGGGAACTAAGATCCCACATGCCACGCAGCCAGAAAAAAAAAAAATTAAATTAAAAAAAAATTGAAAGAAAACAAGATGCCCAGACCCTCGGCCCCCCTCTCATTCCCTCGGGTGAGGCTGGGTGTGAGGGCCTCAGACAGGAGCCCGTGTCTGGGGCTCGCAGGCGGGAGCCAGGGGAGCCCCCGAGTCCCAGCCGAGGGGTCTGAGTTCCTCCTGTTGGTCTGCTGTGCAGGGCACCGGAAGACGCCACCCCCCTGCCCAGGACACGCCTCCACCCCAGCAGCCCACTGTGATGGCCAAGCCGGGGCCACCACAGTGCTCATGCCTCGGGGGGGGGCGGTGTCAGGGGGCAGCAGGGGTCTGGGCGCCCCCGAGAACCATCTCATGCACTGCAGGGGAGCCCCGCTCTGGGAAATGCTGCTCCACAGCTCTGAGACCTCATTTCTTCATTTGTCAAATTCCTCCAAAAACTGACCTCCGAGGTGGGAATGGAGGTGCAACAGCAGAAGCTTGGAGACTGGAGGGGCCCTGAAAGGGGATACCTCCCCTGCCCCCATCACCAGGCGTCCCCTTCATTATCCCACTGCGTTGTCCCAACGTTGACCCAGTGTTCCACAGCGAAGTGGAAACATGGAGATGGTCCAGGGCTGGGAACAGAATGCTACACAGACGTTTATTTGCATAAATGATCGTGTAATTATTATTATTATTACATTATTATCTTTGATTAATTGTTCTGTTATTGTTACATTGTTTTTATTACTGTCAATGAGTACAATAATAGAGTAATAGGTTAACAAATTTTTGTCAAGGCAGACGCGAAAGATAAAGAGTACCTCTCATGGGGAAACCACCTTGCCCTGTCGGAATTCGTCGCCCCACCCCTTGGTCCAGGCACATCTCTGAGGTGGAGGGGGGAGGGGGAGGGGGAGGAGGAGGGGAGAGGAGGGGAGGGGGAGGGGAGAGAAGGGGGAGGGGGAGGAGGCAGTGGGGAGGAAGGCAGGCTACACAAGCATCCTTGATTCCAGTTTCTCCGATTTGCATTACGGAAAGTAGCAGCTTGTGCTAATTGGGCCCTTGCAACTTTGGGGACCTCAGAACTACCCCACCCACACCCCCTCAACAATATGAAATCGTGTTGTTGTTACATATTTGGCAAGACAGGTCAGTGGAAGAATGCATTTCAGGAGTCCAGAACACGGAGAGCAGAAGCCACCTTGAAGAAAGGTGGAAACCTGGTGGGCGGGTCCGGCTGGGAGCACCTGCTGTGATCAGACTCTGGTCCCGTTTGTACGAGCTGCATGATGCTGCGGGGGTTTACTTATGTATGCTGAGCTCCGCATCCCTTGTTTGTCAGATACGGACGATAATAGTATGTGTTTCACTGCCTTTTATGAAGGTAAATGAAATCGTGCCCAGAAAGTGGCTTAACACAGAACCTGGCACAAAGTCAGGGCTCATTCAATGCTAGCTATTGTCATTATGAAGACTCGCGGAGAGAATTGGAGATATTTAATCTAGAAATAGAAGGAGGCACTAGAGCCGCCATCAAATCACTGAAGAAGTGGCTGGAAGAAGGAGAATTAGACTTTGTCTAACTCTTGTGATTTGGGTTCAATACAAAGAACTTTCCTTGACATCAACTCAAGGGCTCCAGCTGCATTGAATTTGGGGCACACTTTCAAACTCAGAAATTTGGGGTGAATGTACAGAAACAGTGAGGACTGACTTTAAAGCACTTTTTTTTTTTTTTTTTTTTGCGGTACACGGGCCTCTCACTGTTGTGGCCTCTCCTGTTGCGGAGCACAGGCTCCGGACGCGCAGGCTCAGCGGCCATGGCACACAGGCTTAGTTGCTCTGTGGCATGTGGGATCTTCCCGGACCAGGGCACGAACCCGTGTCCCCTGCATTGGCAGGCAGACTCTCAACCACTGCGCCATCAGGGAAGCCCCTAAAGCACTTTTCATTATTCTGAGAATACTGATTTGGTTTTTTAACAATAGTAAAATGAACTGATGTTTAAATTACCTGTTCAGTTAAAATTAAGGGATGGATTGGGAGTTTGGGGTTAGCAGATGCAAACTGTTACACATAGAATGGATAAACAACAAGGTCCTACTGTAGAGCACAGGGAACTCTATTCAATATCCTGTGATAAACCATAGTGGGAAAGCATATGGAAAAGAATATATATATATGTATAACTGAATCACTTTGCTGCATAGGAGAAATCAACACAACACTGTCAATCAACTATACTTCGATACATGTTTTTTAAATTCCAAAATATAAAAAAATATTTTTTTAATAAATGATTTTTTTATGATAGCAAAATCTCCCCCTAGACATTCTTGCCAATGTCTCTGCAAAGCGGAACTGTGTCTGCCCTGGCTGGATGTCTCTCTAGACTCAGGAAACCACGGTCTCACGTTCTAGGAACTGTGATCTATCTCAGTGCCTGAGGGGTGATCATGCTGGGTGCTTCCTTCTCACCCACAGCAAGCGTAGCTGTCCTCCACGTGCGTGACCCATTTCAACCAGGATTCCGTCTGAAGGACAGTGCATTATCGTGTCCACTCGTGTGGCTAGCGTTCATTTCGCTACTCATAGGACAAAAGACAGTCTCCCCGGTGCCTCTTGGAGGTGTGAGGCCCACCTGTGGCCCCCTGGGCACACCCCTCAGGAGCCCCATCAGGCCCCCGCAGGAACACACTGGACTGTTCCAGGGCAATAGTCCGCACCACTTAGCTGGTGCAGATTCTGCAGCGGGCATCCCTGTGCTGGCTGGAGGAGTGAGCAAGGGGACTTGATGGGCTTTCTAACCCTCCGAGGTGGGTGCCTGAGAACAAAACAGGGGTTTCAGCTCAACCCTTGGACTGCCCAGAGGTCCTCTGAAGCCTCCTTCGTTAGGAATGATTAATGGTCTTACTATACAAGTCTTTGCACTCTAGGCCCTGGCATGAAGGTTAATTGGTCCAGCAATAACTTAATCACGAAATGCACATGACAAAGAATTATAACCAGTGTCTTCCACTTAATGATTCCTTCCCTGCGCCTTCCCACATATTCCTTAAGTGCCTTTTAACGTGAAAGCTGCAGAGAGCTTACACTGAGAGCATCACAGGCCTGGAGGCGACCGTATTTTGCTGCCTCCAGAGATACAAAGGAAAAAGGAGAATCAAACCTAAATAAAGATGGAACCAAAATGCACAGAGAGTTGTGGAATATGCCATCGATTCTTTTAATAACAACTAAATATAGATTCCATACCTGAATTCTTTCTAAATATAGATTCCATACCTGAATTCTTTTATTTCATTTTATTTTTGATTCTATAATGAGAGCTTGGATGGCGACGAGTTTTTGTTGCCACATGTATTGTGAAAAACAGCAAATTAAGTGGCAGGCATGATGAAAAAAAAATAAAAGCGGTGAGATGGAGTGTGCTTTTGTCTGGCTTAAGATTCTCCAGGCCGAGCCTTAGGGAAGGATGAAGGTGAATGCTGTCCTCGTGGTTGGAGTTGGGTCATGTGGTGTGCAGGCAAAGGAGAGGCAGTGTTCTACCCGCTGGCCACGGCATGGGACTGAAATATTGTCCCACGTGGAACCCTGACTTGCTTCCAGACACTTAATTTCAGCACTTTGGTTGCTTTATTTTTAACATGCCCTGTCTCCCTGAGTCCTGGGATTAATAACTACTGAAACGGCTGCAAAAGAGCCTGCCAAGCAAATTGCAGAGAAGTGCTGATGATTATTGCACAAGGAAGGCTGGGGGCTGACTGGATCGTTGCTGCTTGACAGACTGTCCAGTGGCCTATGAAAGCCAGGGGCCATCATTACCCCAATTCTAATACATGGCTAGGAACAGGAGCCCAAGACCTGTTAGCTGCACAAAGGGACACGCCCTCGGGGCCGGATGGGCTGTGGGGCAGCTGTTGACCCCGTCTGGAGATGGCAATGCTGGCAGGGGCCCCACTGGGCTCCTTACCACGGAGACTCCATCCTGCGCCAGTGCTGCGAGCAAGGAGCCAGGCTGGTGTTAGATCAGAGAGTAAAGAATGTGGCAGGCTAGGCTCATATTCTCTTGCTTAACGTAACAGATGAAGAAATGTTTCTTTTAAAAGACCTGGCAAGCCTTCAAAAGGGGAGAGAGAAGTGGTGCCAGAGGCAGCTGGGAGGAACTTGTATCAGTCAGCATGGGCTGAGTTATACTGTGATGACAAACATCCCCCCATTTCAGTTGGTTTAATACAATAACAACCTGTTTCTCCCTCACCACTGTGGGTCTGCATAGCTTTCCAGAAAAGCTGACCTCCATGTGCCTCCAAAATTGTCACAGCAAAGGAAGAGAGCACCAGAAGAACCCCCATCCGTTTTTAACCGCCTCTGCATCTGCTTACGCTCATTCCTCATTGGCCAAGGAACATCGAGTGGCCACACCTAACCTCAAAGGGGCCGGGAAATGTAATATTCTCTGGAATGTGTTCGGGAAGAGGAGAACCAGAAACAGGATAGACCAGCCTCAGTAGTGCTTATGGTGAGGCCGTATCTTATATAGAAATACAGGGGGCAAACTTCCTAGGGACTGAGCCTTCACGTATGGTGCCCACCATCCCATGGATTATTCCAATACAGGTCATTTCCTCTCCCTGGGAGCATGCAGTCTACTCCCCTCCTACATCAATAAGAAAGAGAATATTAAAAATACAGGCGTGCACACACTCCTAAAATAGTGGCTTTGGAGTTTATAGTGCTGAGCTTGTGATGGAGTCAAACAGACCTGCGTTTGTTACCTACCAGTCGTGTGACTTTGGACAAAGAAGTTCATCTTCTAGATCTCAGTTTTCTCATCTTTCAGATGGGGATAATAGTGATAACTATCTTATCTAGTTGTGGTGAGAATTAAACAAGATAATTCAAGTAAACTGCTCAAAATAAGTGCTCAAAAGGTGAGTTATTCTTAGCTCTTAATGTTGGTGTTATTATTAGCACAAATTATATTCTACTCATTTTCTTTTTTTCACTCAAATTATTTTGAGTTTATTTACTTGGAAGTAAACAGTTAAAAAGGGGGCGGGGAAGCCTGAGTTTGGCATGAGTATTACTAAGCAGAAAATTGACAAAAGACGGCAGTATATATTCATCTCTACACTCACATGCTGAAAAAAAGTTGATAATTTCACCAACATGCTCACAATTCATGTCTGAAAAACAATATGGAGCAAGATTTGAAGAACTACTCTATCAACAACAAAATAACACTGTTAGTCACTTACCCAGCAGAAACCCAACTTCGTTTTTTCTCTCTTTCCATATGTGTACTGGAGGGTCTTTTAGTTCCATGAATAGCTACTCTGTTCTCCCACCCTCCCTACCCTCCCTCTGTGGGTGGAGCACACTTCCCCACCCCGTTGATTTGACTTGCTCTGGTCAGTGGGTGGATGGGACCCACCATCCTGGACTGGCAGTGGAAGCACGGCATAGGTGCTCGCCAGCCCTCACATATTCCTAATGTCCACTGTGAGAAGAACAGACCCCAGATGTGCTGCTCCTTCAGCCCCAATCCCAGAATGAGGGATGTTTGGTGGGAGCTGACCTGAAACTCATCCGACCCACGGCCTGGAACTCAGCCCAGCAGAGCCCGGGGGTCTGGCAGACCCAAGGCCACACACACACACACCCACAACAATCCTGTGAATAAGAAACACACCCTTGGGAGCAGAAAGCCACTAAGATTTCAGGGTTGTTTGTTACTGCAGCAAAAACTGACTGATACACTTAGAATGTGAAAAGACCTTGAGCCCTTGGTCGGATCAGAGACTGACATTAAGATTAACATTAAATAAGATACATTTGCTAATACAGAAAGACATCTCCCATATGCTGCAGTTTGAAAACTGGCATGTGAAAATATGTTTGCTATTATATACTTTTTCATAACTTCACATGCATGCATAAATACATAAAAATTTACCTGCAAAAATAAATACTAAAAGATGAACAATATTTGCCTCTTAATATTGGGAATTATGCTTCCCAAATCATGTTCTTCATTCTTTTTTTTTTAAAGATTTTTTTGATATGGACCATTTTTAAAGTCTTTATTGAATTTGTTACAATATTACTTCTGTTTTATGTTTTGGTTTTCTTAGCCACGAGGCATATGTGGGATCTTAGCTCCCCAGTCAGGGATCGAACCCACCCCCCTGCATTGGAAGGCAGTCTTAATCACTGGACCACCAGGGAAGTCCTTCATTCTTTTTAGATTATAAAACTATTGCACAGATGTTAAAAAAAAAAAAATCCAAACATTATGAAAGGGATATCAAATTAATAAAATCAGTTTTTCTCCTATTCTGAGCCCCCCTTCATTTATCAGAGATCATAATTTCTTGGTGTCATTCTAGAAATTATCCCTGGTAGCCATATTTTCAAATGATTCCAATTCACCAATTAGCCAAAAAACTAAAGTTTCACCAGTCACTGAGCGAAAAGACATAATAGTCTAAAACAATACTATACCCAGGACAAATTCTTAATGTCCTACACAGAACTAATCTGTTTCTCATTAAAATTATGGATCAAATGTCAATCCTCCCATTTCTAGAAATAAGAAAAGTCTTTGTACTCTTACTTGCTTACCTAGTTGAAAGGTTTATATTTATCTTTGAAAAATAAATCTCATTTAATGCAGGAATGCAGGATTATCTATTATGTCATTAGATCAATTTTGAATCGTTCTTAAAGGATTTTATTTTTAAGAAAGGAAAAAATTTCCTAAGGATCTGGTCAGTTCTCCAGCACTTCCAGGCTTACCCTGTAGCTTAAAAATTCTTCCACTTAGTGGAATTTGCTGTTAAGAGATGAAGCCACGTGAATGGAAAGAAAATAAATTGACATATTAGGTTCTCTGGAAGTTTACTGTGTGTTTGTTTCTATGATCCAAATGTGCTATTCGTGGAAGCAACCAAGAGAAAAAAGGCAAATAGAATTTGACACAATCTATACATAAAAGAGCCATGTGAAAATTGACATGTGAGAGGCAGGTTCCCAGGATGATAGGAGTGTTTTGTTTAATTAATTAAGTAATTTTATTTTTGGCTGCACTGGGTCTTAGCTGCTGCATACGTGCTTTCTCTAGTTGGGGCCAATGGGGGCTGCTCTTCGTTGCGGTGCACGGGCTTCTCATTGCAGTGGCTTCTCTTGTTGCGGAGCACGGGCTCTAGGCGCGCGGGCTTCAGTAGTTGTGGCTCGCGGGCTCAGTAGCTGTGGCTCGCGGGCTTTAGAGCGCAGGCTCAGCTGCTGTGGAGCACGGGCTTAGTTGTTCCGCGGCATGTGGGATCTTCCCGCACCAGGGTTCGAACCCGTGTCTCCTGCATTGGCAGGCGGATTCTTAACCACTGCGCCACCAGGGAAGTCCCGATAGGGGTGTTTTCTTGTTGTTGTTTTAAAGTGAAACATCTCTCCTGGTTTGAAAGAGTCAAGTCATTGAAACTGGCTAATTTATCCATGGAATGTGACCCTTTCTGGGGTCAGGGGAGGCCCCAGGCTCCCAGGAGGCAGTTTCACCATCCAGGATGTAGAAGGCAAGACCCGTGGAATAAGGTTCAGCTGGGGGCAGGTCCCGGTTGGGGTCTGCACTGGCCCCTGTTGTGTGGGGGGAGTCTTCGGTCCTTTACATCAGGCCTTTCAGTCTCCTCTTCTCAGCACTTTTCTAGATGATCCATAATTTCCTGCTGGCCTCCGGGTCCCCAGGAATCCCACCGACCTGTTCTGCCTTCTCCTGGAAATGCATGGGTGGGGAGCAAAGAGATCGAAGATGGAGAACTTGGAGGCAGAGCTGTGGCCACTTTGAAACAGGGTGGCGGGTTTCTGAAACGTTCAACACATCCCCTCCGTATGACCAGCCACTCTACCCGGGATACTTACCCAGAAGAAACAAAGGCACACGTCCACACAAAGCCATGTGCATGAATGTGTACCACAGCTCAATTCGTAAAAGCCAAACCTGGAAGCCACCCAGACATCCGTCAGTCGGTGAACAGCTGAGAAAAGCGTGGTACCCAGCGGGTCTCCACGCCTCGGGGACAGCTCAGGAATGCAGGAGGAGTGAGATGTAGATAGAGGCAGCGACCTGGGTCAGTTTCAAAATAATGATGCTCCGGGAAGTCCAGATTCCAAAAAAAAAATCCATCCTGTCTGATTCCACTTATACAAAATTCTAGAAAATGCTAGAAAAATCTATAGTGGCAGAAAACAGACAGGCAGCTGCCTGGAGTGGGGGTTACATGCAAAGGAGGGAACTTTGGTGGGTGGTGGCCTTGTTCACCATCTTGATCATGGTGCTGGTTGCATGGGCATACACCACACACTCAGGTGGTTCTCAGGTGGGCATGCTTTGGTCCCTTGTGTGACACTGTCTGGAGACACTTCTGTTGTCACACCTGGTGGGTTTGCTACTGGTATCTCGCACTCAGAGACCTCCAGGGATGCTGTTAAACATCCTATAGTGCATAGGACAGACCCTCCTCCCCCATAATAAAGAATTTCCCAGCCAAGATGCCAGTAGTCCCTAGGCTAAAAGCCTTGGTGTGTAGATATGTCAAAACTTACTAAACTGTACACTTGAAATCGGGGCAGTTTATTGTACATCAAGTCTGCATCAATAAAGTTGTAAAATAATGAAATCCCAGCCCTGCCACTTGCTAGCTGTGTGATGTTGGGTATTTCACTTCACCTCTCTGTGCCTGTTTCTGCTCCGATAATAACCTTCATTTCCCAGTTCTGTTTCGCAGGAAATGAGATTCTGAGACCTGAGCTGTTCCACGTCTCAGAGCTGACTTCAGCCATCAGATGAAGAACTTGATAAATCGTCCATGGAAAAAACATTTTCACTGCACACCTGTCCCTCCAGAAACCAGCAGACCAAGGAAAAATGACCTCAGAATTTTTAGGTAATGGTCCCAGGCCCGTGGGGCAGGGGAGAAGCTCTGGACAGAGACTGGCAGTCCCTTCATCTGTAGGTAACAAGAACCTTGAAATGACCTTGAGGTCTGACTTTCAGTCTGACTCTCAACAGGAAATATGACTCTGATATGATTTAAGGTACAAATACATAAATTTATGTGTTGGCCAAGATTGTCGTTCACTGGGCTTCGGCCACAAAAACACTCAAGAAAATTGAAGAGGCTTGAAGGTCTGAGCAGACCCCACCTGTCCCAGGCTGCCCTCGAGGAGTCTGGGCTCTGTGCCTGACGGGGCCGGTTCAGGATTACTCACCATGCACATTATTGCAGTTTAGGTCGAGACCCAGTAATCATGGCATTGCCCCAGCTGGGCCCTCCCTTTCCTCGATTCAATTGCACCTTGAAGAAGATAAATTGGAGAGGGCTTAGGAATCAGGAACTGGGAGGCCTCAATCAGCTCTTTGTTCACTGGGGAGGCTGAGTGAGACTGACGGAGATGCTGGCGGCCAAACACCACACCTTTGTCCCTGTGCAGTCCCAGGGCCTTTCGGAATCCAGTGCGGGTGGGGGCGGGCGGCTACCTTCCCCCCTGTGACAGTCCATGGCAACTTCAGGCACCCTTCTGTCCCAGAGAGTGCTGAGAGCTGTGTGTCTTCTGCAGACCAGGCAGCTGCTGGTCACCCCATGCAGTCACCTTTCCCTACGAGATGCAGCTGCGTCTCAGAGCATCTTTAAGAAGGCAGCCGGGGTGGCAGTGGACCCCAGGGAACTCCAGGATCCCCCACCCCCAGCACTGTGGTCCTCTGGGAACAGGGAGGCCATTTCCAGTCCATGAGGGTCATAAGAGAATCTCTCACTCCTGACCATGCCCTGTACCTACTGTGGACCGTGGAGTCTTCTGCCTGCAGAACGGGTCCTGAGCACCATGGAATAGGGGCAGGTGGTGGCCTGGCACCGCCTCCGGAGCCCCCTGATGCTCGTGGCCCTGCAGGCCTCCCTCTCTGCCCCAGGGGAACCAGAAACTCCCTGGAGGATCCCGTCTTTGCTGACGTGTTTCCTCTGCTGAGAATGCCGCCCCCACTGCTCCTGGGCAATTCCCATCCCGTGGGGCCCTTGGGGCTCTTCTGGAGCAGTGTCCCCTCCAGGCAGCCTGCCTTGACATTCCGAGGCTGGGTGACACCCCTGGAGGGCCACGCATCCCCCATTCCTCCCACCTTCTCTGAAGGGGTCCCTCCCCCGGTTAGACTGATAGAGGAGCCATATCTTGGTCACATCTGAGACCCCATTGCTGGCTTTGGTGCCTGACACAGAGAAATCCCCAGCACTGTGTCGAATACACGTGCTCAGTGAGGGTCAAATGAAACTGGCTTTCTTTCTTTCTTTCTTTCTTTCTTTCTTTCTATCTTTCTTTCTTTCTTTCTTTCTTTCTTTCTATCTTTCTTTCTTTCTTTCAATTGAAGTATAGTTGATTTACAATGTTGTGTTAATTTCTGGTGTACAGCAAAATTATTCAGGTATACATATATATATTCTTTTTCAGATTCTTTTCCATTATAGGTTATTAAAAGATACGGAACATAGTTCCCTGTGCTATAGAGTAGGTCCTTGCTGGTTATCCAGCAAGTGGTGTGTATCCCTCCCCCTGAAAATGGCTTTCTTAAGGGATTTTATGACCTCAAATATCCAGCAGAAAGAGGGGGCAGCTGAGGGACGGGCAGCCCTTGCGGGGAGGGGAAAGGCCAGCTTCTCAGGGCCCCTCTCACCGCCAGCGTCGCCAGGCTCCTTGTGGACGGGTGCCGGCTGCCTGGAGCAAAACAGGCTGGGCTGGTCGGGTGGGTTGTGTGGGGTAAGAATCAGGAAGAAGGACGTTGTTCTTCATAATCCAGCCTGTTTACTGCAAACAATAAAACAGGGCAGGATTGTTCGGAGATGCCGGACAGCCTCCGTGAGAAAGACCCCACCGGACAGAGAGGCCTGCTCAGGAATGTGCGGAGCCTGGGAAACCCGGAGGGGAGTGGGAGCCGGGCATGGGGGCGCAGGGATGCGGCCCGGCTGCCGTGCGCCCGAGCGCCTGGCACTGGCTCAAGAGTCAGCTGGACGCATTTCTTCCCAGCTCTGCGGGCCGTGACATCAATTTTATGTGTCCACTTGGCGGGGGGCCTGGATAGTTGGTCAATGTGACTCTGTCTGGGAGGGTGTTTCTGGACGAGATTAACATCTGAATCAATAGACTGAGGCCAGCAGATGGGCCTCCCCAAAGTGGGTGGGCCACATCCTATCAGTTGAGGGAGGGGCTGACTTGAACAAAAGGTTGAGGAAGGGAGGCATTCCTTCTCTCTTCCTGACTGTCTCTGAGCTGGGACACTGGTCTCCTGCCTTTGAACTCGGACTTGGACAGACTTGGACTGGAAGTTGCACCATTGGTTCTCTGGGGTCTGGACTGCTCAGCAGCCATGATCCAATTCCTTATAATTAATACCTTTATGTGTATATATATATATATATATATATATATATATATATATATATATATCTCCATCGTGCTGGTTCTGTTTCTCTGGAGAGACACCGTCGTATCTGAAATCGCCCACGGTGGGGTGTTTATACCATGGGAAGCGGCAAGCGCTACACATCAGCCCCTCCCCAGACCACGCCCCCCAGCAGCCTGCCGTAGCCCAGGGGGCATCGCTGCCAAGCAAGGCCATGGGGTCCTCTCTGGGATCCAACTGTGACCGCTGACGGAGCTGACCTGGACCTCAGCCTTCACCTGGAGCCACAGCTGGGAGACGTCACTTCTTCTGAGGCAGAGGTGCCCCTCTCGCCCGCGTCCACCCCCGTTTTCATCCCTCTGCCTGTTCGTGGAGGCTACTTTTCTGGTCCCCACTGCACAGTGAGCCCATAATCGTACGATCACGTCTTACTCTTCCCTCTGACCCCAAGGTCAAGGACAGAGGGGGACACAGGGAAAGGGCTCGGGGCACGACTGCAAGATGGGGTAGGTCTGTCAGCCCAGAACACTCGCAACTTCCATAGACGTGAAACGCAAACCCAGGCCGCCCCTTCGCTTTGGGAGGAGTACTGCCGGGTCCTCTCCTCAGGCAGGGGCCCATCAGTTCCTAGGTTGCCGGGGGCGTAGAACTCATCTCAGCTGGTTTAAGGGGAAAGAAAAGAATGATTTACTGAGTCATGACTCTGGGAAATTCAGATAATCGGGACGGCCGGGTCCAGGGCTTCAGGTCATGGCTTTCCATGCTTGCTTTGCTCGGCTCTGATGAGCTCCAATGTCAGGGATGCCTCTGCCCGTGGGTGCGGATGGCTGCCAGCAGAGACCGGATGAGTGTCAAACCTTTGCTGCCCCCTCCGCCGTCCGTCCCCACTGGAGGGTCACACCCCCAGCCCATTAGGCTGGGCTGTGATGCACTTTGGTCGAAGAAATGTGAGGGGAGGTGACCTGTACCCTTTCCCAGCAGAAGCTTCTGGGCCTCCTTTGAGTTTGCTGTCACCATTTCCTCTTTGCCAGGAGTCTGTATGTCCCAAGACCAGCAGACAGGCTGCTCATCCAGCCTCAGACCTAAAATGAGGAAGCCACGGAACAGAGCTCCAGCCCTGGGCGCCGGACACTGCTGTGCGTGAGAAACTCACCTTTGTCGTTGGGACCATTAGTCACGATCTCAGTCTGCTCAGGGCAGCCATAACTAAATACCACAGGCCGAGCAGCTTAAAAGAAACTTATTAAGTTCCAGAGACTGGGAAGTCCCAAATCAAGGTGCTGGCTGATTTGGTTTACGGTGGGGACTCACTTCCTGGTATGCAGATGGCCACCTACTCGCTGTGTCCTCATTTGCAGAGGGACACACACCTCTCTCCTCCTCTGCTTCTAAGGCCACCAATCCTATTGGGTCCGGGTCCACCCTTTCGACCTCATTCAACTTTAATTACCTCCTTATGAGCTATATCTCCAAACACAGGTACATTGGGGATTAGGGCCTCAGCATACGAATTTGGGGGGTACACAATTCAGCCTATAGCAGTTACACAGCATAGCAAGGTATGCTAGCTGATACAATCCCCTTGGAGGCCCCAGTGGAGGGATCACCTGCCTTTGTTAATACTTACAACAAGCTGTCTGACCTGAGGGTCACTCATGCACTTGACCGTGATCAGCTTGGGTGCCTGCCCATCTCTGATCCAACCACTGCCAGGGTGCTCAGAAGCCCTCTGGGTCATGCCAAACCACTTGCCCACTTCTGCTGCCAGGGAGAGCTCGGCAACCCCATGGGAACCATATACATGGAGGGTCAGGGCGGTCTTCTTCCCAGGGAGGAACTGAGGTGCTCTTTCTGGGAAAAGGGAGAATGGATTCTGGACAGCCAAAGCCAACCGATGTCTGCCTTGCCCTGAGTCGGAACTCCAGGGATCCTGAGAAAGGCTGACACATGGGCCCTGACTCCCTTTCTTCAGTGCCCGCCCCCCCGAGTGAACTTATGAAAATTAGACGCGAAAACAGAGACAAAGCAGTAAACTTGTGACCGTGAACACTCAGCCTGGATGGGGTCCCCCTCCCAGCGTTTGAATCACTCCTTTCTTTCCCAACCATCCAAGCAGGTGGGATGATTCCTCATTTTTCCTTTATCTTGGGGGTCCTGGGGGCCAGGGGCTCCTCCACCCCCTACACTCAGTTCACGGCCCCTGCTGTCCGCTGGCATCCTCACGTTCATCCCAATCGGTGTGTTTCACGCACGCGTGGGATTCATGTGCCACCGCGGAGAACACGGAGTCCTGTTACCAGTGAGTGTGTGCTTCAGATCGATGCTGTTGTGCCCTAGATCCCATTATCCTTCGCACTTCTTTCACTCGGTATTGTTTTCGTTGTCGGTATTTCTTTTTTAATGTGGTAAAATACACACAACACAAAATTTACCATCTTAACCATTTCTTAAGCGTACAGTTCAGTGGCATTAAGGACACTCACGCTGTTGTACAACCATTACCACCGTCCATCTCCCGAACACCTTCATCACCCCAAACTGACACTCCGTCCCCATTAAACACTCAGTCCCCACCCCCCTCCCCCAACCTCTGGCACCCACCATTCCTACTTTCTGTCTCTATGGATTTGACTCCTCTAGGGACCTCCTGTGAATGAAATCAGACAGTATTTTGTCCTTTTGTCACTGGCTTATCTCACTGAGCATCATGTCCTCCAGGTTCATCCATGTTGTAGCCTATGTCAGAATCTCCGTCCTTTTTAAGTCTGAATAATATTCTATTGTATGGATGGACCACATTTTGTTTATCCATCATCTGTCGATGGAGACTTCAGTTGCTTCCAGCTCCTAGCTCTTGTGAATAATACTGCCGTGAACATGGGTGCACAAATACCTCTCCAAGACTTTGCTTTCAATTCTTTTATGTATATACCTGCAGGTGGAATGGCTGGATCCTACGGTAATTCTAGTTTCAATTGTTGGAGGAGCCGCCGTATTGTTCTCCGTAGTGGCTGCACCAATTTCCATTCCCACCAATAGTGCACAGGTTTCCAATTTCTCCACATCCTGGCCAACTCTTGTCATTTCCCGTCTCTTTGATAGCAGCTGTCCTAACAGGTGTGAGGGGAACTCACGGGTATCGAGAGCCATCTCCACGTTGCTGTGTGCGCACCTCAGCCGTGGGGAGAGATGCCAGCCCAGTTCCATCTGTCGTTTCATGATGTTTTACTAACCCAGCGCTGACTGGCGAGCTTGACATACGGCTTTCGGGATGCAGCCGAGGAAGATGCTCGGGCTGGGCGTGCAGCCTGGTGACGCTGCCGTCGGTGGCTTCTGTGCCCCACGTACTGTCCAGGTAGAGCTGAAAACCCGAGACCTGCCAGACTCCTTAAACACTCACTCAGTGGTCAGTCCAGCTGCTCCTTCAGCTGTTGACAAGCAAGACGGTGCAGTCACTTGGCACTGGGGGATACAACGCAGGACTTTTAAAGGCTGGATCTGAAAGCAACTGGATCACAGGATTCAAAAAATGTCCAGTTTAAATTGTCAGCACAATTAAAAAGAATGAAATAATGCCATTTGCTGCAACATGGATGGGCCTGGAGATTATCATACTAAGAGAAGTAAGTCAGACAGAGAAAGACAAATATCATATGATACCGCTTATACGGAATCTAAAAACAATGATACAAATGAACTTATTACAAAACAGAAACAGACTCACAGATTTAGAGAACGAACTCATGGTTACCGGGGTCAGAGGAAGGGTGGGGAGTGGCAGGGTAGATTGGGAGCTTGGGACTGGCATGTACACGCTGCTAACCTAGTGGCAGGGCAGGAATAAAGACATAGACGCGGGCTTCCCTGGTGGCGCAGTGGTTGGGAATCCGCCTGCCGATGCAGGGGACGCGGGTTCATGCCCCGGTCCGGGAAGATCCCACATGCCGCGGAGAGGCTGGGCCCGTGAGCCATGGCCGCTGAGCCTGCGCGTCCGGAGCCTGTGCTCCACAGCGGGAGAGGCCACAGCAGTGAGAGGCCCGCGTACCGCAAAAAAAAAAAAAAAAAAAAAAGACGTAGACACAGAGAATGGACTTGAGGACACGGGGAGGGAGGAGGAAGCCGGGGCGAAGTGAGAGTAGCACCGACATATATACACTACGGAATGTAAAATAGTTGCTAGTGGGAAGCAGCCACATAGCACAGGGAGATCAGCTCGGTGCTTTGTGACCACCTAGAGGGATGGGATAGGGAGGGTGGGAGGGAGGCTCACGAGGGAGGGGATGTGGGGATATGTGTATGCATATGGCTGATTCACTCTGTTGTACAACAGAAACTAACACAGTATTGTGAAGCAATTATGCTCCAATAAAGATCTATTAAAATTTTTTTTTAAATAAAATAGATAACCAACACGGACCTACTGTAGAGCACAGGGAACTCTGCTCAATACTCTGTAACAACCTAAATGGGAAAAGAATTTGAAAAAGAATAGATATACATGTATTTGTATCACTGAATCACTTTGCTGTACACCTGAAACTAACACAACATTGTTAATCAACTCTACCCCAACACAAAATAAAATTTCTATAAGTAAATAAATAAATTGTTGGCACAATGCTGAAAGCCAAAAAATTCAGTGCTCAGTGCCAGGAAAGGAATCCCTGAAAACCTCGACAGGTGCTGGAAGGGATGATGAAAGGTGGAAGTTTGGGGCAGTCGCTCCTTGAAAACTGTCCCATGGGCCCCCCTTCAGCTAAGCAGGTGATACCTGCCCAAGACCAGGGGACACCGTCCACATCCACCGAGGTCCCTGGAGTGGGAAACGGCAGACCTGTCCACCCCTGAGACTGTGTGAAGCCACGGCCCAGGGCTCTGGCCTGGCCCTTTCAGGCACAGAGACCGACCACCTCCGTCTGGGAGAAGCAGATGGCAAGGCGGGGACAACACCCCTACCTGGAGAGGGGAAGCCAGTGACCCACCAAGAAACGGTACCGCTCCTCCGCGTCTGCAGCCTCTTCCCACACCTCCAAAGTAAGCTTGCTAGCAGATAGGTTTTTAGCGCAAGCACGTCTCCAATACGGCATGAGATATGCTTACACTGAAATCTTATTTGTTGCTTACCTGTAATTCAAATTTGACCTTGCACCTGTATTTTAAAACATTTTATGTATAAGTCATCTTTGTTTTCCTAAGGAGTTTTAGGTTCATGGCAAAAATGGGCAGAAGGCCCTGAGAGTTCCCATATCTCACATACCCTCTGTCCCCCGAACACACACACAACCTCCCCCATGATCAACATTCCCCACCCAGGTGGCACATTTGTCACAACCCCTGAACCTACAGTAGCACGGCGTCAGCACCCAAGTCCCCAGTTTACATCAGGGCTCGTGTGGTGTTGCACATTCTATGGGTTTGGACAGATGTATAATGACGTGCACCCACCTGGATTAGGGTGGACCCTCAATTCAATGACCGGTGTCCTTACGAGAGAGGAGAGGAGGAGACCCAGAGGAGAAAGTGATGTGAAGGCGGAGGCAGAGATGGGAGGGATGCGGCCACAAGCCAAGGAACACTGGCTGCCACCAGAATCTGCGAGAGAGGCCTGGAACGGACGCGCTCTCAGAGCCTCCACAGGGAAGCAGCCCTGCCCACACCTTGACTTCAGACTTGTGGCCTCCAGACTGTGAGAGAATCCATTCCTGCTGTTTCAAGCCACTCAGTTTATGGTCATTTGTCACGGCAGCTACAGGACCCTAAAACTGGAAATGAACATGTAAAGTGTGGGTGCAGCAGGGCCCCTCCAGACAAGTCAGCCAGGACGTAACAAACCCAAAACCATTTCTGGAGGGTACACCAAGGAATAAGAGATGTGAGCGCTTCATCTCAACAGTGAAACTAGGAAACAAGGAGGGCAAGGTGGCCACACGGCACAGATAAAGATGTGAAAAATATTATATTTCACAGTTTTTCCTGTTCTCCCACCAGATTCAATGATCGTTGAAGATTTTTCTTTTTTCTACCCAAAGAGAACATGTTGCATAAGCTCAGGTTTCTAGGGGCCAGAGAAAGAGAGAACAACAGCATCTCAAACTCTCCCTGATGAGCCAAGCAAGCGGTCCCGGCTTTCCAAACGGCATCAGCAAAACCCTAGGGAACACGGATGTCTGCTCACCCCGGAGGGAGGGAGGGAGGGAGGGAGGGCGGGGGGCTGGGCCTTTCAGATGACCTGGTGGGTGGGACATGGGAGGAAGACACAGCCCCTGCAGGAAAATGAAAGACAGAGGTGCTAACGGTGCAGTTTCAATGAAGTTTCTGGAGAAGATGCAGGCAGGAGGTGCGAGCAAAGATTTAGAGTTTATCTGCAGAATTTATCTGCTTTTTTCCTGGAAAAAAAGCCTCCTTGGAAATTGCTTTTTCTTAAGGAACATAAAGAATATTTCTAAGGACATGTTAAGCCTCTGCCTTTCAGAATGACTCCATTTGCCAAGGTGAGGACCTTGCCCCACCTCTGCCGGTCAGCATCTGGCGGTGTCCCCAGGGTAGGGAGGGAGGGACTCTGAAATCATAGGGCCGCTGTGGTATTTGGGGACACTGGGTGGCTGAAGGTTCCCCAGGCCCTGGATGCCGGGGTTTGGGCTGCTGTTTCCTCCACCTGCTGGTGCTCCTGCATTGCTCCAGCAGCTGGAGGATGCAACATTATCGCTACCGTGAGAAATTTCCACAACTGGGAAATTTCCAGGGCAACCTCAACAGAGGAGGGCAGTGCTGGTCTGGGTGTGTTAGGTGTCAAGAGATGCCAGGACGAACAACCCTCTCCAAATAGCTCTCCTTTCCCCCGCGGGTCCTGAAACCCACTCGTCTGGGGAGCCTGGCGGAATGAATTGCTTCCTCCGTGGTTCTCCGTAAACATGCAATTTGTCACCCCGTTACAATGCTTAGCACACTGCTAGGGTCAAGTCAAGAGACAAAAAACATGCAGTCGTTTTAGCAGAACTTATTATATTAGAAGGTGGAAGGATGCCCCCTGGGGCGTGAAGTTGTTCAGACCTGGCTGATGGAGGCCCCGTGAGGACTCTAAGCCTGCAGGAAGCAGCCAGTCCAACAGGAGAAGGTGGAATTGGGAACAGCCGCCCGTAGAAGCTCCAGCTCCGACCTCCGAGGAGGAAACACTTGCTGGTCCAGTGGGTGTCTCCGAGGGCGTACAGTGTCACAGGTTCTGCCAAGGTTAGGAAATCTGCAGACTGTACCAACTGTGCACTGGGAAGGAACTGCCGTCGCCCGAGGGAAAAACTGTTGCTGGGAGATGCTCCCAGAAGCAGGAAGTACCTGCAGCCCCGCAGCCTCCCTGGAGCGCCCCCTATGGGCAGAGCCGCACGGGGCGCGGCTGCCCCAGCACCAGCTTCACAAAGCGCTGGGAGCCCACAGGTTTATAACTGAATGGTCCTCTCCTTTGTCTATTCAGCCTCTATACACACCCATAGCATCCCTACCAAAAAAAAAAAACCCACAGAAACAAAAAAACTTTGTGTTTCTGCTTACAAAGCTTCGTACAGGTAACATCCTTCATGCCCATGAAGACTTTCTTACCTTCTCCCCAAAATGAAGAACTGTCACAGCCCGCCCATCATTGCGTCCTGGGAGGGGGTCACACGACATCTCTGGGCTACACCACGTGTTTCTCAAATCCAGTCATAGTAGGTCCTAGTTCCCTATGGCCACTGTAACGCATGACCACGACGTTATGTGGCTTCAAGCATCACGCCTTTACATCTTGCCGTTCGGGAGCTGACAAGTGTCTCATTGGGCTCACATCAACAGGACTGCATTCCTTCTGGAGGCTCCAGGGGAAAAGTTATTTCCTCGTCTTTTCCAGTTTCTAGAGGCGGCCCCATTTCTCGGCTTATGGGCCCTTCCTCCACCTTTAAAGCCAGAAATGTTACATCTTTCTCTCCATTCTTTTTTTCTGAATCCCCAAACCTGTCCAGAGTCTGCTGCAGCAAGATGTTCAGTAAATCCAAGGCAGCGAATTCTGGTAAATGCAGCCGTGCCCAAGTCTGTCGCTCCCAGGAGGTCGCTCATAAGCATTCAGAGAACCAGTGCTGTGTCTACATCCCCTAAAGGGCAGTCCTGATAAATCCAAGCAGGATCGGATCTATGCGCCCCGAATCAGCATATGGAAGTTTAAGGCATGTTTTTCAATTGGATTGTCTTGGATACGGCAGTCAGAATATTAACACCCCTTCTTGTTGAGCAACGATCCAGAATTCATACCCTAGTATTAGTTCATAAATTCTCTATCAAAAACTAGAATGGGGGCTTCCCTGGTGGCGCAGTGGTTGAGAGTCCGCCTGCCCATGCAGGGGATGCGGGTTCGTGCCCCGGTCCGGGAAGATCCCACATGGTGCGGAGCGGCTGGGCCCGTGAGCCATGGCCGCTGAGCCTGCGCGTCCGGAGCCTGTGCTCCGCGATGGGAGAGGCCACAACAGTGAGAGGCCCGCGTACCGCAAAAAAACCCCAAAAAACTAGAATGGGACTATATACAAAATAGGTAGCCAAAAAGGACCTTCTGTACAGCACAAGGAACTATATTCAATACCTTGTAATAACCTATAATGGAAAAGAATCTGAAAAAGATCTGAATCACTTTGCTATACGCCTGAAACTAACACAACATTGCAAATCAACTATACTTCAATTTTTTAAAAAAAGAACACAAAAAGCAGAAAGGGAAAGTTAGGAGGGACAAAGTGAAAGCACAAAGCATGCTGTAGTGGGTCAAATGTTGTCTCCTCTTCCGCAAATATATGTCCAAGTCCTAACCCCTGGTACATGTGAATAAACGCGACCTTATTTGACAATAGGATCTTTGCAGATGTAATGAAGTTCAGGATCTCAAGATGAGATCGTCCTGGACTCAGGATGGGCCCTGAAGCCAATGATGTGTGTCCTGATAAGAACTGGGGAGACATGGAGACACAGAGGAAGGCGAGGTGAAGACGGAGGCAGAGACTGGAGTGAGGCGTCTACAAGACAAGGAATGCCGAGGGCTGCCGGCCCCCGCCCGAGGCTGGCCAAGGCCGGGAGGGGTCCTGCCCTGGAGCCTCCAGAAGCACAGCCCTGCTGACAGCTATTTTAGACTTTCGCTCAGAGCTGTGAGGGCACCAGTTTCTGATGTTTTTAAGCCAGTCGGTTTGTGCTGACTTTTTATAGAAGCCACAGAAAATGAATACCCATGCCTCCGTGGGACATGAGCCCAGATGAAATGGCACAGTGAGGGGCCATTCTGGGGGCCTTCGGGCAGCAGAAGGAGGTGTGAGGAGAAGAGGATTCAGCACTGTAACAGGAGAGGGGCGGTGTCCCCAGGAAACACCCAGCCCTCACGACTGTGTCCAGGGCAGTTCTCCTTGGTGGGGCCCGACTCGGGCCAGCCACAAGAGCCAGGATGGGCCCAGCTCCGGAGGGGAGAGCCCAGGGGTGCCGTGGCCCCCGTTTGAGCTAAGAAACTCTACCTGTAAGGGGGAGGCACACTTGCCTGCATCCTAGAGGGAGGATTTTCAGGCAAATTCAGCAGGCAGAGGGACGGTGTCTTCACAGCCTACGCAAACCAGTCACTTGGGGGACAGTGGAGGAAACAGGACGGTCCTCCCACCAGCGTGGACCCCAGAATGAAGAGGGGTCCCCACAGCCTCAAATGCAGGACAGCACAGAGAACCATCCAGGATGTCTTCTTTCCATAAAGGAATAAGGAGGGGTCAGGAAACTGGAAGGAAATGAAAGTGATGCCAGTTGGGGGTGGAGGACTGAAGAGTTATCATGGAAACACGCAAGTCTCAGGCTCCCGGCGAAGGAACACAACCGAAAGAGCTTGGCAAACGGTCCACACCCACCCAGAGGAGAAGGGAAGTCAGCCTCTCCCCACACTCGGGCTGGGCAGTGAATACATTTTTTAAATGTGACCTTTACAATAAAACTTTGAAAGTCAGAGGTTGGCACGGCGCTTATGAGAAGCTGGGGCGGGGTGAGCGCAAAGCAAAAGCAGCCTTTGGGTGCTTGATTCGGCCCCACGGCCACAGCGTAAGAGAAGATCGCTGAATGGCGGCCCCTCTTCGGGTGTCTGCCCCCTCCCCGCACAGGCTGCGAGACCTTGAACCCCGCGTTAGAAACTTGTTCTAGGAGTCCGTTCCTGGGCAAGAAGCCACTCCGGAAAGTAGAGCCTGAAAACCATAGCATGGTTTGTTTCTCTCTTCTGTGCGTCTCTGGGGTGACGGGGCTCAGCTGGCGGTCCCTCGTGTGGTGCAGCTAGGCGGTGGCTGTGCTGGGTCTTCTTGGAGGCGTCCTCCCTCAGGAGGCTGGCGGTTGATGCCAACCTGTGTCTTCTTCATGTGGCCCGGGCTTCCCCGCAGCCTGGCGGCTGGGTTCCGAGAGGGAATGAGAGGCAGCAGAAGCCAGTCCGCCTCTTAGGACGTAGCCTCTGGCCCCAGAAGTCAGGCAGCCTCACGTTTGCTACATGCTGCTCATTAGAAGCGAGTTGCTAAGACGATCGTCATTCAAGGGAATGGACATTAGTCTCCGGCTTTGGATGGCGGAGTGTTGAAGGATTTGCGGACATGTTTTGAGCCACCAGCCTTTCCTTCTGGATTTAGTGGGAGGAAGTGAGGTGGGTCGGCTCGGGCTTTGTGGCTTTTAGACATCACAGAGGGGTCCCCGAAAATAGCCTCGAGGAAGTGGAGAGGCCACAGGTCAGTGCGATGTTGTCCTGTGACCTGGTCCCTGAGCCTCAGTCCCCCCATCTGCAGGGTGGGCGGAGCTGGTGAGCACGAGTCCCGGATTCGAGCCCGGTTCTCCCTGCCTCCAAACCCACAGTTACGCCCCCTCAACACCACCAGCATCTTTAGAGTGGCCCCATATTCCTAGAGGTTTCAACGGACGTACCTGAAAGTTTCATTCGTACTTAGATTTTTATTTAACCAAACCAAACTCTTGATCATCTGCTCCGTGGGCAGAGCTGCCAGAAGCCATCTTTCAGCCTGTCGCCCACAGCTGCCCCGGCACCTCTTTGCAGGGCTTGGTGCCGGGTGCAGAGTCAGGCCTGTCCTCCCTCTCCAAGGTCGGTGTTCCATGACCCATCAGGAACGTACCCAGGCATCCCGGACAGGGAGTGCAAGGTGGCGGAGGGCTCTCCGTCCTCCTGCCCGCCCCAGCCAGCGACAGCTGCTCACGGAAGGGCCCCTCGAGGTGACCAGGGCAGGGGCAGCGTGGGAAAGGGAGCAGACCCCTCCCACCCCCGCGCATCTGCCGATGGTAATCCTGGCGGAGAATCAAGGGGGGACCTCACGCCCCCATCTTTCTCTCTGGTTGATGAACAATTTGCTGGAAACCAGCTCCCTTCCCCCTTTACGCTGGCCCATTAGCTGGCAAATGAGCAACTTTTGATCATCATTGACTAATTTCTAAACGAGCATTATTGGAGGACTTAATTATTCCGTGCTTATCCGATATGTTGGCCTCTGATCCTACAACAGCTCCAGGTAACTTTCTGCTACAAAATCAATTTGAACAGGCCTTCAAAGCACCCGCCAGGGGATGTCGTGATCCAACCTTTGTGTATACACTCCCCGTTTCCAACCAAGTCAGAGGCGCTGATACACTGATGGGGGACTGACACGCTTATTTGGAATAAGAATGGGCTGACTGGTAGAATCTAAAGGAAGAAGCGGGGCTCAGTGAAACCTGCCAATCAGGTCTTGCTCTGTGGGGTTAGCCCATCATGGGGAGACTGCAGCGGCAGACCAAATGGACTCTTGGCACCAGGAATTCCCTACAGCTCTTCTGAAAATCATTCCTGATCTTAGACCAAAGAGGGGAGGGTGGTCAGAAAGAAAACATGCTAGACTGCTGGACAGGAGACCTGGGTTTAGCCCTTGGTGTGACCTTGACTGAGTACCTTAAAGCTCTCCATTCCTTCCGGGTTCCAGAGGCAGTGATGGAAAGCTTCCTGGTCACCAGGCACCACTCCCCACCCTGTGGACACAGGGGTGATGCAGAAAAGCATGTCCCTGCCCTCATTAACTCACAGTCTCTCTGGGGAGGTGGAGGTTAAACAAATGAGTGGATGTATAATTCATTAAAGTTGTGGTAGAGAGATTTCCTTAGGCTTCCCAAAGGTTTTAAGGAAGCGTACAGCGGACGTTCAGGCTGCCACCCAGCCTCCATTCCCCTCTTCCCTCTTCTGAACTGCAACAAGATTTTCTTTGGGGAACCACCCTCTATGGGGCAGACCTGGGGTTGGGTGGGATGGGCCCTGCCCCTAGCTCAGGATGGGCTCCGATGGAGATCACCTCTGTGATTGGTCACTGATGGGCATGTGACCTAGACCTAAGCCAATCAGCACCAAGGCATCCCCTCTGCTGTAGCAATTAATCTGGAGATGATCCAATCAGGGTGGAGATAAGAATTGTGTTCAATGGCTGGGAAAGACATGCCCTTTGTAGACTGAAGGGCTGGCAACATAATTTTGCTCGGGACAAAAGGGAAAGAAAGAGCCATTATTCAAAAGCAGGAATAAAGAATTGATATTATTAAAGCTATCGATACTCAACTATAAAGCTTTTCCCTTACTTCCACAGTCTCTCCCTTGACATGTCTCTTTTTAATTTGTCATTTAATGTCATTCTAAGGAAAATTTTAAATTATTAGCATTAATTTTAATGTTTACATTTCTATTGTGTGATGCCAGTTTTAAATGCACATGTAAGAGCACCTACCTCGCTTGCAGAATCACAGGAATCACAAAATTTCTGTTTCATAACCCACATCTGCATGTGCATTTTGTTCTCAGAAAATTAACTCAACTGTTTTTATTTTACTCTTTGATCTGTCCTTCTTCTACCCACACTCTCTCCCTTTCTTGTCCCTGCAGCCCAAGCCCAAAGGTTGTCACGCTGACCCTTTCCTCTCACACAGGTAATGGCATCCTGGCCCCACAATCACAAAGGATGCGGCAAAAAGAAGAGTGAGAGGCCGACAGGCAGGCTCTGTGTTGCTTCCCCAGCGTGGATCTCCTGGACCCACGGAGGTCCCCTCCCTCGGCCTCCCTGGATCAGAGCAAACGGAAACCGCAGATGGGACGAGAGAGCTGACCCTCCCCTCCCTCTCTTATAGCCTCTGAATAAAAGTACAAGACGGTACTTATTCAGAGGCTAAGGTCATGTAAAAGGAGAGGTCCCTTCCAGCAGCTGCTCCCTTACTTTATCCATTAAGATTAAAAAAAAGCAGCCAACGCTGTCTACCTTCAGCTGACTGATGAGTAAAGAAGGATTGAAAGAAAAAAAACCTGTGGGTTCACGGACACCTCCTCTTCCTTTAGTGCCATCATTTGCAGCAAAAATGATTAATATAGGAAGGTCACATGAGTCAGAAAACATATGATAGGATTCTGTTATGGACTGAATTGTGTCCTCCCCAAATTCACATGGTGAAGCCTATTTCCAATATGACTTTAGAAAGGTAATTAAAGTTATATGAGGTCACTAGAGTGGGCCCTAATCCCGTAGGACTGGGGTCCTTATAAGAAGAGGAGATCAGGACACAGACACACACAGAGGGACGACGCTGTAAGGACACAGGGAGAAGACGGCCGCCTACACGCCAGGGAGAGAGGCCTCAGGAGGACCCAGCCCCGCCCACACCTGGATCTCGGATTCCAGCCTCCAAGACTGGAGACAATGAATATCTGTTGTTTAAGCCGCCCTGTCTTATGTATTTTGTTCTGACAGCCCTAGGAGACGAACACAGACTCCCTGGTGGTACATGTTCTTAGAACACCATCGTCTCCCGTCTGCACTTGAAGCAAGTTCTGCCTTAAAGGGAAAGCCTCTTGGGGCTGTGCTGTGCTCACTGGCCTGCAGATGTAACACACACATCCTGCGCTCTCACTGGGTCGTGCTCAACACCCATGCATCACCGTGAGTCCGCCAGAATTCTGTGCTCCTGGGCCATCACAGATGCCATACGAGACGGGACAGCACGGGATGGTGGGCGGCCACGGTGCCCATGTCTCCTTTGTCACACGCGCACTCCACTCTGATCGGACTTCAGTTACCAAACACATGCTCAAAGATAAATTCTTAAGAATTTCAAGTCAGCGACAACCAAGGCTGGGGCGCTTCTAAGGGAGGCCGCCCCTGGGTCGTGGATAGAAGAATGGAATGCTGGAATGTCACCTTGTGACGGGGGAGGCATGTCACAGCTCCAGAACCAAGCTGAGAAGAGGGGCAGAGTGGCGCCGGGGGAACCGCAGGGAAGCAAAGATGGAGACCGAGTGACCACCCTCCAGCGCTCAGCTCTGAGCTTCCAGGCACCCGCGCCACTTCCTCTGAATCACTCTGAGCTGGGTCTCCTGCTTCTTGGTCCCCAGGTGTCAATTTCCTATCTGTGGGTTGGGGATGCAGCGTTCCTGCCCCGCCCGACAATGCAAGGCTGTCGGGCTCTGTGAGAAGCCGATAAAGGAGAGGCTGGCAAGAACCGTGCACACAGAGCTCAGGGTATGTCTTCATCAGATCCTCGCCGACCGTGACCTGGCTGAGCAGGGAAAGCACTTCACAGTCTTTTTCATTCTGCAACAATCTGTTCATTCCAGTGGCAGGTGGAAAGGTGCTTGAGGAACACCTGGTGATCCAGGACCTGAGATCCTAGATTAAAACACTCATGAATGTTTCTGAATTCATGCTACCCTTGGGCAGTTCCTTGAAGCACTTAAAACGAAAAGGCAAAGAGTGTCTTACAAGTGTTCTGGGACTATCATAACAGCTTCCCACAAACTGGGGTCTTACATCACAAATTCATCCTGTCTCCGTTTTAGAGACCAGAAGTCTGAGATCAGGGTGTCACAGGGCCGTGGTCCCTTTGGAGACTCCAGGGGAGGGTCCTTCCTGCCTTTTCAGCCTCTGGGGGCTCCAGGCGTCCCTTGGCTTGCGGTTGCATCCCTCCAGCCTCTGCCTCCACCTTCACACGGTCTCCTCCGCTCCCTGTGGGTCTGTGTCTTCCTCTCTGTCTCTTGTTAGGATGCTGGGCATTGCATTTAGGGCCCACCCAGGGGATACAGAATGATCGCATCTCAAGATGCTTAATTTAATCACAGCTGCAAAGACCCCTTCCCCAAATAAGGTCACATCGGCGGGTTCCAGGGGTTAGGACATGGACATTTTGGGGGGATCACCATTCAACCCACCAAAACAGTGACTCACTGAGGGATGCTCCTATGAAGAGGACTCGACCCCACTCTCCAGACCCACTCTGGCCAGAGAAGCGGGTCTCAGCCAAAGCCAGAAACAGCTGTTCTGAGTCCCAGACTGGATGTTGCTGGGTGAGCTGCTGTCTAGCCTTAGAAAGGCCTCCCCTGAAAGCTTTTCCATTTTAAATGCTATTCATCCTCAGGCTTTCAGAGGTGGCTGCTGCAAAGTGGCCTCTTGAGCTCGGCGCTCCTGGCGTTTGGCGCGGGGCCATTCTCTGGGGCGAAGGCTGTCCTGTGCAGTAGGACAGGCAGCTGCATCCCTGGTCTTGACCCTCTAGACTCGAGTGGCACCTCCCAGTCCTGACAACCAAAAATATCTCTAGACAATTGCCCACCGTCCCCGGGGGCAGACAGAATTGCCCCCAGTTGAGAGCCACTGGCCGCACAGGCAATGGTGGAAACAGTCTCCCACCCTGGAGTCCGAAGGAGGGACCTGAACCGACCAGTCGTGGGACTTTGTGCATGTTCTGGAATGTTCTGGCCTTGGGTTTTCTTTATGGGGATGTGAATGCTCAATGGGTTGATTGTGACAGTATCAGGCACTGTGTGTAAAAGGACTGTCAGGAGAGCTCCCTGGCGGTCCAGTGGCTAGGACTCGGCACTCTCACTGCCGTGGCCCAGGTTCAGTCCCTGGTCAGGGAACTGAGATCCCACAAGCCGCACAGCTGAAAAAAGAAAAAAAAAAAGGCTGTCAGGAAGAAAGTAGATTTTGATTTTATTTTCCGAAGCGTACCATCTTCATGCACCCCACACCGGGCCCAGGAACCAAGAAGCTGCTCTCTGGGAGGCGTCACCCTGGGCTCACGGTCGTCTGGCTGGTCCCGGGCTTCTGGACATCTGGCCCCCTAGCTCCAGATGTCCCTTCCTCCATGTGGGACATGAAAGGGAATGGGGAAGAAGCTGAAACACCGCTCCTGAGGGATCTGGAGTCTCCTTCTAACCCCCAGGCTGCCTGCGGGCCCTCCTAAACTTGTCCTCAGTTTGCATTTTGAAAAGACGCTTCTGGAATGCCAAGGGCTGGCTGGGAGCCACGCTCCTCAGTGTAAATCATCAGAGTCATCCTGGGAACTGGCCTCCACCCAGCGGCGCCCCAGATGGGCAGAAGCCCTCTGATCAGGCCTCTCAGGATGCCGTTGGACTTGAGCCATTGCCCTCTCCAGGAACCATGGTTCTGCATCGTCAATTATTCACTCTGTAGCTGGGTCAAGAAAGGAGAAAAAAATTGAAGATTTAAGGATTCCTTTTAAAACAATCCACCGCATTGATACAAGATGGTCATTTTCTTCCTTTTTTTAAAAAAAGATCTTGAACAGATGGCCCAAGATCTACCCATTAACAGAATTTCACTTTCAGGGTACAGAATCATTGACTAGAGGCACGATGTACAGCAGGCCACCAGGACTTACTTACCTTGTTTAACTGAAACTTTATACCCCTTGGACATCGCCCCATTTGCCCCTCGCTCCCCACCCAGTAACACAAATCTGCTCTCTAATGCTGAGTTTGGCTATGTTAGATAACTCATAAAAGTAGAATAATGAGATTTTTGTCCTTCTATAACCAACTTTTTTCACTAAGCATAATGTTCTCAAGGCCCATCCATGTCATGGACCATGGCAGGATTTCCTGCATTTTCATGGCTGAGTAATATCCCATTGTATGTATAAACCACATTTTCTGTATCCATTCATTCGTCGATGGACACTTAGGCTGCTTCCATATCTTGGTCATTGTGAATAATGCTGCAGTGAACATGGGGGTGCAGCTATCTCTCCAAGATCCTGATTTTAATACATTTGGATAAATACCCAGAAGTGGGGTTGCTGGATCCTATGGTAATCTTATTTTTAATTTTTTATGTAATCTCTAAAATGTTTTCCACAGCTGTTGCACCATTTTACATTCCCTCCAACTGTGTGCAAGGGTTGCAATGTCTCCACATCCTCTCCAACACTTACCTCTTATTTTTTTGGTAATGGCCATGCCAACAGGTGTGAGGTAATGTCACTGTGGGGTTTTTTTTAATATAAATTTATTTTTTGTATTTATTTATTTTTGGCTGTGTTGGGTCTTTGTTGCTGCACGCGGGCTTTCTTTAGTTGCAGCGAGCGGGGGCTACTGTTCGTTGCGGTGCACCGGCTTCTCATTGCAGTGGCTTCTCTTGTTGCGGAGCACGGGCTCTATCTAGGTGCGCAGGCTTCAGTAGTTGTGGCTCGCGGACTCTAGAGGGCAGCCTCAGTAGTTGTGGCACATGGGCTTAGTTGCTCTGCAGCATGTGGGATCTTCCCGGACCAGGGCTCAAACCCGTGTCCCCTGCATGGGCAGGCAGATTCTTAACCACTGTGCCACCAGGGAAGTCCCAGTCATTGTGGTTTTGATTTCCATTTCCCTGATAATTAATGAGGTCAAGTATCTTGCCTGTTGGCCATTTGTACAGATTCTTTGGAGAAATGTCTGTTCAAGTCTTTTGCCCGTTTTTAAACTGGGTTATTTGGTTTTTTTGCTATTGAGTTGTAGGAGTTCCTTATATATTTGGGATTTTCTTCTCAGGTGTTTGGTTTGCAGATACCTTCTCCCATCTGGTAGGTTGCCTTTCTACTCTGTTGACAGTTTCTTTTATTATAAAGAAGATCATGTTTTCCATCTTTATATTTCTGTCCTTCACTCAGCAATAAGCATGTAAGATTCATCTGTGTCTTTTCATGGCTTGATAGATTATTCCTTTGTATTGCCAGATGATATTCTTCTGTATCAATGTACACCAGTTTGTTTATCCATTCCCCTGTTAAGAACACCTTGGCTGCTTCCAGATTTTGGTAATTACAAAGAGAGCTGCTATAAACTTTCACAAGCAGGATTTTGTGTAGACATAGGTTTTCAAATCAGTTGGGTAAATACCAAGGAGTGCAATTTCTGGGTCATGTGGTGAGAGTAAGTTTAGTTTTATAAGAAACTACCAAACTCTCTTCCAAAGTGGCTCTGTCATTTTGCATTCCCACCAGCAATGAACGAGAGTCTGGTCATTCCACATCCTCTCCAGTGTTCGCTGTTGTTAGTGCTTTGAATTTTAGCCATTCTAATAGGTGTGAAGTAGTATCTCGTTGCCTTAACTTGTATTTCCCTGATGACAAATAATATTGAGCATCTTTTCATATGCTTTGTTATGGACTGAATGTTTGTGTTCTCCCCAAATTCATATGTTGAAACCCAAACCTCCAATGTGATGGCATTTGGAGGTGGGGCCTTGGGGAGGTAATTAGGGTTAGATGAGGTCATGAGGGTGAGGCCCTCATGATGGGATCAGTGCCCATTACAAGAAAAAGGTAGAGAGAAAAATCTCATTCTCTCCACACTGAGGAAAGCCCACGTAAGGACACAGCAAGAAGGTGGTTGTCTATAGCCAAGAAGAGGGTTCTCTCACTAGAACTTGACCATGCTGGCACCCTGACCTTGGACTTCCAGCCTCCAGAACTGTGAGAAATAAATTTCTGTTGTTTAAGCTGCTCATTCTATGGTATTTTGTTATGGCAGCCTTAGCAGACTGAGACAAGCTTGTGTGCATCTATATATCCTCTTTAATGTCTATTCAGATTTTTTGCCCTTTTTAAAATAGGGTTGTTTTTTCTCTACTTGTTATATTTTAAAAATTCTTTACGTATTTTGGATACAAGTCTTTTATCAGATATGTGTTTCGCATATATTTTCTCTCAATCTGTAGCTTGTCTTTTCACTCTTCGGCAGAGCACACTTTTAAAATCTTACTAAAGTTCAACTTACTGTTTTTTTTCCCCTGTGGATCGTGCTTTAGATGTCAGGTCTAAACGCTCAGGTCCAAACCCTTGGTCATGTAGGTTTCACTTATGTATTCTTCTAGAAGTTTTATAGTATATTTTACATTTGGGTCTCTAACCCAGTTTGAGTTAATCTTTGTGTTTAAGGATTTGGATCTGGATTCTTTTTTATTCTGCATGTGAATGTTCCAGCACAACTGTTGAAAAGACTACCCTTCCACCATTGACTTACCTTTGTGCCATTGTCAAAACTCAGTTGACTATACTTATGTGGGTCTATTTCTGGGCTATCTTGTTCCATCGATCTATGTATTTTTTAACTGATACTACACTGTCTTAATTACTGTAGCTTTGCGTTAAGTCCTAAAGTTGAGTAGAATGAGTCCTCCTTTTCCTTCAGTATTGTGTTGGCTATTCTGGGTTCTTTGTCTTTCCATAAAAATATTAGAATTAGTTTGCTGACATTTACAAAAGAGTTTGCTGGGATTTTGACTGGGATTGCATTGAATCTATAGATCAAGTTGAGAAGATCTGACAACAGCATTAAATCTTTCAGTACATTAACATGGACTATCTCTCCATTTATTTAGGTCTCTTTGATTCTTTTCATCAGCATTCTGTAGTTTTCTGCAAATAGATTTTGTGCACATTTTGTTAGATTTATACTTAATTACTTCCCTTTGGGGTGCTCTTGTAAATGGTATTGTTTTTTAAATTTCAAATTCCAATCGTTCACTTTTGTATGCAGGAAATCAATTAGCTTTTGATATTGATCTTGTATCCTGCAACTTTTCTTATTAGCTGCTCTAGGAATTATTTTTGTAGATTCTTTGGGGTTTTCTACATAGACCATCATGTCATCTGCAAATAAACAGAGTTTTATTTTTCTTTCTAATCTGTATACCTTTCTATTTCATTTTCTTGCCTTATTCCCAATTTGGGGGGAAAAGGATTCAGTCTCCCACTATTAATATGATGTTAACTAGGTTTTCCATCAAATATTTTCTTCATTAGGTTAAGGAAGTTCCCCTCTATTTCTAGGTTTTTTTGAGAATTTTTATCATGAATGAGTGTTGAATTTTGTTGAATGTGTTTTCATCATCTATTGATATGATCGTATGGTTTTCCTGATTCAGTCTGTTAATAGGATGGATTGCATTGATTGATTTATGAGTGTTGAACCAGGCTTGCATTCCTGGAATGAACGTCACTTGGTTATGATGTATGATCCTTTTTACTAGATTGGTGGATTCTATTTACTAATATTTTCTTTTTTTTTTTTGCGGTACGCGGGCCTCTCACTGTTGTGGCCTCTCCCGTTGCGGAGCACAGGCTCCGGACGTGCAGGCTCAGCTGCCATGGCTCCCGGGCCCAGCCGCTCCGTGGCATGTGGGATCTTCCCGGACCAGGGCACGAACCCGTGTCCCCTGCATCGGCAGGCGGACTCTCAACCACTGAGCCACCAGGAAAGCCCCTATTTACTAATATTTTGCTAAGGATTTTTGTGTCTACATTTACAAGAGATACTGGTCTCTAGTTTTCTTTTCTCATAATGTCTTCACTGGGTTTTAACATCAGAGTAAGGCTAACCTCATAAAATGAATTGGAAAGCATTCTTTCTGCTTTTATTTTCTGGAAGAATTTTTGGAGAATTGGTATTATCTCTTCCTTAAATACTTGGTGGAATTCACCACTAAAATCATCTGGGCCTGGTGCTTTCTTTTTGGAAGGTGTTAAAATATTGATCCAATTTCTTTAATAGATATAGCTCCGTTCAGGTTATTTATTTCTTCTTCTGTGAGTTTTGGTAGTTTGTGTCTTTCAAGGAATTGGTTCATTTTGTCAAATTTAGGGTCATAGAGTTATGTATAGTATTCCCTTATTATCCTCTTAATGTCTATGAGATCAACATTGATGACTCCTTTTACATTTCTGATGTTAGTATTTGTTTTTTCTCTCTTTTTAATTAATTATCCTGGCTAGGTGCTTATCAATTTTATTGATATTTTCAAATAACCAGATTTTTGTTTCATTGCTTTTCTCTATTATTTTCCTATTTCAGTTTCATTGATTTCTGCTCCAGTATTATTAGAGTTTATTAATATGTTTGCTATAGGCTTATTTTGCTCTCTTTCCTCTAATTTCCTCAGATGGAAGCCAAGGTTATTGATTTTTTAATCTCTCTTATCTTTAATATACACATTTAATGCTATAAATTTTCCCTAAGTACTGCTTCCATGAATCCTGTGAAAATTTTTGATAAGTTGTTTTTTTCATTTAGCTCAAAACATTTTAAATTCCTGTTAAATCTTCTTTTCTGACCCATAGGTTATTTATAAGTGTGTTGTTTAATTACCAAATATTTGAGAATTTCCTAGCTATCTTTTTGTTATTGGTAGCTAGATTAATTCCACTGCAGGAGTCTGAGAGCATACTTTATATGGTTTCTATTATTTTAAATATGCAAACGTGTGTTTTATGGCCCAGAATGTGACCTATCTTGGTGAATGTTCCATAGAAACTTGACAAGAATGTGCGTTCTGCTGTTGCTACATGGAATATTCCATACATTTCATTTAGATCATGTTGATTGACAGTGCTAATCAGATCATCAATAGCCTTGCTAATTTCCTGCCTGCTTGATCTGATCTATTGATTACTGACAGAGTGATGTTGAATCTCCAGCTATAGTAGATTTGTCTATTGCCTCTTTCTGTGCTATTGGTTTTTGTCTTATTTTTTAAAGCTCTTTTGTTTGGTATATACACAACTAGGATTGTTGCATTTCCTTGAAAAATTGATGTAATACCCCTCTTTGTCCCTAATCAATGTCTGTGTTAGGAAGTCTGCTTTGTCTGAAATTAATATAGCTATTCCAGGTTTCCTTTGATTGGTACCAGCACAGTAGTCCTTTTTCCAACCCTTGACTTTTTTCCTATCTGAGTTTTTATATTTAAAGTATATTTCTTGTGGACAACATATGGTTGTGTCTTTGTTTTTTTTTTTTAACTACTTTGACAATCTCCATTTTTTAATTGATGTATATAGACCATTCACATTTAAGTGATTTATTAATATAATTGGATCAGTATCTGTCACTTTTGTATTTGTTTTCTATTTGTTGCATGTGATTTTGTTTCTCCCCTCCCCTTTCGGCATTTTTTGATTTTTCAATTATACTTCTTTCATAAATTGTTTTAGTGGTTGCCCTAGGGTTTATAATAGTCACTCAAAACTAATCTAAGTTCACCTTCAGATACACTATGGTGCTTCATGAGAGTGGAGGTAACTTATAAAAGAGAGTTCTCAGTGCCTCTGTCCTGCCCTTGTGACATTGCTCTTATTCATTTCTTATCCTCATGCTATAATCATCCAGGACATTGATACTATTATTGCTTTAAACAAACAGTTATTTTTTAGGGAAACGAAGACTAAGAAAAATAAATGATGTTATTTTTCTTCCATATACTCCTTCTTTCAGGTGCTCCCTTTTTTTATGTAGAACCACATTTCTGACCTATATCATTTTCTTTCTTCTTGAAGACTTTCTTGAAACATTTCTTGCAGGCTAGGTCTGCTTTTGACAAATTTCCTCTGGGTTTTTTTTCTGAGAAAATCTTTATTTCTCCTTCACTTTTTTCCCCAGTAAGTGATTTTTATTCTTCTTTTTTATTTTATTTTTTAGAGTAGTTTTAGGTTTACAAAAAAATTGAGAGGGAAATACAGAGATTTCCCATATACTTCTTTTCCCTGTCCATGTGTAACTTCCCCATTATCAACATCACTCACAGGAATCGTACATTTTTTTTTAACCAAAGATGAAGCTACGTAGACACATCATAATCACCCAAAGTCCATAGTTTACTTTGGAGTTCGAGCTTGGTGTTGTACATTCTATGAGTTTGGACAAAAGTATAAAGACATATATCCATCATCATAATATCATACAGAGTATTTTCTCAGCCCTAAAAATCCTCCGTGCTCCACTTACTCATCTCTTTCCCCACCCCAGCAATCACTGATGTTTCACTGTCTTCATAGTTTTGCCTTTCCCAGAATGTCCTATCATTAGAATCATACAGTATGTGCCTTTTCTCATTGGCTTTTTTCACTTAGTCATATGCACTTAAGTTTCCTTCATGTCTTTTCAAGGTTTGATAGCTCACTTCTTTTTTAGCCCTGAATAACATTCCATTGTCTGGATGGACCACAATTTACTTATCCATTCACCTACTGAAGGTCATCTTGTTTGCTACCAGGTTTTGGCAATTGTGAGTAAAACTTCTATAAACATCTGGGTGCAGGTTTTTTTGTGTGTGGACATAAGTTTTCAACTCCTTTGGGTAAATACCAAGGAACACGATTGCTGGCTCATATGGTAAGAGTATGTTTAGTTTTTGTAAGAAACAAACACTGTTCCGAAGTGGTGGTACCATTTTGCATTCCCATCAGCAACGAATGAGAGTTCTTATAGCTCCACATCCTTGTCAACATTTGGTGTTGTCAGTGTTTCGAATTTTGGCCACCCCAATAGGTGTGTCATGGTGTCTTGTTCTTTTAATTTGCATTTCCCTGATGACATATGATGTGGAGCATCTTCTCATATGCTATTTGCCATCTGCATATCTTCTTTGGTGAGGTGACTGTTATGATCTTTGGCCCATTTTAAAATCAGGTTGAATGTTTTCTTTTTCTTTTTTTTTCTTGTGGCCATGCTGTGCAGCTTACAGGATCTCAGTTCCCCAGTGAGGGATTGATCCTGGGCCGTGGCAGTGAAAGCTCCGAATCTTAACCAGTAGACCACAAGGGAACTCCCAGATTGGTTGTTTTCTTATTGTTTTCCATTAGAGCCCTAATGTATTCATCATAGTTGTTTTAAATTCCCTGTCAGAAAACTCTAACATCTGTGTCATATCTGAGTCTTGCTCTGATGATTGCTTTGTCCTTTCAGACTGTGTTTTTTCTTGCCTCTTGGCTGATTCGATAACTCTGCTCTTTCTTTGCCAACCCACACCTGCCTGAGACCTTCTGCCTACATTCCGGGAAGCCCAGCAAAGACCCCTGACCCAACACGCGACTGACCGGGTTTATTTTGCTCTTAAGTAAATATGAAAACAAACAACAAATAAAAAATTCCTGCCTCTTCTGCTTTAAGGAGAATGAGCTCGATGTCACTTCTTTTGTCTCCAGCAAATTCAAAGGGAATCAGATTCGGCGCACACACGTCCTCTTTCTCCAAAACTGAAGCACAAGCAAAGTACAAGTAAGTAACTTCCTCAAGTCCCACAGTGAGCGGTGAACTGGACTTCAGCCCAGAACCCTCACCTACGAGGAGGGGAGGAAATAGAGCTGGGGCTTCCTTCAGCTCTGGTCTGGGAGGGAACCTGGGGACCACCTGAGTCATCGCCTCCCCTTGCTTCACCCTTTATCACAGGTCTGGCCATCAGGTGAGGAAACCACTGAGTCTTCAGCAGTCTGAACTCACACCATGCCTGTAGCTGCTTGCCCAGCCCTGGAATGGGCACTGCAGAAGGAAAGGGTCTTTCTACTAAATTCCTGAAGCCTGGTTCTATGAGGATAACGGATCGATAAACATTAATATTTTAAAAATGCACCTCAACATATGTTAAGAAGGATGCAATAAATGCTAATGATAATAGTGTTAATTATAAGACTGGGTGCTTAGTACAAGCCAGCCGAGGCTTTAATCCTTGACACACGTGACGGGGTATCTGAGCCCCTCTCTCCACCGGGGCTCTGAGCTCCACGAGGACAGGAACATGCATGCTTTTGTTCACTCTGCTTCTCCAGCACCGCCCTCTCTTATTCTATGAGAAATGATCACAAAGCAAAGTACATGAGGCGAGCCATGAAATCACCAGGCATCCTGAGACTCAGTATTGTGAATGGTCATGCTGGGAAAATAATGACAGAAGCGAGGGTTTGGGGGAGTTCGGTGTTCTTTGTGCCTGCACCTTCCTTCTCAGGAAGCACCAGAGCACCCCACATGCAGGAAATCCCATTGTCTCTTAGCCTCAGTGAACTTTGCTTAGAAGGTGGCTTAAATGAGATCATTATCCAAAGCCTCATGGGTTAGTCAACTTAGCTGCCATAACAAAATACCACAGACCTGCGGGCTTAAGCAGCAGACATTTTCTTCTCACAGCTCCGGAGGCTGGAAGTCTGAGATATGGTGTCAGCTGATTCCGTGTCTGGTGGGGATTCTCTTTCTGGCTTGTAGACGGCCGCCTTCTCACCCCAGCCTCACATGGCCTTGCCTTTGAGCACACACGGGCAGAAAGAGAGAGAGCCAGAGATAAACAGAGACAGAGAGCATGGGATAAGGACACTCATCCCGTCGGATCAGGGCCCCACCCTTACAACCTTATTTAATATTATTTACTTCCTTACCCCCAAAAGAGCCACGTGGCAGGGTTAGGGCTTCACCATAAGAATTTGGGGACACAAACATCCCACCCATAACACCTAACAAGCAGTGTGCGTATGGTGACTCTTGTGTGTTGATTATAGGCAGTTAGTGGGCAGAATGGGGGTGGGGGAGGCGGGGAACAGGGGTCTCATCCCTGCCGAGTGGAAGTACAGGGTAACACAAGGCGAACGGGCTTTGCCGTGAGAACCCTCCACTTTCCGCCTGACCTGGGGAAAGCCGCTTACCCCTCTGCCTCGATTTCCCGTCTCCTGGAGACTCTCCAGCCAGGCTGTGTGCTAAGCGCGCATCATCAGCGCCCCCGTCGCAGGCGTTCTGAGGACCAGAGATAGTGTTGAACGAGGGTGGGGCTGCACAAGGATGTGTCGGTCTTGGTGGCTCTCACTTTGGTCATCCAGTGGGACCACAAAGGGGTGGCCAGGCCATCTTTCATCCCTTTGTGTTGACAATTTCTGGTGAGCCTTTGGCCACGTGGAAGGTATTTTCAATCCCTTTTCATCTACCAACTGACTGCTGTAGCCAATTACAACTGCTCTGGAAGAAATTACGAGTCTAACATGCAAACTCATCCCGGTGACAGGACTGGAAGCGACTCGGTGACCTCTAGGTTATCAAGCTTTTAACCAGTTGTCACGTGAGCCAGGCCACACAGATTGGACACGTCGGACGCCAGTGACAGCTGTCGAATTAGGCTCTGGAGCCGTCGATTAGGGAGCACGTGCCCCTGGGTGTCATTAGCTGCTGTGCTGAGCGTGCCTGGCACCGCCCGGGCTGGCAGGGTTAGCGACCGGGCTGTCCTCGGATTCTGCCTCTGCTCCCAGCCCTCTGGCCCAAACCCCGCTGGGCCCCACGCAGAGGTCCCCGTGTCCGATCCTGGTTCCCCAACTTGGTGCCTCCCAGACGGTAGAACCACCCAAGCCGCCGTGTCCCGGGGAAAGGCCCCAGGCCGGGAGTCCGAGAATGGACCCTGAACTTGGATTCTTCTGTCAGGTGCTTTCAAGGACTTCATACTTCCATGGCTGGATCAGCTGGCGTCAGACAATTTCCGGGCGGACCGCGGCGCAAAAATACATCCCTTTGTTTTGACCTGTCTCCCCGTCCGTTTACAGTAGCTCTGGGTCTTAGCCCAGAAGTGTGAAGGAGATCACGTGTCTTCATTTCCTTTAAATCGACCCCAACTCCAGCATGACCTCCTGTCTGGGCTGCTGGTGGACAAGCAATCCCTGTCCCAGCTGAGACACCTCCTTCCCCTCCTGCCTCTTCCCCTCCACCACCTCCCGGGTCACACGGAGGTCTGGGGCTGCGGCCCCCCGAGCAGGTCTCGAGGGGCTCAGGGCAAGGCATTGGGGGAGACCCAAGTGGAGCACCCAACCACCCCCGGCCCCCAACTTCTTCCCAATCTGGAAGCGGCACCCCTCCCCCATCCCCTGCAGGGGGCACCTGGCCTGATCTCACTATCTCCAAAACAGCTATCCGTGGACACCCAAAGGTTTCTGATTCCTGCCCTGAACTTGGAGGTGCAAAAGGTCTGCGCTGGGCTGGGTGGAGGGGAGGGGAGCAGAGAGCAGATAGACACGAATAAGCAAAACCAATAGACTCCCGGGTAGCACCCACATCGCACAAGTGCGCATGCGAACACCTGCCCTTCTCTGGTCGTCCAGCATCTTCCATCCTTCTGCTGATAACAGCACATGATGTTCTGGGACGTGGTCACCCGCCATTCTGACTCTGTGCCTTAGGCATCCGCAAAAGTGGTCGGTGGGAGGTGGCCGCTCACGGACCCGTGCGGCCGGGGTCCAGGCAGATACTGGGGACACCAGAGCTGAGAACGATGCTGAGCGCCTGTGAGAGGCCAGTCAGGAAGGACCTGGGGCGCCTGTGCCCACCCAGCAGTGACTCCGAGGGAGATGCTGGACATGAAGTGTGGAGGTCAGGGCTGCCGGCGGCGAGAGGAGGTCCCGGGCTGGTCCACCGCCCCGTGGACTGTGGGAAGGGGGAGGGGGGGAGGGGTCGGAGAAGTCTGGGAGGAAGGGCCGCTCAGCTGGAACATGGGCTCGATCTCCCAGAGCGCAAATGACCTGCAGGGAGAGATTTGCAGAAGCCAAGCTCAAACATGCAGGCACAGGTGTGCCGACCAGGCCGCCAGCGGGAGATTTACAGCCCTGGGGTCCGGGCTGCCTGCAGCTCCACGTGGTCTCTGATTGGTCCACACACTCAGCCCTGAGATCCAGGAGAGTCTGATGCCTTACCTGCCACCCGAGCACGTCAAGGTGGGCTCTGTGGCCTGGAGTGGACGATGGGGTCGGATAAACCGAGTGAGGCCAGACAGTAAGAGGAGGGCTGGCCGCAGAGGAAGTGTGGGAAGGAGAACCATCGGGAGGAGAGAGAGTTCCGGAGCAGGGGGCGCCGGAGGGCAGGCTGTCCTGCTGGGCCACTGACCCTGCTCACAGGGCGCCGTCACGAAGGACCACGACTGGGTGCTTAACACAGCAGAAATGTACCGTCTCACAGTCCAGAGGCCAGAAGTCAAGGTGTTGGCAGGGCTGGTGTCTTCTGAGGCTCGAGGGACTCTGATCCAGGTGCCCCTCCCAGCCCCTGGTGTTGCCGGCCCTCCTGGGCATCCCTGGGCATGAAGCTGCATCCCACCCCACCCCGTCCCCCACCTCAGCCTCTGTCTTCTCCTGCTGGTCTCTGTGTCTTCACATGGCTCATCTTCTTATAAAGACCCACCTGCCCATCTCCTTGTGGATGTCCGCCCGCATCACCAGCTCAGAGGGACCCTGGCCCAGCTCGTGACTGTCCCCCCAAGCCTGCTCCATCCCGGGTGCCGGCACCTCCAAACTTTCAGGTGCTCAGTCGTAACCAGCCTGTCTCATCCTCTCACGCCCCACATCAGCTATGTCCCTGAGTTGTTAATTCTGCTTTCCAGCTAACTCTCCAGTCCGGACACTCCTCAGCCCCCCCCCCCCCCCCCCCCCCGCCGCTGCCCCCTGAGGCTGAGCTGCCTTTATGTCTGGCTTGGGTCCCTGCCGCAATCTCCTCACCAGTCCCGCTGCCTCCCCTCCTGCATCCTTAGTGGCTCTTTGTGTAATCCTTTAAGGTACAGGTCACATCAATGGAACTGCTCAAAACCCGTAGGGCTCCCCATTTCTCTCTGAGCAAAAGTTAACGTGCTTACAAAGACCTGCTGAGTCTGAGGGGATCTGTGGAACACCCACCCCTGTAGGTCCTCCCTGACCTCATCTCCTTCTGTCCCTCCAACTCACTCAGCCCCAGCCTCCTGCTCCTTCCCAAACTCCCCATGTATGCATCTGCCTTAGACTCTTTGCATGGGCTGTTCCTTCTGCCCGGAATGCTCTTCCCTGCACAACCTCGCAGCCCGTGCTCGCACATCACCTTCTCCAAGAGGCCCCCCGACCCTCTATTTAAACGTGTCACCTGCAGCCCAGCATGCATCCCAGGTCCTCCTAATTCTGCTCTCTTTTGTCCAATCAGCTCGGGTTGCCATAAACCAGAGGGGCGGCTTATAAACGAGAGAAATTTATTGCTCACAGCTCTGGAGGCTGGACGTCCGAGCTCAGGGTGCCCACGTAGCCGGGTTTGGCCGAGAGCTCTCTTCGTCTGCTGTGTCCTCCCAGGGCAGAGGACAGAGAGGGAGGAAGTTCTCCTGTGACTCTCGTAAGGACACTAATCTCGTCCCCTCAAGACCTCATCTAATATAATCACCACCCAAAGACCCCACCTCCTAATACCATCACACTGAGGGGGGTAAGGCTTCAACATATGAAGCTGGGGGGACACTTTCAGTCCACAGCCCTTTTCTTTTCTATGGTTACCACTTTTTAACAGTTTACCTATTTATCAGGTAATTTACCTGTCCAGCAGGTGTATTGCTATAGGAGAGAAACCTTAGTCCCTTTGAACCCTATGTGCTCCAAACTCCTAGGAAGTGCTGGGCACATGGTAAGGAAGATAACTATTTGCTGAGTGAAAACCTGCGTGAAGGCGGTGAGCTCATACATGACAAGGCGTGTAGGTTTCTGCCTGTTACAGAGTCTGTCGGGGGAGTGGCAATGGCCCGGCTGGTGCGGCCTTGGTCTATGCCTTTTCCACCCCCTCCCCTCCCCCATAAGCAGGGGGAGGAGAGAGGGCAGAAGCCAAGTCACAAAAGGACAGACTGCTGACACGGATGGATGGATGGACGTCTCATCCTGACGCACAGACATTTAGATTTGACTTCATAATGAAATGTCTTTTAACTCGTGTAAATACTAATGAGAAAGCTAGTTTCCAAAACGGCCACCAATGGCCAAAGGAATACTCCACCTGTAAACAAACTGGTATATTAGGCTGTGCCCCTGAGTACCTCAGCATTTTAAGTAACTGACTGCGCAAGGTGGGGTTGAAGCCAGATAACGTCACGTTCTGGAAATTCCCATGATGCAGGGAGAGGTGGGGCCCATGCAGGTGGGTACGGAGTGGGAGGCCCCCTTGGCGGAGCAACTGCCTGGAACCTCCATCCACCTTACCCCGCCCCCCGAGTAGGACTGCCCTCCCTGTGTTCCCCAGAAGCTCCGGGTGATGCCCTGTCTGGAGCCAGGTGGAGTTCTCACCTGGGAGGGAGCGGGGGTCGGTGAATCAGATTGAAGGGCTCTTGCCACGTGCTCTCTCTGGAGTCGCCCACTTCCCTGAGCTGCCCACTCCTGTCCATCCCACGTGGGGTCAGAGCCACTGGGTGGCACACCCATGGCCTGGAGGCTCAGCTGGGGGGCCGTCTGGGCTCTTCACTCCCTGAGCAAAGACTGATGGAACCCCTGCAATTCGCTTTAATTCTTATGCTAATGCACACTTCCTTTTTCCTGGGAAGAGAGTCAATTCCTTTCACCAGGTCCTCAAGGGTTTCATGATCCCTAAAATGTTTAAACCACAGATATATTTGGAGAGACAAGCTGTTCGCAACATTTCATGAGCACCTTCTGTGTGCCAGGCAGGAGCTGCGAGATTCCTCCAATAGCGCGTCTGCTAAAAAGTGTTTAGTTAAAAAAAAAAAAAGTTTTTTGAAATACAAAACGCTCTACATCCTGAATGTATACAACTCGATGAGTCTGAAGATACACACCTGCGAAACCATTGCCACAATCTAGGCCATGAACTCACCCATCACCTCCGGAAGTTTCCTCTTCTCTTAGTTCTCGTTATTTTGTGATAAGAACACGTAGCGTCAGATCTAGCCTCTGAGCAACTTCTGAAGCACACGATGCAGGGCTGTTGACTACAGGCACTGCGATAGGCAGGCGCTCTCTAGGACTCATTCACCCTGCAGAGCTGAAACTCTGTGCCCTTGGACAAATTCCTCCTGGTTTCCCCTCTCATATCATCTCTTGGGTAAAGGGATTAGTCTCTCAGTGCTCAAGATGAGGAAACAGAGGCCTGAAGATACTCGGGGCTGGGACTCTAAGGGGAACTCTGAGCTCCGAGGCTTGGACGGGTCCCGGGTTAGGGTGGTGTGAATGAAAAATGTTGGCTGCCATCTCAATGACAAAGGATGTTGCAACCATCACACCATCGCATTACAGCCGCCTGGACAGAAGGTGAGCCCTGAGGCGACTCAGGAGGAGAAAACACAGGATACTGGCCCCAGGGAGCTGAGGTGCACATAGAGGAATGATATCAGTGGGCCCAGACCCTTGCATCTTCCCATACACAGAAAAGCCCTGAATTCCTTAACTTGAGTTATCTGGTTTTCTTTAATTAACAGTAATCTTTTGATGTTCCGACCAGCTGGACTTGTGTTGCAGAAACTCCTATATCCTGGTTCCCCCCTCACCTCTTCAGAGCGGCCCCTCAGAATTATCTGAGATGCTGTACCCAGGGCTTAAGTCCTTGGAATTGTCCACCACATAAAACAACTCTCAACTTTTAGGTTGTGAATATTTTTGCCAGTGGGGAGTGGGTATGTGAAGGAAGGGAAATAGCAATTTTGCTAGAAGCAGCCATGGACGGAAGGGAAGGGGGGTCGGGCTTAACGCGGGAGCTCAGGGCAGGGGGGCGGGGCGGGGAGAGCAGAGCCTCTGCGAAGGAACAGGCAGGGCTGTGGCAGGCAGACGCAGAGTCAGGGACACACCCCAGGCCTGCCATCCCTCTGACCTGGCTCCCACCTGTAGACAGGGGCCAGCTCAGCACCCTTCCTGTCTAGAAAGGAGTCCTCGGGCCCCACTGGGAAGAGCTTCTGTGGAAAGGGCAGTAGGAGGGGCTCCAGGACAGTCAGCAGCAGGGCAGACAGCGGAGGGGAGGGGGGCCAGATACTAGCTCCCTCCTGCCACTGACTTAGGCTCCGGGGACCTGGGGTCGGGGGCAGTGAGAGCTGCATCTTCCCAGCCTGTGCCTGGGAGGACTGAGCCGGCACTGGATTCAGTGCGAATCCTGGGGCTCCCCTCCAGCCGCCATGCCAGGCATCCCCTATCCTGCCCCTTGCTCCCCACGCTGGAAACCCACTGAAGCAGTGGGGTAGAGGAGGCCCCCCTCCTCCACAGGCTCCTTGCCCTGCGGGGCCCTGAGCAGGTGTCAGGCCTGATGGGCACCGTGGTCACTGGTCATTGCAGACATGGCTGTGGCCACAGCAGCAAATGGGACCACCTAGGGCTTTCTAGGCTCTTCTCCTGCATTAAGGACGTTAAGAGCATCGTGCCCTGATCCTGAAGATGGACCCACGAAATTGCCACGAAATGAGATGGAAAAAGACAGGCCGGCAGTTCCCTTGTCTCTAATCTCCTTATTCGAGCTCAATTTGGTGTCCGAACACACCCCAATGACAGCACTGCATTTTGCCAAGAGATTTAGAAGGGCAGGGTGCTACGCAATTTCACATTCAGACGTGTGTGCATACATCTGCATATCATATGCATCTATTATAATGGGTCATGAGTGGCATAATCAACTCAAAACAATCGGGTTTTGTCCTACCGTATTTTTATTCGTTTCCTACAAATGACATGAATCCCATTATCTAGGAGCTCTACAATGGGGTCACATTGACTCTAGACTAAGAGTTGCTGGCCAAGTTCCTCTGGGAAGGAAGTACTTTGGGATTCAAGGAAGGCAGGGGTCCAAATGCTGACAGGACGTTTTGCTGTTAGTCCAGTCTGCGCTGCACCCCTTCCTGGCCCAGAGTTAGAGCCCAGGAGTAGTCTTAGCACCACGAGGGACTCTGGGTTGATTATCCTCTCTTGCCTGGAGACCCTAGTCTGTAAAAATGGACACAGTTTCAACATCTGCTTCTTCTCTGACTCTCGGGTTGCTATAAAAATTACCAGGGTCATCGGTTAAGTTTTAGTTGCAGGAAACAAATACCACTCTCGATTTGGGTTTTAAAACAAAGGATCTTGGAGCAGCTGGAATCACAGTTCCAGGCTGGGACTCCAGGCAAGCCTGTCCAGAAGAGCCCATAGCCAGGGAGGTGCCCAGTGAGGAAGCTGCCCTTGGAAGTGCTGATTTCTAGAATGTCCTCCGGGACTGTGATGTGGGGGTCGGCTGCTGTCACCTGCACATCCACCCCTCAACACCCACAAAGCCAGTGGCCAGACTGCAGGAACCCACTGCTCCATGGTTGTGTCCATCAGCAGAAACACAGGCCGTCCATGGCTCACACAAACGTATAATTGGAGAACACTAATTTGCATACTGCAAAGTTTTCATTCAGAGCCCCAACCGTAAGTGATCTCGGGTGGCCTCGACCTGCAGTGGCTTGAAGCAGGGTTTCAGTTCCCCGGCCAGAGATTGAAGTCAGGCCGCGGCAGTGAGAGCACTGAATCCTGGCCACTAGACCACCAGGGACCAGTGGCCAGTGACAAGGCCCTGGCCCGTCAGCTTTGCAGAAAATGAATCTCTACAAAGAGGCGGAAAGTAGTGAAACAAGTAAAGTGTTTATTAGGAGGAAAAGGGTACGCGTGGGTAGACACATGGGCTAACTCAGAGAGAGAGAGTCGTGCTCTCTCGAGCACGAGTGGTTTGAATCACTTATATGGGGCATTTCTTCCAGGTTTCCTTTGGCCAATCATTTTGCTTTGCCTGGCTCTGAGTCTATATTTGGTTTATCTCAGGGTCCTCCCATGTGCACACGCACATCTCTTAGCCAAGACGGATTCTAGCAAAGAAGCCTATGGGTAGGTTGACTTAACTCCCTTTTTTTTTTGTGGTACGCGGGCCTCTCACTGCTGCGGCCCCTCCCGTTGCGGACCACAGGCTCCGGACGCACAGGCTCAGCGGCCATGGCTCACGGGCCCAGCCGCTCCGCGGCATGTGGGATCTTCCCGGACCGGGGCACGAACCCGTGTCCCCTGCATCGGCAGGCGGACTCTCAACCACTGCGGCACCGGGGAAGCCCCATCACTCCCTTTTTGACCTTCAAGGGAGTCTTTCTGCGCATGCGTATTCGGGAAGGTCTCCTTGACCTCCAGAACGAGGAGCGTGTGGTCTTTTATCTCTTATCCGGGCAGGGCCCAGCCTCCTCTCTGGCTCCTGCTAATTTGGAGTATCTGTCCACAGGGGACAAACTCCAGCTGCTCAGCCTGGGGCCCATCTATCTCCTGCCTCACAAGGGTACCTGGGGAACGTAGTTTCAGTTTCCCTGCTTCTGCAACACAGGCAGGCTCCCCGGCAGGCAGCCGGAACAGCTAAGGGTCAGTGCACCAGGCCAACCACACCTGGTGAGCAGGGCACCGCCGGGCTCAGGAAAGACTGATGCAACTCCACTCACTCTGGCTCTTTGTGCTGTGAACGGCCAGTGTTTCCTTACATCACGACCGCTCTCAGATTTGGGAGCAACCGAGGGCAGGGTGATGGGGGGCCGGGATCCGCAGTCAGACCTGGGCTCCACCTTCCCCGGTGCTGCAAGTTACAAACGCTCCAAACCTCCTCTCCCTCCCTGCGATGGGCGGGGAGGGAGACGGGGTCTCCCTCCCTCCAAGCCTCTGTAAGTACATCCATACACAGGCTACTGGGAGAAATAGAGGAGACGGCGCTTCAGGAACCTGGCCCAGCGCCCGGCACACAGCGAGGGCTCGGTAAACGTGAGCCATGCTGGACGGAGGGCCATGAGGACGAGGCCAGTGCGGTGCTGGACGGAGGGCTGGTGGGAATTGGAAGGCCTGGGCTTTGGACCTTTCCGAGTTGTCCCGAAAGAAGTTTCTCCCCTGTTTCCACCCCCATCTGTGAATCAGCCATTGGACCTGTTGGCTTAAAGCATCCCAGCAGGACGGCCTTAGCACCAGGCTGAGGGACTGAGAGCTCAGGCTGGACCCCAGGAGCGCCCCATCCATCTCTGCAGAGCTGGTCTGAGTGGGGAGAATGGGTACCGCCAGCCCCAGCTGCGCCACGCATGCTGAAAAGGGCCCAGACGCTAATTATCTCCCGCTGACCAGCCTGCACCCCGGGCCCCAGGAGGCCCCTCCCACTGGCCCTCCTGGCCGCCGGTCTGCATGCCGCGCCCGTTAACCAGCCTCCCAGGTGGTCCAGGTTCCTTCTCCATCTCACCTTCACGGCCCCGGAGGAGAGCCTTGGGCAGGTCTCACAGAGGGTCAGCACCACCTCAGTCCCGCCTGGGCACCCATGCTTGGCGGGGGGTGGGAGCTCTTTGCATTCTCTGGAAGCTTCTCAGAGGGTCCCCATGTGGAAGTGGCTCTGAGAAGCCACCTGCGGGCCCAGCAAGGTGCACAAATCCCTGTGCTCAGCCCCCATCACCTGCATCCCCCGCAGCGGGGTAGCCATGCCTCCCCAGACCCCTCGCTCTGTGGCCCACCTGGATGCTTCGTGAACCAGGGCCATGTCCTCAGTCACCCCAGGGACTGTAACTGAAGACACACGGAGGGCAAGCGGCACAGACCCGTCAGCTGCTTAGACGAGTCACCTGGATGAGGTCACTTCAGTACTAGAAGGTTCTCCTCACAGACAGGCACCGGTGGTTCCAAGCATGGACAGAGCCTGAGCTGGACCCCACTGTGGGTGCCGGCTGCACGACGTGGATGAATTACAGAAACTTCGTGGGAATTTCCTGGCAGTCCAGTGGTTAGAACGCCACGCTTTCGCTGCCGAGGACTTGGGTTCAATCCCTGGTAGGGGAACTAAGAGCCCACAAGTTGCACGGCAAGGTCAAAAAAGTGTAATTAACTAAAATTTAAAAAAAAGAAACTTTGCTCAGGGGAAAGACAAAACCAACAGTGCAGGGAGGTCACCAGCCTTCAAAAGATGCTGTGTACACAACAGTCCCCGTGGAGGTAAGCGCCGAGGAAATTGCTCCATCTGCGGGAATTGTTGCTACGAAGAAATGAACACCCAACCCATAGCTCGGTTCTCTGCAGTGTGCGGGACAGGCCTACTCGCTCTTCCATGACCAGGGACCACTTCTTCCTTTTTTTTTTAAAAATCTTTATTGGAGTATAATTGCTTTACAATGTTGAGTTAGTTTCTTCTGTACAACAAAGTGAATCAGCATTTCTTATACAACACAGCTTTACCCTGAAGCGACCCTTCTCCAGGCTCAAGGGCCCCTGTCTTTCCTGGCCCCGGGGGCCACTTTTCCTGGATCTGTTCCTATACACTACCTCCCTTCCAGAGTTTGGTGCTGGGAACTGGACGCTGTACTCCACAGAGTTTAGGACTGTAAGACCAGCTGTGCTTTCACCTCCCTTGTCCTGGACATAATACTCCTGTTAATGCAGCCCAGCAGTGGCTCATGACGTGGCTGGTAGCCCAGAGCTTGCACTTGACCGGAGAGGTGAGGACCTGGCCTGCACACTAGGATGGATGCAGGGTCACTCTGGCCAGTGCTGGCTTCTGCTAGCTGTCCTCTGGGGTCTGCAGCTGCAGTGCCCGCCCTTCAGTCCTTCTGAACTGAGGGCCTCTGGCTGGCCTGAGACCTCCACCCTAGTCAGCTGGCTCTCCTGCTTGGCTTGGGCAGAGCTCAGGCTGAGCAGGGGCTTCTGGCCTGTGTGGGAAGGAGGACGGATGGGATAGGGAGAGGGATGCGTCTGGCATTATGGCTGCCGTCTGGGAACCAGCACGGTGCGGTGAGTGGATGTCATCTGCTGAGCACAAATCCTGGGAGGAGCCAGTCTATTGATTTCGAGGGTAAACATTGCAAAACCTCGCTGTTCCAGACTCTAAACAGAACCGGGAAGTTGGAGGACAGGCCCAGAACCTTCTGCGCTGCCTCGCCACAGGCAGCCGGAGGACGGTTCAGAAAAGCGTCGCTGTACGCAGAACCCTGCGGAGAAATCCTGAGTTACGCGCTTGCGCCAGAGGCGAGACGTCTTTCCCCTTAGTCTCCGTGTATGTTTCTGGGAAAAATAAAAAAGGAAATACTGGACATACAAATGGCAAAAGTAATCACGAGCAGGGTGCACACCCCGGTACACACGATGAAACGCGCCATCTGTGACAGCCTCCCTTAATACTTCTCATCTGGGGGGGGTGACCCTTTGTCATCCAAAGTGGACGGTTTTGAGAAGGAGGGTGGTGCTACCAGCCATCACACCGGGCAGCAGGTGTAGAGCCGGGAGGGTGCTGGTAAACGGGGACCTACGGCTGCCATAGCGTCTGTGCAATTTTCAGGGATGACGAGATACAGACGAGAGGTCCGTGCACCCGGGATGGCACCCCCGTCAGTGGGACATTTGAGATGCTGAGGTGGAGACACCACCATCTCTGTGGCCGATTCGTCCGTCCTTCAGGCAGCGTTTTCTGCATTTGAGCTCTGGCCGCGTGGCCTTGGGGGCAGTTACAGAGGGAGAGAGCCTGCAGCTCGCGTACCCACCCCGGAGCCAGCCTGGCAGAGGCAGCAGCTAAAACGCAGAGAATGGGGCGGCAGACTTGAGCCCGCCAGGGTTCAAGTCAGTTCCCACTCCCACAGCTCACGGGCCGAGCAGGGAAGACGTTTGTTGGTGTAGATCTTCTCCACTCCTGCCCTCCTGAGTCTTGGTGGGGAGGACAGGCCTTTGCACTAAGGAAGCAAAAGCATGAGACCTTGGCTTTACCAGTCTTCCTGGGAGTTTGGTGTGGGAATGTGGCCTGATCCAGCCAATCAGGTGTTCTTGCCCTGAACTACTTAGCCAATCAGATGCATCTGCCCAGAATCATGTAGCCAATCAGATGTGAGTGTCTTAAAGTTCTTAGCCAATCATATGACTCCCTGCACTTCCCAGCCAATCAGATGTCCCGGCCATGAATTACTTGGCCAATCCGGTGTGACTGTCCTCTCTGGGCCAGTCTGCAGGTGTCCTGGCTGGGACATCTGTCCCTCAGGGTCCCGGCCGCAGCCCTCCTCCCCTGACCAGTTCTGCAGCTCTGGCTACACAGCTGTGGAGCAGCATTTTCCCTTCCTTCTGCCAATGTTGTGCACGGCCCTTCATTTTTCTAGGATAGTTCTATTCTGATTATACTCGTCAGAATCCGTTTTTACCTTCCCTACAACCAAAGCACCTTAACTGATAGGCTGTGTGAGCTTGGGTAAATCTTGCCAATCTCTGAGCCTTACACAGTCATCATTAAAAGGGGACGAGCTCCCCTGCCCTGCAGGTTTGGTTAAGACGTGTGCTGTATGTGTATCCCTGAGCCCACCCACACCACACGGTCCTGGAGAAACTGTGAGTGCAGTGTTGACAAGAGCGTAGCAGCAGACCCATGTTGCTAAATTGTAGCTTGTTAGCCTACTTATTAAACCAGTCTCCTTTATGTCAAGAGCTTAACATTTTCAGAAACAAAAAGTCAATCAGAAACAATATGTCAAACCCATTTAAGGGCCCACTGAAGTGCTTTGCTTCCCAGGTGGAGGTGTCAGCTATAATACAGGACACTCACGTACATTGGCCTCTCAGATAAACAACCATTTTTTATTTTATTATTATTATTAGTTTTGGCTGCACTGCGCATCTCGCGGGATCTTAGTTCCCTGACAGGGATTAAGCCCGGCCCCAGGCGGTGAAAGCACCGAGTCCGAAACACTGGACCACCAGAGAATTCTCAAACAACTATTTGTTGAAGCATAAATATGTCCCATGCAATATTCAGGACATACTATACTAAAAACGTGTTTGTTGCTTATCTGAGATGCCAATGTACCTGGGTGTCCCGCACTTTTGTTTGCCACGCCGCACCTTGGCCTCCTCTGGGAATCCATCTCTTGCATCCCCGTAACCTGCATTTGCTTTGCTTTGCGGGAGCTCTGCTGACCATCAGATGGCTTTTAGGTGATGCATCTCTGAAAGCCTGCTGCGTTTACTCGGAGCTTATTAGAACGAGCCGTTCTGACGGCAAGGAGGAACACGCGGGCACACACAGCCGTGCTCCAGAATCAATGGTGTCTCAATAACAAAACTACCAGCACCCTCACGCACCTCACCACAGGGAGTCCAGTAGGAAGCAGAAACACCTTTCCAGCTCATTATGGCTCATCTTCGTGTCCCAAAGAGCCTGTTTCTCGGTGGGTGCCGTGATCCTCCCTCCTCACTCACAGCCCCGCTCAGCCCAGGCCCCTTATGCACTCAGCTCTGTCCACTGCTGCCAGGGAGCAGTGATTTTCCAACGAGGAGACACATTTGCTCGATAAGCCTCGACATCCCAGTTTCCCCCTCACATAGACGTGGATGCTTCTTGGGAGTTCTAAGGTAACACCCAGAGAGGGAGACCATTTCCTGAAATGTATTGCCTGGAGAAAACTCTCCCTCCAAAACATGACGCCTCTAGGGTAGAACCTGGTGGCGGCCACGTGGTCACCTGTGGCCATGTGGAGAACAGAGCCCCAGGTGCCTGTGTCAGAAGCTACCCCTGCCTGTGGGCTCTGTCCCGAGGCCACAGAGCTGGTGACTCAAATAGGATTCCTAACTGTGATTTGGGGCCTTTGTGGAGCATATTTCGGGGGGCTTGTCAGCATCTCTGGGGAAGCATTTCATGTGGTTCACTGTTGCTGTGAAGGGGATGCAGCAGCCTTGAAAGGGAGTGTCTAACAGGGGCTGTCCCAGAGCCTGATTTAGATTAATTACTGTAATTGCTCACTGAGCTCTGTGATGCTGGCTTCTTAGAATAAGTCATAAAATATGTAGATGGTCATGCCCAAAAAAGTCCCCACTGTATCCGATTTTAAAGTTGCCATGGAATGCTGACTTTCCATTGTGAACCTGGAGACGGTAGTCCATTCAGGCTTCAGTCCTGCTGTTCTTTCATCAACCCACTCAAGAAAATTTTCTTGTGAACTTCCCTGGTGGAGCAGTGATTAAGACTCCGTGCTCCCAATGCAGGGGCCCGGGTTCGATCCCTGATCAGGGAACTAGATCCTACATGCATGCCGCAACTAAGGAGCCAGCGAGCCACAACTAAGGAGCCCACCTGCTGCAACTAAGACCTAGTGCAACCAAATAAATAAAGTAAAAAGAAAAACAAAAAACACACTTCTTGTGCACCCACCATGTGCCGAGACTTCTGTCCTCGGTGCTGGGGCCGCTGTGGCAATGAGGAGGGGACAGAGAGGGTCCACGGGGTGCCGCTGACGGTCTGGGGGAGGGATGCACATCGGACGAGGAATCACAGGCCATACTTGATAGAAATGATCATGCTGTGAACAAGACGCACCAGGGACGTGTGCAGAGGGGCTCTGATTGGCAGCTTCTGCGCTTACACGGCCGCCAGGGAAGAGGGCCCGCTGTTCCCAGCTCCACCCCATCCTGGTCCTCCTGCCCCACCCCGTGTTTTTGCCCTCCCAGGAAAGGGTCCACCCGGTTGCTCAGGTCAAAATCCCAGAGTCATCCTTGCGTCCTCTCCTCTCACGACCTTTATTCAACCTCTGCAAATTCTCCTAAATCTCTCTTTAAAACAGAGACTTACAATGGAATATTACTCAGCCATAAAAAAGAACGAAATAATGCCATCTGCAGCAACATGGATGGATCTAGAGATTATCATACTAAGTGAAGTAAGTCAGAAAGAGAAAGACAAATATCATATGATCTCACTTACATGTGGAATCTAAAACATGGTACAAATGAACCTATTTACAAAATAGAAATAGAGTCACAGATGTAGAAAATAAACTTATGGTCACCAAAGGGGAAAGGGGGTGGGGAGGGATAAATTGGGAGATTGGGATTGACACATACACACTACTATATATAAAATAGATAACTACCAAGGACCCACTGTATAGCACAGGGAACTCTACTCAATACTCTGTAATGGAAATAGAATCTAAAACAGAGTGGATATATGTATGCGCATAACTGATTCCCTTTGCTGTACACCTGAAGCCAACACGTAAATCAACTATACTCCAATTAGAAAAACAAACAAACAAAACAAAACCAAAAAACGACTTAGTCTGACCACACTTCTCCGTCTTTAGTTACCGGCCTCGCCCTGGTTGCCGTCGGCTCTCTCCTGCGTCCACATAACCTGACGCCTCTCCCTGCTCCCTCTTCTCTGTCTGTACTCTTTCTTTAGGATGGCCAGAGTGATCTTTTAACCATATACACCGAATCATGGCCTCCCATGTGGTTTCCCATTACACGCAGGATAAAATCTAGAATGCTTGCCCGGGGCGTACCAGCCTCGGTACTCACACCCTGAGTTCTAGTCTTCGTCCCAAAAGCAATGGGGAAACATCGAAGGCTTCATGGAAGGGAGTGATACAGCCCAACTTGCATTTTACAAATGTGGCGTCATAACCTATAATGGAAGAGAATGTAAGAAACACAATATGCATATGTATATATACATGTGTAACTGAGTCACTTTACCGTACACCTGAAGCTAACACAACATTGGAAATCAGCTATAGGTCAATAAAAATTAAAAAGGAGAAGAACAAAAGGTGGCTCTGTGGGCAGCAAGAGGGAGTGGAGCAAGGGTGGGCCCACAGACCAGTTTGCAGTGTTGCAGTCATTGGGCAAGAAAGGAAGTGATGGACGAAGACAGTGCTGGACTCAAGGTCTGCACTGAAGGAACCGCCGGCTGGCCCAGGATGTCCTGGGGAGGGTAGAAAGTCAAGGACAGCTCCTGGTCTTGGTCACCCACAGCCAGGAGAAGGTGCTTTTCCTAGCAGAGGGGTGAATGTGCGGTGGGCGTGGGGGAGGTCGGGCTAGGTCTGGGACACATTAACTTGGAGGTGCCCATGAGAAACCGTGGTAGAGAGTTTGAGGATTTGGTTGGACAATGTGATAATGTCACAGGGAATCGCAGAGCTGGAAAAGCCAGAGTATTCAGACCAACAGCCATGTTAGAGCTCAAGGTCAAGCAGCTACTGACCGGATGGGCTGAACTGTGTCTCCCCAAATTTATATGTTGAGGTCCCTGACCCCCAGGACCTAAGGATGCGGCTGTATTTGGAGATGGGGTCTTTGATTAAGGTAAAATGGGGTCACAAGGGTGGACCCTAATCCCATAGGACTGGTGTCCTTATAAGAAGAGATCAGGACACAGACACACACAGGAGGACAACCCCGTGAGGCCACAGGGAGGAGACGGCCGTCTATGTGTTGAGGAGAGAGACCTCAGGAGGACCCAGCCCTGCCCACACCTGTGGGATTCCAGCCTCAGGACTGGAGACAGTGAGTGTCTGCTGTTTGAGCCACAGTCTGTGGTGTTTTATAGCAGCTGCGCTGACGCATACACTGATCTTGAACTCGCCCCCTGTTCCCATGACCTGCTGTGGTTCCCACCCCCACCCCTGCCACGATGCCGCTGTTCCTGGCGCCCCCTCCCGCTCTGGACCCTCACTCGGGGCAGGGCCTTCACCCCCACCTGCACGCAGGAGGCTTACAGAGCCCCTTCCAGATAAGCCTCTCTTCAGAGGCCACGTCAGACTCCCCCAACTTCCCCGACATCCCCAAACCACCGCACTCTACCTGAACTCACCACGCCCTTTGTCCCCAACGGCCCCCGATTCTCTATTTCAAAGACAGTGTCACCGTCCCCCTGAGGACCCACCGCAGAACCTGAGTAAGTGCTCCGTCCTCTCCTCTCCACCCAGCCCATCTGATTGGCTTCCGAGTCTTTTGTCCACATGCTCCCTCTGCAGAGGGGGGATGGGCATGGTGTCCAGACTCAGGCCCGAGCTCAGACCTGAACCCGAACTGAGTTTGCACCTGAATCCTGTACCTGCGCCCTGTACCTGAGCCCCGCACCTGAGTCTCGTACCTCAGCCAGCACCTGCTGCCCCCCACCAGGTTGCTTCCTCAGGGGCCTCTGCAGGTTCAGAGCTCGGGATCTGGGGGCCCCCAAGTTTGAACAGTGCCAGTCAGGGTTGTGTGGTGCTAGGCACATCCCTACACCCATCAGCCTCCACCTGCCCTTCTGTGGGACTCTCAGACACACTGCTCCTCACAGGGTGCGGGGGACCCGGCTCTGTTCCTGCCCAGGGCTGCCTTTGTGACGGCTGCTTCCTCCTCCCTTCTTTTCCTCCCACTTTCCCTGTCCTTCCACCCTTCGCCTTCCCCCTCATCCCCTGCCCCTCCCCTGACCCCCCACCCAAATCTGCAGAGGCTGCAGCTCAGAGAGGGCCCGTTTCCTGGAGGGAGCTGGACCCCGCTCCAGGCCAGGGTGAAGGGGTCCAGTGCCCACCCATCTTTGATGGCAAATCTGCTCCTGGCCCCCACGCCCTATCTGAGTGCCCCTTTCCCCAAGCGCTCCCCAGCGGTGATGAACCTTTTCTACAGGCTGCATGGGGTCCAGAACCTTTGCTCCCTGGGGAAAAGGTCCGTGCTGTTTCCCAGCCCAGGGGCCGGGGCCGAAAAGTCCAGTTAACGTGAGAGCAGCCGCGGCATCCTCGGGCTCCCGGCAGCCGCTGCCGCGTGGCTGGACAGCTCCCTCTTCCGCAGCCTCCTAATCGGGGAACCACTAAGGGCACAGGGATGCTGGGATTTAAAGAGGGAACTAGGTGGCCCTGAGTTGTTGGCTTTGAGAAATTAACTCCAGAAACTGCTGTGAGTCCTCACAGCACGAGTGCACAGGTGCTGTCAGCCGTGGCCTGGGGAGAGGGAGATGGAGGTGCCGGGGGGCGCCCCAGGCAGCCCTCCTTGGCCTGGGGAGGCACACGAAGAGGCCGCCGTGCTCCTGCCTGCCAGCCCCAGAAGGGCACACACCGGCTCAGCCCTGACTTGCATGCTGACTGGTGGGGAGGGCACGCCCTGACCCCTGCTGCTCCAGGTATGGTCTGTGACCAGCAGCACTGGTGTCATCTGGGCGCTTGCTCTAAGGCCAAATGCTAGGCCCAGCCCGGGCACAGGACGCAGTGCCGGGCCATGGCAGAATTCAAAAATGGACAGCAGAGGGCTTCCCTCGTGGTGCAGTGGTTGAGAGTCCGCCTGCCGATGCAGGGGACGCGGGTTCATGCCCCGATCCGGGAAGATCCTACATGCCACAGAGCGGCTGGGCCCGTGAGCCATGGCCGCTGAGCCTGCGCGTCCGGAGCCTGTGCTCCGCAGGGGGAGAGGCCACAGCAGTGAGAGGCCCGCGTACCGCAAAAAAAAAAAAGGACAGCAGAGGGAATGACGTCATTGTGTTCAGTGGACAGCACATGGTATGTGGACTAGAACGCCCATGGATACAGGAGGGGCTGGAGGAAGAAAAGGTTAATAAGGTGAGTGGGCATGGCGGTGAGCAAAATACGGTCCCCACCCTGGGAGGGCTCACGGGCTAATCGGTTTATGGCCGAGACTTACACGATTTTCCAGGATCGCCTGCGCCTCCCTCTTCCGCCCTCAGGCTCATCCCCTACTCCCTCCCCCTCAGCCATTAGTTTGCTTCTCAAAGTGTGGTCCACAGTCAGTAGCATCACTCAGGAACTTATTAGGAGAGAAGGTTCCTGGACCCAACCCCAGACTCATGAGTCAGAATCTCTGGGTGTTGGATCCAGGGCTCTTGTTTATAAACATGGGCTTAATGAGGGAGGGATCTGTCCTCCCCACATGATGAGAAGTGCAAGGAAAACAGCCCAGGATGCTTTCTAGCAAAGCTGCTTAGCCAGCCGAGTGTGCAGAGCTTGCCCTCATTCTGGCCGCCGTACGTTTTCAGGATGACCGTCCGCTTCCAGCACGGACATGCGTCCCAGGCAGGAAGAGGGGAAAGGGGCCAGCTGGGTCTGCCCCTTGTAGCCCTTTTCTCAGAAGCTCCCCCAGCACATCACTTATATCTCGTTGTTCATAACCATCACATGGCTGCACCTGGCAGGGACAGGATCTGGGAAACACAGCCTTTTAGCTGGGCTGAAGGCCAACCCCCTCCCACCCCACTGGGCTTCTACTATAGGAAGGAGAATAAGAATGGGTCCTGGACACCATCAGAGTCTGCCTGTGCACACCCATGTGTATCCTCTCTCCTCGACATGCAGGGCTGCTGTCCTGTCTTCTTTGTGGGGACTGGGAGGCATGGAACAAGGTCTGACAAATGAATTGTGCATAGACGTAGGTCAAGCATTTGGAGTGTTGGCCTGCGACTCTCTAGGGCTCTTTCCATCTGCACGGCAGCTGGCGGGGTTTGAGAATGCAGCTGCTCCCTGAGCTTGGGGCCCCAGGTGACTACGATGAACAGAGCCTCTCTGCTCTCTGTCCCTGATCCCTGCTGACTTGTGATAGATGTGCTACCTGAGTGAGAAATCATCTGGCATTGTTTAAGACCTCTGGGACTTGGGGGATGTTTGTTACTTCAGTGTAACCTTGGTTACCCTGACTGATACAATTCTTCTCAACAAATATTATAGTCCCATAAAATGACTTAATTTTTTTAAACAAACCGTTTCCTGTAGATAATCTTGTCCATTATCAGACTCTTGTCCATCCTTCAAAACTCAAGTTGATTGTCCCCTGGGAAGCCTGTCCTGACTTTCTCAGGGTGAATGGACCCCGTGTCTTCCCTCTTCTTTGCCTGGCACCCCTATCAGAGCAATGCCTCCTTGGCCGTCAGCTGTCTACGCAGCCTGCTCCTCTCACTGCACTGATTTTCTCAAGGGCTGGAACTAGGTCTTACTCATCTCTGGATCTCAGCTCCAAAATAGCTCCTGGCACACGGGAGGCCCTCAAGAGAGTTGTTGAATTGAACTGAAATGGGACACATATAGACAGACAAGCACATGGGAGACCAGTGGTAGACTTTTCTTGCCCAAGTGACTTTGCTCATATGTCTTCCTCTGCTTGCAGTGTTTTAGTTCATCTTTTGAGTCCACATCTATGCCTGTTATGCTTAAACCCACCTGTAAGGGAGGTGTCGTGTAGGGAAATTAATCAATCACACAATAACTACATATTGACAAGCTACTACGGCCACGTACTTTTCTAGATTCTGGGTCTGCAGTGATGAACAAAACAGACAAAAGTGTTCACATTCTAATGGACAAGATGGCAACAGAAAAGTACGTGAAGATGTCAAGTAATGTGATATGTGCCAGATGCTCTGAAGAAAAGCTAATCAGGGAAGGGCTGCAAAGGAGATGCTGTTTTCAAAGGAAGGTGCAGAAAAGCCTGGGAGCCCGTGACATTTGAGCTGACACCTGAAGAAAGCGAGAAACTCGCCACGCAGACGTTGCAGGGAAGGGCGTGCCCAGCGGAAGGAGTGACCAGTGCAAAGGCCTGAGGTGGGAAGGGCAGTGAGCGATGGGGAGACTGAGGCAGGAAGGCTGGAGAGGTGGGTGGGGCCACAGAGACCCCTCTGGCCGAGAGTCAGCGGGTAGATGGGGCTGGGGGTGATGGACATGGGAGACTAACAAGAGTCAGTGGTGGCCTGTCTGATGGAGCCTCTGCTAGATGGCCAACCGGCCGTGTGGGGGACACTGGATTTGCTGGTCTGGGGCCCATGGTAGAGGGTGGGATGGAGGGGGATATCTGAGGACCTCTACCATCTCTGGTCGTTAAGCCAGTGGCTGGATGGCATCACCTGGGGAGGCTGGTAGATAGATAAGCACAGAGATCTAAGGAAAAGGCAAGGGCCTCAGGTAAAGCTGGGAAGAAGAGGAGGGGTCAGCAAAGAAGGCGAAGGAATGGCCAGGAAGGTAGGAGCAAAGAATAAACAAAAGGCAAAATCATGACGCTCACATGAATATAAAATGAACACCTAAGATTTTGTCGGACTCACTAATTAACGAGGAAACCAATCAGATGTTACAACCAGCTCCGAGGAGAATTCAAAGGACATTACAGAGGACTCAAGGAAACCAGAAATAAATTTACAGATATTCCTGACAGTTCTGTTCACAGGACAAAAAGCAATTGCATTCCAGCAGCCGCAATGAATTTGCATTTCCGAGCAAGGGAATCCACAAGAGTTTCATGCCACGTATAAAACAGCTCCATGAAAGGCAGGGAAAAACCCGACGGTTGCGGTAGACGGGACACTCAGGGAAGTTGTGCCCATTTAAAAGTCTTTCCCTATTTTTCCCAACACAGGAGACCATGGCGTCTTAGAAGCCACATGAACAAAGCGTTTCCAGCAGAAGTGACCAGCGTGTCAGGTACTGGAGAGAAGGTGAGATGAGCATCGGCCCCTGGATTTGCCCAGATGCAGAGGTTGGTGACATTGACAAGGGAAGTTGTGGTGCATTGGTGGGAAGAAAGGCAGCTGCAGAGGGGGAGGTGCAGACAGTAGAGTCAGCGAGATTAGACCCCTCTGGGGGAGTTGATCACAGAATCCTCTGACCTGGAGCAGAGAAGGGCTGGAAGGGACAGCTCTTCTAGGCGGTTCTTATCACTGCCCCCAAGGCCGCCTCCGGGGTCTTGCTGCTTCCCTTGGAAAACAGATCCAACCAGTCATACACCACCTGTCCCATGAGAAAGAGCTCAGCACCAAAACAAAAGCCCTAATCATCGAAGGAGAACTAATTCCAGGCGAGGCAAATAGCGTGAATACCAGCCTCGTCCCCAAGCAGGCATCTCGAGGCCACTGGGGACTGGGGTCCACCCTGAAAGGCTGCCACAGCTCTGTAGGCTCCGGGCCAGGGTAGCACCTCTCCCATCCCCCTGCCTCCACCTCCCAGGTCCAGGTCCCCTTCCTGCTCTGCCCCCTCCCGCCCTGCCTGCCTCTCTCTGGAGCTCCAGGGCTTACAGCTATGAAGAGGCTCGGCTGGAGTTGTGCCCTGCAGTCTTGGGGCCCCAGAGTCTCTGCTCTTGTAGCTGCAGGGTCATTCTTCTGCCATCTCCTGCCAAGAGAGAAACGTGTTAGAAAATACCATCGTGCTTCCCCCCATGTGACACATGGTGTTTTGGAAATGTGTGATTTCGCCTGTGCATTTACCTCTGAAAATTCGCCATCATATCGAGGATTATCTTAGAGGGAAAAAAAAAAAGGCCAAGAGAAACTGAGAGGAAGAGAGAGTAAAAAGGCAGCCGCTAAGGATGGCACGGCTGGTAGGGCTGCCGGGGGAGGGGCTTCTCTGTGATCTCGGGGCTCTTGCTTCGCAGAGTCCCTCGCTTTTAAGCCTCTTTGCAACCAAAACCTCGGTAGCTGTATTTTCTTCTCACTTCGCAGAGGAAACTGGGGCCCTGGGGCTTTGCTACGATCCGGAGTTGGGAATCGCCCATGTCTGCGCGGCTGCCAAACCCCAGCTCTCATCCCATCACGACCTCCCAAGGGGCCCGTGAGTCTGATGGTGCTGCCTTTGAACCTGGAGTAGGGTTGGATTTTCCGGAGAAGTGGAACTGGAAGCAGCTGGGAAATAACAGTGCTGTTTTGTTATCAAAGGATGGGCAGCACTGGCCAAGGGTTGTGCTCCCCTGTAAACGTCTGCAGTGGGCACTCCACCTCTACACCTGTGTTTGAGCAAAGACAGGGTTCAAGGTTCCCTGTCGAACCCCCAATACACCTGGGGCTCGGGGTCCCCCGTCCCTGCCACGAGTCCCAGCGGTGCCCAGCCCTCTGGAGACATCAACAGTCTCCCCCAGCCGCGAACAGGGGGACTGTGGGGCTACCCAGGCAAGGCTGCGCGCTCTCAGAAGGATGATCAAATGCATCCCCTCACCTGCTGTGACGGGGCCCAGCAGCCCCTGGTGGCAGTCCCTGATAGCAGGTGTGTTGTGGGGCAAAGGGGCAGGACCCTGGCTTTCCAGCTAAGAAGGCAACACGCAAACAAAAACGTGAACCCAAATTTCCAGCGGCTCCTGGGTCTCATGGGTGCTGCCCCAGGGGCTTCATGGTTTCCTTCATGGTTTTGGAAAGTTTAAAGGCAAAATGAGGATTAAAAATGGCATGTTCTGCTGGCGATGAGAAGATTGGGGCTTTTCCAGAGATGCCCTTGCGAGCATCTTCTCTCCTTTTCATACTCTATTACCCTTCATCACACTCCCTTCGTAGAAGGCAAGGGCTTGTTCTTTTCCTTTCTTCCTTTTTATCTTTTTGTAACTCAAAGTAGGACATACATGCATGCACGCGTGTGTGTATGTGTGTGTACATAAATACATCTAAGAATACGCATATGTCAAAGAGCGCTAAAGGGCGTATAAAGATAAACAACTGTCCCCACTCCCACTCCAACTCCTCAGAGGCTTTGACTTTCTACTCTTTTAGGTAAGTCTCTAGGTATTGACAGCATCTATATGTTTAAACAAATATTACTTTCATTGCAATCTCTTGATCCACCAGCTTTAGGCAATATCTACAGAACGGTGAAGTACTCACATCTCTTTAAGTTATCAGTTCCTCTCCTAGTCTCCCAAAGTAGCCGCGTGTCAAATTCTGCACAGATCACTATTCAGGATTCGCATTATGGCAACTAGGTAAAGATTATTTGCTTTTGAGGCAAGTATGACTAAATTTTCTTTTTTCGTATACAATTTTTGTTTTTCCTGGAGTTAATATTTGCCTTTATTTCCCTAAGTTGCTTAGTGTTTTTTGTTTTTTTTTTATCATATCTACGCATGGCTAAGTCTGCCCACACTCCAGCAGCCTCTCCACACAGTTTTCCCCTGGCATCCAGCCCATCAAGCTACCCTCAGCTCCATTTCTGCTACAGCCTTTCTTCTGGTTCCCTCCAGCCATTTCACTTAATCCGGATCTTTGCTCTTTAGGCCTGAGAACTAGGCCTGTGGGCAGAGATGGAGGTCTGGTGGGGAGAGGGGTCCCCATTCAGTCTGCAGACCCTAGAGGCACTACTCTCAGTACATCGCCTCACCCCTGCCGTATTCTCTCACTTTGGCAATATTTTTAATCCATAGGTCAGGCTCATCTCTGGCACAAATAAGCGTCTCTGAGTAACTCCAGGGAATGGCAAGCTTCCTATGACTGCTGCCTCGACTCACCTTCCCACCTCTCCTCCTCCCCTGCTGTGCCCCTGCCCGAATGGCCCCTCCATCCCATCCCTGCCACAGAAATCCTAAGCCCCCTCCCCGTGGAGGTCAGCCTCTGCCTCTCTTCTGCTTCCGGACCAGCTTCCTTTTGCGCTGCCGCCTCCCACCACCGCACACTGCTTGCTGTACTTGCCTACAGTCTTTCCCCCTCCCGGAATGTGAGCTGCCGGAAACCCAGATAGCATCTACCGCAATTCTTTGCCCAAAGCCCGTATTCTGTAAATATTTCATAAGTACTGATTGATATCCTTCTAGGGTCATGGTGAGGGGTCTTCAGAACAGATCTCCCCCCAGACGGCGCTCTTAGAAATCAGAAAAAAAGAAAAAGGATGCCCCTTATTCACACGGGTTTTGGCAAACATCTTTCATTCAGTGTTAGCTCTGTGTACATTTCAGCCGGGCCAAAACTAAGTCTCCCGGGAAATGTCTGGAATGAGAAAAAGCAATCACTAAAACACCCTGAATTCTAGAGCTTGTAAACCTTCTAATTTTTTAAAAATATATTTCTTGCTTGTCTTAAGAAGGATACTCTCCTGGGTTTGGGGCAGTATTGACCAAGCACTAGTAGAAACATTTGATTTCAGTTGTTTCTACCAGAATTTTCCCAAACCACCTCCCTTTCCTGCTAACAGTTTTATAGGCTGCCATGTCAAACCAGGGCATAAGCCTCCCTCGGACCGATAAATGCCAGCCTCGCTGTGGAAATGTGAACATGGCCCTCCTTCATGCCTTTGCCAGGTTATTCTGCCCCGAAGCCGCCGGCAACGTCTGTTCTGTCTTTAAAGACAACTTAGCCAATTTTTTTCTCAAAGATTTCAAAGCACTTACAAAAAGATTCCGTTGTGAAAATGTCACAGGATTGGGACTTATCGTCTTTGCTTATTGCCAGCTCTCTAGATGAGAGTTTCAGGCGGTGGAATTAGGGCCTTTCTATTTTTGGTGGCCCCATTTCTCAAAATAGGTGGTGTGGGAGCTGACTGGCCCAGATCGTTCACCTGGACCCTTGGGTCTGAGGTGGCAACTGTCTCGACTTTCAACTCAATGCAACACTTTGCCCAAATCCGTGCAAGGGGCCCGGGACACCTCTAGAATTCACCAGATCCATGGGGCCAGACTCAATGTAGAGGCTCATGCCGGGATCTTAGAAGAAGGACTCTGGTTGGCTTTTCCGAGTCGTCCATTGAATGACACAGAAAATGCAGAACTTTCTGATAAATTTTCAGAAAAATATAAAGTACTTTTTTCCTAGCATTGACTGTATAATGAAGAGTCTACCCCACCCCGGAATGCCTTGTTTCCTTCACTTTAGGCTCCCAGCCATCTTCCAAGATGGTGTGGCTGCCTTGGGGATCAGAGAGTGATCTATTGACAGAAGTAATCAAGGGGCGCTTGGATGGCCACTTGGGGGTGTGATGAAGGGGTCTCCCACATTTTGGCTGAGTGGTCCCTAAATTCCCTTCCGGTCCTGGAGGTCCTGGCTATGCTGGAGGCTGAAGGGGTCAAGGACAAAATTTACTCCAGTTCAGGGACGCCCAGTCCATGCCCCGACTCCCTGATCCCCGCAGTGGTCTGTTCTGCACTGTCTCCCACTCTGCCCCTAAGTGACCCGGGCTCAAGGATGGGGATTGGATTCAGTGACATTTATCAGTGAGTGAGCATCTCCCCAGAACCAGGCCCTGTGCTATGGGCTTCTCATCTAAAGCAGAAATAGGATGGACAGGAGGCCCTGAGGGGGGCCCTGACCAGCCCTGGGCTTGAGAGGAAGAGGGTTGTCGCCCCAGTGCAGGTTTGGAAACACTCCCTGCCCTCTAGGGCTTCTCAGTTTCCATGGAGAGACAGAAAGTCCCCCGAAATATTAGGCAGAGAGAAGCCAGTATTTTTACAGGATCAATCAAAAACCAAGGGGAACACTGGGCAGCTCCAGCTTCCCTTGCTCCCCGGCAAGGAGGTCTGTGTTTCCTTTTATAGAATGCAGCATGTTTGCAATCATTTCATTTACCCGGCGATTTATTTCTGTCTGTGTCCCTCACTTGGAAGCTCCTTGTGAACAAGGACTCATGTTTTTCCAGTGCCTGAGGAAAGTTCTCCACTTGTATTTATTGAATGGAAGTGGGGACAAATGATTGGAATTTTAAAAACTAGAGGACTTAAGAGAAAATGAACCTCAACTGCAGGTGCTTTTCTGAAATACCAGCCACTCCACGGCAGCACCACTGCTTGGAAACTTGCTGTGGTTTCTGGAAGGCACATCGCTTACCTCTTTGTCAAGGAGGCTCTGGGAGAGTTTGTGTGGACGGAGCGATGGAGACCAGAGGCGCTGAGTCCCAGCTTTGGCCTGGCGATGAGGGCTGTCCCTCTCCTCTAATTTCCCTCGTCATTTCTTCTTTGACGCATGGGTTATTTAGAAATGCGTTACTTGGGTTTTTCTAGCTGTCTTCCAGTTACTGAGTTCTAATACCATCGAGGCCACAGAAGGTCGTTTGGATGTGCTGGGATAACTGGATACACACTTGGAAGAAATGAAACTCCTCCTTTACCTCATATTATACTAAAATTAATTCAAGGCAGATCATAGATCTAAATATATAATCAAAACCCCTAAAATTGTCTAGAAGAAACACAGGAGAATATCTTTGTGACTTTGACATAGGCAAAACACTTTTTGGACAGGACATAGAAAGCGGTAACAGCAAAAAAGTTAAATTATTAGACTTTACCAAAATCAAAAACGCCATTAAGGGCTTCCCTGGTGACGCAGTGGTTGAGAGTCTGCCTGCCGATGCAGGGGACACGGGTTCGTGCCCCGGTCCGGGAAGATCCCACATGCCGCGGAGCGGCTGGGCCCGTGAGCCATGGCCGCTGAGCCTGCGCGTCCAGAGCCTGTGCTCCGCAGGGAGAGAGGCCACAACAGTGAGAGGCCCGCGTACCGCAAAAAAAAAAACACCAAAAAAACACCATTAAGAAAATGAAAGGAAAGCCACAGACTCAAAAAAAAATTCACAAAATATATGTCTGACAATGGACTTGTATCCAGCCTATATAAAGAACTCAAAAAAAAGACAAACAACCCAAATAAAAATGGGCAAAATACATGAACAGACACTTCACTGGCCGTCTGACACTCCACAGATGTTAGTGTCAGTCACCGTCTGAGCATCCTCTGGCTTCTAGTCTTGGCACCTGGTTTTCTTGGTCAACCACTCCCCTCTCCTCAATGTCCACGTGGCAGGGAAGACCTCACTTCCTTTCCGGTCCCTGAAAGAGGCCATCAGAGAGCATCACATTCCTCTAACACATAGAGTCTGCTCAGAGATGTGACCCGATCAGAGCCAGGGAGAGGCAATTCCAGGACTTAGAACTTTGGGAGAGAGTCTTTCATCCTGATGGACCTGAGCTGGGAAGCCAGAGTCCCAGAGCTGCTGGTGGCCAGCTTGCTAGGCCACCGGGAGACCCAGACTGAGAGTGCACCTGACAAAGAAGAAGCAGAGATGCTGCCTGAGTCCCTGGATCCAGCCTAGCCTGAAGCCCGATACGGTAGATTGCAAAAATGGCCACACATCCTTCCCATCACCGGAAGACGCCTCTTTGCGTTGTGACTTTAGTGTCCCCCCAGTCAAGGGGTCAAGTCTCTTCCTCCACCCACGTGATTCTGGGCTGGGTCACGTGACTTGCCTCGGCCAACGCAACAGTAGCAAATGTGACCCAAGCAGAGACTGGGAAAGTGGTTGTGTGTAGGGCTGCCCTCTCTACTGCTGTTGGGCTAGCCTGCCGGAGGGTAAGAGACACACAGCCCAGTTGCCCCCATCATCTCACTGGCCTCCAACACCAACTGACAGCAAGAGCCAACTGGCCACCACGTGACTCAGGACATCCTGGACCACTGGTCTTCAGTCTAACGGCCTCGGCTAAGGGCACACTGTCCAGTGGACTCCAGCCTCGTGAGCAATAACACACTGGTGGCTGTTAAGTTTGGGGATGTTTTGTTACACAGCAAATCTAACTAAACTAATACCCAAGATTGATGTCTGGACCTTTCAGTTACACAAGACCAAAAAAATTCCTTTTATTACTTTGGCCTGGTTTAGTTGGGTTTATATCTCTCTCAAGGAGCAAACCCAAAGCTCTCTCTACTCTTCCACGTCACCTTGGCAACAGCTCAAAGGTCTCATACAAGCATTTATCTCAAACTTCTTTTGAACATATATATGTGAATCTCTGTATATCTTGAAACTACAGACTTATTTAGAGACTAAACCAAGTCTTACTGAAGGTGTGGGTGCCTCTGGACAGAGTAAGCAGAGACTTTGATGCCAGCCGTAATCATGCCTGCCGGTGTCACCTGCCATCCGCCACCCTCCTGTGGTTTTAGGTCGACTCTCCCTCAAAGTCACCTGCTTCCTGACTCCTCCCAGAAATTTTTCCCCTTGGCTGGTTACATGTGCAGAGTGACCCATTTCCTCTCCAGTTCTGGGACGAGCTGGGCTCACCAATTAATCATGGTGACCTCGCTCAGCGCCTCACCTTCCTCCACCTTGGAAGAGAGGACCCGCCAGGCTGGGAGTCTCCCAGGGTCATGACAGGTGGCCTGACTGAATGGGGTCCATAAAGGAGGATCCGGACCCAGCTGGGCCTTGAACATCTCAGGCCAGTGGTTTCTGCTTCCCTCTCAAAGGCAGATCCTGAGGCTGGGGATGGGAAGACGTGGATTCTCTCCTGGAGCTCACTGGTCTTTGGGGATCAGAATGAGGGGCCAACTCAGGAGAGCCAGACTGTCCCCAGACTAGAGGCAGGGCCTGGAGACCAGCAGTCATGCACAGACTCAGCTCCTGGAGGTCTGCTTTTCCCACCTGCTTTACGGGATAATGTCGCTAACTCCCCAAGGGGATAAAATGAAATGATGTACGGCAAGCACTGGGCTGACAGCCTCCCCGATAGGGTGCGACCTAACATCTGGAAATAACACGATTGTTGTCATGTTGTCATTGTCACCACCACCATCCACATCATTATCATCATCATTGTCACTGTTCTTATAACTGGTCTTGGGACAATCACTGAACATGGCAGCAGAGTAATAATAACCAGTAACTCTTAATTTGCCAAACACAGTATAATTTACGGAGCATTTGGTCCCTTTTGTTCCTGACAACATACTGAAGGAGCACAGCAGGTGCTGGAAGACTGAGGTTCAGAGAGATTGAGCGGCTGGCCCCAGGTCACACAGCTGATCAGGGTAGAGGCACAGGACCTGAGGACTCGGTGAGTCTGGAGATGACTGTCTCCACCCCTGGCCCCGGTCAGCCTGGACTCCAGGCCGGGCTGCAGTTGCAGAGACTTCCTGGCAGGAGGACTTACTGGTTAGCTCTGCTTATCGTGAGCTCTCAGCCTGGCCTTGATGAAGGGTGTCATTAGTGAGTATAATTACCTCGGTATTAGTTTCCACCACGGGCCTCATCATCACATCCACACAGAGAAGCCTCGCACGAGGGAAACGTGATGAAAAGGTCCCAAGTCTGCAGAAAAGGCAGGAGGAGGGGCCCTGGGCCCGGGGTGGGAGGGGAAGCCTGCACCAGGGGGCTGGGATGGTCTTCACGGTGCACGCCTGCAGGTCTGCCTGACGATCTATCTACTTATCTACCTTTCTATCTGTCTACTCCAATATCCATCCATCCATCCATCCATCCATCTGTCCACACATCTAATCTCTCTCTCCATAATCTATCTATCTATCATCTATCTACCTATCTACTTTTCTATCAATAATCAATCTACTCCAATATCCATCGATCCATCAGTCCACCCAATCTCTCCATAATCTATCTATCTATCTATATCTAACTACCTTTCTATCTTTCTACCTAATCCATCCTATCTATCTGTCTATCCATCCAGCTCTCTAGCTAGCGATCTAATCCATCTATTCATTCAATCTATCCCTCCATCACAGGTATCTCTACATTGGTTTGGGGAAGAGGGTCACAGAGCAGAAAGTGAGGCCACCTGTTCAGGGGGACAGAGGGCCACGTCCTGACCTCTTGACTCGTGGAGGATGGCGACTTGAATGAAGGAGAAATAAACACCTGCACTGCTGCTTCCCAGGGATGCGAGCTCAGGGAGCTCAGCCCTGTGCTCCATGTGGGGCTCCTTTAGGGGAATCCAAGCTCAGCCTGGAGCACGGAGGGGTGGAAACCCAATCTGAGGGCAGCCTTAGACCAGGATCCTCATGGGCACCCCTCGACCACAGACCTGCTGGGTGAGCTTGCAAAGAGACCAGCCCTCTGCCTTGACTTCCACACCTGTTCATCCCCAACACCCGTCCCTCTACCACCTGCCTGGAGGGGCCACCTGAGCTAACAGCCATGAAGGTGCTTCCTAAGCCGTATGGGGCGTATGGGGCACCTTGGGACCCATGGGCTCAGGGTCAAGGGCTGCGGGGCTGAGATGGTCCTCAGCTGGGCTTTGCTTGAAGCCAGCCCAGTGGCTCCATGGGAAGGGACAGTGGAGGGGTGCGTGTGTGCGCCCCTTTCCATAATGAAAACATTTCTCTTTCAGGACAAAAACCGGTCCGCGGCCTACGGGTCCCCTCAGAGCCCCCACGGAAGCCACCAAGCCACCTTTTCCAGGTGGATGTAGGCTGTTCCCCGAGCAGCAGAGCAGCTGGACACCAGCCTCGCTCACGGAGTGCCCGTGGGTCCCCCGACCTCGAGTTGCTGTTCAGAAACACCAAGCGCCCTGCAGCTCTGAGCTGCTGGTGGCTGCTGGCCCAGGAGGAGGGACCTGGACATCTGTCCCCATGTCCTTAGTGCTTGAGTGATGTGGGGGACCCTGGATCCTCATGGGGTGTCTGGAAAGCACTGGCGCTTTCCCTGGCACGAGCAGGCCCTCAGGAAGTGTCACCTTCTGCTCTGGCTTGGGCCTGAGTGGACAGGCGCCTCACCTGAGCCCCGGTGGCCGGGGACTCCGGGCTCCTCTGGACCAGCTGCCTGAGCCCGGGGGGCCTCGGTTGGGAGAAAGCCGGTGCTGTTACCACGTCCCTGGGCCCCTCCTGTGACAGCTGTGAGTCACCGAGTGCCGCCGTGTCGCACATTTCATACGTGGCCATCATTCTCAGCAGGGCCATCCCATTGGCCCTGGGTCACCAGTGAGGATGCAGGTCCAGCAGCTAAGTCCCAGGCCCTGCCATGCCACTGGGGGGCGGCTCTGAGCCAATGTCTCTCTCTGTCCACCCACCCGGCCTCCCACCTGCCTCTCCTGAGCCTCTGCTTTCTCCTTTGTCCTCAGGATTCTTCTGGCTCAAGCCCTCCGATGCTGGGAGGCCCAGAGCCCTGTGTAGGGGCACTGCCCCAGCCAGGCCACAGGGGGGCTGGGAGAGCCCATCTCAGGACCCGGCTCTGGTCATTGGACCCCAGAGAGGCTCGCCAGGCAGTCAGCCCCAGGAGCCAGCAGGGAAGCTTGGTTCTGATGTCCTGAGCTGAGGCCCAGCTGGATGCCAGTCAGGCAGCTGCCTCACATCTGGCAGGCCCTGGTCAACCCGGCTGGACGCAGATGGCCAGTCCTTCCTCTGAGCCCTGCCCCCACCCTGTGCCAGACTTCCCGCCTTTTTTCTCCAAAAAAAGCAAGACTGGTAACGTGAGAACGGCCCAAGGAGGAAGGGGCGCCTGGAGACAGACAGCCTTGCAGCATCCTTCCTGCACAAAGGCACCACCGTCCCCGCAGCTCTGTGCATCGCTCATGACATTTTTCCTGCAGGTGGCCGTGCAGTGTCCTGAGGAAAGGCAACTGTCTAACCGGCACAGTGGACACCTGCCCGGCCTCGCCTCCCTCCCGCCCTGTCTTCTAGCCAAAGGATGCTCTGGTCACTGGATTCACTCACTCACTGGCCATCACACATTAAAGGAGCTGCATCCACTCTGCTGATTCCCGTGCCCTTGGCCCGCCCCAGCTGAACGGGGCTTGGGTCCTTACCAGCAGGGAATCCACGCAGAAGGGGACCAAGGGGGCCACTGTCATGAGGCCAGACCTAGCCGATTGCCCAGGGGGAGCAGAGCACCGTTTGCTTTGAGATGGTGACGGCGATGTTGGTGTTTTAAAGCCTTGGTGACAGCAAGTCCCTCTGTGTTCTGTCTCTTGCACTCCCTGTGCCCCTGCTGGCTGCCCTGGGAGTGTCACCGGTGGTCTCGGCTCCAACACAAAGCAGGAAGGTGCGTCTCCTCACCAGCCCTGGCCCTCTGATATTCACACAACAGGTACAGTCAGTAGAAAAGTTAAGTTTTTCGACTGTCATCACACATGGCCCGCACCGGAGTCTTTGCAGGGTCTGTGGCCTGTGTGTCTGTGGTCACTCACGGGTCTGGGGAACGCTGCCACCCCACAGGGAAGAGAGAGGGGTGGCACACATGGGGTTCCCCCAGACCCCATGCCCGGCTGGGCATCTCACAGGCGGGATCGTGAGTCCCCCGGGGGCTGACGCTGTCCTCAACCTGCAGATGGGAGAACTGAGCCCCAGGGGGCTGCGATGCCTGTCACCTGGCTGCCAGCACGTGACGCCACAATTCAAGCGCAGGATGGCTGGTTTCAATGCCTCGGCTTCTCCACTGAGGGTTTCCTACCCCCTCGACCTCCAGCTGAGGCTCTACATGGAATGTACCTGACGGCTCGGTGAGATCTGCACTGCAGTTGAGACAGGCTGGGACCTGGGACCTGGGACGCTTTGCTCCTGTGCTGCAGCGCCGGCAGCTGGACAAACATCTCCTTGAGCAACAAAATACACTGAATCTATAAGGGACTAAAAGTAACCGCGTGCTTGTGCAGTTGGGGCAAATTATGGACAAGAAGATACAAAAGACCAAAAACCCAACTGCCACTTCTGAAGAGTCGGGAGCAAAGGCAGGGCACTGCGCATGCCCCCTGCACTCAGCACCACCAAAGGGCTGGTCGAACCCCCTAAGTCACCCCAGGACACACCCCTACCCGCCCCCCACAGAAGGAACCAGCTGCCCCCCCTCGGGAAGCGAACAAGGGAAACTCTTACTTGTTCTCCCTCCCCCCTGCTGCAGCGGGGGCCCCAGTACAGCCCTGCCTGAATTTCTCGTCTGGCCTCTGATCCATTTCTATTGACTAAGGAGGCCAAGAGCCCAGGTCGGTAACACAGGCACCGGTGTGGTCCAGGCCTCGGCGCTTGGACAGCTTGAAACTGTTCCCACGTCGCCTTCCTGGGCAGGGGCGAGACCTCCCGCCCACGGTGCCTGGGGTCCTTGCCCTCCACCCTCGTCAACTGGTCCGCCAAGGCCGGGGCCGCTTTCCTAGGGGCAGTGGTGGGACCTGTCACACGGCCGGGTAACAGCAGGGCCGGGCAAAGCAGGAAGACCCCTTGCTGTGGGGTCCTGGTCCCTCCCGAGGGTCCCTGTCTGTCTTGGAGTTTCCTGCCAGGGAAGGCACCAGGCCACAGGTTCAGCGGAACAAGCAGCGCCTCTCCGTGTTTTAGGGAAAGATTCCAAAGCTACAGGAACATCGGGAGCAGCGCCGGCCGAGCGGGCTGCTTGGCGCGCTTCCTGCATTCTCGGGCCCCACCACCTGGGACAGGCACCCCCGCGGGCTCACAGCGGCCCGCGGGCTCACAGCGGCCCTCGGCCTCGGCCCCGATCCATCCTCCACCGAAAGGCCGCTGCTGAGAAAGTTGTTCTGAAACGGAAACCCGGCCAGATGCGCTCGCTGTGTGGATCGGGGTCCTCACAGGAAACAGACGGGGTCCGGAAGTGATTCGAGCGCCCAGACCTTGATGAAAGCATTGGGTGTAGAACTCCGGGCAAGCAAAGGGAACGGGGGCCGGGAGGACCAGAGACGGCGGATGGGGCGCCGCCACCACGCCGGGCAGCGTCGGGTGGGATCTGGGCCTCAGGGGCAGGAGGGGGCTCCACCCAGCTCTGGCCCTGCCTGCCTCACTCCGCAGGGCCCAGCTCACAGCGGCAGCACCTCGCTCCAGCTCTGGCCGAGCACGTGCCTGGTGCCTGATGGGTCTCAGAGAGTTTGCCGGATGAAAGGTGACCACACCCCACCAACGGTGACCAGGACTGATGCTCACCGAGGCCGCAGGCTCCCGACACCTGCCCGGCCAGTGTTCATCCCCGCCGTGCTGGGGCGGCCTCCGCCCCCCGTGTGCTGGGGACACCGAGTCCCCACAGGGCCTCCCCAGGGTGACGGGCTCTCGCTGGGGTGGGTGAGACCAGAGAGCCATCTCCCCACCCCCAGCCCCAGCACTGACCTCGGGATGTGTGTGCCAGGGACGCGCTTGTGGAGCCCACGCCCTCCTTTTTTTTTTTTTTTTTGCGGTACGCGGGCCTCTCACAGTTGTGGCCTCTCCTGTTGCGGAGCACAGGCTCCGGACGCGCAGGCTCAGCGGCCATGGCTCACGGGCCCAGCCGCCCCGCGGCACGTGGGATCCTCCCGGCCTGGGGCACGAACCCGTGTCCCCTGCATCGGCAGGCAGACTCTCAACCGCTGCGCCACCAGGGAAGACCCCTGCTCCCTCTTTGAACGCACAGACACACGGACACACGGACACACGCACTCACACAAGCCGTCCTGCTCCGGGGCCAGGTCCGGCTTCGAGAGCCCAGGCTGGGAGAAGATGGCCCTGCCCACCCACCGACCTTCCCCCGGCTTCACCAAGCGCAGCGGGATGGCCAGACCCACAACCTGGTGTCAGGGTGACCCCCGCCGGTCGGCTCCGACCCACAGGGACCAGGCGCCAGCCGGAGTCCCACTTGGGCAGAGACCCAGGTGCCGCTAGGTGCTGGCCCGGCCTGGCGCAGGAGTCCGAGGCCGGGCCAGGGCCGGGCCGGGCGGAGAATCCACACTTCCACAAGCCCGAGTGACCCCAGCCCGTGCTGCTGGGCCGGGGACCTCGCTGAGCTGGGCGGAAACTCAGCCAGCGACGAACATCCGTGCAGAGGAGGATGAACTCAGCCAGGACAAACATCCGTGCAGAGGAGGCAAGCCCGCAGGGAGCAAGTCGGCCCCGCGAGTTGACGGACAGGCCCAGGAGAGAGGAGGGGTGCGTGCCCGGCAGGGGTGGCGGGGGGCAGTGGTGGAGTCCCCAGCACACGCGGGGGGCTCTTCACAGGGACCCTGGATGGCCAGCCTCCTTGCCTCGTTTTGCCGCTGGGAGCTGGTTTACGTCCTGGCCTTGGTCCCACGGGGAGGAGGTGGAATCTCAGAACTAAGAACGCTGCATCCCTGCCGCCCTCTGCCACAGCAGGCCCCCTGCCGCGTGCCAGGGATGGAGGCATTTCTGTCTTGCAGAAAGCTGTGGAAGGTGTCGGCGAAGGCAACGAGCTGGCGGGCTGCAATGAATTCTCTTGATAAAATCTGCCTCGATGGTGAATCTGCCTCTCAAGGAGAGGGCCGTGCCCTCGTTCTGGGCCCAATCAGCTCCTTCCCAAAGGAAGATTTTGCTGGGCACCAGCTGGCGCTTACAAGGGCACTGCACACAGGCCTCTGTCTTTGGGAAAATATTCAAATCCCCTGCCTGTTTTTAAATAAGATTGTCTGTATTTTGCTGTTGAGTCATGTTTATATTTTTTGGATATTAAGCCCTTATCAGATACACTGTTTGCAGATACTCTCTCCCATTTGGTAGGTGGCCTTTTCATCTCATTGATGGTTTCCTTTGCTGTGCAGAAGCTTGTTAGTTTGACACAGTCTCACTTGTTTATTTTTGCTTTTGTTGCCCTCGTTTCTGGTGTCAAATCCAAAAAACTCGTCTCTAAGTCTGAAGTCAAATAAAACTGCAAGATACTTAAAGTTAGACAAAAAAGGGGGGAGGGGGAGGGATATGCCGGGCCGCTCAGAGGAATCACAGGACTCCAGAAACATGACTTCAAAGATTTACCACGGTTCTCACTTTTCCCCAACAAGGTGGGTCTGAGCAGGTTGTTCCTGGATGCCGGTCCAGTTCTGAGACAAGGAGAGAAGTGAGGAGAAATACGGTGACCCCGATATTCCAGGCCATCCACTTTCCCCCTAAAGTCTCCGCCAAACATCGCTGTGATCCCGAACGACCTGTCCCAACCCCCCTCCAACACCGGCACCAGTACAAACACCTCCGCCTGATCTGGGGGTTGAAAACCATCGCATCAGCATAAGTTTGACGTCAGTTGCAGCGTGACGGTCAGGCCACTCAGACACGCTGCCTTTGCCGCCCTCAGACGGGAGGGCGCTTGATCTGGGTGGACCGGCAGGGGCCGGGGGGTCGGGACTCACGGGATGATGGGGTGCAGCCTTCCAGAACGTCCATTCCCCGCACCCCCCCCCCCGCCTCCACTCTTCTTTTGAGGAAGAGCTAGGGAGTTTAGTTGGTAAGCAATTTCAAACATTTTACTGTAAAGCAAACACCCACGTGATGAAGAGAAGTACTCATTTGAACACATTTTGAAGAGAAGATGGTTCGGTGGTTGGCTGGTGATTGGCTGATAGTCAGCTGGCGGGAACGGGGTCACTGGGCCTCGTGTCTCCCAGCGTCCCAGGTGGGTCCGCCACTTACAAGGTGGCGGGAGCAGCGTTTCCAAGGGCGAGCCCAAGGCACGCGAGCTTTTCAAGGCCCTGCTTGCGTCATCTTTGCCGTTGCCCGCCATTGTCTCATTGGCCCAACATGACCAACCTATTAAGGGTTAGAGACAGACTCCGCCCCCTGATGGGAGGGGGAGAATTTGTGGCCAGTTTTGCAGTCGGCCACGTTAGGCGCTCACAAACGTGGGTGTCTGTTGCCCTCTTCCTCTGCGATCTCTCGTCCTCTGGTGCGTGTGTCTTGCGGCCATAATGGCCCCACATTGCAAGGGTTTGTTTTTTTGGGTTTCTCTTCCTTATACAGTGGCGGAGGTCTCCCAAGAATTATGGCAAATGTCTCTATTTCCCCAGCTCCTAGCAAAGGGTCTGGTGAAGTCTTACTCAGTGAATGTTTATTAAACAAGTCATTGAATTTGTTGAATTGAAAGTGAAAATGCCTGCGGGTGAGCAATGTATTACTTAGACCCAGGATGTGAAACTCCAGGTGGGCAGCATACAAATTAGTAGCGCTTTTTAGAAGCATTCCCTTAAACCAGAAGTTCAAAGAGATTTGATTCCCTGCCCATGTTCTGGGACACCTGCTGTGACCCAGCAGAATGTCCTGGGGATCACAAATGGGGGATGTTCCCAGCCTCCCTTGGGTCATGGCCCCATTGAGAAGCTGAGGAAAATGATGGACCTTCTCCCCGGAAAATGCACCCCCGTGTTGTACGTATGGGGACTCTTGCAAAGAACAGGATCCCCCCCAGCTAGTTTAAGTAGAAAGGAATTCATCATGGGATGGTACAGGGCAGCAGAATCGTAGGATTCCACACAGCTGTGCTCTCACCTTCAGGAGCATCGCGCAGTGGTGGTGGAGCCTTTGCCTTACACGCACTTTCAGTTGGATGGAAGTTTATCCATGGGTAACGCCCAGATCACAGCTGGACCACTCACTGAAAAGGATTGTGGGAAATGCAGGCCAGGAAGACACTAGGGAAGTTTAGAATGGAGGGTGGTCCTGATGTCCTTTCTTGCTCCGCCCCCCCCCCCCCCCCGCATACCTCTCCCCTGCCCACCACATACCTCTCTCTCTCTCTCCCCCCCCCCTCTCTCTCTCTCTCTCTCTCTCTCTCTCTCTCTCTCTCTCGCTCTCTCTCTCGCTCTCTCTCTCTCTCTCTCTCTCTCTCTCTCTCTCTCGCTCTCTCTCGCTCTCTCTCGCTCTCTTGCTCGCTCGCTCTCTCGCTCTCTCGCTCTCTCACTATTTCCCAGACAATATCAGCTCCCTACCACCTACTGTAGCAGATGAAACCCAAGTGAACAACTTTAAGATGCAATAGTTCCAATAGTTATTACAGGTTCAGAATCAGCGTGAAATCTTTCCTTAGGGCAAAGCAGGCGGTAGAGTAAGAGTATGATCACTGGGTCCGAATTTCTGAATTTGGCCGTGCTTTAAAGAGAGTGGAGTCAGGGTTATGATTGTGTGTTTGTTTTTGGAGAAATGGGTTGCTTATGCATCTTTCCGCAGAGTGCCCCCTCCTAGACGCCCAGCCTCCTGCTGACAGCCTTCCTGAAGAAGGCGGCATACAATGTCAATGGGGGCAGATGTGAGCTTTGCTCTAAGTTTACCCAGGAGGAGGGAGGCGGGAGGGAGGAGAGAGGACACTGTGTCAGTGATAACAATTTGGGCGCAGAGAGAGGGCTTTGGCAAAGGGGCTTTTGCTAAGGCTTGCAGCTGGCCGGGGACAAGGATTCTCTCCTGGGGTCCCAACAGGGATGGGCCAAGCTACTGAGGGGGCCTCTGATCTGGGCAAGTTTGGGGCAGGGCCATGCTTTAGACTGCGGTTCTAGAACTTTTTACTCTGTCTCTGAGCACCTTAAAAGGACTCTGAGTCAATTTTTTAAGTTCAGCTGTTAAATAAATATAACGTCTTCTTTTTTCATAGCATAATGATGGTTCACAAACACACTTTAAAAAATCTCCAAATCTTTACAAAATATTTCCTGCTCTGTGGTGGAGATGAACAGGAGGTGTTTGCCTCTTGGAGTATAACCTACAGCAGCCAACTTAGAGATTGACAAGAAACATTCATCCCAGCGATTCCCAAAGTGTGCTCTCCGGCCCAGCAGCAGCAGCCGTTGCCTTGGGAACTTCAGCTAGAAGTGGAATTCCTGCAGATTCAGAAATGCTGGATGGCGGAGGGGGAGTAATCTGTGTTTTAAGACGCTCTCCAGGTGACTCTTTTTTTATGTATTGAAGTACAGTTGGTTTATAATATTACATTCATTTCAGGTGTACAACATAGTGATTCAATATTTCTATAGATTATACTCCATTTAAATTTATTACAAAATAATGGCTATGTTTCCCTGTGCTGTACAGAATATCCTTGCTGCTCATCTATTCTATACAGTTTGTATCTCTTAATACCGTACCCCTATCTTGCCCCTCCCCCCTTCCCTCTCCCCACTGGTAACCACTAGTTTGTTCTCTATATCTGTGAGTCTGTTTCTGTTCTGTTATGTACATTCATGTGTTTTATTTTTTAGATTCCACATACATGTGATAACATACAGTATCTGTCTTTCCCTGTCTGGCTTATTTCGCTAAGCATAATACTCTCTAGGTCCATCCACATTGTTGCAAGTGGCAGGATTTCATTCTTTCTTACGGCTGAGTAATATTCCATTATGTACATATACCACATCTTCTTTATTCATTCATCTGTTGATGGTTACTTAGGTTGCTTCCATATCCTGGCAATTGTAAATAATTCTGCTCTGAATATTGGGGTGCACGTATCTCTTCAAATTAGTGTTTTCCTTTTCTTCGGATAAATACCCAGGAGTGGAATTGCCGGATCTTTGCACCAGTTTACGTTCCCACCAGCAGTGTTAGAGTTCCCTTTCCTCCATAACCTCACCAACATTTGTTATTTCTGGTCTTTTTGATATAAAAAAATAAACTCCAAATGGATTAAAGACCTAAATGTAAGACCTGAAACCATAAAGCTCCCAGAAGAGAACGTATACAGAACACTCTTTGACATAAATTGCAGCAATATTTTTTCCATCCACCTCCTAAAGCAAAAGAAATAAAAGCAAAAATAAACAAATGGGACCTAATTAAGGTTAAAAGCTTTTGCACAGAAGCTTTCAACAAATGAAAAGGCAGCCTACTGAATGGGAGAAAATGTTTGCAAATGATATGACCGATAAGGGGTTAATATCCAAAATATACAAACAGCTCATACAACTCAACACACACAAAAAAACGATTAAAAAACAGGCAGAAGACCTGAATAGACATTTCCCCAAAGAAGACATACAGATGGCCAACAGGCACATGAAAAGATGCTCAACATCGCTAATCATCAGAGATGCAAATCAAAACCCACAAGGAGATACCACCGCACACCTGCCAGAATGGCCGCCATCAGAAAGACCTCCAGGTGATTCTGATATACTTTCAGTTAGAGAATCACTGGTTTATGCCCATCTCTTGTGCTTGCAGAGACCTTTACCATCTGTACATGCCATTTCATATTCATTCTTATAACGGCTCTGCTCATAGAGACAGAGATAAGGTAGACGTATAGACAGAGACAGAGCAGACGGTCAGAAAAGATGACGTCGAGCGGAGGGAGGCTCAGAGGGGTCAGGTGACCTGCCTGAGGTCACAGGTCACACAGCTGAGCCAGGACTGCCAAGTTTCTCTTTCCCCATCATTCCATCCTCCTTCAGAAAGGATGAGGTTACGTGAAAGGAGGAGAAGCCAGTGGTCTCTCCTCTGCAGCGTGTAGACTTTTTCCTTAAAGTTCAGGCTTCCATCCCACCTGGAGTGCAGCAAAATGGTACCACGAGCCTGAGGTTGCAAGGTCACCCTGACCGTGATGACCCGCTGCGCCCCGTGCCCGCGTCCTTCTCCGAGTAGACCAGCACTCCGCTCCCCTCCTGTTCCCATCCCCCGACTGCTGAGCCTGACGGCCAGTCCAACCCGGGGGCAGACAGACAGCAAACTCGAAGGCTTCAATAATCCTTGCCAACTCAGTTCAACTACTACTTGGCTTAGTTTTTATTTTTTAATTATCCATTTTCCTATTAAGTTATGCCCTTTCCTCGAGGGACACACAGTCACAGATTCCAGCATCTTTTACAAATCAGTGAGCTTTGGTGCTGGAAAGCCTTACATGACACTGACTTTGGCCAGAGCTGGAAGATGTCTTGAAGATCATCGGGGTCTGACTCTTTATGGAGATACAGAAACGGAGAGTTGCTTTGTTCAATAAAATGTTGGCATTTAATGGGCTTCCCTGGTGGCGCAGTGGTTGAGAGTCCGCCTGCCGATGCAGGGGACACGGGTTCGTGCCCCGGTCCGGGAAGATCCCACATGCCGCGGAGCGGCTGGGCCCGTGAGCCATGGCCGCTGAGCCTGCGCGTCCGGAGCCTGTGCTCCGCAACGGGAGAGGCCGCAACAGTGAGAGGCCCGCGTACCGCAAAATAAATAAATAAATAAATAAAATAAAATGTTGGTATTTAAGAGTAACAGTATGTTCAACCAGTCTTCTTATCGAGAATTTTTTTAGTTTAACACAGTGTCATGATCTGCCTTAAAAATTACCAAGTTTTAGTGATGACTCGAACAGAAATAAAACATAAGAATGAAATCACAGTATTGTCCATATTTCAAAGTAGCAGAAAGGTTCCTCTGGGAACGTTTAATGACCAGGTTCCAAAGTTAAGCTCTTTTTCTTCTGAAATCGGAACAAACTTGAGTATTAGATAATTCCTAAGCACGCTACCAGCTCCATGAAACCTTCCCCAATAACTTCTTTGAACGCCAGAACCTTTTCTGGACCTCTCGTTAAAACCACAGCATCTGGCTTACAGCAACTCTTGGTGAGTATTTAATAATGATGAGAATGAAACAAGACTTAACATTTATTGAGCACTTATTACCCACAAGGCACTTTGCTAAGCCCCTCGTATGGGTCGACTCTTTGAATCTACCGCAGTTTTATCTTCTCCACTTTACAGATGAAGAAGCTGTGCTAGATAGAAAGTTAGGTAACTTGCGTAAGGCCATACAGCTTGCTTGAACCAGACTTCAAATACAGGTGTTTTACTGCAAACTTGTGCATTGATGAGGTTTGATCTCAGTACTTAATGAATGAGTGAGGAATGCGTGGATGGGTAGGTGGTGGGTGGATGGATCATTGAAGGAGTGGATGGCTGGATGGAGGGATGGCTGGATGGATGAAAATAGAGAATAAATAATATGGCGTCCATATTCCTGAGCTTCCAGCACTAAGTGCACGGATACAGGCTGGGCACCCAGAGCGGCAGCGTCATCCTGCGTGAGCTGAAGAAGGTGCTGCAGTTGAACTTACAACTGGTTAGGAAGCCCTGGGAGTGACAGGATGGCCCCAGTTGAACCTTCCTACCATCCTCCCTCACTGCTGTTGCCCAGACTGGAGCAGAAGGGATCGCCTAATCTGAGCGCTGAAGTCAAGCTGATGTCCTGGGTGTGACTGTGCATGGGGTCTGAGCTGCCCATGGCACGTGATACCTTGGACTGGGATTGCAAATGCAGCCAAGGGTGGAGACCAACTCTCCAGGAGCAGGAAAGTCATCTGGGGGCTGAGTTTACAGTTATTTACCCCTATCTCTCAATTGGCGTGTTTTTTTTTTTTTTTTTGACGTGGACCATTTTTAAAGTCTTTATTGAATTTGTTACAGTATTGCTTCTGTTTTGCTCTTTGGCCACGAGATACGTGGGATCTTAGTTCCCTGGCGAGGGATCGAACCTGCACCCACTGTATTGGAAGGCGAAGTCTTAACCCCTGGACCGCCAGGGAAGTCCCTCTCAATTTGTTTTTAACAAAGCAATTTTCAGCATCCAATTAAGTCGTGATGGGCTGTTAGGATCACTAATTGTTGTGTATTTGATAAGAGAAACTCACTCTCGAGTAGTTAAAGTAAATCACCTGGTGAATGTTGGTAATTACACGACACAGGCAAGATGGATTCCTAGGCACATGTGTATGAAACCCATCACTGAGGACTCGATAGAAATACAGATTGTTTTCCCAGTAATTACTTCTGACTGTGCTGTCAGACCCCATCTTACCCCTGCTCTTTCCTCGTCATCAGCAGGTTACCTGAGGGCTGGATCACCCCGATTCTGACACCCTTTGGATACCTCTGGTTACTGCAGAAAGACAGACCCACGCTGGTCAACTGCCTGGCATTGAGCCTCAGCTGTGTGACCTTGGGCGCTTCCCTTCATGTTCTCTAAAATGGGGATAATCATAGCACCTAAGCTCCTTCTTCCATGATTACAGCACAGACGGGGGCAGGCAACACATGGAGGGTCCTTAGGGCAGGACTGGCATCAAGGAAGTTGTGCTTTTATTAGGACTGAGGCAGTCTCATTATTTGTTCAACAACTCGGTCCTGTTTGTTTTTAAGTGTTAATGTCATATGTGACTCAAGGGCTTTTTCTCCCCCACTGCCTTAGCCCTGACTTCTGCTCTGGCCAAGTGAGGAATGGATGATGGATGGATGGATGGATGGATGGAGAGATGGATGAATGGGTAGGTGGAGGGAGGGATGGAGGGATGGATGGATGGAGAGATGGATGGATGGGTAGGTGGAGGGAGGGAGGGAGGGAGGGATATGTGGATGGATGGATGGATGGATGGATGGATGGGTGGATGGATGGATGGATATGAGATGGATGAATGGGTAGGTGGAGGGAGGGATGGATGGATGGATGGATGGATGGGTAGGGGGAGGGATGGATATGTGGATGGATGAATGGGTAAGTGGAGGGAGGGATGGAGGGATGGATATGTGGATGGATGGATGGGTAGGTGGATGAATAGGTAGGTGGAGGGAGGGGTGGGTGGAGGGATGGACAGATGAATGTAATATTTGATTCAAAGTCTTTCTCCCTCTATGTCCCCCTCTGGCTGCCTCAGCCCTAACTTCTGCCAGGGGAGCAGCTGAGTGAGGAGAGTTAAAGAGTCAGTTTCTCTCGTGCTCCACCCTCTTTGCTGCGCTGGGTGCTCAGTGTGGGTGGGGAGGAGGGAGGCAGAAGAGACGGCTCCTCACCTGACTGTCCAGGGTGAGGGAGCCGTCTCTTCCCTGGTCTGGGTGGCTGCTGTGGCTGGCCTGGCTGTGGGCAAGTGTGAATTCCATGGATTCTTCCCCCACCCCCACCCCCACCTCCAGGCTCCCATCCAGGCATCTCCCCTGGGAAAGGAGGCCCTAGGGAGACTCCACATTCCATCACCCCTCGTTCCCAGGCCAGGGGAATCCTTCCTCTGGGCCCCCTCGGGCCCCCGGGTTCAGGCGTGCTGCCCCATCTGCCCACGTGGGGTACCGAGGCAGGCTGTACCCGACAGCCCCGAGCACAGCATCAGGCGGGGGCAGAGCAATACCCAAGTGGAGGATGAACTGCCCCTCTGCCCTTTCGGAGCACGTGGGAGTTTGGGGTGCCGGGGTCCCTGGCCTCGGGGAGGGGAGGTGCCCCCTGTCCATGGTGCTGAGAGGGGCCGTGGCTTCTCCGGATGCACACGGAGCTCCTGGACGGACAAGCCCACCTGCTTCCCAGCTGCGCATGCTTGGCGGTGGGCGGGGTGGGGGGGGGAGGGTGGTATCAGTCTGTCCCTGAGCACCCCCTCCCTACGGTGGCCCAGCAGCCTGGGGTCCTCTGAGCTCGGAGAACACAGCTCTTTCCTTCTCAGTCACCCCCAGTTCAGGCCCGAGGCCCCCAACGCCATCCTGTTACATTCAGAGGAGCCATTGTCTGGACACTCCTCTGGGGTAGAATCTCCCACTGCCCTGCTGACCGCCTAGAAGGTTCCGGGAGCGCCACCCGGAGTTACGCTGGGAAGAGCTCTTCAGAGCACCGGGGTGGGAAGGACTCCACAGCCTCTCTGGGGCAGGTGGAGCTGGGGATTCCCAGGGGAGGGCTTCCGGGGCTGCCCCGGGCTCTTCAGAGCTCTGTCCACACCTGCCTTTACTCCTGTGTGTACTTCCTGTCCTGGCATGGCCACTCAGAAAGCAGCCTCCGTTCAGGCTTGGTGAGGGGCTTTGAGGTTGTAACAGGAAGGGAAGAATGTCTGGGGACCTCGACCACACTAAGACTCCTGACCGGCGAAGGGCAGGGTCAGAGACGGACGGTCGTGTCGGGGGGAGGGGCGGGGTGGCCTGCACTGGACAGAGACAAGCCCGTGTCCGCAGCCCCGGGCGTCGGCCCCTCCTGCCACCTGGCTGTGTGGACACCTGCCCCGGGGAAGGCTGACCACTGGCTGACGAGGCACCTGACAGATGCCCCCTTTCTGAACAGCAAGTCTTAGTCGGGGGAGACCAGAGAGAAGGCTCAGGAGACCCTCTGCCAGCCCGGCTCCTGAATGTGTGTGGACCTCGCCCCTCTTGATGCCCGGTGATCCTGCTTCTCCTGGAATTCCAGAAGGATCTATTTCTATTTTAAATTTGCCTGGGCCCCCACTCCACTGAATGGGTTTTTCACCCCTCCAGTGAGACACGCCCTCTGTATGCATCTGCAGCGTGGATTTCTCTTCTGCCACGTGGAACACAAGGTGGGAATCTTCTCTCTGAGCCTCTCACCAGCATCCCTTCCACTGGAAGCCTCTCTTAGATATTTGGGGAGTTTGGGGAGCAGGGTCAATGCTTTTCGTCTCTATCCTGAGCGTTCAGCACGGCACCCACTACAAGCTGCTTGCTGGATGACGGGGTGAACAGAGGCAAGAAAGAGACCCAGGGAAGGGAGGCCGCTCCTTTAGTCACAGCCTGTGGCTTGTTCTGGTGGCTGAGACGTGGGGACTGGATAGAGAGCCGCTGGAGGCCTTCTGCTGCCGGGTGGCTTCATCGCCGGAGAGCCAGCCTGGGTTCACGGTGCTGGCAGCGATGATGTCAAGACAGCAAGGGCTACCAGCTCCGGGCAGATGCACGGGGCTCTTCCTTAGGAAAATAGAGCCTCACAAAACCTGCCAGCTGCATGGCAGGGGACCTTCTGACTTCAGCCCCTGGTAGAAAGGGGCTTTTTGGTGACTGAGAAAATGAGGGAGTGGCTAATACATCCCCGGGAGGAGACCTGTTCTGAAGCCGGGTATTTGGAAAAGATTATCCAAGTCTAAACCCCAATGCAAAATTCTGTCCCAAATACACTGACAAGAAAAAGGTTTTTATTTATTTTTATCTATTTATCCAGAAGCCCTGAGATTGGGTCCCAGACCTCCTCTGCTTTAAAGAATCATCTTTAAGTACAAACTAGATTAAAGAAAAGTGGAATTTACTGGCTTCGCAAACGATGAGTCCGTGATCGAATTCAGGCTTGGTTGGTTAAAGCCGTGCTGTGAGGAATCAGAATCTCTTTCTCCTTTTCCCTTTCTTTTTCTTTCTCTGTCTCTCTCCCTCCCTCTCTTCCTCCCCTCCCCACTCCTGGGGGTTCTCCTGCAATGGCTTAGTTCTCATGCAGGTTCCCCATTGTGGAAGCTTGAGAGTTGCCAGCAGCTTCAGACTTCTGTCTAAGAGGGTAGCTCCCTCACAGGAGCTGCTACCCAACAGCCAGCATCCTGGAGTTGAGCCTCACTGGCCTGGCTTGGGTAACATCCCACTGGGACGGGTCAGCCAGACTTTGGGCACATGCCCGCACCTGCATGAGAGGGTGGTTATAAACCTCATCCAAACCAACACCAAAGGGAGATCCAGAAGGGAGAAAGAGCGCTGAACCATAAAGGTATCACTCCTGACATGCTGTGCCCCGGATCCTGGCGCCCTCGACCTGCCAGGGCCACGTCCTAGGGCGCTGGGAAGTGGCTCTCTGAGGGACACCTGAGACTCAGGTGCAGCTGGGCCCCGCGGCCTGGGTGTGCTGCTGGCTGCTGTGAAAGGGGGCTGCTCTGGACACCCCAAGGGCTTGTTGGGGCTGTTCTTGGTATTTTGTGTATATTCTCTTCCAAATGAACCTTGAATCGTCTCGTCAAATTCCACTCAGGTCTCATTGGGTTGTGGTTAGGGTTGCACTGAATTTCTAGGTGAACGGGGGAGAGCTGACGTTCTATATATTGTCTCTCATCCTTGAGCATGTTATTTTCTCCCTTTATCTGAGTCTTCTTTAGCAAGTCAATAGAGGTTTATGGTTTTCTTAATGTTAAGTCTTGTACATTTCTTGTTAGTCTACTTTTCTTCTCTAGGTATTTTATAGCATTTGTTGCCTTTTCCCAATTTTATTTTCTAATTGGTTATTGTAGATTGCATCACGTATAGGTATTTTGGCTCCCAAGTGATAAAGAAAAACTCAATTCAAACATTTATAACAAAAAAGGAGTGTGTGATTTATTATCTTATTAAAATGAAAAATCGAGGTCTGGCTGGCTTCAGGTCTCAAAGGATGAAAGCCCAGTTTATTCCTTCTCCCCCAACTTGCACGCCTCACGTATACATCAGTTAAAACACCAGCGGCTTTAACAGAAAACCCTCAGTCTCAGCAGCTTAACCCAACACAAGTCTGTTTATTGAGCATCTAACAGCCTCAGTGCCTCTTCTCTGAGGAGGGGATTCCAGGACCCAGGCTCCATCTGCAACCCAGAGCTCCCAAGGTCAGCTGAAGGTCGACTCCAATCTAGGCAGCAGGGAGGGAGGGGGTGTGTGGGGGTGGTGCTTATGGGTCTACCCGGAAGTGGTGAGCATCAAAGATGAGTGAATAAACAAAAGGTGGTCCAGCCGTACAATGGGATATCATTCAGCAATAAAAAGGCATGAATTACTGACGCACGCTCCAACACAGATGTACCTTGAAAACACACAAAAGACCATGTATTGTGTGTTTCCATTTTTATGAAACGTCCTGAATAAGGAAATCCACAGGGACAGAAGGTAGATGAGCGGCTGCCAGGGGCTGGGGGAGGGGAGGAAGGGGAAGGACTGCTAAGGGATACAGGGTTTCCTTTAGGGTTGATGAAAATGCTCTAAACTTACATTGCAGTGGTGGTTGCACGATTCTGTAAATTTACTAAAAACACTGAATTACCTTCTGTAAGTGGATGAATTTTTATGCCATGTGGATTATACGTCAAAGATTTTTTCAAAGTGTGAGCAAAACGTAGACATTCTCAGATAGGCATGAGTTTGCCACCAGCATACCCTCGCTAAGAGGACTTCTAAAGGAACAAACAACCCAAGACAGAAATAAAATAGAGGAGGAGAGACTGGAACACAGGTGTTCTGCAATCTCTCCATAGGTAGAGGTAGGAACGAATTCATCCCCAACTTTACGTTTAGCAAGCCTGTAAAGATTTTATGGTAACCACAAAAGAAAAGAGATAACATACATAACTCCCAAATCAGTTGGGGAATGAAGAAAATTAAGTCAGTTCAGTAGAAGAACTGTAAATGTAAAAAATGTAAAAAGAAAAGCATTCAAAAGAGCAGTATAAAAATAAATAAATGTATCCAGCATCATAAGTAACGTAAATGGATTGATTTACATCGTCAAGGGCAGCTGTCGCTCTACAAAGGCAAAGTTGAGTCGTTGCGACAGACACTGTGTAGTGAAAATATTTACTATCTGGCCCTTTGCAGGAAGTTTCCTAGAATAGTTTGACTCTTTAAACTATGTGCATATATAACTTTATACAAATAGAAAGTAGATCTCTTGAGCTGTAGATTTCCATTTTTGCTTTAAAAAATTCAACAGAGATTTTTAAGATAGAGCATCTTAAAATCTCCTATGTATAATTCATTGCTTTTAACCATCACATAGAAATAGAGGATTTGTATGGACCAAGCGTTATATATTGATTCCCCCGGTCTGTCCCCATGTCCACCTGCAGTGCTCAAGGCTCCGTTGGCACGTGCAACACTGCAGGGAGTCTGGCAGGAATGTCCCCTCACAGGTGGGGTGGGGGTGAAGATTATGGCTGTGCCTGGGCTCCAGGGCGCCTCTCCCCACGAGCTTCCTCTGTACGTGGTACCTGGCTACTTAACAGGTGTCAAGCAGTATCTCACTCCCATCATTGTTTTTCTTAGCTTGTAGAATTTCTTTTTTTTTTTTTTTTTTTTTTTGCGGTACGCGGGCCTCTCACTGTTGTGGCCTCTCCCGTCGCGGAGCACAGGCTCCGGACACGCAGGCTCAGCGGCCATGGCTCACGGGCCCAGCCGCTCTGCGGCATGTGGGATCTTCCCGGACCGGGGCACGAACCCGCGTCCCCTGCATCGGCAGGCGGACTCTCAACCACTGCGCCACCAGGGAAGCCCTGTAGAATTTCTAATTCCACCAAATCCAAAGAAATCCATCAGTGCGTTGGAGCATTGATTCATAATTTTATCATCTACTTGTTCTCTGCTGGGCATCGCCAATCCCTGTAGTTTGCCCACTTTCTATAAGTTTTCTTTATCTTTTGTCCATTTCTTTCATTCACTCACTCATTTGTTCAACAGATACGTGTTGAACAACCATGGTGGACCGACATGCCGGGATTCAGCTGTGAGCAAACACACACAGTCCCTGCTTTCGAGGGCCTGGCATCCCAGCTGGAGGGCAGACGACACACAGAAGCAAAGGAAAACTCTGCAGAGAGATCAGAGCCGTGAAAAGCACACAGAGCAGGACACAGACAGAGTGGTGTGGGCGGGACAAGGCTCTCTGCTAAAGAGAGTTTCCCCAAAGACCTGAACACAGTGAGGGAGTGAGTCATGCCAGGAGCTCTCTGGGGCCACTGTGTCGGGGCAGCAGAGGCCCTGTGGTGGGAGTGGGTCTGAGCAGAGCAGCTCACAGGCAGGTGTGACCAGAGTGGGTGAGTGACGGGAAGCATGGGGGGGGGTGACGTCACAGAGTTGGCAGCAGGGCGGGTCACACAGGCAGAGACTCAAGTAAAGCCTGTACATTTCCTTCTGGGATGAGAGCCCATTGGGAGTTTTCAAAATTTTTACTATGGTAAAATAGACATAAAGTAAAATCGACCATTTTAACCATTTTTAAGTGGAGAGCTCAGTGGCATCAGGGACATTCACAGTGTCGTACAACCATCTCCACCGTCCATCTCCAGAGCTTTTCTTCTCATCTTGCAAAACTGAAATTCAGTTCCCCATTAAACCAATCTCCCCATCCCCTCCCCCAGCCCCTGGCCCCCACCACCCTGCTGTCTGTCTCTGTGAATATGACTCCTCTAGGGACCTCCTACGAGTGGAATCAGACAGCATCCGTCCTTTTTGTGACTTTTTTTCACTCAGCCTCACGTCCTCAGGGTTTATCCATGTGGCAGCATTTGTCAGGATTTCCTTCCTTTTTATGGCTGAATAAAACCCATTTATGGATGGACCACATTTTGTGTAAGTACGCGTTTATCGATGCACACGGGGAGTGTTTCCACCTTTTGGCTGTTGGGAATAATGTTGCTATGAATATCGCTGTACACATACGGTTTAGGTCCCTACTTTCAATTCTTTGGGGTATATATTCAGAAGTGGAATTGCTGGATCACACGGTAATTCTACGTTAAGATTTTGGAGGAACCTCTAAACTGTGTTCCATCGTAGCTGTACCCCTTTACGTTCCCACCAGCAATGCACAAGGTTCCAATTTTCCACATCCTCGACAACATTTGCTGTCTGTTTTCTTGATTATAACCACCCAGCTGGGCGCGAAGCGCTGGCTCATCGGGCTTGCACGGAGGGCTCTATGCAGAAGGATGCTGTGACCTCATCTGTGTGTTTCAAAGGTCACTCTGGCTGTTGGGCAGAAGCAGGAACTTCAGGCAGGAGGCTGCTGGAAATTCCAGGCGAGAGGGGACAGTGACAAAGCCTCAGGGAGAGGAGGAGCACAGTGAGAAATGATTGGATTCTGCATAGCGTTTGGAGGTAGAATCATTAAGATTTGCTATACTTTATGTGGGCCATGAAAGAGAAAAGACAAGAATTACTTTAAAGATTCTGAGTGGCGCTATTCCTTACTTGGACAGAACTGAGGGGTTTGACTGGGGCACGCTAATTCTGACGGAGTTCTCAGCACTTTCTAGGCACTATACCCTTTGCCTGATGTACTTGGAAGCTAAATGCACCTAAAAAGGTGAGAAGATTCATGACTTATATTTTCACTTTCCTTTGTAATTTCATGTTACACGAGTCCCATTCATTGCTACTTTCCCCCGGGTTTCCCTTAAGCTAGTCAAAACAGTTGTTGAAAGTTGAACGCAGATAGTACAAAATTCAGAATATTATAAATGGGAATTCGTTTAGATTCCATTGTCCACTTACAAGTCATTAAAAGCGTTACTTGAAGGTTTACTACCATAAAGGTATCCTGATCTATTCGTTCAACTACCATCATTCTGGTAGTTGTGACCTTGCCTGGACTACGTGCCTGCTTGTGAGCTGCCGCCAGCAAGTCTGGCGGCACTTAAGATAAAGAAGGGAGAGGCTTCCCTGGTGGCGCAGTGGTAAGAATCCACCTGCCAAGGCAGGGGACACGGGTTTGAACCCTGGTCCGGGAAGATCCCACATGCCACGGAGCTACTAAGCCCGTGTGCCACAACTACTGAGTCTGCGCTCTAGAGCCCGCGAGCCACAACTACTGAGCGCATGTGCTGCAACTACTGAAGCCCACACGCCTAGAGCCTGTGCTCTGCAACAAGAGAAGCCACCGCAATGAGAAGCCCGCGCACCGCAACGAAGAGCAGCCCCTGCTCGCCGCAACTAGAGAAAGCCCGTGTGCAGCAACAAAGACCCAACACAGCCGAAAATAAATAAATAAAATTAACTTTTAAAACTTTAAAAAAAAAGAAAAAGAAGGGAGTGGATCGTGGAATTTCTTGAGCCTCGTGGACCTGGTCATTTCCTGGGGGTCTAGAAATTCGCACGATACACAAAATGAGATAAACAGCACTGCTGAGGAAACCGAGAGCTGTGTATTTGCACGCAATGGATGATATCAGTTAGCGGCCTGGTATTATAAGCGGCAGTCCCCTAAACTGCAGTTTGAAGTCTCACCCACGGGGTGGACGCACTGCCTGGGACCTTTCCCAGCTGGGACTCCAGATCGCTGTTTTCAGGACTCCCCAGCGCCGAGTCTGGGTGTAGGTGTCGCCCAATCTGGTGATGTACGTGCTTTTACTTTTCTATCCCTTCTCATTTCTATTTCTTCCTTTCTAATGATTTTCTATTAAAGTTAAATTGAAATTGTCTATTTGTGTGACGAGTGGTGTCTTTTTGCTAACAAACCCTTCGAACCTAAAACAAAAGTAAAACTTTTGGCAAAACAGCACGTCAGAACATAAAATCGACCACTGTAAGCTTGTTTTAAGTGTACAGTTCAGTGGCATTAAGTATATTCACATTGTTGTTCAACCGTCACCACCATCCATCTCCAGAGACTTCCCATCTCCCCAGACTGACACTCCGTCCCCATTAAACACTCATTCTCCAACCCCTCCCAGCCCCTGGCCCCCACTAGCCTACTTTCTGTTTCTAAGAACTTGATGACCCTAGGTCCTCATGGAAGTGAAATGATACATTGTTTGTCCCTTTGTGACTGCCCTGTTTCACTTAGCATTATGTCCTCAGGGTTCATCCACATTGTAGCCTATGTCAGAATCTCCTTCCCTTTTAAGCCAACGATATTCCATTTTAGGGACGGGCAACATTGCGCTCATCCAATCATCTGCTGAAGGACACTTGGGTCATTTTACCTTTTAGCTGTTGTGAATCACGTTGCTATGAGCATGCGTGTACAAATCTCTCTTCCTGTCCTTGCTTCCAGTTCTTTGGGGATTCACTCAGAAGGAGGATTGCTGGACCATACAGTGCTTCTAGCTTAATGTTTGAGGACCCACCATCCTGTTCTCCATAGAGGCTGCACCGTTTTACATTCCCGCCAGCAGTGTTTCAGAGTCTCAGTTTTCTAATCCCTCCTTCGCACCAACCTTTGTTATTTTCTTGGGGCGGGGCGTGGGCGTTGTTTGTTGGTTGGTTTTCTAAGGAACAGCCATCCTAATAGGTGTGGAGTGGATTCAGGATTTTTTATCCACCGTCCGCTTTAATCCTGACAACAGCACTGTGTGATAGGAAAAGTTATACCCCTTTCTTACAGATTAGGAAACTGAGGACCAGGGAGCCAAGTTGCTGGTCCAAAATGACGCAGATCAGCAATGGTGGAGGCAGAATTCAGGCCCAGGTCTCTGACTCTAGCATCGATGAGGTTAGTACCGTTGTGTAGTGTCTCCAGGGACCCAGAGCCAGGAAGCGCCGGGAGAGCCCCAGATGCTGGTGGTTCATCCCTTCCTAGGTGCCAGGCAGCGGGGCTGCCATTCGGCATCGATGGAGGCCCTGGGAGCGGGTCCCACCCGACAGCAGCTGCAGCCTACCTTTTCCATGTTGTGCCAGCTGGTGATGGGATATTTCAGGTTGAGTTTCCCTCGATTTTTCTGAACTTCATTTCCGATGAACCAGTCTTCTTCTTCCTTTCCCACCAACAGCTTCTGAAAGACATAGGCCAGGCCAGATCTGCCCTCAGGAGCAACTCGCCTCACTGGGTTCTCGTGTGTCAGTGCACAGTGAATGGCGGGGAACCCCGACGTGCCACTGGGGATGGCTCTGGGTCACAGCACCGCCATCGATGGCCTTCTCAGACCCGTGCACTGTGTCAAAATGCCACTAAGGGGTTTCAGCAAATGACCTGCAGGGAAGAAGTGTACCCGAGGAACCCCTGCTGGGACACGCTGTTGCCCACTTTGTAGGTGAGGACACTAAGGCCACAAAGAGGGAGGCGGGGGAGGAAAGAACCATGGGGTGAGGGACACACTGGCTTCTACATTTGCTTTGGAAAGTGAGTGGGGGAAAGCGTGCGATTTAAGTTAATTTCTGTTATTTTTTAGGAAGATAAATCTATCTACTTTCATGCGGATTAAACCGTTCGTTCTATCATTCGGAAACGATCTGAGAGTCGGCTGTGTGTTAATCTGGGTCCACCAAGAACCAGACACCAAGAGATGAAAGGTATGAGGATTTTATTAGGGAGCACGCCAGACAAGGCGAGGAGAGACACTGGGCCGTTGTGCAGGTTTGAGGCTCGGTGCAGGACGGAGGGCTGGGTGGGTGCTCTGGGGCACCGCGCCTGCGGCGGTGAAGAAGAAGCAGGGTCATCCTGGTTCGACATGGACGGTGCTCAGGTCTGCCGACCGCTCTGGTTACAGTGGGCGGGGTGACTCCGAGCTGAGCCTCGTCCTGCCTCTCTGTAGCTGCAGGTCCCCCACGAGGGGTCTCACTGCCAACCTGCTGCTACACCGAAGTGCCCAGGAGGAGTCATGGCGCTTGGATGGAAATGAGTCCACGCAGAGCATCCTGTTACATGCCGACCCCTCTTGGAGACAGACACTTCCTTCCTGCCACCCAGGGGCTTGCCCGAAGCCTGGGAGGATGCAGGCGAGGTGTCTCACGGAAAACAAAGACAGACGGCCCGGTCGGCTGCGGTCCTGATAGATGGTTTGCTGCCTGATCATTCGTCTCGGTCACACGTTGCTACTTCGGTGAGGAATTTGGGGTTTTTTTGCTGTGATCTTATGCTTCCCCAGGTATGTAACCTACTTTATATACACTCCGTTTCCTATTGTGCCTCTTTGTAGAGATAACAAGTATTTTTTCCTCCCCTGTGGCTGTGGAATATTTTCCATGGGGCAACGTTAAGTTGTTATTTGGAATTTTTTGGTTTTTTTTTTTTTTACTTTTTGTAGTATTTAGTTTGTTTTTTTTTACATTATTTTTCAATATTCTAAACCATAATGGAAAAGAATGCAACTTTAAGTTTTGACCTTGCAGGACAAATTATTATACGTGTCGGGGCAAGAGATGTGCCACACCAGGGATTTCAAACAGAGGGATTGAATACAAGGAGGTGGTCACACAGCATCAGGGGTTCGAAAGCACAAACGGGGCAGAGAGTAGAACCACCCGACACTGCTTGGCTGCAGGGAGAACCGGGCAGTGGGTTTGCAAAACAAGGGCTCAGAGGAGGCCCCACAGGGCTGGGAGGGGCTCTGCCCTGCCATTCTTTCATGGCCACTGGGCGCTGTGTGGATGGAGCCGGAGGATGCAGGAAATCGCTGTTGCTGGCGGGAGGCTGAACGGGGCAGGAGAACGGGAAGACTGTCCCCTCCCGCCGCCTTCTATTTGCAGAACCTCTCAGGGAGCAGTAGCTAGAGGAGCCCCAGTCCCGGCATGGGCACCGCAGAGCAGAGCAGAGGCAGAAACCAGCTGCAGCGTGTTGACTGGTGGCCCCCAAGGTAGGTCCACGGGCCGCCCCCAGAACCTGTGTTGGTGTGACCTTATTTGGAAATAGGGTCTTTGCAGATGGGATTCATTTAGGGATCTGGAGATGAGATCATGCTGGATTTAGGGTGGGCCTGAGATCCAATGACAAGTGTCCTTATGAGAGAGAAGGGAGGGGAGATTTGGGACAGAGAAGGGAATAGGGGAGAGAGAAGCCCCGTGATGATGGAGACAGACCAGGCCCACGAATGCCTGCACCCACCAGAAGCTGGTAGAGGCCGGGGAAGATCCTCCCCTGGACCCTCAGAGCGTGTGGCCCTGAAACACCGCAGATGAAGAAGGTCGCCTGTCATATCAGTAAACAAAGGGTGTCGCGGCCATCAAGCCGTCAGTCACTGCAGCCGCCCGACTGTGCACCCCGAGGGTGGAGAAAAGCGGAATACTGGCCCGAGATAGCTGAGGTGCACATCAAAGGAACGATTCCAGTGAGCCTAGACGCTTGCATCTTCCCATACATAGAAAAGCGCTAAATTCGTTCATTTGAGATATGTGTTTTTCCTTAATTAGCAATAATCTTTTGACATACCGACGACCTGGTGTTTGTTGCGAAACCCCTATATATCCTGGCTTCTCCCCTGCCTCTTCAGAGCAGTTCTTCAGAGCTGTCTGAGAGCCTGTCTTCCGGGCTCGAGTCCTCAGCAAGTCTGCCAAGTAAAACATATTTCTCAGCTTTTAGCCTGTGCGGGGTTTTTTTGTTTGTTTGTTTGTTTATTTTTTTCAGTTGACGACACCTTGATTCTGGACTTGGGGCTCCAGAACCGGGAGAGTCTAAATGTCTGTTGTTTCACCACCAGGACAGCAGCCCTTGGTCACGGCCGCCCCAGGGCACTAACCCAGCAGCAGTTACAACAGGGGAAGTATAAGCCCCCCACTGCCTGCCCCCTGCCCCCCAATTTATTCTCACTCCCCCTCTCCAAACTACTGAGTAGTTAAACCCCTAAAAGTGGGGTGGGAGAGGTGGGAAGTAAATGCATTCTGTCCTGTTAGTGGGGAATTATTCAGAGAGAATTCGGTTTCTGAGAGAGCAGATAGCAGACGAGGCTCAGAGACCGCGAAGCTTTGGGAGGAAGGATCGAGGGGCGGCCAGATGCAGCGGGGCATGCGCAGGGGCTTTCAGAACGTCCCGCTCCCCCTGCTGCAGTGGCTGGCAGCTGTCCCGGTGGATACAGCTCAGTCTATAGCTGTGCGTCGGCAGGGGCTTGGAGGGGTGTCGAGGCCCCTCTCTCACTCAGCTCAGCCATGGTCAGCAGATGAAGGAAGGTTCTCCAGGCCTTTTCTTATCTCCAGCATTCATGCTGCTGCAGACTCCAGAGCCTACGGGACTGGAAGCCAGCGGCCACCGCTAGCAACAAGAGCTTCATCTGGGGAGTTTGGGCGGCCCTTCTCGGAAGTCTAACGGCTCAGTCTCCAAGGAAATTAACACACCCAACTGTTCTCCTGGGTGTGCAAACACTGGTCTAAGTGTTGCTGAGAAGGTGAGATTAACATTGACATCAGTCAACTTTGAGTAAAGGGGATCGCCCTCCACCATGTGGGTGGGCCTCAGCCAATCAATTGAAGGCTTTCAGAGAAAGGACGGAGGTCCCCCAAGAGGAAGGAATTCTGCTCCCGGTCAGTCGTGGGACTCAAGACAGCAGCACCACCTCCTCCCGAGGTCCCCAGCCTGCCAGCCCACACTGAGGATTTTGCGGTATGCAGGACTTTCATTGTTGTGGTCTCTCCCGTTGCGGAGCACAGGCTCCAGACGCGCAGGCTCAGCGGCCATGGCTCACGGGCCCAGCCGCTCCGCGGCATGTGGGATTTTCCCGGACCGGGGCACGAACCCGTGTCCCCTGCATCGGCAGGCGGACTCTCAACCACTGCGCCACCAGGGAAGCCCTTGCGTTTCTTGATTACAGGAAATAGGCTTCATTCGGCCTCCATGACCTTCCCTGAGTTCCAACAAGCAGGTTCAACCAGTTGTTAATTAGGGAAGGGAGTGGATGCAGAGACAAGGGAGAAGCAGTTAGGAGAAACAATAGCGCAGCCTCGGGTCAGGGTCCTGGTTCCCCATCAAGGGATACAAACAACAATATCTTTGAGCTGTTCTGCAGATACTGAAGCCCCCTCCAGGTGGGAGAAGTTAACTGCCTGCTGCCCACCAGCACACAGACCCCAGACCAGTTGGAACCAGAAGGTTGATGATGCCTTCCCGACTACCTCACCACCAACCAATCAGAAGAATGTCCGTGAGCTGACCACGCCCTCTTTGAACCATCGCTATAAAACTCCTCACTACCCCCTCCAGGGTGGGACACACAGCCTTGAGGGCATTAGCCCGCTGTGGTCTCCTTTGCCTGGCAAAGCAATGAAGTGAATCTTTTCTACTTTACCGCAAACTCTGTCTCTGAGAATCAATTCAGTGTCGGGGTACAGAGGCTGCATTAGGCTTCAATTTCTCGAGGTCGCTGTAGTCGGCTGAGTGGTGTCCCCAGAAGATGTGTCCACTCGGAACCCGTGAGTGTGACCTTATTTGGAAAAAGGCTGTTTTCAGATGTAATTAAGGTAAGGATCTCAAGATGAGATCACCCCGATTTCCCAGGAGGTAATGGTTAGAAACTTCCTACTGGCCAGAAACTGTGTTAATCATACATTCACCATCTTGTTTAACCTTCAGGCCAAATGTATGTGTGTATATACTTTTGTTAACCCTGTTACGTGACAGAGAAATCTGTCACCACACGTGCCGTGTGGTCCCACTTAGGTGAGGTCCTTAGAGGAGTTCAATCCATAGAGACAGAAAGTAGGCGGTGGGACCAGGGCTGGGGAAGGGAGATGGGGAGTGAGTGTTTCATGGGGACAGAGTGTCCATTTGGGAAGATGAAAATTTTCTGGAGGTGGATGGGGGTGACGGTTGCACAATGACTTAATGCCATTGAATTGCATGCTTAAAAAAAGTTCAAATGGTAACTTTCATGTTATATATATTTTTTATCACAATAAAAAACCCTGAATTTCTAAATTCTCTTGAAGAGCAGGAAAATCTGGCAATACTGGGCCTGCTTTCTTGCATGTCAACAGGCAGCAAAGATGCCCTTTCAGGCAGAGCCTTGGCCTCAGTCCCCACCCATCCCTATTGTCCTCCTGTCATGGAGGCTGAGTGTCAGTTGTCACCTAGTACTAGTGGACTGACGTTTTTCCTAAAGGTGGAGAACTCCTTCCCCTCTCAGAAGTGGGAAAATCAAACAGTAAATAGATGGGCATGATTATTTTTGACAACTGTCTGCTCTTCTATCATATGTAATCGGCCTGTTCTTTCTAAGTCTGTGGTTCTCAAAGTGTGGCCCCGGGCCAGCAGCCTCTGCATCCCCTGAGAAGTGGCGGGAAGTACAAACCCTGAGCCTCTCCCCTAGACCCGCTGAAGCAGAAGCTCTGGGCGGGCCTGGCCCCCTGCCTTTTGCCAAGCCAAGCGCCCCGTGAGTCTGATGCACGTTCGCCACAGCCACCCTGCTCTACGGACCTGACGTGGCCGGCCTGTGTGGGGGAGGAGCTGCGGCCCCCAGGGAGGACACCCGGCACTCCCATCCTGACAAAGTTTCCCGAGGACGGTTGGGAACACAGCCAGGGGCGCTTCGGTCCCCGCGAAGCCCACCTTGCTGACGCCCAAGCCGCAGTCGCAGATGAGGGGCACATTCATTGTGCTGCACGTGACCTAGATGTGGCTGCAGGGAGAGACAGAAGATGCGGTTATTTGTGCCATTCGCAAGGCTCTCACCTGCGGGGTAGGTGAGGTGCCAGGTACGATCTTGGCTCCGCGCACCCAGAGCTGGGCACGCCTGGGGGGCGAGCCACCATCTGGCTGCTCTGGGCAGTTTGCTGGCGCGGCCAGGCTCTCAGATGACCACCTACATGTGGCTGCACTGGGCTAAGGCTTTTTCTCCTACCTGGTGTGGCCCGTGACTTGCTTCACTGGGGTCCCCTGAAGCAGCCCCTTCACCATTCACCCAGCCGGGGACTTTGGGCAGGGGGACCCTGGTAGGCACCGTGGTCTTGGTGGTCTGCCTGCTGGTGTCCTGGCCAGGCCCCCAAGTTCAGCACCCATACTGCCTCTCCCGGGAGACCTCTCCCACCTCCCGGCCCAGGGTCGAGATGAATCCCCCCCTCCACTTGGCTTCTAGACAACTTCTTCCACGTTTTTACAAGTTTGGAAAACATGAGAAAGTATAAAGAAGGAAATCCCTATCTCCCAGAGTCCTACCACCCACCACTGCCCTGTTCTATTTTGATATTTGTTTCAACTTTGCTTGTATACATGATTAAAAAAAATTAATTACCCTCAAAATAAATGAATCCATTTTCCCTTTTGAATATTGCATTTTAACTAAACCTTTACTGTAACAAATGTTTTTTTCATTTTGAAAGTGATTTTAATTCTTTTCCAGTTAAAGACAACATGTTCACTAGAGAAAAGTATGGGGGGACATAAAAGTCTCCCCAAATCCTACTAGTCATAGACAGCCTTTGTTAACAGTGGGCATCTACCCTTTCGACTCCTACATATAGCATAGAGGTCACTGGGGTCATTTTCTGTCTGGTGCCTTGTGAACAGCCATGTGCGGTACGATTCCCGGGGGCAGTGGTATGTGGTGTAGCTATGTGTTTATCGTGTGCATGCATTGCGTAGGAAATATCATATATATTTATGCACCCAAATGTTCTGCAGCGCTATTTACAATAGCCAAGACATGGAAGCAACTTAAATGTCCATCAACAGATGAATGGATAAAGAAGATGTGAGATATATATATATATAATGAAATATTACTCAGCCATAAAAAAGAATGAAATAATGCCATTTGCAGCAACATGGATGGATCTGGAGAGTATCATACTAAGTGAGGTCAGACAGAAAGACAAATAACGTATGATAACTCATATATGGAATCTAAAAAAAGATACAAATGAACTTATTTACAAAACAGAAACAGACCCACAGACTTAGAAAACAAACTTATGGTTACCAAAGGAGAAGTGGGGGGAGGGATAAAAAGGGAGTTTGGAACTGACATATACACACTAGTATATTTAAGATAGATAACCAACAAGGACCTACTGTATAGCACAGGGAACTCTGCTCAATATTCTGTAATAACCTAAATGGGAAATAAATTTTAAAAAGAATAGATACATGTATATGTATAGCTGAATCACTTTGCTGTACACCTGAAACTAACACAACATTGTTAATCAACTCTACTCCAATATAAAATAAAAATTAAAAAATAAAATATTACGTATATGTAAAATATTGTCTATATCTATAGCTATTACCTGCTCATCCCTTTAACTGACCGCTATCGTGGAAGGTTTAGACCCAATCTTTCTGGTTTTTATAAATAACCTTGTGATGAGCCTCCTTATTCCTCTTGCTTTGTCCTGAACCCTGGACCAACTCTTGATCCTGTACGTCCTTAGAATGACCGGTGGGAAGACCAAGAATTTTGAAAGGCTCCATAAACATGTTGGCAAATTGCCGTCCAGAAACATCGGCTGATTTGCTGCTGCCACGTCGAGGCCCGTTCCACCCCGTCCACCACCTCCACCTGCCCCGGTCTCCCTGACGGGTCACGAGCTCCTCCGGGCAGAGCTCACGTCTGCGCCCAAGCACCTGTCGCTCCACCGGATGCCCAGCTACTGTTTGTTGATTTGCTTTGGAATTCTGGTCTGTCCTTTACGGAGGACTTTGGGCATTTTCGTGGGTGTCCTGTATGTCTGGTTGCTGGCTGCGTATCTTCATGTAGCTTCTTTTTTCTTTAATAAATTTATTTATTTGGCTGCGTTGGGTCTTCGTTGCTGCACGAAGGCTTTCTGTAGTTGCGGCGAGCGCGGGCTACTCTTTGTTGTGGAGCGCGGGCTTCTCACTGCGATGGCTTCTCTTGTTTGCGGAGCGCGGGCTCTAGGCACGCGGGCATCAGTAGCTGTGGCGCACGGGCTTCGTTGCTCTGCGGCATGTGGGATCTTCCCAGACCAGGGCTCGAACCCGTGGTCCCCTGCATTGGCAGGCGGATTCTTAACCACTGTGCCACCAGGGAAGCCCCTTTCCTTGGTTTTCTAAAAATCATCTGATGCTGCCTTCCATGTCCATTTACTCAGCAAAAGGAGGAAAATTAGGCCACGAGTGATTGCGCAGCTCTTTCCAAGCCTGAACGTTTTCATCTAGGTGTCTTGAGTGGAATATAACTGGTTCAGAGCAGGGAGGGGATTTGCCTCCAACGGGCTGACTCCCAGAGCTTGCCGGTCACTGGAAAGGAGGGCAGGGCCGCTGGGCCCAGAATGCAACATTCCACGAAGGGGTGTTTTCCTGCTCTGCTCCAAATCCTTATGGAGCTGGGACTCCCTTGTAAGTCCAAATAGTCATATCAACACACAGAAACAGAAGTCTAAGGGAGGGTGTGATGGAAATGGGAAGGGAAACGTTCAGCTTACCCACAGGATGGACATGCAAAAGGAAGGGGAAGACTGAATTGCTCCCAAACTTCAGGAAATATACTAAAAGCACACGGCTAGCACCAGTGAGAACTGGAGACAAGAAGGTCCAGAGATGTAAAGGGGGAGCCCACCTGTAGCCCAGGTGGCGTCCCTCTGTGGCGTTGCTTCTCATGAAGCCACTGGTATGTGATTGGCAGAGACGGCATCTTCTTGACTCAGTTAGTCTTCTCCAAGTTCTCTAAGAGCCTTTGCTTCTCTCTTGCCATCAAATCCCCCTTCTTGCGGTTTGGATGACTCTGGTCCCAGAGGTGATCACGCCACTTGTCAACAGCGCTGCTATGAACACTCATGTACAGGTTTTTATGTGGACATATATTTTAATGTCTCTCGGGTAGTTGCGGGGTCATATGGTAGCTCTATGATTAAAATTCTTAAGGGACTGCCAGACTGCACCATCGTCATTTCTATTAGCACCGTTTGAGGGCTCCGGTTTCTGCCCATCCCTAACCACACACCTGTCATTGTCTTTTTTTACAGTCATCCTAGTGGGTGTGAAGTGACATTTTGTGGTGGTTTTAATTTGTATTTCCCTGATGGTTAAGTATGTTGATCATCTTTTCACGTGCATATTTGTATATCTCCCATTCACATACCTTCTTTGGATAAATCTCTCCTCACATAGTCTGCCCAAACAAATTGCTCTGTTTGCCTTTATTTTTAAATTAATTTTATTGAAATACTGTTGATTTACAATGTTGTGTTAATTTCTGCTGTACAGCAAAGTGACTCAGTTATATATATATATATATATATAGAGAGAGAGAGAGAGAGAGAGAGAGAGAGAGAGAGAGAGAGAGAGAGAGATACATACTTTTTCATATTCCTTTCCATTCGGGTTTATCACAGGATATTAGACATGGTTCCTTGTGCTATGCAGTAGGACCTTGTTGTTTATCCATTCTAAATGAAATACCTTGCATCTGCTAGTCCCAAACTCCCAGTCCTTCCCTCCCCTACCCCTCCTCCCCCTTGGCAACCACAAGTCTGTTCTCTATGTCTGTGAGTCTGCTTCTGTTTCCTAGATAGGTTCATTTGTGTCCTATTTTAGATTCCACATATAAGTGATATCATATGATATTTATCTTTCTCTTTCTGACTTACTTCACTTAGTATGATAATCTCCAGTTGCTGCAAAGGGCATTATTTCACTCTTTTTTATGGCTGAGTAATATTCTATTGTGTATGTATTCCATTCCATCGTCTTTATTCATTCATCTGTCAGTGGACACCTAGGCTGCTCCCATGTCTTCTTTGCCTTTATTTTTGAGTTATGAGAGATCTTCATACATTCCAGACACTAGACCCTTGTCAGAGGTAGGATTTGCCACCATTTTTTTTACATCGTTCAAAGCTTTTGATGATGTACAATTCTCAGGGATGGCCTGTCAATCTTGCCGAAAGTATTCACGTCCCCTGAGTACACAGATCACATCCCTACCTTTGGTCCTCTATTCCTCTCCTGTGAGATTCCCTTCCTGCATCTCCTCCCCATCTTGAGCTCCTTGAATCCAGAGCCCTGTAGGTCTGCATCAGAACTGAAGTGGGCTGCCTGGGACCACCTGCCCTGCCTGAACATTGAGCTGCGACTGTAGTGTGCAAACATCACAGGATAACTTCGTCACGCAGAGGGAGCGTGCTGCATACTCTTCTCCAAAGCAAGTTAGGTGGGCCCGTCAGCTCTGAACGGGTGAGTGTGTAGAACGAGGGTTCCCAGCTCTGGCATGATTGGCATTTTGGTCTGGATAATTCTTTGCTACGAGGGCCATTCTGGGCATCGTAAAGTGTTGAGCATCATCCTGGCTTCTACCCACTAGAGGCCAGTAGCACCTCCCACTTGTGATACCCAAAAATGTCTCCAGACACCACCAGATGTTCCTGGGGAGAGGGAGGTGGACAGAATAGCTGTGGCTGAAAAACCCTGGTGGAGGGGAGGACCTTCATGACGGAGACCTATGAAAGCATGTGGGAAGACAATTCCAAGCTCTGAAGCAGTTAGAACCAGGTGTCCCAGGTCCCGGATCACCCAGATCACAAAAGATTCGAGTGATCGTTTTACTCCCTTTTACGCAAAACAATTTCCTCCAAACCAGCTCCATCACGAGGAGGAATGCAAAAATCAGAATGACCGAGTTGTGTAGGTTATTCCCAGGACATTTTCTTGTTCTTTTCACTGTCAGGTGCATCAATGCCCACCCCCGTCTACCAAGGATGGAAGAGAGGAGGTTCTTCCCACCTGTGATCTTGGTGTGCCTGACGGGTCCTGTGTCTGTGTGAGTGGTGGAGCTACGGAGGAGAGCATTAGTGTAAAGCCTCGTGTTTATAAACCATAAATGCTGTGACACCTAAGGAGCGGATGATTTAAAAACAAGGGTTTATCCTTATGATAGTTTGAGAAATTTGAATTTCCCAAATGGGAGAGGTTGGGATGAGTGAGAGAGTGTGTGTGTGTGTATGTGTGTGTGTGTGTGCGTGTGTGTGTGTGTTTGTGAAGGGGATGTTGGAGTTGCATAGAATTGGAAGATAAGTCTGTGGGCTAAAGTATTTGTAAAGAGTTTGTTGAGCCCCGGGATGAATGGATGGATGGATTAGATAGATGATAGATAGACATATATATAATCATTTCTAGCCTTTCATCTCTTATACCTCTCAAAGTTCAGACAACCATATCTCCACCTAGTCCATTTGTTAAAAAGAAATCCATCTCCAAAAGGGAATCCTCTTCCACTGTTGGTGGGAACGGAAATTGGTGCAGCCACTATGAAAAACAGTATGGAGGTTCCTTAAAAAACTAAAAATGGAGTTGCCATGTGAGCCAGCAATCCCACTCCTGGGCATACATCTGGAAAACTCAAATTTGCAAAGGTATGTGCAACTCCATGCTCATAGCACATTTACAATAGCAAAGACATGGAAGCAACCCAAGTGCCCATCGACAGATGAATGGATAAAGAAGATGTGGTACATACATACAATGGAATATTACTCAGCCATGAAAAAGAAGGAAGTATGGCCATTTGCAGCAACATGGATGGACCTAGAGATTATCATGCTAAGTGAAGTAAGACAGAGAAAGACAAATATTATATGCTATCACTTATATGTGGAATTTTAAAATAATACAAATGAAGCAATATACAAAATAGAAACAGACTCACAGACATAGGAAACAAACTTATGGGAAAGGGACGGGGGTAGGGATAAATTAGCAGTATGGGATTAACACATACAAGCTACTAAAATAGATAAGCAACAAGCATTTACTGTATAGCAGAGGGAACTGTATTCAACATCTTGTAATAACCTATAATGGAAAATTATATATATATATATATATCTGAATTGCTTTGCTGTAGACCTGAAACTGACACAATATTGTATATCAACTATACTTCAATTAAGAATAAATAAAACAAAGTAAAGAAATCCATCTCAAAATGGTCCTTGCCGGAGGAGAAATGATGTATCTTTCTGCTGCCTCTGCAAAATTCCTACAGTCTTGGTTCTCTTCTATAATAAAACCATTTAATCCCACAAACATGTGCGGAATACTGACTCGTGTGTTGCTTTAGCAAGCTCCTGGGTCTAAGTGGAGAAAGAGACTCCTTCCTCCCAGCCGCCCCCGCCCCCCACATTGAGCTGGACCATCCCTGATGCCTCAGAACGGGATTTGTTCTTCTCACAGGAAACACAGAGGATCCACGGAATGTGGCTACTGTTTGTTTTTCTTAAGAAAATTACCCAAACTCCATGCGGTGGTGTCCCCGTAAAGAGACCGCATTCAGCTGAAGGGGAGCAGGACAGGCAGGGTTTACACACTTCCTGTTACAGGTCCTTCCTTTAGTGGGAAAAGACCCTGGCTGGCTTTCAATGTTTTTAATAGGCAATGGGGAGAAACATACCCCACATGATTTAAAGGGGTTGTGATTGGATGATCTCAAAGACACTACTGCAGGCTCTGAGTAAGACACTGGTTCTGCACTCAGGGAGTTCCCAGCTTACAGGAGAAACACACTTGTTTTCTAAAGTCACTGTAATCCAGTGTGATAAGGGCTGTAAACAGGAGGCAATGTTATGAATTGGCCTTGGAAAACTTGCACAGATTCCAGACAGGGGAGCAGAGAAGCAAAAGCCTGGCGTCCAGGGTGGGTGGGGCAGTCCTTGAAAGATGAAAGGACACTCCATATGGCCTTGGGTCTTCCGTTCCTTGTGTCCCCACTGCTGTCACAAGTGTGGGGCTTCACGTAGACATGAATGACAGCCACCATGTGGAGAGGACTTTCTCGTGCGAGACACGGTTCTAAGTTAACTCATTTAAGCCTCCCAGCAATGGTGTGGGCCTGGGGAGCACCAGCCTCAATGTCCTGAGGAGGAGACAGGCACAGGGGAATAAAGTAAGAGCTCCAGCTGGTGAGAGGTGGAAAGGAAACTCAGTCTCAGGGAGCTTGACTCCCTACGCAGCTCTCAGTCTGAGCTGTCAGGGGAAGCAGCTTCCCCTATTACTAAGGGAGGGGGCCTATTGTCCCACTGTCAAATCTGGGAGGGACTTGTGACTCTTTGACCAGTGACATTGATGGAGATGACATCATGTTAGTAGTCATCCATCCAGAGGAACTGTGACCCCCTCTCTTGCTCCGATAAGACTACTGGGTAAAAGAGCCTGAGCTAGCCTCTTGGAGGAGGAGAGGCCACTGGGAAGAGAACCCCAGGTGCCCAACCAATAGCCAACCACCTGCTAGACATGTGAAGGAGGCCATCCTCAATCATCCAGCACCAGAGGGTCTGCTAGGTGGCCCCAGATACATGAGAGAGCCCATCAGAGACCAAACCAGCTCGGACCAGAATAATCACGCAGCTGACCCATAGACTGATGACTAAAAATAAGATGGTGGTTGTCACAAGCCACTAAGTCTTAGCATGGTTGTTACGCAGCAAAGGCTGACTGATACACTCTGCTACTCTGCCTTTGTATTTTTAATAAATGGCCCTTCCCGCGACCCTCGCGGCCTGCTGTCAATGGGGTCAAAGTCATCTGCTCACCAATACACAGGGATAGAGAACACAGAGAAGCTCAATATTTTATCAAAAGTCACAAACCAGGGGTTGGCAAACTACAGCCCATGAGCTGAAACTGGCCCACTGACTGCTTTTGTAAATAAAGTTTTATTGGGACACAGACACGTCCATTTATCTTTTACATATTGCCTTTGGCTGCTTGGGGAGGGGGGGCTACCATGGCAGAGCTGAGTAGTTGAGACCAGGTGGCCACAAAGCCTGAATGAATTATTTACTATGTGACCCTTTATAGAAAACGTTTGACACCCCCTAGTCCATACTTAATGCCCTTAACACTACGACAATAGTTCTCAAAATGTGGCCCCCAGGCCAGCAGAGTTAACTTCACTAGTTAGAAATGCAGTCCTATGTCCTTACCCCAGATTGACACCATCAGACATGCTCTTGTTTAAGAAGCCCTCCCAGTGATTCTGATCTCCATGGTTTCAAGATCAGACAACACAACCATCTTTGACGACAGAAATCTGGTATAATGCTTGCTTCCCCAGTTTAAAAAGCATTTTCTTTCCCACTCCCAGCTTTTGGAAGAGGAATAATTGCCCTGAATCCTTATTTGACTAGTTGAATCTGCCCCCAGCACCAGCTCACAGTCACCCACCAAAACACTTGCCGTCCCCCCCAGTGCCATGACTGAGCCGAAGGTGTAGAAGGAGTTGTTTGGGGGCAGTGGAGGATAAAGTCAAACCTTCCTTCCTGCCCCCCTCCAAAATAAATCTGGCGTTTACGAAAGGCATGCAGGAGGTCTGGAGTGCTTTCACGGCATGAAATCAATTGGAACAAAACCAAGCCTTACTGATCCGTGTGGGGTGACACCTCACTGTAGTTTTGATTTGCATTTCTCTAATGATTAGTGATGTTGAGCATCCTTTCATGTGTTCGTTGGCCATCTGTGTATCTTCTTTGGAGAAACGTCTATTTAGGTCTTCTGCCCAGTTTTGGATGGGGTTGTTTGTTTTTTTGATATTGAGTTGCATGAGGTGCTTGTATATTTTGGAGATTAATCCTTTGTCAGTTGCTTCGTTTGCAAATATTTTCTCCCATTCTGAGGGTGTCTTTTCATCTTGTTTATGGTTTCCTTTGCTGTGCAAAAGCTTTGAAGTTTCATCCAGGGGGGTGGGATAGGGAGGGTGGGAGGGAGACGCAAGAGGGAAGGGATATGGGGAGATATGTATACGTACAGCTGATTCACTTTGTTATACAGCAGAAACTAACACAACATTGTAAAGCAATTATACTCCAATAAAGATGAAAAAAAAAACCAAGCCTTATATCTAAGTTACAAAGTCCGGGCGGAATCACCAGCTCGTCTTGGTTTGTCCAGATTTTCCCAGCTTTAACGTTGAAAGAACCATGTCCCTGGAAACACCCCAGTCCTGGGAAGACTGGGACAACTGGTCCCTCCAGTTGGGATTTAAAAGATAATGGGATTTAAAAGACAATGTTTCCTGCAGCCTAGAAAAGCCCAGCATGTGCAGGCTGATGACATTTACTGATGCTAAGTGCCTGTGCTGGGGGAGGAGTTGACAGGTGGGGCCCTGGGGCTTGGGAGCTGAGGGAGTGCTCAGAGGCAGCCAAAGGCAGTTACCCCCACTGTGCAGAAACTCTAGTTTCCACTGGACTGGGGACCTGGGAGCCGTGGGGACCCACAGGGGCATCCGGGCCAGCCACTGTGCTCCTGGACCCAGCATCCCTGGCATTGAGGCTGTCACCTGTCACATCTCCCATTCGACCACGAAGCCGGGTCTTCACACGAGGTGCAGGTCTTCTTCAGGCTGAGACGAGAATTAGCAGTGCATCCCCTACAGCTTCTAGGAAAGCACACTGCAACCCCTAATGGTCAGAAATTGAGGGGTCCCAGCTCTACACTATTCCCTTCCCCCAGGGAGCTGTGCCCTGAGATACAAACAGGGAAGGGGTGAGTATTCTTCTTTTTTGTACTAGTTTATGATGATGCGTTATACAAATCCATGTAACGTATATGCACGTTTTAGCAACGACTACTTATTTTAATAAATAAGTTAATAGCTCACCACCTAGCGCGAGGCATCTATATCATCCAAACCTCTGCGTAGCCCTCCACTCCGGCCTCCCTCCTAGAGGCAACCATCACCCTGAAGTTTGTGTTAATAATTCTCTTGCTTCCTGTCTCAGTCTTGCCACACCTGGATCTGTCCCTGAAGAAGGTATTCTTTGGTTTTGCCTGCTTTTGAACTTATGCAGGGAATGATCACCCTGGATGTTTCAGGGCCTTGCTTGTTTTGTTCAGTCTTTGGAGATCTCCCCACATTGGTGATATGACTGTGGTTCATTTTTCACCACTGTAGAGTATTCCCTATTCCACTGTGTGGATACATGCTCATCTGAGCCAAGGGGTGTGTTTGAATGCCAGCAGGTGGCTGACAACCTGTGGCACGAGGAAGAGCATGCCCCCTTTCTCTGGAGGACGTGAGGAGGTGCAGGTCGGAGACAGAGCTGAATCTGGGGGAGATCCAGGTGAGGCTTAGCCCCGCCATGTACCCCTCATAGCACTTGACCTCTCCCCTAAACAAATGTTCAGGTCAGTTATTTAAATAATGTGGCCGGAAGGGGTCTCGGCTTGCTCTCCTAGGATGTCACGCTTCTTGGTCTAGTCCAGAGGACATCACACGTTCATATTTACAATCAAGTATTTATTTGCACGAGTAATACACGTCAGCAAACCTTCCACAGAGTGTGGCAATGGAAGAACGCTTCTGGCTCAGAGTTTCCCATCCCAGATTCCAAGCCCTGCGCCTCAAGAGCGCACACAACGCGACCTGGGACGGTACACCCCTTCCAGACTCGATTCCGCTTTCTGTTTCTTCCTGCAAAGCAGCTCAGTTTCCTGTGTGCCCGGGGTGTCCCCTGGTGGCCACTCACTAGACCACAATGCTCATGGACCCGGCTCTCAAATCCACGTCCAGGAAGGAAACATGGAGCAAAGAAAGGTTTTCAGCCTTTCAACTTACCCCTAACGCAATACACAGTAATTTGACAACATGAAAAAGAAATTTTATGTACAATAGTGAAAGGAAGAGGCAGAGGCAGGTTTTTTTTTCTTTTTCTCCTTTTTTAAAATTGATATGTAGTTAATTTACAGTGTTGTGTTAACTTCTGCTGTACAGCAAAGTGATTCAGTTATACTTATAGATACATTCTTTTTCATATGCTTTTCCATTATGGTTCATTCCAGGATATTGAACATAGTTCCCTATACAGTAGGATCTCATGATTTATCCATTCTATATATACTAGTTTGCATCTGCTAATCCCAAACTCCCAATCCATCCCTCCTGCACCCTCCTTCCCCCCTTGGCAACCACAAGTCTGTTCTCTATGTCTGTGAGTCTGTTTCTGGTTTGTAAATAAGTTCATTTGTGTCATATTTTAGATTCCACATATAAATGCTATCATATAGTATGTGTCTTTCTCTGTCTGACTGACTTCACTTAGTACGATAATCTCTAGTTCCATCCATGTAGCTGCAAATGGCATTATTTCATTCTTTTTTATTGGCAGAGGAATATTCTATGGTATATATGTACAACATCCTTTTTATCCACTCATCTGCTGATAGACATTTAGGTTGTGTCCATACCTTGGCTATTGTGAATAGTGCTGCTATGAACACTGGGGTGCGTGTATCTTTTTGAATTATGGTTTTCTCCAGATGTACGCCCAGGAGTCGGACTGCTGGATCATATGGTAGCTCTATTTTTAGTTTTTTGAGGAACCTCCATCCTGTTTTCCATAGTGGCTGCACCAGGTTACATTCCCACCAACAGTGTAGGAGGGTTCTCTTTGGGAGAGGTAGTTTTAATACATTGTATTTAACTAAAATATCCAGTTCTGGGTCCTGAGAGGATACAAAGGTGCCATCTCTGTCCTGTAGAACCGATGAGTCCATCTAGTGCAGGGGACTGCACACATGACCCATGGGCCACATCCGGCCCCCTGTGTGTTTTTGTAAATAAAGTTTTATTGGAACACAGCCAAGCCCATTTGTCTACATATTGTCTGTGTGCTTTCTCACTACAGCAGCAGAGTTGAATCGTTGTGGCAGAGGCTGTCTGGCCCACAAAGCCTAAAGTATTTCCTCCTTGGCATTTTCTGGAAAACGTTTGCCCACTCCTGGGTGAGTGGGTTCACGGAGGCACCTATAAAATGGGCTATTGTTAGCCTGGAAAGAAGCTTCCTCTGTGGATTTGATTTTTCACCAATTCATTCCAAAAATTGTTGCAGACCTACTGTGTGCCAGACATTATTTCTGGCCAGAAAAGATTCTTGATGTTTTCAAACTTGGAGAGCTCCAGTATTTTTCAGTTTGGACAATAGTCATACCAGTTACCAGCATTTTCCACCCAAAACATCTCACTTTTTTTGGCTTCTACCACCGAACCCACCATCTAGACCAAAGTTTCACCCTTTCAGCACGGACACCTCCTCTTTGCTGGACTGAAATTTATATAGGCGCCATCTCCACATTCACCTGTTTCTCCTGATAATGCTGGAAGCCAAATTTTGTCTTCTGTGGAGCATATAAAAAATGATGTGTCGGGCTTCCCTGGTGGCGCAGTTGTAGACAGGGGACATGGGTTCGTGCCCCGGTCCGGGAGGATCCCACATGCCGCGGAGCGGCTGGGCCCATGAGCCATGACCGCTGAGCCTGCACGTCCGGAGCCTGTGCTCCACAACGGGAGAGGCCACAACAGTGAGAGGCCCGCATACCGCAAAAAAATTAAATAAATAAAAAAAAATTTTTTAAATGATGTGTCGATTCCAGCCTGGCCAGGGTCCACAGGAGGGGAGAAGAAAGGGCATTTTGGCAAAACCTGGGTCTGGCTACATGCCTGTTGTTAAATCAAGGCTCTGCTCCCTCAAGGCTTTAGAGATCTTTTAGGGATTTCCTCACTTGTATTACCCTGGCTTGTGTCACTGGTGAGAAATGCAAATGCTTGTGAATTTCTAATACATATTTGGAAGAAAACTCCAACATATTTCATTTACTCGTGGCCATAAGCAGCCCAAGGTGGACCCTTCTCCTTAATAGAATCTTAATTTAAATGTGGATGTTCCGGGCTGTGATTAGACATATGAACAGAAACCCAGGCTACTTTGCTATGTATTCTGCCAGGAGCCCCTGACTCTGGGGCCCACAAGCCTGCCCATGTGTCCAGACCCACAGAAATTAGGGAATTCCCGACACCTTTAGAATTGAATTCCAGACACTTTTAGAAGTAAGTTGGTTCAATCCCTACCTAAAAAGTCTTTATTAATAGCTGGAGGAAGAAGATAAAAGAAGCACCTAGGGCTGCCCTGGTGGCGCAGTGGTTGAGGGTCCGCCTGCCGATGCAGGGGACACGGGTTCGTGCCCCGGTCCGGGAAGATCCCACATGCCGCGGAGCGGCTGGGCCCGTGAGTCATGGCCGCTGAGCCTGCGCGTCCGGAGCCTGTGCTCCGCAACGGGAGAGGCCACAATGGTGAGAGGCCCGCGTACCGCAAAAAAAAAAAAAAAGCATCAAGAGAAAACATGAAACCATTCATTTTTACACGTAAGAAATTTGAAATTCCCGAAGCACACTTTCCTACCTGGAAAGCAACTGCCCCGCTCTCACCTGTAAGTTCCCCGAGGAAGAGATGTGGCACCTGCAGGCCTGATTCTCAAGGGGGTTTGCGTTTATTCAGCAACCGTGGGTCTTGCTCAGCGACATCCCTCTTCCTATTAAAAGAAGATTTCAGGGATTTCCCTGGTGGTCCAGTGGTTAGGGCTCTGTACTTCCACTGCAGGGGGCACGGGGTCCATCCCTGGTTGTAGAACTAAGATCCTGCATGTGGCGCGGCGTGGCCAAAAAAAGATTTCGAAAGCCTCTAATTAAACAGTGAAAGTGGGACTTCCCTGGTGGCGCAGCGCTTAAGAATCCGCCTGCCAATGCAGGGGACACGGGTTTAGATCCCTGGTCCGGGAAGATCCCACATGCCAGAAAGCAACTAAGCCCGTGAGCCACAACTACTGAGCCTGCAATCTAGAGCCCGCGAGCCACAACTACTGAACCCCGCGCGCCTAGAGCCCGTGTTCCGCAACAAGAGAAGCCACTGCAATGAGAAGCCCGCGCACCGCAACGAAGAGTAGCCCCCGCTCACCGCAACTAAAGAAAGCCCGCGTGCAGCAAAGAAGACCCAACGCAGCCAAAAATAAATTAAAAATAAACCAAATATATAAATCAAAAAAAAAATAACAGCGAAAGCATCTAGGCCAAACCAGAGCTACTGAAACAAAGAGCTGAATGCACATGACGGACAAGACAACCCACTAACAACTTCCCCAACCCCGTCCACCGGGGAAAGGCAGTTCTGTACAACTGAGCTACCCGGACCACTGAAACCTCAGGAACGCGACGTTTTTAAACACGCGAGACTCTCAAGGAAATGACAAACCTCTCTGCCTGCTTTACCAAGAGTGCTGGGTGTGGGATGACCTTGTCTTGGTGGCCTGCGGCCATCATGATGTAGAACAAGTGCGCTGTGCTGTGACACAGCTGTGACCTCAGGGCTCTGCCCCTGATATCAGAGTCAGCCTGCCAGGGCCCGGCATGTCCTCTAGTCTTTATTACCTCCTTTCTACTTTTGCTATATCCACTCTGACACTTGTTTTGGCGCATGGGGTCCTCCAGGAATCAGTCCTGCTGCTGAGACCCAGGCCCCAGCCAGAACACTGAGGCCTTCCCCTTGGATGGGAAGCCTCGGGCACCGGAGGAGACTTGACCATTGGGCAGAGCTGCCCTCAGCCCTGGGCAGGGAAGGTCCAGGCTGGAGGAGAGCCCACATGTCCTGGCCTGGACAAGGCAGGGACAGAAGCGATGGAGTTCTCCTCTGTGGGCAGAACATGTAGCACCTTCATTGAAACGATGGGGAAAAAAAAAAAAAGGGACTTCCCTTGTGGTCCAGTGGTTAAGATTCTGCGCTCCCAATGCAGGGGGCGTGGGTTCGATCCCTGGTCGGAGAACTGAGATCCCACATGCCAGGCTAACAAGAGGTGACGGGGACTCCTGGATCCCACCCACTCGGAGCACCATGGCATTGCCTCTGCCAGTCATGATGCCAACCTGGGGACCCCGATGGGGTAGTTAAACTGTAACAGACTTGCTTCCCTGGGTCCAGAACCAAGATTCTAACGCCATCTCCATGAACGCCTCCGAACGGCCGCCTGGACGCACAGGTCCATCTGGTAGGGTCGGGTGAGGGGGGAGCGAGTGGCTGCAGGGGATGGACTTGACGTGTATGTGCGTGGTGAATGCTTTCACAATTTAGCCCCTGGGCTTTGTGACTTTGTACAGATAATGAAGTTCGTGCCCTTACGGGCACACCGGGAGGACTTTGACATTCGCTGCCCTTGTGTAACGGGATGGAGCTGCAGGTGTTTCTGGTTCCTGGGACAGCTGCCCTGCCCCCGCCACATCGGTCACCCACTCCTAGAGGTAACCGTCCTCTGTCTCCTGGTGCCATCGTGCAGCTGGCCTGACCTTGGAATTCCGAGAGTGTTTGCTCCTGGGTCCGGCTTCCTCCGCTCACCAGCGTGCACGGGACTCTCCCGTGCGCTGTAGCCCCCGCGGCGGGGGGTTTGCCGTGTGCTGTACCTTGGTCACCCACTCTACTGCGGACTGACTTTCGGGTTCTTTCACTGTTTATGAGCAATGCCGCTGTGAACACTCTTGTGAGTACAGACGCTTTGTCCCTGGCAGTCCAACCCGGCCAAGGGGAGCTGCGTCCAGGGGATGCAGACGCTCGGCTTTAAGAGATGCTACCAGACTCTTTCCCCCAAGGGGCCGTTCTAACCTGCACCCCCATCCCAGGGGCGGAAGTGCCAGGGGCTGCACACTCACCACCAGGTGGGCTTCTGAGCCCGTTTACCTTTGCCATCCAGGGGGAAGTGGTTTCATCTGCATTTTCCTGACCACTAAGGATGCTGAGCACATTTTCATATGGTTATTGGTCGTTTTGTTCAAGTCTCTTCCTCCTTGATACAAATCAGCTTGCCAATCACCATCTTAGTGATTTGTAGGAGTCCCTTATATATTCTGTCCATGAGTCCTCCAGTGGGAGCAGCATCGTTGCAAATACCTTTTCCCTCCTTGTGAATTGCCTTTTCACTCTCTGAATGCTCCCTTTTGATGAAAAGAAGCTCTTTTTCTTTTTTTTAGCATCTTTATTGGAGTATAGTTGCTTTACAATGGTGTGTTAGTTTCTGCTGTATCACAAAGTGAATCAGTTACACATATACATATGTTCCCATATCTCTTCCCTCTTGCGTCTCCCTCCCTCCCACCCTGCCCATCCCACCCCTCTAGGCGGTCACAAAGCACCGAGCTGATCTCCCTGTGCTATGCGGCTGCTTCCCACTATCTACCTTACGTTTGGTAGTGTATATATGTCCATGCCGCTCTCTCGCTTTGTCACAGCTTACCCTTCCCCCTCCCCGTGTCCTCAAGTCCGTTCTCTAGTAGGTCTGTGTCTTTATTCCTGTCTTGCCCCTAGGTTCTTCATGACCTTTTTTTTTTTTAGATTCCATATATATGTGTTAGCATACGGTATTTGTTTTTCTCTTTCTGACTTACTTCACTCTGTATGACAGACTCTAGGTCCATCCACCTCGCTACAAATAACACAATTTCGTTTCTTTTTATGGCTGAGTAATATTAAAAGAAGCTCTTAATTTCACTGAAATCCAGTTTCTTTTCTTTTTTTGTGGTTAGTGCTTCACTGTCCTTTTTTTTTCCTATTTCTATATTTTTTAAAAATTTATTTTATTGAAGTATAGTTGATTTACAGTGTTGTATAATTTCTGCTGTACAGCAAAGTGGTTCAGTTATACATATATATGCATTCCTTTTTATATTCTTTTCCATTATGGTTTATCACAGGATATTGAATATAGTTCCTTATGCTATACAGTAGGACCTTATTGTTTCACTGTCCTTTTTAAGAAATCTTTGCCTAACCAAGATGATTCTCTTTTATTTTTAAAGAAGATTTTATTGGTTTACCTTTTACATCTCAGTTTTGTTTTGTTTTGTATGATGTGAGCTGGAGTCAAGATTCATTTTTCTCCATTTGGGTATTCATCTGACCCAAAAGTCTGCATTTATTAATTCTTAATTTAAAAAATTTTTATTGATAATGGCCTGTTTGTGCCTTCAAACGGTGGAGGAGTAAGACGTGGAGCTCACCTTCCTCCCCACAAATACATCAAAACTACATCTACATGTGGAACAGCTCCTACAGAACACCTACTGAACGCTGGCAGAAGACCTCAGGCTTCCCAAAAGACGCCCTCAGGTGATCTACATGCAGAGGCGGGGCCGATACAAAGCTGAACCCCGGGAGCTGTGCGAACAGAGAAGAGAAAGGGAAATCTCTCCCGGCAGCCTCAGAAGCAGCGGATTAAATCTCCACAATCAACTTGATGTACCTGCATCTGTGGAATACCTGAACAGACAACAAATCATCCCAAAATTGAGGGGGTGGACTTTGGGAGCAACCGTACACTTGGGGTTTGCTTTCTGCATCTAATTTGTTTCTGGTTTTATGTTTATCTTAGTTTAGTATTTAGAGCTTATTATCATTGGTAGATTTATTGATTTGGTCACTCTCTTCCTTTTTTTATTTTATAAATATTTTTTTCTTTTTTTTCCTTTTTCTCCTCCTGTGAGTGTGTATGTGTGTGTGCTTCTTTGTGTGATTTTGCCTGTAGAGCTTTGCTTTTGCCATTTGTCCTAGGGTTCTGACTGTCCATCTTTTGGTTTTTGTTTTTTGGGTTTTTTTAGTATAGTTTTTAGCGCCTGTTAGCATTGGAGGATTTGTGTTTTGGTTTGTTTGCTCTCTTCTTTCTTTCTCTCTTTCTTTTTTTTTTATTACTTTTTTATTTTTAATAATTTTTTTCTATTTTAATAACTTTATTTTATTCATTTATTTATTTTTCTTTCTTTTTCTCCCTTTTCTTCTGAGCCGTGTGGCTGACAGTGTCTTGGTGCTCCAGCCGGGTGTCAGGCCTGAGCCTCTGAGGTGGGAGAGCCAAGTTCAGGACATTGGTCCACCAGAGACCTCCAGGCTCCATGTAATATCAAACAGTGAAAGCTCTCCCAGAGAACTCCATCTCAACGCTAAAACCCAGCTCCACTCAAGGACCAGCAAGCTACAGTGCTGGACACCCTATGCCAAACAACTAGCAAGACAGGAACGCAACCCCACCCATTAGCAGAGAGGCTGCCTAAAATCATACTAAGTTCAGATACACCCCAAAACACGCCACCAGATGTGGACCTGCCCACGAGAAAGACAAGATCCAGCCTCATCCACCAGAACACAGGCACCAGTCCCCTCCACCAGGAATCCTACACAACCCACTGAACCAACCTTACCCACTGGGAGCAGACACCAAAAACAACGGGAGCTATGAACCCGCAGCCTGTGAAATGGAGACCCCAAACACAGTAAGTTAAGCAAAATGAGAAGACAGAGAAATACACAGCAGATGAAGGAGCAAAGTAAAAACCCACCAGACCAAACAAATGAAAAGGAAATAGGCAGTCTACCTGAAAAGGAATTCAGAGTAATGATAGTAAAGATGATCCAAAATCTTGGAAATAGAATGGGGAAAATACAGAGACATTTAACAAGGAACTAGAAGAACTAAAGAGCAAACAAACAATGATGAACAATGCAATAAATGAAATTAAAAATTCTCTAGAAGAAATCAATAGCAGAATAACTGAGGCAGAAAAAATGAATAAGTGACCTGGAAGATAAAATAGTGGCAATAACTACTGCAGAGCAGAATAAAGAAAAAAGAATGAAAAGAATGGAGGACAATCTCAGCGGTTGTGGTGCGCGGGTTCCAGAGCACGTAGGCTCTGTGGTTTGCGGCACACGGGCTCTAGTTGAGGCGCGTAAGCTCAGTAGGTGTGGCACACAGGCTTAGTCGCCCCGTGGCCTGTGGGATCATAGTTCCCTGACCAGGAATGGAACCTGTGTCCCCTGCATTGCAAGGCAGATTCTTCACCACTAGACCACCAGCGAAGTCCCCGGCCTCCCATGTTCTTAGCTGAACCTGCCATATTCTCATCCTCGTCTTTGCATCAAGTTCATCAAGCAATGGGTGTTGAGAACAACCTAGGTGCTGGGCCAGAAAGCAGAGCCAGGCGGGAGCTACACACCACGAGGAGCCCTGGACCTCAGTGGGAAGGTGCAGCCTGGGGAAGCTGACGAGGTCCACGCTCTTGCCTGAGTGGAACTCTGCCACCCATCAGACATGCCACCGTCAGTGAGGCACCCCTCTCCAGGGACTTTTGCAGGTTCCTTTATTGTCAAGTCACCTATGGCAGGCAGCCTCTGAGATGCACCCCTGGCTGTTGGTAGCCCCTGTGTAGCCCCCTCCCGTGTTGAAAGGTGCTGACTTGTGTAACCAATGGAATAGCTCAGAAGTGGGGGAGCAGGACTTGCGAGGTTCGGCATAAAGGACATTGTGTGTCTGGGATCAGACCGTGGGGGCCGCCGTGTTGTGTGGATATTCAAGCAGCCTGTGGAGAGGCCCACGTGGTGAGGAGCTGAGGCCTCCAGCCAACAGCCGGCACCAGTTGCCAAATACACGAGGAGCTGCCTTGGGAGAAAGTCCTCCAGCCTCAGTCGAGCCTTCGGGTGATGCAGCCTTAGCCAACGCCCTGCCTGCAACACCATGAGAGACGCTGAGCCAGGACCCCCTGCTAAGCCGCCTCTGGATTCCTAAGCCTCACAAACTGCATGAGATGATGTTTATTGTTGGTTTAAGCCACTCAATTTAGGGGTCACTCATAACATGGAGACAGATAATACATAACCCTGGGGATGACCTGATGACCCATGAGTGGGTCGCAACCCAAAGTCCTTGAAAGCACTGGCGGAAAGCTTGCCTCTGGCCCAGCCCTGCTTCAAGACACAGGCTTTCTAGTTATTTAACAAGTAGGGCAAGAGGAGATGAAGCTCTAGGGGAGGTGGTAATGAGCACAGACTCTGGCGCCAGAGGGAGTTTGAGGTCCAGCTCTGCAACGTATCAGCATGGAACCCTGGGCAGGTCCCACGGTCCATCTGTGCCTCGGTTTCACCACCTATAAAATGGGGGTGATGACGATAGTATTTAGTAGCTGGGTTATTGTGAGGGTCAGAGAGTATCTGTAAGGTTCTCACAGCGGTGGTGGGTGTACCGTAGAAGCTGGAAGAGTCAGCTGCTGACACAGGGCAGACGGCGTTCTGGGGCTGCGGATACATCTGGGAACAAAATAATCAGAAATTTACCCTCAGTGATCTTGTGTTCTTGTGGGGGAGACAGATGAGCAAGATAAATTGGTAACTTATAATCTGTAACTGGAGAGTAGGGTCTATGAAGAAAAGCCAAGCAGAGTCCTGGGACGCGTGTGTGAGGAAGGCTTCCCTGTGAAGGTGATATTTAAGACACGTCTAGGAGGTTGTTGAGGGACCAGACGGATGCCAGGGGAAGAGTGTTCCAGGCAAAGGAAACAGCCTGTGCAAAAGCCCTGCGGTGGAAGAGTCCTGGGGCCTTGGAGGGCCAGCGAGGCGGCCGGCATGGCTGTCGCTGGGCAAATGTGGGAGAAGGAGCGAGGCAAACCTTAGGTTCTGGAAATGACGTTGGTGTTTATTGTGAGTGACAGGAGGCCTTGAGGAGTTCCGAGCAGAGCGGTGACATGCTCTGACTCTCACACCTTAACAGGACAAGTCTGACTGTTGTGCTGTGCTAAGAACAGGCTGGGGCCGAGAGGCCAGAGGCCACGAAACCAGTGCTGGGGCTCCTCTTGCTGTCGAGAGAGGGCGGGGCTGGGACAGGCTCAGCACAGAGACGGTAGGGAGTGGTCGGATGCCGGATGCCTTCTGCAGGAGAGCCTGTACTCTCCTGCAGAAGGCTCTCCTGCAGAAGAGGAGTACAGGCCGGTTGGGTGAGAGAGGGATAATTCCACGAGCGGGTCTGGACTTGCCATCACCTGAGAGCAACTTCTGGGGGAGACGTGGGAGTTGCTGATCCGTGAAGTTTTGAGAAGGCTTTAAGACCCTAACCATAACCCTAACCCACCTAACCATAGCCCTAACTCTAACCCGCCAAACTATAACCGTAACCTTAACCCTAAACCCACGTAATCCTAACCCTAACCCTAACCCTAACCCACACAAGTGAGACAGGGAGGAGGCATCTGGACACATGGATGGGACTCAGGCCAGAGAGGCATCGGAGGGGGACCTCTGTAGTCGCCGGTGCTTATGGAGGTATTTAAGGTCCCAAGGCAGGTGAGCTTCCCTGGTTACCTGCCTCTCACCGAGAGCTCTCTTCACATCCCTGTTTGTCCAGGTGAGTGAGCTTCCCTGGTTACCTGCCTCTTACCGAGAGCTCTCTTCACATCCCTGTTTGTCCAGGTGAGTGAGCTGGCCCTACACCAATCTCCAAGGCCTGCCTGTATTCCCAGGACAAGGAACTGGCGGCCTGAGCAGGTCTGTGTGTGGGTCACTGGTGGACAGCCACACGTGGGGCACTGAATTTCTGGCGCCCACTGAAGCCATCCCGTCCCTGCCTCCTAATCACGTCTGCCCACGTGACACTCCAGGGCATGCTTTCGACATCTTTCCCAATAGATGTGGAGATCTGAGTCTGGTGAGGGGCAGAGTGTGGTTGTGCAGTGTGAGAACGACCTGCCCTTTCTAGAAAAGAAGCGTGCGGTGTGGACTTACATCTTGATCTTGCATATTCTATTCAACTCAGCCTCTCACCCAGAGAACCTGGCTGGGTCACTGCCTGGCCTGCCTTCTCATGATCGAAACAACACCCACATCCAGGTAGGAGAGCGCCAAGAACTGGAGGAACACCCCCAGGCCTCTGTCCCTCCTGGGATAGCTCTCCCTGAAGACAGCAGTGAAGCCAAGCCCATCGCCGTGGGCAGCACGTCTCCGGTGTGGACCATCCTTTCCCCCCACCACCTACGCCAAACTCACCATGCACAAAGGTGGAGCTCCGGGCTCCCCAGTGCTTGCCCGGAGAGGGGGCACCGGGCTTCATCCACATGCAGAGGAGGTGAGGGAGGGCAGATAAACCTACCCTATGGCACGGGGCGCCCTGCCTCACTGTGTTAGCTGAGCACGCGGAACAAAACAGGTCAAAGCGCAGCCCAGCTCCAAGACGCTAACACGCGAACGAAACTTGGCAAACTGAGGGGCAGATCCAAGGTTCAAACCCAGAGCTGTCCCAGGAAATCTGGCTGAGGAACCTCACACAAGGCAAGAAGACAATCATCGCCCTTAGTTTTCAAACAAGGACAACAAAGCACAGAGAGGGAAATTGCCTGGCCGTGGTCACACAGCTGTTGAATAGGGAAGCCAGGGTCTGAGCTCACAGCCACCACCATCCAGCCTCCTTAAAATGAATTCACACAGTGACTGGGAGGAAACGGCGGGGCCCACCGTACTCAGCGCCATCCCGTGGGAGTTCACTGCTCTGGCCCTGGTACTCAAACCACTTGTGTGGCTGGTGACAATACAAACACCTGGGACCCCCTTTGACCCATGAGCTCCACGGGCAGGGGTGGGGCACCAGCATTGGAAAATCACGGCTCTTAAGTCGGCCCAGGTGGGCCCCAAGCTCCGGTCCCCTCCTGGCTGCGCAGGAGGCCGCCTGTCTTTGCTCAACCAGTTGTAGACTGAGCAGGGGAGGCATTGCCCTGCACCTGCCCTCCCTGCCCAGGGAGCGGGGCCCCCAGCACACTCCAGTCCTCGGTTCCTCCAGGTGTGAAGCAAGCCTAGCACCGCCATCTTTGTGGCTTCTCCGCTCTCTTGTGGGGGGCAGGCGGCCAGACTGGAATTTCTTCCTTTGGCAAACGGAATGGATTCTCACACCCAGCACAAGAGTGGCCCCAACAGAGGGCCAACGGTGGGGAAAGTGTGGAGCCCTCCCCTGAATCCCGTGATCGGTACCCAAAGCTCTGAGGCAGGACCCAAGCATCTGACCCGAAGTTCCCCGGGCATCGCCTCTACACACCAGAAATCGAGCCCTTGTCTATGTCCAGGCCCCACTGGGAGACAAACCACAAAGAAGTCTGAACAGGGAAAGGTTAAAACAGGCACATCTACTTCGTCGTGCTTCGCAGATAATCACGCTTTTTACAGACTGAAGGTTTCTGGTGACCCTGCATCCAGCAAGTCTACCGGTGCCACTTTTCCAATAGCATTTGCTCACTTTGCGTCTCTGTGTCACATCCTGGCATTTCTGGCAGTACTTCAAACTTTTCTTTCTGTTTGTTAACGGTGATCTGTGATCAGTGACCTGTGATGTTACCATGGTCACCGCTTTGGCATTTTTTAGCAATAAAGCTTTTTAAAATCAAGGTGTATACACTGTCTTTTAAGACAATGCTATTTCATACTTAAAAGAGTACAGAATCATGTAAACCTAACTTTTCTCCGCACTGGGAAGCCAAAACACTTGTGTGATTCGCTTTATTGTGATAATCGCTTTATTGGGGAGGTCTGGAACCAAACCTGCAATACGTCCCAGATACACCTGAATAAAGAATTATTAACTCGACTAGGGCATAACGTCTAAAGAGAGCTGTCAAGAATACCTGTGGGGACTTCCCTGGTGGCGCAGTCGTTAAGAATCCACCTGCCAATGCAGGGGACATGGGTTTGAGCCCTGGTCCGGTAAGATCCCACGTGTCATGGAGCAACTAAGCCCGTGCGCCACAACTACCGAGCCTGCACTCTAGAGCCCACAAGCCACCACTACTGAAGCCCGCGTGCCACAACTACTGAAGCCTGTGCGCCTAGAACCCGTGCTCCGCAACAAGAGAAGCCACTGCGGTGAGAAGCCCGTGCTCTGCAATGAAGAGTAGCCCCCACTCGCCGCAACTAGAGAAAGCCCGCGTGCAGCAATGAAGACCCAACACAGCCAAAGATAAATAAGTAAATTGAAAAAAAAAAAAAAACAGAATACCTACGGGTCAAGGAGTGTGCCCAAGGTAAGAAAACACGTGAAGGGTGTCCCGTCCCCGAGGCTGGGGTTCAGGTCTCTTTGGGGAAGGCTTGGGTGAGGCCCCCGGATGGTGTGGCCAAGTTCTCTGGGTTGCCTGGGCCAAGTCTGTACAAGAACCAGAACCGGAAGATGCCCCTACTCGTGCAGCATCCCTTAGCGCCCTCTACAGACAAATGTAACGAGGTGCACGTGCGAAGGAGAGAAGTCTGAAGGGCACAGCTCGCTACCGCAGAGCAGGTGATGCCGGGCTGCACCTGGGGCCGAGAGGCCGTCAATTGATAACTGCCACAGCTTACGTGTCCACTTCTACTTTATTTAGCAAGAGTAAGGGCAGGACTGACCACGGGGGCTGGAAGACATCCCGTTCAGTGTCGGACTCCTGCTGTCTGGGCGGCGGGCAGCTCAGACCCCAGGGAAGAAACAGCGTCATCTGCGAGCCAGCCAGGTCATCCTCCCACCCTGGGGACACTGCACGGAGAAAGCTGGTCACTTCTGCTGGCGAGAAGGCAGTCGGTGTAAGCCCCCGGAATTCCACTCAGGACAAGTGCCGGGCTGTTTGCATCTTACAGGTGAGGACGCAGAGGCTCCTGGAGTGCGGCGCAGAGACCCTGCTGCCCCAGCGGACCTGACTCCAGCTCTCCTCCCTGCCCTGCTGGGGGCTCCTCCTGGGGCGGCCCTTTAGAAGATTCCGGGCAGCAGGCGGTAAGGCACGGCGGCCGTGTAGCGCTCCCAGTCGCGGCCGTACTTGTTAGCGCAGCGGTGCTCATCCCGCAGGCAGCGGTGGGTAAGCAGGATGGCCATGTAGATGATGTAGAAGTAGGGCAGGAGGTGGCCGCCGCCGCAGGCCAGGCAGTACGCCAGGCTGCCCATCAGGTCGCCGGTGTAGTTGAAGTGGCGGGCCACACCCCAGAAGCCGGACACCAGCAGCTTGCTGTGGTGCTTCTGCTCATCGGCCGACGTGAAGGAGCACTCGATGACCCTGGGCTTCCTGCCCCAGATCAGGCAGCGCCCGTCCGTGCGGCGGAAAAGGTCCTTCTGATGGTTGGCCATCCGGAAGATGTAGTAGCCCAGCAGGCCCAGCAGCAGGACGCCCAGGGAGTAGCGGGTGGGCAGCTGCACGGGGTGGTACACCAGGTACAGACCCTGCAGGGCGAGCGGGAGAGGTCAGCAGGCTGAGCGGGACAGCGGGCTCGGGAGCACGGCCTGGGTTCAAAGCCCTGCTGCGCACCTGACCGGCTGCCCCCGTGCCCTGCCTCGGTTTCCTCTCCTGTAAATAGAAGCGCCCGCCCCGGAGGGTTGCCGTGGGATCAGACAGGTAACTATGCAAATCTGCACGTCCACCTACCTACCCACCTAGCTGCCTTCCTATCTGTCTGTCTATCTACACGTACATACATACACATGTGTATCATATATAGTATACATATTATATAACAATATTACAAGCATTATTTGAATATAGTATCGTGATGGTTAATTTAATGTGTCACATTGGCTAGGCCACGGGACCCAGACACTTGGTCAAACGTTAGTTGTTACGAAGGTTTTTTTTTTTTTTTTTGCGGTACGCGGGCCTCTCACCGCTGTGGCCTCTCCCGTTGCGGAGCACAGGCTCTGGACGCACAGGCTCAGCGGCCACGGCTCACGGGCCCAGCCGCTCCGCGGCATGTGGGATCCTCCCGGACCGGGGCACGAACCCGCATCCCCTGCATCAGCAGGCGGACTCCCAACCACTGCGCCACCAGGCAAGCCCCACGAGGGTATGTTTTAGATGGGATTAATGTTTCCAATTAGACTGAATGAAGCGGACCACCCTCCGCAATGCAGGTGGGCCTCGTCTAATCGGCGGAAGGCCCTAAGAATGAAAGAATCCCTGGAATAAGAGCGAATTCCACCAGCGGACGGCCTGCAGACCCAGCTGCAGTACCAACTCTTCCCTGGACCTCCAGCCTGCTGGCTGCCCTGAAGATTCTGGACTTGAACGCACCAGAGTCACATAATCAAATAAACACACATACACGTGTGTGTGTGTGTGTGTGTGTGTGTGTGTGTGCTACTGCTAATGCTTTGCGTGCTTGGAAAATGGTGTTCACAAAATCAGGGAACCAGTGAGCCTGCAACCAGCCAAGCAGAGGAATGAGTCCAGAGGGTCCGTCCAGAGGATCCAGCGTGGGGACCAGAGTCCAGAACTTGTGGCCCCCAGCCCAGGGCTCTCTCCCCTCAGGCCTGCTCACTCTGCTGTGATTTTCCTCCTCTCCCAGTGATCCTGTTTCACGCTGCTGCACAGGGTAGTCAGCCAGGTACCACGGCCCCCGTTATCACCGCCTGCAGGACTGGCTGCAACCACTCACCACCTGCCCACGCACATCCGGGCCAGCCGACAAGGTCTGTTAGCATTGGTCCTCTCCACTCCTGCACGTCCTGTTTAAGGCAGGCCACCGCTAACCACTCAAGTGCCCTAGAACCTGCTCTTTCCCCACCGCCACACCTCTTCATACCTGCTCACAGAACGGGCAGGTGGGCATCTGGCCAGGCCTCTGAAGCAGCCACCCTACACAGGAGCCCGCGTGCCATGCAGAGGAAAGCAGGGCTGTCCTCTGTGAGCTGGGAGGGGTGCGGGGGGGTTCACGATGAGGCCTCGCCCCTATTCCCCAACAGCCTCAGAACACGGCGGGCGCAGGAACGAGGATGCCCAGCCCTAACAGAGGTGATGTCCGCCCTGCTTTTTCAGAGATGCTCAGGGACGAGTTCAAGGCCCCCTCCCCCGGCTGGCAGCCCTACAGAGGTGCAAACCCAGGTCCCTCAGGCTCCCCGGTCAAGGTTTCTACCCTCGACTCTGCAGCGTGTGCTGAGGCTCTCCTGGGGACCCGGCCTGATTCATTACTCGTGGGAACTTTTCCCAGAGCCTGTGCCCCCCAACCCCCAGCATCCTCTTCTCACCTGAAACACTCCCCTCTTGTAGGCCTCCCACCCGGTGCTGGCCTCTGATCCTCCAGCCTCCAATTGGGCAAGGCTTCCTGCCACCCCCATGTCCTGTGTCCCAGCCACGCTGAACTGTCTCGTGCCTTAAATTTCCCCCTCTGCCCTCCCCCCCACCCTGATGTATTCCCCACTCCGCCTTTCTGGAATGTTCTTACCCTCAGACTCATCATTCTGCTCTCAGCCTGGCTGTGACCCCCACCTGCTGGCTGGGGGCTCCTCCTTGGCCCTCTCTCAGGGGTCAGCACCCCACTTCCTGTCCAGCTCCCCCTCCCCGCACTGCACTGCCTGTGTCAGGGACTTTCCCTCCCAGCTGTGAGCTCCGAGAGCGCAGGGCCCCCTACATCTCCTCCACTCTTGCGTGTACATACTCAAAGCTTAAATGCAAATGACGGAAGGAAAGAAGGCCTCTCATCCTTTCAGCCTTGAGATTTGAACACACGTGAATACAAATACCCACCTCCATCCACCCAGATCCCCCAAAGCATTACTTTTGACCCAAAGTTTACTCCGTATCATCATCTTCTCTCAGTCTATGGGCTGAGCTGTGTCCCCCAGTCCTGACACCCAGCATCCCAGAATGTGACCGTCTTTGGAGTTGCATGTCTTTCTTTCAAGAGTAAAATGCGGCCACTAGGGTGGGTCCTGATCCCACAGGACTGGTGTTCTTATAAGAGGAGGTCAGGACACAGACACACACAGAGGGACGACCCTGTGAGGACACAGGGAGGAGACGGCCGTCTACACGCCGAGGAGAGAGGCCTCAGGAGGACCAGCCCTGCCCACACCTGGTCTCGGATTCCAGCCTCCAGACGAGGAGACAATGAACCCTGTTGTTTAAGCCGCCTGGTCCGTGGCATTTGTTACAGTGGCCTGTGCTGACTCGTACACTAAGCCTTCTCTTCTTCCTAAGACAGGGGAGCAGCCTCCCTTCTCCAGGTTCTGGCGCCACCCCACACCCCCAAAAAAAACACACACTTGGGTGACGACAAGGCTCGGCATGTGCTCAGCTGTGCCTGCTCCGAGGGCAGCGCTGGGGGTGCCCGGGGACCTTATAGCTCAGTGTGCTGCTGTGCTGGGCATGCGTCACGGGGGGCTCCCTGCCCCTGCTTCTCACCTGCAACGTGTAGAGGTACGGCAGCCAGACGCAGTCCCCCCAGCCCAGGTACCACCCAAAGTGGTCGTGGCAGATGTCAATGGTTTTCAGGTACCAGGTTTCGTTCCAAAAGAAGTCCAGCACATAGATGGCCTGCAACACAGGAGCGGCCGTGTACTGACCAGAGACACATGGGAGGGGGGCCGACCCCCACGTAAAGGCGGCAGATTACGGTCTTTTGAAAACCATCTGGCTTTCAGGCTTCCCCAGCGCCCACCGGGTGTCAGAGCTCCCACCCCCCTGGGCCACAGAGAGGCTACCTGCAGGACGTTGACCAAGACCATGGAGTTGGTCACGTGGCCATAGAGCTCCTGCTGCTTGGCTGCGAAGGACAGGTTGATGAGGGTCCAGGCGACGATCCCGGGGCGTCCATTGAAGAAGAGCTTGAAGTCAAACCACTCCCCGATTCGGGGGTTAAACTCAACGCCCATCATGTAGTTGTAAAGGAAATTGCCTGTGAATTTGCTTTAAAATACAAAGAACAGATGCGTGTCGTCAACGAGCGCATCTCACAAGTGGCCTACGCGGCTGGCACGGACACAGGTGCCCAGCCCAGCCTGGGTACGGCAGGCCCAAGAGAGACGACCTGGGGGGAGACCTGCCGTGAACTGCGGGGATGCGGCAGGCAGAGGTCGCGTCAGCCTCCCTCCCTCCCCGCAGACTCAGAGCTTCACTCCACGTTCACCTCTGGCCCTTGAGTTGCTCGCTCTGCTCCAGGGAAGGTGGGGCGATTGTATCTGTGCACCTCCCTTGGGCCAGCACCCAGGGTCCTCCCTCCCCACTCCAGGCTCCCTGGAGGCACAGCACAGCTGAGCTGCCCAACTGGCTCGACCGGACAGAGATTTTATTCTGAAAGACTCACAGGGCATTCGGGTCTCCCGTGGGCCAGTGGAGTTATAAGTGATGCCGAGGTAGATGTGGAAGAAAGCGTGCTGCTCAGAGCCGGGCGCCTGGCTCCAGGGCCCACACCCATCCCTTGCTGGGCAAGTTGAATGTTTCGTTACCTTGGTTACCTGACCTATAGCCCTCTCCAGGAGCGATCAGAGAATCAGCCATAGTAACCCTTGTGGAGACCTTCATTGAGTATAACTTGCTGTACATACACAGGGATTTCTGTGCTAGTCAGAGAAACATATTTTCGTGTCCATTTCCCTCAGGTAGGGTAAGTAGAAAGAAGCCAAATATACAAAGTCTACAATAGGGGATGTGATTATAAAGCAGAGAAAATGATTTCCATGAGTCCTAGAAGACCAGCCTCACTATTTGATAAAAAAAATCACACAAGCTCAAAGTACCACCAACCAAACACATTTCCTAAGAGTTTAGGTGTAACAGTTAAAGGAAACATACTTTATTTTCATTTGGACCCCCAAACTAAAATGTAAGCACCCCGAGAATAAGAATCTTGTTTACACCTAAAGCCCCACTGCCTACACCTGTCTACAGGAGGAACCCAACAAACATCTCTTGATGAATGGACGGATGGAAGGAGGTGGGGAGGGAGGGATGGGGGGAAGAGTGGATGGATGGATAAATGGGCTGGATGAATGGGTGCATGGGTGAATGGATGGATACAGGGAGACAGGAAGGGAGGGGTGGAGGGAGGGGTGGAGGAAGGGATGGGGGATGGATGGATGAATGGATGGGTGGATGGGTGCATGGGTAGGTGGATGGATGGATGAGTTGGATGGGTGGATGGATGGACAGATGGGTGGATGGGTGGGTGGATGAATGGACGAAGAACTGGATAGATGGATAGATGAAGGAGAGATGGATGCATGGTTGATAACTATCCAACCCAGGGCCCCATGAGAATGGACACCCATCAGTAAGGCTCTCCCTGGGAAGTTCTTACATTAAAGCCACTGAGAAAACAGGACTCCTCACTAAGACTGTTTCAGGCCACACTGACGTTCCAGAAAAAGAGGTGATGGACTGTCTTTGCCACCCAACCAGAATATGCCTTTTCCACCCCCCTGCTCCCTGACAGCCCTACACGACACAGCTCGGCCACCAGAGATGGACTCGGCCGTCTTCAACTGCATCCTCCCTAAGGCAGGAGAAGCCACCCAGACATTTGGAAAGGATGCTTCCCAGAGTCCATCAGGTTCCCTTAAGCTCCTCCTTCAAGGATTCTCAGTCCTCAGGGCTCTGCAACCTCCCAGCCCAAGGTAACAGAAAAAGGCACCTGCTCTCCATCTTGGGCTCGACCGGCCGCTGAGGACATACCAGTCTCGGGCATCGGTGGGGAAGAAGTAGCCCTTGATCATGGCGAAGGTGGAGACGGCGTAGCCCAGAATGTTGGCACACCAGAGCAGCGGGATCCAGTTGTCAAAGATGATGGTGGGAGAGAAGCAGGCGAGGAGGTAGGAATTAAGAAACCAGAGGAGATGCGTGATGAGCCAGGCTTGCAGGCCGTTGATCTCATACTTGTTGACGATTCCTGCGGAGGGAAGAGGGAAGATCGGAGGCGTTCCCCCAGCTGCAACAGCTCCTGGCTCCGGCCCTGCCGCCTTTCTGGGCCTCAGCTGCCGGGGTCCCCAGACCCCAGGCTTGACAGCCAGTCAGCTGCTGCTGCCATTCGGGCCCCTAGGGTCAAAATGCCCGCGGCACACCTCACGCTGTGAGCTGGGGACTAACCACTCCTGCTTGCCGAGTTCCTGGAAGGGTGAGAGGGTGCGGAATGTCTGGAACCAGCCAGAGGCTGAGTCACCAGCCTGCAGTTTGCCGGAGGCTGGGGCTGAGCTACAGCAGAAGCGGACGAGCGTCCCCTAGGGTACCTGGCGGGGGACCCAGCAGCCTCCCTGAGAGACCAGGTGTTCTCTGTGTGCTGGGGTGGGGTCTCAGTGACTGCGGGGAATGAATGGGCCAGGCAGCCCCAAGGACCCCTTAAGAAAAGCCCCGTCCCACCAGGTGCCCCTGGGGGACTCGAAGCGTCGCCGCCGGGGAGAAGCTCCATGAGCCCGGCTACACAGCCAGTGTGGGGCAGGGCGCATTCCGTTCCGACTGAGAAGGTGACTTCCCACCTCGAATCTGGGGCGGTCCCGGGGTGTGGAAATTCCCAAGCAAAGTTTTTACTTTGTCCGGGGGCAGCCTTTGGGACGGAAGGTGCACGGGGGCGGGGGTGGGGGGAGGCCCCGTGAGATGAAGGGCGGGCAGAGCTGCCACAGGTGGGCAGCAGGGGCGGGGCCCAGCTCACCTGCAGGAGTCATGGCGCCCTCCTGAACGCCCCCCACGTAGCCCGGCAGAAACTTGTGGCAGAAGTCAGGAAGCAGCACGTACAGAAGCACCTGAGACACAGAGATTTTCCGCTGAATCCCCTGCGAGCTGGGGGCCTGCTGTGCTTCGACACAGCCTTGCTTTATTAACCGAGATGATAAACGGGGAGGCGCCGAAGGAACGGGAGAGAGCCTACTCATAGCCAGTTATTCCTTCCAGGAGAGTCTATAGCTCCGGGAGCGCTGGCTGCAGGCTGACTGCGGGCTTTGAAGGGGGCCCTGAACAGGAAACTCATCACTACTCAGAGCGCCCAAGCCGTCTGCCCACGGGACTCGGCCACTCCCCTCGGGAGAACCCACTAGTTCACATTCTGGACGACTCGCCCTTTGGAAGTGTTCGCCGGAAGTGTTCAGTGCGCTCCCAAGCTCGTGCAGCCCTCCCCAATGTCTAATTAGAGAACGGTTTCACCCCCTCCAAAGGGAACCCCACACCCACAAGCAGTCACTCCCCTCGGGCCCTGCCCACCAGCCCCTGACAACCACTAACCCACTCTCTGTCCCTATGGATTTGCCCATCCTGGACTTTTCACATAAACAGAATCAGACAGGATGTATCCCTTTGTTGCTAATTTCTTTCACCGAGCATCGTGTTCTGAAGGTCCGTCCACGCTGTGGCCTGGGTCAGACCTTCATTCCTTCTTATGGCAGAATACCATGCCACCACGTGGATGGATCACACTGTGTGTGTCCAGAACTGTCGATGGACACGTGGGCTGTTCCTGCCTTTAGGCTACTGTGCCTCTCGCTGCTCTGAATCACCTTTTACCCAAAGGGACCAAGAGACCTGAAATGAGAGGGAATCTGAAGCTCGAAAGCTGGGAATGTGGGGAGAAACAGCTAGTAGTGGTCAAAGTCTTCCTTTAGAACAGGAAACCCCAGGGCGGGGAGGGGGTGGCATCTCACAGCACCGTTTCCCTGGAAACCTCCTGGGTTCAGATAGTAAACACCACCTGCTCACCAAGTTCATGGTGCAGACAGCCTTCTGATGAACTCCTCCTGGTTGGGAGGCCAGTGGGGTCACAGCAGAGCCAAGGCTGTCCTTGGACAGGTCTGTGCAACCACCTGCTGGGGACACAGCCTTGGCTTTGCTGAGACCGAGAGCGGCCCTTTAGGATAAGCTCCCCATGGTGCATGGGGCTTCCCTGGTGGGCCACGCCCTCACGCTTTGCCACGGGGTCCTGCTTCCTGCTCGGCAGGTCCCCGCAGGGCTGGGCACAGCCCTGAACCTCGAGGAGGCTCAGCGGAAAGCGAGTCGGACACTGAAATGCCACCAGGTGCCCTTGATCTGAAGACAGAGCTAAGTCCCTCGGGCTGCAGGTGATTCCCTGCTGGGTCCCGGGAATGAGGGCGCCAGTGTGAGCCAGGACTCCACCCCTGACAAGGGGCCAGGACTGTCCCAGCAGGAGGGGACGCTCTGCAGAGGCGGAGCCCCGCCCATGGTGGCCGGTGGCCGGGAGTGCTGACCTGGAACGTGACCCATGCCACGTAGATCTGGGCCGCTTTCATCGTCACAGGTGGCGTCTTGGCCCAGATGTCTGAGAGTCGAGCCTGCCCAGTGGCGATGTCCACCAAGGGGGCCGTCAGGGAGCAGCTGTACTGGTCGCAGGCCATGATGAAATAGTACACGATGAAGGGTGCAAACAGCAGCAGGAAGGTGACGCTTGCCAGGGAAAACCAGTCCACCTCCCTGTGGGGCGGACAGACGGTAGGAGGTCACGTGGCGCCCTCCCGACCCTCCGACCCGACACACGGGATGCTCTGCTCCACGTGCAAACCCGCCAGCGCTTCCCAAGAGAAGGCTGTCAGCTCGCAGCGCAAAGGCCCCCACTGCCTGGGGAAGGCACCCCACCTGCATGCTCCACTGTAAGCAGTCTGAAGGCCGACAGACCCGTGGGCACCCCCAGAAAGCCCAGGGCCCAGGGCACGAAAGGCAGAAGGCCTTTCACAACCCAGGTGGCCAGAGGCTTCCCGTTCTGGGCCATGGGGGACATTCATGAAGTCCCCAGCACTCTATGGCTCGACAACCATGACCCCCATGCGCTGCACAGTGAGGGCGGTACAAGGGCGCCAGCTGTCCTTGGAATCAGTTTTTAGTTTCTTCTTCTTGTAATTCCTCACTCTCTAAAAGGGGAAACTGCTACTAATGATAGTCTTGCTGATAAAAAGAATTTTTTAAATAGGTTCATGAAATCCCAAAGGCTGGCAACCTCTCACTGAGATTCCACTTTACTTTCTAGCTGGGAAGATGGGTGAGAGCCTTACCAGGCACGGCCCCACTGCCCATGGGTCGCGGCCTTGCTGATGCTGCCAGGACTCTTGGTTTTGGGGTCGTTGGACTGTGACTTTGCAGCCATTGGGCCCTGAGGGAAGGAGACACTGCGTTCAGATCGTCCCGTGACAAACGGACACTGCACCTCCCTGCCACTGTTCACAGGCCCCACAGGGCTGGCCTCCTTCATTCACCTATTCTTTATCTTGTCCTAGATGGGAGATTCCAGGCAGGGAAGAGATCAGTGCATCTTAGACTCACTCCTGGAACCCGCAATAACCTCCCACATGGCCCTACTTCTGCTCTTGCCTGTCTCCATTCATTTTCCAACGACAGCAGAACATCCTTCTTACTACGTGAACCCAGACACCTGTGGCTCAGAACCCTCCCACAATGTGCTCCTTCCTCCCCTCGTCCCCACTCTCCCTTCATACCCTCTGCTCCAGGCACAAGGAGGTCTCTACCAATCCTTTTTTTAAAAATTTTATTTATTTATGTGTTATAAGCAGGTTCTTATTAGTTATCTACTTTATACATATTAGTGTATACATGTGAATCCCAATCTCCCACTTCATCACTCCACCACCACTACCCCCACCTCCCCGGCCACTTTCCCCCCTTGGTGTCCGTACGTTTGTTCTCTACATCTGTGTCTCTATTGCTGCCTTGCAAACCAGTTCATCTGTACCATTTTTCTAGATTTCCCTACCAATCCTTAAATGTGGTTTATCTTGTTCATGACACCCGCTACTTCTCAGCTTAGAAGGTCTCCTCATTCAGGTCTCCTATAAAATGTCCCCTCCTCAGTATATGACTTTTTATTTTTCCTGGAGTTAATGGTTGCCTCACTTTTTCCATTTTCTAAGGTTCCCATGCATCTATCACTAACTTTTTTTTCTGAATGCTCTAACAGAGCTATCATACATATTAATAATTTTTCTACATACTCCCAACACAATTTATCATTTCCATTCCTCTCTCCCACCCATAGCCACTCATCTTGTACCAACATACAAGCCAACCAGTGGTCATAATATGGGGGAAGCAGTGACGTCTCCACGTCTAGAACAAGTTCACAATTGTCAAGGTTCCAAATATCAGGCATTAAAAAAAAGATGATCTTAAAAGCTTTCAGAAAAAATCCAGGATTAAGAGTCACACCAGCAGCAGGCTGGATTCTAGAAAACAAGGGTGGAAAACTCAAAATTCTGACGGAAACTTATTTCAACCTACAGTTCTATTCCCAGGTTAACTATTATTCAGAGAAGACACAGGATCCAAGAAAGCTGCTAAAGAAATGCCCAGTGAAAGGACAGGAGGAAGTCCCAAGAGAACAGCTGTGCAGTGGACCAGACAGTAACCGGTCCACACCGGCACAAGACGAACGGCTACAGGGGTGAGGAGGAAAGGAAATGACACATTTTGTTGTGTTCGAGTGTGTAGAACAATCGTTGATATGTACGATGGCTCTGTTAAAACATGCAGAAAAAAAATTAGTGATAGATACACAGAAACCTGAGTGTATGGAAAAAGGGAGGCGACCATTGACTCCAGAAAGATTAAAAAGCCATACAAAGGGGGAAAAACACCCAAACCATATGATAGTACATTACTTAGCTTAACAGCAAATAATAATAACTTTGCCAGAACCATGTAAACTCTGATGACTGACTGACTACTAGATGTATAGAAGGAAACGTGTAAAGCTGGGAGCGCTGAAAGGAAATGGTTTAGAGAGAAGCAGGTGAAAACCACACAAAAGTAGCTAAGGGAATGAAAAGTATTCGCTTCTGGGAAGTGAGGCTATGAGATGAGTCACGGAACTGTTCACTTTATATATAAGCCTCTTAACACTGATTTTATTTCAAATGGGAACATGAATTACTTTAATACAACTGTGTATTCATTTACAGTTTTTCAGTAATGAAAACTGCAGCCACATCACTTAAGTTAATTTACACAGGTTAGTTTGTGGAGCATCTGCGATGTACAAGGCAGGCTGAAGAGTTCTTTATAGGCGGGGACCACCCATCTTTACAGCCCCAAAACACAGAACACCGAGCCTGGTACACAGCAGCTACTCTGATCTAACGTGCTGGAAAGTTGCAAAAGGGCCAGAAATGTACAGGCTGTGAACTAAATGTGGAAAGCCGAAAGGAAGAAGCGTCTCTTCTAGGGATTAAAACAAGCCCAGATAATTATTCTGAGCTTATAATAGCGTTCATTCACCCCTCTGTCATAAGCACTGAATTTTTAATAAAGGTGTAAGTAACATCCTTGGCAGGAGATGGCTGAAAATAGGGCACAGGGTGGCATTCTGGATGTAATTTATTGTTTTGCTAAGAGTCAGACGAGAATTGATACCAGGAGCTGAGGGACCAGCTGCCTTTACTTTTCCAAAGCTGAAAAGTCCCTGCCTTTGCCCAGGAGCAGCAGTGCTGAGATGGGCTTACCTCCAACCTCTTACCAAGCGGTTTCATGGCAGAACGCAGGTTTTCCTTCTCGAACTGCCCCCTTTCAAGTCGCTAGATTCCCACGCTCCACAAGGCCCGCTTGATCCTTTTCAACCCGCTGAACAAAGTCCTGCAGGGGACACGAAGAGACTCAGGGGAACAAAGGGAGACAAGGACCCAGATGGTATTTTCTCGAGGCCCGCCGCTGGGACCAAGTGAAAGGCGCAAGCTCAGCGCCTAGGGGTTCTAAAGCACAAGAGGCCCCCGCGGGTGGGGATCCCCCAGGAGAAGGCAATCTCATCACGCAGCTTCTCTGCCTGGCACCCACACCGCCTGCCGAAGAGTAAGCACTGATCAACAACGGGCAGAGCTGGATGGAGGGCTTCAGGGAGGAGTTGTCTTGCAGACGAGCCTTAACACGGCAGACACAGCTGGTGAACAGCAACGAGCCAAAGCTGGCTTCTTTGCAGAGTCACGCCAGGCAGCGCACGTGCCTCTGAACCGTTTCTACAAGCCATTTGTGCCACTGACCCGGATCACGCCCCGCTAGAGCCTGCACGTTCCCACCGCACGTTCTAGGAGCCAGTTTGCTCCCAAGAACACAGGGCACCGCTGACAGTAATCTGGGCTCGGAGGCTGGTTCTCAGCAGACGTACCGGACCTGGGACCTTCCTGAGTGTCTTGGGGCATCAAAGCCCCCCCCCCCACACACACACGAGGTTCTGCGCTTGTTGTTAAGGCTGGATAAAGGAGGTTTCGTGTCCACACCCGGGAAGGAGCCAGGGAAATGCCGGGGGGCACCCTGCTCAGCTCCCTGGGCCGGATTTTGAGTTCCACAGGCCAAAGATAAAGGGATGTTTCTCCTGAGGGTTTGGGATGATGTAGTGTGAGTGCCTGACAGTAAGCGTCCATTTCAAAAGCCCTCCACCTTGAATGAACACATAGCCACCAGCAGGACCGCCAGAGAAGGACCGAGGCGTCCCCCAACCCACGAAGGGCCCTCACTCAGGAAGTCCGGGGTGACCTAGCGACTGACAGCTTGAGTGACCGCGCTGCTCCCTTCCCACACCCTAATTCCTGTTCCTATGCTTTAAAGTCACCAATAAAGAGTGACCCCGTGAAGCCCTAGACACCCCGCCCTCAGGCCCTCATAAAGGCAGAGCCCAGCCCCACACCCGCACCCTCTTTCTACCCACAAGCTGGCTGCGTGTACCCACAGGACCCGTGAGCAATAAATCTCGTTCCTCAACGTTCCATGGTGGTTTTTGCTGAAGGCGTCCTGCAATCATGGTGAGAACCTCAAGGGCCAGTCTGGCCACTACATGGCCCCGGCGGGGGAGACGTCTGTGGGCTCCTCACAGCAAAGCAGTCCAGGCGAGTGCCTCCAATGTTCTATAGCTGAGAACATCACCATCGACAGCCCGGGGTGCACACAACAGAAGGCTTAAGCCCCGTGGCAGTTCTTTCGGCATCTCGAGGGTCTGGTATTTGGAGATGCATGGCAGGGATGGGATGGCATGGTGAACCCCCAGGAGGCCCAGATGTCACCCTCAAGGCTGCAAGTTCTCTGCTGGCTTGGTTTCCTCATCCGCAAAGTAACTTACTCTGTCGGGTAAATGAGGTCACGGGGCCAAGTGCTCAGAGCCCCACCCAAGCCCCATCAGAGTCCGCCCCAGAGAGTCGGCTACTGCTGACACCGCCACCAGCACCACCCAGGCCTCAGGAAGGCTCAGTGGGGCTCACACAGGGCATCGGGGTGACGTCTGGCCTGTCAGAGGTCTAAGGGGGATGCACCTGCAAGGCCCGACCCCAGAGGGTTCTGTTACCCACTGCACAGCTCATCACTCCTCAACGTAGTGGTTTAAAACAACAATCTACCAGGACTTCCCTGGCAGTCCAGCGGTTAGGACTCCATGCTTTCACTGCTAAGGGCACAGGTTCAATCCCCAGTCGGGGAACTAAGATCCCACAAGCTGAGGGGTACGGTCAAAACAAAACAAACAGTCTTTCATCCTTTGTTCCCGTGGGTTGGGAACCTGGGGAGGCTGGCTAAGTAGCTATGGCCTGGGGTATCCCGGAGCGGCGGCTCATCACGTGCTCGCTCGGTGTGGGCTAGCTTGGGCTTCCTCACAGCATGGCGGACTCAAGGCAGTGGGAGGAGGTGCCCGAGCTGCCTTTTCTGCCCCGCGTCAGCCCAGCACATTCATCTGGCTACACTGAGTCACAAGCCCACCAGCTTTCAAGGGGAGGGGAAGCAGGCTCTGACTCCTGATGGGGAAGCCACAGGGTATTAAAAGAACGTGAGATCCTGGATGATACAACCTATCATAGGTGACGACTATTTATTGAGCATCTACCAAGCTCCAAGCACCCATCAGCTCATAGAATTCCCACCCCAATCCTGGAGAGTTGCCATCATTAGGCCCACTTTACAGATGAGGGGGTTGAGGCGAGGAAAGCGGAACAAGTTGTTAGCACAGACCTACAGGGACAGAGCTGGGTCTGCGTGCACGCCACCCTCTGTGACACACTTGGGAGACTGTGGAGTAAAATTCAGAGTAGTGATGACAAGAGCCAACCTTTCTGAGTCCTGCATCAGGTACTATCCTAACATACATACAGAAACATTTAGTTGGAATGTTATCGGAACAGCAGGGGTTCTGTTTTGGAAATTTGTTAGTCCAAGGAGTGGTAGACACTGAAAATTACAGACATGCCCCAACTTGGACTTAAAGGAATGATACAATTCAGAACCGGTGAGGGTTGGGCAGCTGCTCTCCTGGTGGGAGAACAATTTCGGAGGCCAGGTAGACCTTCAGGTTGACCCAGCATTTACTTGTACGAATTTATCCTGGGACACACACAGATGGCTGTGTAAACCCACAGGTGAGAGAAACACTGACACACCGGTGCAGGGGAATACTCAGCAACTGTTAAAAAGAATGAGCTTAACGTGGCAGAAAGTTCCCTGGTATGTTACAGCACAAGGGCAAGCCGCAAGACGGTCTATCACTAAAAAGCTATTCAAAAAGCCGTATACCCAAACCCTCAGTAGTGTGGGACATCCACGTGGGCTTCCCCCCCCCCGCCCCGCCTTTTCCTAGTTTGTCTAGTGGACACTTGTATAATAAAAGAATTTAACAACGATGAAATGAGTTGTTGGTACAGCTCTTGGAGTTCTTAGAGCCACAATTCTGGGAACATCTGTGGCTCTCTCCGGGGTCAGGGAGGTCATCTGCTCTCAAGGCATAGGGGAGTGATTTCGGGGGTCATTCTTGGGTTTACCTGCAGCTTTTTTGCATCCCCCCCCCCCCAGCCCTCTGCCGATGGTGTGGTCAAATGCAGAGGCTGCTCTTGGCACTGGACAGCTCTGGCCTGGCTTCTCTGGGGAGGGTTGAGGTCCTGGCTGGGGCATGGCAACCCGCTCCTGGGGCGCTTCTGAGGCCTCCAGAAATACATGTGAGCCCTGGAAGGAAATTCCAGAAACGATGACCTCTGATTCGAAAGGGTAAACTGCAGCTTTGACTGCAGGTACAGGGTTTCTGTTTTTTGAAAGTTGCAAAATATACACTCACTGTAACACCATCGCTGCAACAGAAGTTTGAAAGTCAGACAACAAATCCCCTCAATCCAGCCCCTGGGGTCACTGAATTTTGCTGTGTATTCTCCGGATTGTCTCACGAGCTACTTGTCACACGATACACACCCACCCTCCCTCCTTTTTCTCCCCCAAAATTCGTTCACCTCTAAATTCTTTTGTAAGTTTGCTTCTTCACTTTCTCTGATCTTAGCAGCTTTCTACTAGGTAGATCTTCTACATGAATAGGTAGATCTGCTGCATAAATCTGCCACTTTTTTTTTTTAGCAGCAGTAGTTACATAAAAGGATTTTGTGGGAAGTTTTCCAAGAATTAATTGTGCATGGTTGTTTCTGCCTGGCAAACCGTCCTGGTTTTTGAGTGGCGAGTGTCCTGCAGGTGGGGTAACTCCATCCTCCTCAGGCCTGTTCCTGCCGCCTTCCTGGGGACCTTCAAGGTGCCTGGGGCTGCTCAACCACCACCTGGCCTCTGCAAACCCCAAGCTTCTCAGCTTCTCATCCCCACCCCCACCCCCCTACTAAATGCAGGCATTGCCGACGGGGCTCTTCCCCCCAAACCAAAGTCATGTAGCCGGTATCTCTGGGTTTGAACCCCGGCTCTGCCGCTAAGTACACGACTCTACACGTCACTTCACCTCTCGGGAGCCTCAGTCTCCTCATCTGTAAGATGAGGGCGATGCCAAGTACACAGGTTGTTCTGAGAATTAAGGTCAAAGCACCCAGCCCAGTGCCGGACACTCAGGAAACACCCAGTAAGTAACAGGTCTCACACACCACTTTTGATAAACACGATTCCTCATTTCCAACTTTCCTGTCTCCTTTCTTTACCTTTTGTCGGGAATCTCACCAGAGCAATCCCTACCCTTAAAACCCTTTTTCATAAAATTATAAAATGTCCAGGAAAGAGGCAATACATCATTATTTAAGTTAGTCGGGAAAGCTGGAAAAGAAAAGAGGGAGCGTTTGGTCTTTTGTGAGCACTCCCTGCCCTGCCCGCCGTGCATCGACCCCCCCTCACCCCCCCCCATTAATCTATTCCTAGTAAAGCAATTCAGAGTCTCCTGCTACCTGCTCCCACCTTCTCGGTGAGCAAAGACAGATTATCCGCGTTTCCTCAACAGAAAACTGCATCCGCTCACGCGGGGCACCCGAGGAAGGAACCGGCCCACCCGGCGCAGGAAGCACCCACCTGGCTCCGCCCCGGCTCCTCCGGGATCTCCCGACCACCGGGGGACGGAGCATCTCCGAAAGGCCGTCTTCGGGTGGCCAACCTGCGCCCCTAGATCTCCGGCCTCTGCTCACCTGCACGCACGCACCCCTGCCCACCTGAGCACGCATCTCCTCCTCGCCAGAGCACTAGCCCCCCTCCACGCTCCTGCGCGCACCCATCCCACCCCTGACCTGCGCACGCCCCCGGACCTGCTCGCCCCCCGCTCCCCTGCGCGCGTCTCACACTTGCGCAGCTGGCCCGCTTACCTGAGCGCCAGTCTCCGCGCCCGGCTCCCCACCCGCTCCTACTCGCGCGCTCCAGGCCGGTCGTCCCAAGATGTGGCGTAATGGCAGGTGACCAATCGGAGACGGGCCCTCTGAGGCCCGGCGCCGTCGCGCCCCGCGATTGGCCGCGGCGCCTCGCCCCACCCCCTGGGCTGACTCCGGGCCACCGCGCGCTCCATTCGGCAGCCGCTGGGCGCGAGATTGACAGCTGAGGACCAGTCCCGCGCACAGCCTCCCTAAGGGCCGGGGAGCCCTGCCCAGGCTGGGGGCTGGGGAGGGGGGGGTTCGTCCCCACCGGTGGTGGTGGGCAAGCGGCTTAGATCCCCAGCCTCAGTTTCCTCTTCTGCCAATGGGGCTTCAAAGGCGCGCAGCCCACGCTGAGCCTGTGGTGTACAGATTGCCGGGTCCACAACAACCCACAAAACAGACCAAAATCCCTGCTCTTGGGGCGCACGCGCGGTAGTGGTGGTGCGTAATCAATAAACAATCGGGCAGGCAAATAGGGTGTCAGATGGTGGAAAGTGGTGTGGAGAAGATCAAAACAGGGTGTGTGGGTAGCAGCTTTATTCAGGGGTGTCGGGGAGAGCCCGCCGCTAGGAGGCCACCCCAGGCCTTCCCCAGGAAGGGACCGGGAGGTGGAGTTTAGGGTGCGCTCACAGTGTGCAGGGCTGGGTGGAGAGAGAAGCTGAGTGGAGATGCGAGCAGCAGCTTAGGTCAACCACGTGGGGAAGCCCCCTAATAAGACAGCCCCTCAGAGTTGTCCCCTGGGCAGTGACAAGAGAAATGTTCACAGGTCAAGGTGTGAGGGGGTCATTCCGGCTCGTACGCGTTTCACCCTGAACTCCAGGCTCACCAAAACAGCCTGTTTGTGGCCTATTAAACGTGCGGTGTACATCTGCTTTAACCATTCAAGAAAAGAATGCGTTTAAAAATCAAAAGGGAGTGACTATGGTTCAGGCATTTGAAATGGATCTGGGTGGCCTTTGTGGACATGGTTTCAGGCAAGTTCCTACATCACTGAGAACTTGAATTTTCTGGACTGTGTCAGCCTCAAGGACACCACCAGCTGTTCTCAGAACAATAGCTGCTGGCTGCCCGCTGTAACCTTGAAAGGCTCGAGGTCTCCTCTTGTAACTATGCAACCATGTTGGACCCCAACCAATCCTTGCTTAACAAGCGCTCTTACTTCTTGCCAACTGCAATTTCAATTCTTAACAAACAACTTTTCTCATTTTGGGGGGTTTTGCCTTTAGAAGCTTCTCCCATTTTATAGTTTTAATCGCTTCTTTTTTTTTTTTTTGCGGTACGCGGGCCTCTCACTGTTGTGGCCTCCACCGTTGCGGAGCACAGGCTCCGGACGCGCAGGCTCAGCGGCCACGGCTGACGGGCCCAGCCGCTCCGCAGCATGTGGGATCTTCCCAGACCGGGGCACGAACCTGTGTCCCCTGCATCGGCAGGCGGACTCTCAACCACTGCGCCACCAGGGAAGCCCTTAATCGCTTCTTGAATCAGCGTCTCCTGGGCTCTAATCCTCAGTTTGCCTCAAATAAAACTCTTCTATTCCTCTTATAGGTTGGTTTATTGATTATTTCTGTGGACGGCAGGAATGGCCAAGCCTCCTTCATATACCCCTGCCCTAGCAAGGGCATGACCTTGGGTTGGACAGCTGTGCAACCCAGGCAGCCCCTGGAGGGGAGGGGAGCTGAAGGTGTCTGCTGCTGACCCCAACTTCCAACATCTGGGGCATCGGTTTACTGGCAGAGGGATCTGGATGGCCATCTCTGTGTCCCTCACAGAGACATGTTTTTCCCCTGTAGTCTTTTATTTTGAAAATGTCCAACATGCAAACCAGTTGAATAAATAGTAAAGTGAACACCCACATACTTAGATTCAGCAGCCGTCAACAGTTTGCCATATTTAATTTCTCTCTCTCTCTCTCTCTCTCTCTCTCTCTCTCTCTCGCTCGCTCTGTAGGTGTGTGTATCCCCTCCTTTCCCCCCCCCTCCCCGAACCACTAATTAGCTACAGATGATACCTCCCTCCTGAATATTTCAGTATCCATCTCCTAAAAACAAGGACATTCTTCTACTTTACCAAAATAGAATGAGCACACGCTGGAAATCTAACATCCATTCCATGCTATTGTCTAATATATTACCCATATTCAGCTTCCTGCAGTTGTCCCAGTCATGTTGTTTGTTGCTCATTAAAAAAAATCCAGGATCCGATCGGGGAACCACACTGTGCATTGAGCTCGTCAGCCTGCCTTCATCTACACCACTGCCCCAGCAGTACTTTCTAGTTCGTTTTATTGTTTCTTTTCCGTCCTTGACAATTTTGAAGAGTCAAGGCTGGCTTTTCACAGCAAGTCTCTTGATTGGGTTTGGCTGTTGTCCTTGCTTTTAGGTTATGCATTATGGGGCAGGATGATATGCTACCCAGATGTCGTATCTTCACGCATCCTAGCAGGAGGCAACATGATGTCACTTTGTCCCTTTGTTGATGGTAAGTTTGATCGTGTGGTTCAGGTGGTATCCGCCAAAAGTCTCCATTTTTCCTTTCACGATTAACGCGTAAGCTGTGGAGTGATACTTTGAGGCTGTAAATACACTGCTCACAAATAACCCTCGGTCCAATTATCTAGCATTTAATGATGACTCTTGCCTGAACCAAACTACTTGATGTAAAAAGGGTGATCTAACTTCCTCAACCTTTCAATATTTATTTGTTGGCATTTTTCTGTAAAGAATTTGCCTCTCTTAATTTTTTGTCAGAATGGACGAATAGATTTTTTGCTCATTGAGTTACGATCCTGTACTGTCATTTACTTTTTTTTAAAGTTCCCATATTGTCCCATACTTGGCCAGTGGGAACCCCTCCAAACTGATTCTTCCTTTTCAAATAACATGTTCCCATCATTTTTGGAGAACGTCCTTATTTTCTGCTCCAACCAGACATTGGAGGATTTGCTCCTTCCCTGCCCAAGGCCTAGAACCAGCCATGGTTGGCAGGAGATATTTGAGCATACTGGAAAGAACTGAGGTATTTCTAGCAATGAAAACTGCCCCAAAGGGTCGAAGTGAGGATTAAATGAATGAACATATAAACATTTTTGTGGTTTTCTGAAATTTCCAAATGGAAGCTCATGAACAAGCATTACTTTATAAACAGGATACACGTTTGTCTGAAATGTGAGAACGTGTACAGTACGTATGACAGAGGCAGCATTGCAAACCAGTGGAAAAGGATGGCCTGTTCCATCAACGATGGTCAGCCAGCTACTTATTCACAAGGGGAAAAAAATGAATTCCTACCCTAAGGGGACTAAAGGGTGAAATGTGAAAACAAAACCTGAAAAACTGCTGGTAGTGAATAGGTTCAAAGGCTTCAGAGAGGAAATTGGGTAACATTTAGTAAAGTTGCACGTATGCATATCCTACGCCTGGCGAGCGAGGCGCAGGTAAGTGCAGCTCCAGGGGAAACTGGCAACGGTAGGCGGCGTAGAGAAACTAGTTGCCCTCACACGGGATGCATTACAGGAATGAAAATAGCAGTGCGCCTGTGTGCTGGCACAGCGCTGCTAACTTAAATGAACGGATAAAGTGGGCTTTACTCCTACAGTGCAGTGACAAATGCAGAAATAACCAAAAGAACGTAATTAATATCACGGGGGAAAATAAAGTTGCACAAGCGTATTAAGATGCAGTTTGCGGGGAGGTATGGGGGCACGCGGGCGGGCCGGCCCCTCTCCACCTGCGCTCCAGGACTTGGCGACCGTCCCACCTGCCCGGTCAGAGTCGGGGCGGCGCGGGCGGGGGTAGCGCGCTGGCACCCTTGCCGAGCACTCGCGGCTCCGCGGGCCTCCCTCCTGCGCAGGCGCGGCGGAGAGCTCGGCGGGCTGGGCGGGGCGGGCTGGGCTGGGCGGGGCGGGGCGAGGGCTGGGCTGGGCGGGGCGAGGGCGGGGCGGGGCGGGGCGGGGCGGGGCGAGGGCGGGGAGATCGCGGCGGGGCCTGACGCTGGGGCTCTGCTGTCCTGTCCCTTCAGGGCCTGGCGGGACGGGACGGGGCAACCCGGAAGGACACAAGCCGCGGCCGCCTGTCTCCCTAGGACAGAAAGACCCACCGTCCGGCCGGCCTTTTGCCCAGGCGACTGCAGCCAGGATGGGCCGGAAGGTGACCGTGGCCACCTGCGCGCTCAACCAGTGGGCCCTGGACTTCGAGGGCAATTTGCAAAGGATTTTAAAGAGTGAGTCTAGGGGCGGCGTGGGGCAGAGGGGCGAAGGTCCATTCTGGCCGCCAGACTTGCTGTGACGCACACGCAGCCTTGCTCTGGAGAAACTCGTGGCCGTTGGCATGGGGACAGATAAGATAAGCTATCTTATGACCACGCCTTTGCCCGTAAGTGCCCAGGTCCTCCTCATGAATGGGAGTGCGGAGTGGGTTACAGTGCCTGGGGACACGTGGTCTGTACGCGTGGTAAGAAAAGTCTGGCCGTGGAGGTGGAGATGGGAGGGCTGGGGTGAACCTGTCCTCAAATATCTTTGGGGTCGCATGTGACATTTCTAGAGCTGAAACCGACCCAAAGAGGGAAGTGGAATAGGGGTGAGCTCCCCAGCTTAGAGACTAGGTGTGGTCGTTGTGTGTGTGTGACGGGGGTCCCCATACAGTTGTCATCTGCACCAGCTCACCTTTGAAAGCGCAAGTTTGCACTGTTGACATCTACACCTGAAGTGGGGCTGCCCTGGGCGACCCTACAGGCTCGGCCGCTTCAGACTGGCTGTCCTCAGCTGGTTACTGCAGCAGAGTTGCCAACCGCAGTAAAAACAGAATGATTCAGGTGAGGGCATCTTAGCAGCCATGTGCCTCGGACCTTCATCCTTTTTGTTTTTTTCGATCTTAACCTGCTTTCATCTCATCAGAGCTCAGAGCAAATCTAGTTGGAGTGAAGAGAGGCAGTCTCGGTGGCCAGGGCTGAGTCTCCACTTGGCCAGCCTTTCCTCCCGGCCTGCTGCTCAAACCCAGAGGCGGCTGGTACCTGCTGCTGGTGCCTTTGGGTCCCGTCTTCTCCCTACACAGGGTCTTCCGCATCTGCTGGTTAATAAACTACCAGTGTGTGACTCCCCGCTCGCCCCGCTCTGCTCCTTCTTGGTGCTGAGGGTCAGCCCTGCAGGCCCTGCCTGTGTCTCTCATTTCCTGCAGGTGTCAGCAGGGTCTGGGAGATGCCCTTTTGTTTTTTACGACACCTATGGCAGCGAGAGAGTTGGATCTGCCTTTGGACCAGTTGTGGGTGCTGAAATTGCCCCTCTTTCTCTCTCTCTGTACATGTAGGTATTGAAATTGCCAAGCACAAAGGAGCAAGATACAGGCTTGGACCAGAACTGGAAATATGGTGAGAGCAGAACACACAGACACCCCAGGGTGGGCAGGTAGAGGCGTCTATATCAGCTCCCCTCAGCCGAAAGTGCAAGGAAGGAGGTGGCGGGCATTGAGAACTGCGGACATGCAGGCCCATTTAGGAGACCATCAGAAGCCCGTGAATGTGCGTGCTTGGCACACTTGAACAAAGCAGGCCCGGCAAGGCTGGGTGATCCCAGACTCCTATGTCGGGTAACACAGGAGCTCGTAGAGAGGCAGACTCTTCCCAGTCCGGGGCTGATGTCAAAGCTGGCTGGACGTCTGGCATTGCATTGGTGTTTGATATCATATGTGGCCTGGGAGGTGCGGAAGTGACAGCCTCTGAGGCAGGAGTCTGTCCTTGGAGAGGAAAGGGCATCCCAGGTCTGGACCCCGTTTTCATCTAAGAATCAGGCTCTCCCCCTGATCAGAACCAGAGGCCGAGAGGAATGCTTTTCAAGGCATTAAGGGTGGCAAAGGCCAGTTGGGGGGTTTGTGTTCACGTGTGCAAAGTTTGCTCGGCGTTTGCAACATCACTTCCGGGCCATGCGTAGTGGGAAGGACCTTGTGAAGATTTAAAAGTGGTTTACAGAGAATTCCCTGGCAGTCCAGCGGTTAGTACTTCACGCTGTCATTGCCGGGGGTCGGGGTTCCATCCCTGGTTGGGGACCTAAAATCCCACAAGCCATGCGGTGTGGAAATAAGACAAAATGAAGTGAAATAAGGTAAAATAAAATAGTAAAATAAATAAAACAAAATAAAATAGTACTTTACAAATTCTGTACATTTCGTTACTGGGACTCCCAGACTGAGAAATTACTCTCAACCCACTTCCCCTGTTAGGACCTCATTGAGCATTGTATTAGTTTTTTCTGGAGCTGCTGTAACAAAGTTTCACAAACTGGATGGTTTAAAACGGCAGGAATTTATTCTCTCACAGTTCGGGAGGCCCGAAGTCCCGAATCAAGGTGTCAGAAAGGCCCTGCTTCCTCCAGGGTGCCAGGGGACGGTCCTGCCGCCCCTTCAAGCTTCTGGTTCCCAGTCCTTTGTCTTGTGGCCGCATCCCTCCAGCCCCAGCCCCGTCTCTTCTCCATGGCTTTTCCTCCTTCTGTTTCATGTAAGGACACTTGTCACTGGCTTTAGGGCCAGGGCCATCTCATCTCCAGATCCTTCACTTACATCTCCAAAGACACTTTTTCCAAATGACGTCACATCCACAGCTCCTGGAGGTTAAGGCATGGACACGTCTTTTTGGGGGACACTGTTCAGCCCCCTCCAAGCTTCCGTATCTCTAGCAGGAAACTCAGGGGCAGCTGTGTGAGTGGCATTTGAATGATTATTCATGGTCCCTTTGCCTGAGGAATGTTTTTCTCTGGGTCCAGCTTTGTTTCTTTCGCATCCCTTTCTTGTAGATTAGTGGGATTTGGGCTACGTGGAAGGTTAAAAAAAAAAAAATCCAAGAGCAGACACTTTTTGACATGAGAGAGAATTTCTCATTGTAACTGACAACTTTGAGAAGTGGATGGGGACCAGGCCATGAATTTCCAATAAAGAGCATCGTTTTGGGGTTTTTTTTTGTAGCAGTGATTCCAAGTCTGGCTGCACAATAGAATCTCCTGGGGGGCTTTATAAAGATACCAAGGGGCTTCCCTGGTGGCGCAGTGGTTGGGACTCCGCCTACCGATGCAGGGGACGCGGGTTCGTGCCCCGGTCCGGGAAGATCCCACATGCCGTGGAGCGGCTGGGCCCGTGAGCCATGGCCACTGAGCCTGCGCGTCCGGAGCCTGTGCTCCGCAACGGGAGAGGCCACAGCAGTGAGAGGCCCGCGTACCGCAAAAAAAAAAGATACCAAGGCCTGGGTTGCACCCCTGCATGTTCTGACTCCTAGGCCCCTAGGCCCCTGCCCCACCCCTGCCCCCGGGCCCACCCGGTGTGTCTCAGGGATTCACTGTCCTGCTCCCTCCCTCTGCAGTGGCTACGGTTGTTGGGATCATTATTACGAGTCGGACACCCTCCTGCATTCGCTCCAGGTCCTGGCTGCCCTTCTGGAATCTCCAGTCACTCAGGATATCATCTGTGATGTGGGAATGTAAGTGCCGGCGTGAGCATGGGGAAAGGCTGGCTTGGAAGGAGGCAAGTTCAAGGGCGTCGTATGTCTGGAGCCATCCTAACAGCAGGGAGGTGGAATCTGCACAGTTCAAAGACACAGAAGGCCTCTTGTGGAGGAGTGGGCTTTGTTCCCTCTCTAGCCCTGCAGGTACCTAACTCCCCCAGCGGAGGCCGCTCTTGGGAGATTTTTTTTTGTATGTTCTTCCAGATGCTACTGTGCATGTGGGAACACGCTTTGCACAGCTGGGAGCACAGGGTCTCCCTTTCACATGTATAGCTCTTTCTTTACTTAACGGTAAGTCTTGGGATGGTTCCACATCACTCCATATCGACCTGCTGACCATATGGTTCCAGGGGGTGTAGGTATATAAATGTAGCTTTCATAGCTGTAGATTCCACAGGTGTAGGTTCCTCCGTATGGTATAGGTCCATGTGGTATATAGGTCCATAGGTGTAGGTTCCATAGGTGTAGGTCCGTATGGTGTACGTTCCCTAGATGCAGGTTCCGTAAGTATAGATGTATATGACGTAGGTTCCATGGCTGTAGGCCCACGTGGTGTACAGGCAGACCTTGGAGACCTTGCAAGTTTGGTTCCCGACCACTGCAGTAAAGCCAAACATAGCAATAAAGCGAGTCACAAAGCTTTTGGGTTTCCCAGCGTATATGAAAGTTACATTTACATTATACTGTAGTCTATTAAGCGTGCAATGTTATGGCTAAAAATATACGTACTTACGTTACTTAAAAAATACTTTATTGATAAAAAATGCTAACCATCGTCTGAACCTTCAGGGAGTTGTAATCTTTTTCCTGGGGGAGTGTTTGAAATATTGCGAGAATTACCAAAATGTGACACAGACTGGAAGTGAGGAAAAGCTGTTGGAAAAATGGCGCCAGTACACTTGCTCAATGCAGGGTTGCCACAGACCTTCAATTAAAAAAAAAAAAAAAAGCAGTACCTGCAAACCACAGTAAAGCAAAGTGCAATAAGACGAGGTCTGCCTGTAGGTCCATAGCGGGTAGTTTCCACGGGTGCAGGTCACGTGGGTAGGGCTCTGGCCTAGGACTGTTGTTGAGCGTGTCTGTGATGTGCTTTGCGTAACCAGAGCCCACTGGCGGGCCTTTATGTTGTTTCTGTTTGCATCCTGCACTCTGTGTCACGTGGTGTGGATGTGGCCGAGTTTGCTTTCTTTTCCTCGGCCCTGCACGTGGGCTGCACTGCCTTTTCAACCTGCTGCGACGTCTGTGTGGTAGGTCTCTTTTGAGCAGTGAACAGATGAGATTTTTAACCCCGTTTGTTCGCTTTTACTATCATTCTCGACACACGGACCATGTTTGTGTCCTCTTTTGCTGCTGTGTGACAGAGTACCACAGATGCGACACACAGAGCCACACAGATCTGTTGCCTTGTGGGTGTGGAGCTCAGAAGTCTGAAACGGGTCAGCAGGGCTGGGCTTCTGGAGGCTGTTGGGGGAGCATCGGTTTCCTTGGAAGAGTCCAGCTCGGGAGGCCCGCCCGCATCCCTTGGCTCGTGGCCCCTCCCCCTCCCTCCATCTTCAAAGCCAGCCATCATATCACTGCAACCCCTGCTTCCACTGCCACGTGCCCTCCGACTGTCCCTTCTCCCTCACAGAAGGACCCTTGTGGTTATGATGAGGGCGCCAGAGAGTCCGGGAGAATCTCCCATCTCAGGGTCTGTAACTTTGTTATATCGGCGAGGTACCCTTTGCCGCACATGAGGTGACATGCTTGCACGTCCTGGGAATAGGGATGGGGACATCATTGGGGGCCTTTATGCAGCCCACCACATGGACTGATTCTGGCCACTTTATTTTATTTTTTTTTTTTTTACATCTTTATTGGAGTATAATTGCTTTACAGTGGTGTGTTAGTTTCTGCTTTATAACAAAGTGAATCAGTTATACATATACATATGTTCCCATATCTCCTCCCTCTTGCGTCTCCCTCCCTCCCACCCTCTCTATCCCGCCCCTCTAGGTGGTCACAAAGCACCGAGCTGATCTCCCTGTGCTATGAGGCTGCTTCCCACTAGCTATCTATTTTACGTTTGGTAGTGTCTATATGTCCATGCCTCTCTCTCGCTTTGTCACAGCTTAGCCTTCCCCCTCCCCATATCCTCAAGTCCATTCTCTAGTAGGTCTGTGTCTTTATTCCTGTCTTACCCCTAGGTTCTTCATGACTTTCTTTTTTTCTTAAATTCCATATATATGTGTTAGCATACAGTGTTTGTCTTTCTCTTTCTGACTTACTTCACTCTGTATGACAGACTCTAGGTCCATCCATCTCATTACAAATAGCTCAATTTCGTTTCTTTTTATGGCTGAGTAATATTCCATTGTATATATGTGCCACATCTTCTTTATCCATTCATCCGATGATGGACACTTAGGTTGTTTCCATCTCCGGGCTATTGTAAATAGAACTGCAATGAACATTTTGGTACATGACTCTTTTTGAATCATGGTTTTCTCAGGGTATATGCCCAGTAGTGGGATTGCTGGGTGGTATGGTAGTTCTATTTGTAGTTTTTTAAGGAACCTCCATACTGTTCTCCATAGTGGCTGTACCAATTCACATTCCCACCTCTGGCCACTTTATTAAATGTCCTAGTCATCATGGTTTTTTCTTTTTTGTTTTTCCTGTTGTCTTTTGTGTGTTTTCTTTGTTCCACTTTCCTCTGCTGGCCTTGAACTTATAATCCGATTATAATTTTTCTGCTTTTTGTCCTCAAAGTGCTAACAGTCATATTTAAAGACATTTTTCTTTGGAAATCCAGCATTTATCTGGATCTGTAAGCACCACTGAAGAAAACAACCGTCATACCATGATGTCATTGATATTCTCCGTCTGAAATTGTCTTTACAAATTATCCTCCAGGAAGAAGGTGCTGAGCCTCCTTCCTGCCTGTTTCTGAAGGCGTGTTATCCTTAGCGCTGATCACAAAGGGCTAGCTCAAAAGAAAGAAAACTTAAAAAACAAAATAGAATCTTAAAACGCACAATAATTTTTTTTTAAAAAAAAGATCTTATTTGTTTGTTTTCATGACTTAGGAAGGTGAACTCTCTTGTTTGTTTTTGGCCGTTTGCGACACTTGTTCTTTAGCCTACAGTTGAAGTGTCTAATTTATTTTAAGAGTTCTTTATATGTGAATAATATCAACCCATCCCCACATACGATAAAAATACTTTTACTTGTATGTTGTTTGCTGTTTAACTTTATGCGTTGAGCTTTCAATTTTCTGTTTGTTTTTGTTCAAGAGGCTTACTCCAATTGGAAATCGGATATTCACTGAGGGTCTCTGTTTTGTTTAAAATATAAGTTTACCTCCTGCCTTGAACACATTTTTTTTTTTTTTTTAGTTTATTTACTTATTTATTTATTTTTGGTTGCACTGGGTCTTCGTTGCTGCGCGCGGGCTTTCCCCAGTTGCAGCAAGCGGGGGCTACACTTCGTTGTGGAGCACGGGCTCCAGGTGCGTGGGCTTCAGTAGTTGTGGCTCACAGGCTCCAGAGCACAGCCTCAGTAGTTGTGGCGCACATGCTTAGTTGCTCCGTGGCATGTGGGATCCTCCCAGATCAGGCCCTGAACCTGCGTCCCCTGCATTGGCAGGCGGACTCCCAACCACTGCACCACCAGGGAAGCCCTTGAACACATTTTTGTATAAATGTGAACACAGGCAGGTTTTGGTTTGGCCTGGGGAGGATTAGAAACCACAGCGGTGGAAGTCCTTGCTGGTGGCATCCGTGTGTCGTGGCCACAACTGGGGGCACCCCCGCCTGCATCCTGTCCTTCAGTCCCTCTGGGAGGAGGAACCCAGGGTAGCGAGACTTATCCCAGTGCAAAGCGGGATTGGGACCTGGCCACCTGACTTGATAGCGCACACTATTAATGGCTGGTTTTATTTCCTCCTCCATCACTCATGTCCCAGGGCATTTATTTATTTGCCTTATTAATTTTATCTGACAACCCATCGTCTTAGGTACCCCTTAAGGCCATCCTCCCGTGGTGCCTGATGCCTTCTGCCCTGAGCGCTGCGCTCTCACCCTGAGCTGGGCTCCAGCACCTGGGCTTTGCCCAGCTCTGCCTTCTCTGCCATCTCTGCCCAGCTCTGCCCAGCTGTGCCCCATCTCTGCCCCATTTCTGCCCAGCTCCGCCTAGCTCTGCCCCAGCTCTGCCCCAGCTCTTCCCAGCTCTGCCCCATCTCTGCCCCATTTCTGCCCAGCTCCGCCTAGCTCTGCCCCACCTCTGCCCCGTCTCGACCCAGCTGTGCCCCATCTCTGCCCCATTTCTGCCCAGCTCCGCCTAGCTCTGCCCCAGCTCTGCCCAACTCTTCCCAGCTCTGCCCCATCTCTGCCCCATTTCTGCCCAGCTCCGCCTAGCTCTGCCCCAGCTCTGCCCCATCTCTTCCCAGCTCTGCCCCATCTCTGCCCCATTTCTGCCCAGCTCCGCCTAGCTCTGCCCCACCTCTGCCCCGTCTCGACCCAGCTGTGCCCCGGTTCTGCCCCAGCCACTGGCCCCAGAGCACCCCAGCCTCTGGAGCTTTGATCCCCTCCCCTGCAGAGGAGGAAGGTACCAGGTGGTCCGGGAGGAGATGTAAAGCACAATGTCTATCCTGAGAAGGGTCCAGACAGAGGGGTGAGTAGATCTGCTCAGGGCCCACCACTCCCCACCCCAGCCCCGGCCCCTCGGACCCGCTGCCCCTGCCCTGCAGCCTGCATTCTGGGGTGGGGGGTGTTCGGTTCAGGAGAGGTGCCGGGAGGGAGAATTGGGGAGGCACAGGGGCTAGTGCCTGAGGCCAGCAGGGGACGAAGAGGTGATGTGACAGCAGGGGTGTGAGAAGGGGAGGGAGGGAGCCACTGGAAGGTCCGAGAACCTTCCAGGAGGAGAGGAGGAGCCCTGAGCAGGGAGGGACCTGGTGCTCTGTTTAGGAGACTCTCCCATTTAGGGCCTACGCTGTGGCAGAAACACTTGGGCTTGTTGTTTGGTTTGAGAAAGCCACAGGGGAGCCTTCTGATTCTCACAAAGGACGGAGAAGCTTCACATCGAAGCAGACACATCGCTCTGCTCTTCGCCAACAAGCGTGCGCGTCCCCTCTCTCCGCAGGCCCAAGCAGACACACAGCTCTGCTCTTTGCCAACGAGCGCGTGGTCCCCTCTCTCCACAGGCCCAAGCAGACACATAGCTCTGCTCTTTGCCAACAAGCGCGTGGTCCCCTCTCTCCACAGGCCCGTGATGCACCGAAACGTCCGCTACAACTGCAGGGTGATCTTTCTCAACAGGTAGGTGACCGCCGGGAGCAGTGACCTGCCTGCCTCCGCTGAGCTCTAGGGGCCTGCGGGCACTCGTGCCAGTGCTCTGGGGCACGGTCCCTGGGGGCCCTGTGCAGGGAGGCTTCTTCCGGAACTACCTTAATGGGGGCTGGTGTACCAGGCAGGTGACTCGAGTGGCACTGCTCCTGGTCTCCACCACCACGGACACCTTCAGGTATTAGAAAGAGAGAGGCCACGGGGTTGGGTGTGGGGACACACGGCCCCACTGCTGGGAGGTCAGTCCAGGGAGAGAGGCCTTGTCATGTCCCCTCGCCCCCCTGCCGGGTCTTAGCTGCCCTGTGCCCATCGACTGTCGGGGTGGACGGACCGGCAGCTGCTTCTCGTCGGGTCGTGTTCATCTCAGGCGTGGCCTTGTCCCCCTGCCTGTAGGAAGATCCTGCTCATCAGACCCAAAATGGCCTTGGCCAACGAAGGCAACTACCGGGAGCTGCGCTGGTTCACCCCGTGGTCCCGGAGCCGGTGAGTCGCTGCCCGATGCCGGGAGCCAGGTCTGTGACTGCTCCTTGAGCGCTTGTGAAGCGTCTTCCTGCGCATAGCTTGTGCAGGTCGTGGGGGAGATAGACAAGGATTCCGGGCAGAGTCCCTGCCCCGCAGTACCTGTCGCTTAGCTATAGCTGGTTTGACCCTGCCGATTAATTTATAGCCCACTTATCAGAGACCACATGAAACTCTCAGTCATCAGTCACCCATCCTCCGTCATTGTACATCTGATCCTGTATATCACAGTTTCCCAGCTCCAGCCCCGTTGCTTTAGGCTGGACCATTCTTGTCGTGGGGGCCTGTCCTAGGCATGGAAAGGTGTATAGCGGCATCCCTGGCCTCCACTGATAGACACGTCCATTTGTGACAATTTAAAATATCTTCAGACATGGCCAAGTGTCCCCTGAGGACAGAATCATCCCCAGTTGAGAACCCCTGCCCTATATTCTTCTTAGAGTTATTCCTGTCTATTTATTGTTGCTGCTATATTACAAATGGAATTTTATGTAGGAAAACTTGAGATTTTGTGTGTTGCTTTTGTAATTGGCCACCTTACTACATTCTCTTATTGGGTCTAGTAGTTATTCTATTGATTTTCTTAGTTTGTTTTTTTTTCAGGTCGAAATTCTATAATAGAAAACTAATTTTACTTCTTTCTAATATTTACATCCCTCAGTTCATTTTCGAAACTACTTTTCTTGGCCAGCGTTTCCAGAACAATATTCTAGATCATTTCTAGAACAAACGTCTTTGATAACAGGCATTTTTGTCTTTTTCCCAACTTGACTTGGAAAGCTCTTCCTGTTTCTGATTTGGTTTCAGATTTATATCCATCCTTAGTTATTTTTACTTTGGAGATTTAAAATTAATTGAGAATGGTTGTTGAATTTATCAAATTTCTTCTTAGCATATGTTGAGATGAACATGGTAAGTCTTTGCATGTCTTTATAAGCTCCAAATGGATGTGGAATGTTAAACTTTGTTTCCGTTTGCTAGTATCTATTCAGGATTTCCCTCTCTTCCCTAAATTTTTTTTTTTTTTTTTGCGGTACGCGGGCCTCTCACTGCTGTGGCCTCTCCCGCTGCAGAGCACAGGCTCCGGACGCCCAGGCTCAGCGGCCATGGCTCACGGGCCCAGCCGCTCCGCGGCATGTGGGATCTTCCCAGACAGGGGCACGAACCCATGTCCCCTGCATCTGCAGGCGGACTCTCAACCACCGCGCCACCAGGGAAGCCCCTCTCTTCTCTAAATTTATATGCCAGTGTTATGTTAGTTAAAAACATTTTTTTCTGTGCTCTGAATGCTTTAAATATTATAAAAATCATGTAATATCAAGTAATAATATGACAGAACTTCTCTTTACAGTTGGGAATGTTGTATCAAATAATGTTTACTTTTACACTTTTTTAGTGAGGCATAAATAACATGCAATAAGATATGCAGATTTTAGGAGCTTTCTTTTTTGACAGTTGTGTGCATTCGTGCAATCACACCCTAAAGAAGATAGTGCCATGTCCACGGCACCCCTGCCCCTTTCCAGGTGATGCCCCCAAGGTTAGTCTTCTCCTTTCTTAGATTTCATACAAATGGAGTCACACCATGTACATTCCTTTGGAAACGGTTTCTTTAGCTTAACATGATGCTTTTGAGATTCGTCCAATGGTTTGTTCCTTTATACAGAGTACAAATAGTTTGCCCTTTTATATAATAATATGGTTTTGTAATTCATAAATAATTCTATAAGCTTGATAACAAAAAAGAAATACACAACCCGCGCCCCCAATCTGCCCTGTCTCCGAGCCCTGCTCCCCATAGCTGTCCATTTCCATTTTCCATTTTTCTCCTTTCTCCTGCAGCCTCTGGGTTCCGCCTTGGTATTTCTTTCTTTTTTTTCTTTTTTTTTTAATTAATTAATTTTTTTGGCTGTGTTGGGTCTTCGTTTCTGTGCGAGGGCTTTCTCTAGTTCTGGCAAGCGGGGGCCACTCTTCATCGCGGTGTGCGGGCCTCTCACTATCATGGCCTCTCTCGTCGTGGAGCACAGGCTCCAGACGCGCAGGCTCAGTAGTTGTGGCTCACGGGGCTAGTTGCTCCGCGGCATGTGGGATCCTCCCAGACCAGGGCTCGAACGCGTGTCCCCTGCATCGGCAGGCGGACTCTCAACCACTGCGCCACCAGGGAAGCCCCGCCTTGGTATTTCTAACTCGTGCAGACATTGGTATTTCGTGGCCTCCTGCTCTGGAAGGACAGGGTTTGGCACACGATGCAGCCTCACTGTTAGTTTCTCTGACCTCCTCTTCCTAACATGGGCACTTCACAGTTTTCTGGTTAAGTTTGTTTAAAAAAACAAATATTCATCTGAGTGAATGTGATGATCTAATTGGCTTTATTCAATGATTCAGGAACTGGGCAGCCTCCGACTAGTAAATAGAAGGGGCTGTACACAATGGAAGGTTTTTATAGGCAGAAGAAGGACAGGACAAGAAGGTATTAGCGAGAGAAAAGTTTCAGGCCAGGCCTTCCTCTGATACGGAGGACACAGCAAGCAGGGTCTTTTTTTTTTTTTTTAGTTGATGTATAGTTGATTTACAATGTTGTGTTAATATCTGCTGTACAGCAAAGTGATTCCGTTATATATATATATATATCTCTACATTTTTAAAATACTCTTTTCCATTATGGTTTATCACAGGATATCGAATATAGTTCCCTGTGCTATATAGTAGGACCTTGTTGTTTATCCATTCTGTATGTAATAGTCTAATTTGCTAATCCCAAATCCCAATCCTTCCCTCCCCCTTGGCAATCACAAGTCTGTTCTGTATGTCTGTGAGTCTGCTTCCCTTTCGTAGGTAAGTTCATCTGTGTCCTATTTTAGACTCCACATGTAAGTGATGTCACATGGTATTTGTCTCTCTCTGTCTGCCTTACTTCACTTAGTAGGATCACCTCTGGGTCCACCCATGTTGCTGCAAATGGCATCATTTCATTCTTTTTTAGGGCTGAGTAATACTCCATTGCATACACACACTACCTCTTCTTTATCCGTTCATCTGTCGATGGACATTTAGGTTGTTTCCATGTCTTGGCCCTTGTGAACAGTAACAGCAGGGTCTTCGTCGTGCAGAGCCTGCCTCCCCAGTGTGAGCAGGACGTCAGACTGACTGTTCTCAGAGGTTGAAACTGCAGTGAAGTCTTGGTTTCCTGTCTTGGGGCAGATGACTCCATTTTGGGCTTGCTGTTTCTCTCTAACCAGTCACAGCTCAGTGTTTCACGATCGGCCGATATCCGCGTTCACAGCTGAGCCGCAGATTGTGTTCTGAATCCGTGTTTCTTCGCCCATTTCTCCTGCCTGGAGTCGACCAGTGTCAAGTTCCTTTGCTTTCAATCTCTGTTCTCGCCCAACACCCCTCCCACAGACAGACAGGCACTTCCTGCCCCAGTCTGCTTATTGTCCCCCAGGCTGGCTGCACAGCCGGCACCCCCTCCCTGTCACAGTTCTCTGGGACTTCCCTTCCCTCCTGGGTTTGCTCAGCCTCCTAGATGACTGTCTTCCCCTGTCAGTCACTCATTTGCTGAAACTCAGCACCCAGTAGCTTTCTATGATTCTACCACCACCAGGCAATGAACTCAGTGCTGATACTGTCTACCTGGAGGTAGTGTCTGACCCCACAGGTTCAGGGCTCAGCCCCACTGAACTGCCAATCACAAGTCTGTTGCTGTGGACACACCCATTTGTCCAACGTGCAGCAAACCAAATGCCGAGATGCTCAGGTTTGCAACTGTGCATTCAGGCCACCCAAGGTGGCTGCCCTCTGGCTCTCTGTACATCCCCGCTGGACCAGTCCCCGCCTCACCTACACCCCGCTCACCTGACTCACCTTCCCTCTTAGTCATGGAGCCTAATCAGTAAATGCCTACATACTTGCCCCCTGGCCCCAGCTAGTGACGACTGTTCTAATCTTTAGATCAGAACTATCTATGACAGTTTATCAAAGGGGCGGTGAGGGACATGCCCCTTTGCTGGTTTCCCTGGTAACCGATGAGCCAACCTCCACGTTCTTGTAAAACAACTGGGCTACACGAAGCTGGGAACGTATTCAATTAAAGAGAGGAAAAAAAGAAAGAAAGAAAACAATAACTAAAGTGAGCTACCTCAGTAAAGGCGGTTTACAAGCAGAGGGGTTTTAACAAGCTGTTCCCCAGTCTGCTGCTCTGCGAGACAACCTCAAGAATTCCTTTTAGCCGTCAGCTTCTGTTAACTCTGTTAACTCTAGGGGGCATGGTTTCAGGCCCCCCAACCTTCTAAACATTCCTCAGTCTTGAGGGAAGGGGGCCATGACCACTCTGGCTGCTTCCTGCTGAAGAGGGATGTAGGCCTAACGAAGCTTTGACGAATGAAACTGTTTCAAATTTGATTTCAAATACTCACAAATCCCAAGAGGAGGTCAAGACTTTGGGCTTAAGGATACAAGACAAACAGCAAGTAGAGAGTTCTGACAAAAAGGGCTATAAATCCTAGCAAACACAAAATGACATTAACCAGTCCCTCAAACATAGACCTTATCCTTGCTGGGATCCATTAGAAGATATTTCTTAAGAGATCAAATCCAGGTTTTGGGGATGACATTTGTTGGAGCCAAGCTGCCTTTTGTCTGATTTTCTCTAAACAGGTTTTAACTTCTGATGTGATATTAGTACATACGTAGCAGGAACTCTTGGCCACTACATACACGCCCCCTTTTTCTGTTAAAATGTAACCTAAAGCAACTTTATTGTCCAGGAGCCTTCTGGCTAGAGGATCGAGAGCCTCTGCTGGGAAGCTATGGCTTCAGCTGTCTCGTTTGCTGCTGTTCCTAAGGTAAAAGATTTCGTAGTTACAAGAGGAGACCTTGAGGACGTAAGTTTGCGATTGGCAGCTAGCAGATACTGTTTTGAGAACAGCTGGTGGTGTCCTTGAGTCCGATACAGTTCAGAAAATTCAAGTTCTCAGTGATCCTGGGGCATGTCTGAAACCACACCCACCATGGCCATCCAGCTCTGTTTTGGATGCCTGAACCACAGTTACTCTATTTTGATTTTTGAATCCACTCTTTTCCTCAGTGGTTAAAGCAGACGTACAATGCATGTTTGATAGGCCACAAAACAGGTCGTTCTGGTTAGTATAAAGTTTAAGTTAAACCATGTGTAAGCCAGAATGACTTCCCCATACCTCAACATGTGAAGATGTCCTCCATCATCTTCCCCTTTTGACTGCAGATCTTTTGATAGAAAGCATTTATGATCAAAATATTTGTCCCTCGATGCCAGGGCGGTTGCTGCCTGCTACGGGTCCATCATATCACTCGGTGCTAGGCCAGCTTGATATAGATATAAACAGATATATGTGCCTAGTTATCCATGTTGGGGAAACTAATCAGACGCAGTGAACAAGCACAGAAGTATGCTAGCCAGGAAACCTTTTATAGGCTATACATTTTATCAATTATACTGAATTGTCAAGGAAACATTTTACATGTGCTTTTAGCAGTAGACTTAAAGCAAGCACTGGTACCTGTCACGAGTACGTATACTCTGTGACAACTTCACTAGAGAATTTTCTTTCCATCTGAACTTCGGGGGCAAAGGTATGGTTAGAAGTAAAACAATAACTTCAATGTTGATAGGGGAGACAGATATTTGGTAAACAGTAAATTGAATTAGTAGAATGGGTCTGGTCCAGATTCTTGGGCCAGCTGTCTACAACTGCTGTCTTCTTCTCATCCTGGGGTGGCTGTTGTTTGGCTCAGCAGTCCTTTCTGTAGACCAGTCTGATGCAGAGACCCCTCGTAAGTGGGAAATATGAACCCAAGAGTCAGTTCCCTTGTTTCACTATGCTTATGAGCTACTTATGAATACCTGGTAAGGGTCCTTTCATCTAAGTTGGAGACAGAGTCCTTTAAATGACGACTTTTTGTTGTTGTTGTTGTTGTTGTGATACGCGGGCCTCTCACTGTTGTGGCCTCTCCCGTTGCGGAGCACAGGCTCCGGACACGCAGACTCAGCGGCCATGGCTCACGGGCCCAGCCGCTCCGCGGCACGTGGGATCTTCCCAGACCGGGGCACGAACCCGTGTCTCCTGCATCGGCAGGCGGACTCTCAACCACTGCGCCACCAGGGAAGCCCGAAATGATGACTTGTTTAGTATGTATAATCCCTGGTTGCAGGTCATGGGGCCTCTGATTTTCATCCAAAGAGAGATTCCTGTGATCAGCTTCTGAAACAAGCTTCCCTCTTCCCACTGGTAACCACTAGTTTGTTCTCTATATCTGTGAGTCTGTTTCTTTTTTGTCATATTCAGTAGTTTTATTTTTTAGATTCCACATGTAAGTGATATCATACAGTGTTTATCTTTCTCTGTGTGACTTATTTTACGAAGCATAATGCCCTCCAAGTCCATACACAATGTCGCAAATGGCAACATTTCATTCTTTTTCATGGCTGAGTAGTATTCCATTGTGTCTATGTATCACATGTTCTTTATCCGTTCATCTGTTGTGGACACAGGTTGCTTCCATGTCTTGGCTACTGTAAATGTGCTGCTATGAACATTGGGGTGCATTTAACTTTTCAAATTACGTCTTTGTTTTCTTCTGATATATGCCCGGGATTGGGATTGCTGGATCATGTGGTAGCTCTATTTTTAGTTTTTTGAGGAACGTCCATACTGTTTTCCACAGTGGCTGCACCAATTTACATTCCCACCCACAGTACCCAAGGGTTCCCTCTCTGTTCTGTTCTTTGATGCACCTAATATGTTTTCATATCTTCAAATGTTTTAATTTTTCAAATTATTTTCTTAGTTTTGAGCTCACTTTTTATCTTCTATTGTCTGATTTTCTTTGCTATCTTGCATTGGCTTCTGTTGTCTCTAACTCTATGCCAGTGTAGATCTCTAGTTCACTTTTTTTTCCTCCATTTCTAATGTTGAAACGTTGAATCCTTTCAGACCATCATTCATTTAATGGTGCCTGTAGAAAGGGTGGCAGTGGATACTGAGCTGGAACCAGAAGCTTTCATTCTGGTACAGTTAAAAAACTAAAACAGAGTTTTTACCCTTCGGGAGTTGTGCCAAAATGGTGACAATAAAATGGTTCTCTCGCTGTGTCCCTGCTTTAGTAATGAGTCCGTCACAGCTTCAAGATGCTATTTCAGGCTTTTGTAGGAAAACAGAAAAAAGGCCCAGTTCTTGACCGCAGAGAACTTAAGAATCTAGGTTCACTTTCATTAGATTCTTAGGTGGATGCCCCAAATCTGAGCCCAGCAAGACGGGGGTGTTGGGGGGCGGGGGTGTCGAGGGGGCTCTTGTCGCTCCCAGAGGGCCAGAAAAGACTTGAAATTAGCATGGCCAGGAGTGGTTTCTCGGCAGAAATATGCTGCTAGGGTTTCTCCAGGGGATGTTCGCTGAGGAAGAAGAACAGCCCATCAGAGGAGCTGTGCAGAGCAGGAGTGGCTCCGGTATGGAGGCAGCTGGAAAGATGGGGCGGGCCAGCGTGAAGCCAGCTCGGAATGACTCACTGCCGATCCGGAGGGTTTACTGTCGGTACTCTGGTTCTTTAATGAACTGTGCGGACCTCATGAGCCATCCACTAGGTGTAGGCTGGCTTTGGAGCAGGGCGTGGGGAGGAGCAAAGGGGAACCTGCGTCGTTCCCTGGTGGGCTCGCCTGCATCTGGTTCTGAATGGATCTTCGTGCAAATTGAGGGGAGAGGCGAGGGTGAAGGGAGAAACCTTGGGGCGGCTCTTCCCTCTAAAACAAATTGTGACGCAGCGGCACCGCCATCACCGAGCCTACCGATGGCGAACTCATTATGGGATGCCAAGGCAGCTCGGGGGTCAGAGGACGTCTACAGTTTCTTTTCCCTTCATTAGCGAGGGAGAAACAGCATTGTCCTCTCAATTTCTCTGCTTTTAAAATTTACTTAAGTAAAAGCCACGAAAATCTCCCAGAAGGTTCTTGTGAATTCCAAGAAAGCAAAAAGAAATCTAGTTAATTAAATGTCTCAATGGTGCATCTGGTAACAGCCTATCTGAGGTCAGATTTGGAAACCATCTATTGTTCGAATTCTACCTTTTCGTGTAGACCGTGGGATGGCTTGTACTGAAGTTGTGTATTAAACTCTGTGTCCAGCTCGTACAATCTGGGACGTTATTTTATTACTTCAGTGATGATATCCGTTTGTCACCGTACGTTGGGTTCATGCGGTGTGATCATTTTGATTCAGGACCCTTGAACAGGAATTCCACCTGGATGTCTCCGTGGGGAAATACGACTTCTTTTCAGATAATCGCCGTGACATGCCTCTCCGATGCCGCGCGTGAAAGTGTTAACACAAGTGTGTGCCCGAGGCATAGCGAGGCCAAGCAAACTGAAATGTCAGAGTTCGGAGCAGAGAGAGGTTTTCTGCAGGGCCGCGCAAGGAGACGAGGTGGCCCAGGCCCCGAGAAGTCTCAAGCTCCCCGAAGGGTTCTGACAAAGCGTTTTTAAAGGCCAGGAGAGGAGGGTGTTGCAGGGTACGCGATCAGTTCGTGCACAGTTCTCTGATTGGCTGACGGTGAGGCAGCAGGGTGGTGTCACAGGGTTAATATGATCAGTCCTTAGGCTCCAGGAGACCTGGGGCCACGTGTTCACGGTCACTGAGTAGTTCTTCCATTTGGCGGTGGTGGTGGGGGGTGTTCACATCTGTAAAACAACTCAGGAAATGGGCATCAACTACTGTTATCTAGGTACTTCAGAGAGGAGCTAACGCAGAGGCTATGGGGGAAGGCCTGTCCCAGGAAGGCCCCCATGGTGTCCTGGTCAGTTACAAAAGGGTGGGGAAGCCAGGCCGATGGTAGGAGAGCGCCCAGCGTCTCGCTGTCACGTGGCCTGGGAGCCTCATCACGCAGGCTTATACTTGCCTTTTTGCCTTAAATTGATGGTTCCTTTGCCAGCTCATCCGTTCCAAGCTCTCGTTTTGCTCTGCGTCTGGGTGCCGTTCTGCGTATTTCCCGGATGGTCCTTCTCACATCTGTGGTGGTTTCCCTTCCAGGCAAACAGAGGAATATTTTCTCCCCCGGATGATACAGGACCTGACAAAGCAGGTGAGTCTTGGAGAAGAAAACCCGTTCTCGGTCAGACGTCGCTCTGGGGTGGGCCGTGGGGGCAAGACCCGTCGGGTCAAAGTAACGGGCATCACCATGGCCCGTGTAAGGAGCACAGACAAAGGGGTGATGTCTGTAACAAGTGGGGAGGGTCCCGGGAGCAGAGGTGGGGGGACGGTGGGCGTCTCCTTTCCCCTGTGTCATGCCTGTCCTGTCCCTGCCCTCTCCTCTCCTCTGGCTCACTCAACGGGGTAGAGGGCTCAGGGGAGCCTGGGGGAAGGGGTTCCTGCCCCACCTCGGCTGGCCGGCTGTTCCCTGCTGGGCTGGGGCTCGGGCTTAGGGACTGCTCAAGAAGCCGGGTTTGGAGGGTTTCTAGTTATAAAACTCATGAAGGACTTTCCTTGGCTGCCTGTTCATTCTGTGAAAACTCAGCATCGGAAATCTGTCTTGTCCTGTCTTATCTTTTGCACCTGGCTGGCCAGGCCTGAAGAGCTTTGACTTTGCAGCCTTATCTGGGGACCTCGACCATCCCCTTCGTCCTGGAAGCTGCTGCGGTGGGACAGCTGGGACCTGGTGCTGTCCACTTCCTGCAGGGCGTTGAGAGCCAGGGGCACAGAGCGGGTGTTTCGGGGGGGCCCTGATTTCTCTGGCTCCTGCTTGAGTTTCCATTCTGGTTGCCAAGTGTTTCAGTTTGTTTAGGCCACCATAACCAGGCACCACAGCCTGGGTGGCTTAAACAACAGACATTCACTGTCTCCAGTCCTGGAGGCTGGAATCTGAGATCCAGGTGTGGGCAGGGCTGGGTCCTCCTGAGGCCTCTCTCCCTGGCGTGTAGACGGCCGTCTCCTCCCTGTGTCCTCACGGGATCGTCCCTCTGTGTGTGTCTGTGTGCTTTTCTCCTCTTCTCATAAGGACACCAGTCACATTGGATTAGGGCCCCACCCTAGTGACTTCATTTTACCTTAATCAGCTCTTTAAAGATCCCCATCTCTAAACACAGCCACATCTGAGGTGCTGGGGCTTAGGGCTTCCGCACATGAATTTCAGGGACACGGTTTAGCCCATGACACCCAATTCTCTGCACCCCTCACTGTTGCGCTCAAGGTGGCTCATGGAGACACACTGAACCTCCGCAGTGGAGCAGGTCAGCAGGGACGCATCTGGACCTCGGGGATGGATCTGGGGGGTGGGACAGGAGTGCCCTTCTCCCCGATCCACCAGCCCCCAGACCCCTTTCCTCTTTATGCCAGGGGTCTCCGCCTGCCTCTCACTTCCCTGGCCCTTGGGCCAAGATCACCGCTGCTCGGGAGCCAGATTAAGTCACTGGCACCGGTTCTGATCCCTAAGAGAGGATGTCCGGGGGGCCAGCTTGGGTTGGTGCCCCCTGCGAGGCAGTCAGGGCTGGGCACAGCTGAGGCTGGGGACAGGGGCTCTCAGCCAGGTCTGGTCGCCTCCCATGTGACCTGGAAACTTTTCTGACCGTGAATTGCAGCAATGGGAACAATTTAAGTGCATCGTGATCCAGACACAGTGAGTGTGTGTGTGTGTGTGTGTGTGAAACAAGCATTTCAGCAGCAGTCCCCCTGCTGCGAGAAATCCTCCCTTTCATTCTTCTAGGACCCTTTGATATCCTAGAAAACATACCAGGTGACCCCCTAAACCAGCGTGGGGGCCGCCTGCAGGTGGAAGGACGCTGCTTGGTGTCCCTGGTTGAGAGCAAGTTGCAGAAATTGGCCCTGGGTGCAAGTGGATTAAAGTTCAGGGGAGTTTTCAAGAAACAGGGCAAACCAGCCCCGTAACTGCTGTAACCTGGATAATTCAGGTCAGGGGCCCGTCACTGAGAGCCCCCCTGCATGCCTTGCTTATCACCCTGTTGCCCCGAGCCCTGGTCTTGTCACAGGAAGATGGAGTCAGGATCCCAGCCCTAACCCTGTGATAAGGAATGCGAGGCACCCATTGCAGGGTGTGCAGGGGTCCCGGGACGGCCAGCTCGGGGTCCTGGCTGAGGGCTGTGTCCGTGGCAAGAAGCGTCAGAACAGAAAATGCCAGGCCTGCCCCTCGGTTCTTGCCCTTGGTGATAAAGGGAGTTGAACCCACTAACACACACGTCAGGGGACCCAACCAAGAGTGCTGGGATGCGGTCCAGGCCCGCCAGGGTGATTTTTTGGCTCAGTGAAATGGCAACGCAGCTGAAACTTGGTCCCCGAGAGAGGAGGCCAAGGTGGGCCCCACGCCCGGGTGATCCTGTCAGCACTTGCTCATCTCGGTGACTGCTCAGACCGGTGCGGCGGCCTCAGGGGCAGCTCCGTCCCTGCCCTGGAAGCTCCCACCCCTCGGGGGACACGAACGTAGCTCCTAGAGACACAGGGACCCTGCGTCCTGCCCCAGCCCTGCCGTTCAGGGGCTGGATGACCCGTCGGCTGGCGTGAACTTTGTAAGAGCTCAGTCCGTTCGTTTCTGACATGGGGATGGGACCCCCAGGAGCACAGATGATGTCAGAAGAGCACCCAGCCGATGCTGTTGCCGCTGGCCGTCTGGGCCCGTGGAAGCTTCAGGAACCGAGTCACAGTTAGCGGCAGCCACACTCAAGCTTGTGGCAGCTCAGCTTGGCTTCCAGGTGTGACTGAGGCCCTTGGGTCAGCGGAGGAGCTGCCTGCTGGCCCCTGGGCTGGGAACGCTCCGGGTCGAGGAAGGATTCATTAGTACTTGAAACAAAATCGTGGCCTTCATGCAAGTCTCATGCGTCACATCTGGCGTCCTGGTTCAGTACCTGGCCCAGACGGGATGGCCAAGGGGTCTCAAGCGCTCTGGTCTCCCAACCCAGGAAACTGTGCCCTTTGGGGATGCTGTCCTCTCCACCCGGGACACGTGCATCGGGAGTGAGGTCTGCGAGGAACTCTGGACACCCCACAGGTCAGCCTTGCCCTCTGTGCCATAGATCCCATCCTCGCTGGGCCCCGGAGGATTGGAGGTTTGCAGCCTTCCTGGTGTCATGGCCTGGGGCTGGGGAGATGCCCTGGGAGCTGCGGGGCTGGGAGGGTGGGTTGGGGACACCGGTCTCTTTGCCCTCCCCTGCCCACAGCCCACACGTGGACATGGGCCTGGACGGCGTGGAGATCTTCACCAATGCCTCAGGCAGCCACCACATGCTGCGCAAAGCCCACGCCCGGGTGGACCTGGTGACCATGGCCACCACCAAGGTAGGTGGCGGCGGGGATGCTGGAGCGTGTCTGCCTCACGCTTGTGACCCCAGCACCCAGCGCTGGGAGGGGCCTGAGCGTGGGGATGCTCGGTGCTTCTGGTTACAGCCGCAGCCGATCGGTGTGCGTGACGCCCCTTCCTGGGCCCCGCTTGCCTGACCTCATTTAACCCTCAAAACTGCCCTACGGGCCAGGTGCTGTTGACACCTCTGCTCTTTGGAGCAGGACACTCGGTACATGGCAGTCAAGTGGCCCCTGGGCTCACACCCCAGCCATCCGGTTCCTGGGCTCTTGACCATCATACTGGTCTCAGGACAAGTGACATGGTGACCGGGAACCAGGATGCCCGTTGGCACCACAGCAAGGCACGGGGAACGCCCACGAGTTTGCCCCTCTTGCTGGCAGCGTGACACCAGGGGCCGTGTTTGCTCTTTCCTGGGACAGAGTCTCGGCTTCGTGACCTGGGGGGGTTTGTCTTCTCTGAAGCTGCATCTCTCCTCCTGTCTGGTGGAGGTGACAGCGCCTGCCTTGAAGGGTAGTTGGGAGGCGAGAATGAATGATTCGTGTGATGCCTGGTACCTTGGAAGGCCGAGAGCACCATAGCTGCGGACGTTCCCTGGAGGCGCACATTTTCTTGCTGGGGTGGGGGGCTAACTATGACACAGTCGCAGGGGCGTCTGAAGCTTCGTGTGTTTGGGCCAGAGGAGGGTGAAGGTGACGGACCACAGTTGACCGTTGCCGTCCCCTGCATTTTCCAGAACGGCGGGATTTACTTGCTGGCCAATCAGAAGGGCTGTGACGGGGACCGGCTGTACTACGACGGCTGTGCCCTGATAGCCGTGAATGGCAGCATCTTTGCCCAGGGGTCCCAGTTCTCTCTGGACGACGTGGTACGAACCAGCCCGCGTGGGATGGCGGGAGGGTCTCTGGTTCAGGGGCCGTGTTCTCTGTTCTCCCCCATGACGGGGGGTCTGATGTGGCCCCATGGTGGGTCCTGCTGGTTTTGATTGCTTCCTCTTCACCTCCTTGGTTCGGGAGGGATTCTCACCGTGAGGTTACGGGGACCGCCCGCACAGCACACTGGACGGATGGGATCCCCGGCAGTTTATCAGCCCCACGTGCCCTGCAGGGTCCCCCCGAGGCTGCCCTTGGAGCTGAGGGAGAGGCCAGGAGCTGCAGGAGCGGGCTTTGTAGTGACAAGAGGGGTGACCCCCGGTTCCCGGGAGGATGTGATGGGCTTGTTTGAAGAATCCCACAGCCGGGGCTGGCGGGGAACTGGAGCCAGTCCTCAGGAATGAGCAGGCACTGCGCCTGGTCCCCGTGATGAGAGCGGAGCCCGTCCGTGGGGGCGGATCCAGGAGGGGGCTTGCAGGTGGGCCATTAGGGGGTTTTCCCCAGAAATCAAGACAGCACACGTTCCCTGTGGGCCCTGCCCCGCGGGTTCTGGAAGCAGCATTGGAGACCCCCACCCTCCTCATTCTGGGGGGCGCCCTGGTCTCACTGGACTGATGACCAGCTGGGGGCGCGGGGGGGCACGTCCCCCCAACGTTGTCGTAACCTCACTGGAGCCACAAATATGAAAACTGCACACCCTCTGCTTCTGAAAACACATTAACGTGAGTACAGAGCTTTCCCATGTGATTGGACATTAGTTTCCTTTACGGAGAGAATAAGACGAGATGAAAAGGTGCTTGTAGAGAATCGTGTGGCTCTCCCTGTTGGTTTTCTTTTTTTTTTTTTTTTAAGCACCCAAGAAGGAAAATGGCTTTTACTGCCCAAAAAATGGGAATAGATTCCAATTCCGCAAACGCAACACAGCGTAACTTTCAGTGCTGCCGGGAAGGGTCACTGTTACTGGGCTCAGACGGTCAGTACAGGTCTCACATGGCATCGCACATCTTGTCTTTGGATCCAACTTGGGTTTTTTTTGGAAACAAGTGTTGGAAACGCTCACTCACAGAGGCAGGTGGTAGCAAAAAAAAAAAAAAAAAAAGTCTCCAGGGATTGCTCTGCCGGAGCAAAAGGCAAGCGGTGTCACGGAATAAGAAAGTCTCCAGGACCCTCTGTTGTAACTTCTGTTGCTTCATCTCCTTGGCATCCACGCAGATGAGGTGATGTTTCATGCCTTCCGCAGTCTCCTTGGGGTTGTTGGCAAGGAAGTGGTTATGAAACCAAACTTCGGTTTCAAAATGAGCCAAGGAAAGGAACTTTGAAAAGAATCCCATGGTGTTTTCTTGCCCAGAGGGAAGCCCGAGGTTTGGCAGTCTGGGCCCCGGCCGCGGGAACACTCCGTCTCCCTGCAAAAGTCGTCCTGATCGTGGTCCCTCAGACCTTGCTTTCCAAGTGGCTGCGTCCCCAAAGCCGTCCTGTTGTTCAGTATTAACCATGTTAAAGACGGAAGGGCGTTGGAGGGGAAGATGAAGGCCATGCAGACGGCTAGGTGTTCATCTCCTCCAAACATGCTTCAGTGCACGTCGGTTCGGCCAAAGCACTAAGCCAAACGTCAGAGCCTCAGGCACCTGGTGGCAGGATTCACCGGCAGGGGGTTTGGGGGGGGGGGGTCACATGCTGCAGGATGAGCAGGCGTGCAGGTCGCTACAGGTTCTGGACCCCGTCCAGGCCCCCCAAGGAGCCCCCATTTCAGCAAGCACACAGGCGATTCTTCGCCAGACAGAAACCTGGGGACCGTTGGCTCCCGCCCCCTGGAGGGGGCTTTCGAGCCAGAATTCTCTGATTTTGCCTGAGTGTTGGGGACAGAGGTGGCATCACTGCCCTGCGGCCAGGGCAGTGCCCTTCTGTCCTGCCACCTCCTCCGTGGTCAGCTGACCTTCTCGAGGGCACATGCTTCTCACAGCCTCGATCGAGCCTTTGTGCAAGGCTAACCGAGTTCTGGGGAAAGTGGACTGGAGCCTTCTTCCCAGGAAGGGTTCACTCCGGCGTCTTCTCACTTTCTGTGGCTTTGTCAAGGCAGCCCGGCGGCTTCAGTGACCCGTCACTTGGGAAATGACAGGAGAACCAAAGGACGCGGCAGCTCTTTACTCTCTGTCTCTTCACGGGTGTTTCCAGCTTGGGTGAGGCCCACTGCTGACACAGGTAGCTGTCCACAGCCCAGCGGCAGGAGCGGGGGCCCAGCCACCCTGTGTCCCCCAGTGGTGCCCAGAAGCAGTTCTTGCTGTCCTGCACCTGTGTGTATGAGACAATGTCCTCACAATATAATTTGATTAGTGTGTTTTTCTTCATAAGGGAAGGAGTAACGTCTATGAGTTAAAACTTTTCCCTTTTCTGTAATTTGTTGCAAGTGGCAGAACCCCCGTCTCATCTGGGTTCGAAGGAATGAAGCGTCACCTCCTAGAGCACAGGCAGCACGTCCAGGCCAGGATCCCAACGCGATGACTGCCGGGGCTCTGGCTCCACCCCTCCATCACTCTCCATCTGGGCCTTCCTCTGTGTGGGCTTCATTTTCAGTTGCCTCTTGGTCACAGGATGGCTGCAGGAGCTCCAGCCATGCATCTTCATGCAGCCCCGTTCAAAGGCAGAAGAGGGGCCCTTGCTCCTCGTGTGTCTTTTTAAGAAGCTGTCTCAGAAGCCCCAGCAGACATTTATTGACAGGATTGTGTCCCGTGCCGTGATTAACGAATCACCGGCAATTCCGTGGACGTTCCCGTGGCAACGACAAGAGGAAAGGGCTTTGGGTCGGCAGCACCACTGGCTGTCCCCTCTCCCTGGACCCCCAGTCCCTGCCTTAGAAGGCATAACTCATCGGGTGCCATTTGGCACACCTACGAAAACAAATTAGACGTGTGAGTGAAAAACAAAACAGAACAGGAAATCACGATTTCTCTTTGAAACTCCCTTCTCCAGGAAGTCCTCACCGCCACGTTGGATTTGGAGGATGTCAGAAGCTACAGGGCAGAGATTTCATCTCGAAACCTGGCGGTAAGTGCTTATAGACACACACGTGGGATGCGCATCAAAGACCCAGAATTTTTTTTAATAACAGCTTTATTGAGATGTCATTCCCTTACCACACAATTCACTGATTTCGGCACACAGTTCGGTGGATTTTAGTGTATTCGTGGAGTCAAGCAGCATCACCACAATCAGCGTCAAAACATTCTCATCACCCAAAAGAAACCCGGACCCACGAGCTGTTACTCTCCGTCCACCTCCCCCAGGGCCCCCGGCAACCATCAGTCTGCATTGTCGCTATGGATTTCCCAATTCTGGACGTTTCATAGAAATGGAATCATATCATATGTGGCCTTTTGCGTCTGACTTTTTTCGCTGAGAATAATGTTTTGTGGTTCGTCCATGCTGTAGCGTGTGTTAGTGCTTTATTCCTTTTTACGGCAGAATAATATTCCACTGAATGGCTAGACCACGTGCTGTTTGTCCATTCGTCTGTCGGTGCACGTCTGGACCATTTCCACTCTGTCTGTGATGAATTGTGCTGCTGTGGACGTATGCCCGGGTGTCCGTGTGGACGTGTTTGCGTGTCCTTTGTTACATACCTGGGACTGGACTGCAGCGTCCTGTGGTGGTTCCCTGTTTGACTGTAGGAGGCCCTGCCAGGCTGTCCTCAGCCACTGCCCATCTCCCGTCCCCCCAGCGCTGTGCAAGGGCTCTGGGTTCCCCACATCCCAGCCAGCGCTTGCTACATCCGTCTCTGTTCTGGCCGTCCTGGCGGCCGTGAAGGGTCCCCAGTGGGGTTCTGAGCTGTGTTCCCCACTGGCTGCAGTCATCCCAGGGGCCTGTACGGGTACCAGCGCTGAGGGGTTGTCCTTCCCAGGCCAGCAGAGTGAGCCCCTACCCCCGCGTGAAGGTGGACTTCGCCCTGTCCTGCCACGAGGACCTGCTGGAGCCGCTCTCTGAGCCCATTGAGTGGAAATACCACAGTCCCGCCGAGGAGATCAGGTGGGGCCCTTGGGAAGCTGGGGGGGGGTGGTCCTGTTGTCCCCCGGGGAACCCCCCATCCCCTGCTGCACCGCCAGGTGGCGCTGCGGGGCCAGCGTGTCCTGGTCTCCAGAGCCTGCCCTTGACGCTGCAGCCGGAACCCCTGGCCCACACCCAGCCCTGCCACTCCTTGCCCTGGGCCCTTGGGCACAGAGACGCTGTTCTTGCCTTCCTGTGCCATTTCACAACCGGGCCAATGATAGCATCTGCCCCCTGGGGCTGTTTTGAGATTTCAAATGAAATCATTCACGCGAAGTGCTTAAAACAGAGACCTGGGCGTCGTGCTGGCGGCTCTCACGGGCACAGCGCCCACCTTGGCACCTGCCCCCAGGTGAGCTGTGGACCAGGTCAGCAGTTCCCCATCCTAATGCTTCCCATCGTTCCCCAGCCTCGGACCCGCATGCTGGCTCTGGGATTTTTTAAGACGTAGCCAACAGGTAAGGCATCAGTGTCTCACCACCTCCCTCTGCTTCTCCCAGTTGGTTTGCGTTTGATCCTGCGGCAGGCTGGTGACTTTGTTTTTAATGCAAGCATTTCATGGCTCTGCTTCCGTCGGGAGCCTCAGCTACACTAGACAGAGCCCAGAGGTCCCGCTGAGCTCTTGCTCCGTCTTTGGGGTCCTGTCTGATGACACTGAGTTACGAGGCTCCCCGCCTCCTGCCGCTTTCGTGATCGTGCGTGTCTGTTGTAATTCACCGTGGCGACCCAGCCTTAGACCCTCCACAGTGGAGGTCCCTTTGCCTTCTAGAAAGTCCATCCTGGAACGTGCAGGGCATCTTTTCCCCTCCCCCAGGGAGAGTATTTTGTGGGCGCTCATTTTTGCAGGGGGAGCCGGGCGCATCTGGGGGCGCATTGCTTCCCAGAGGCCCTGCTCACACCCCCGTCTGGTCGGCCCGTTCCAGGCGGGGTTCTTCCTGCCCCTGAGCGGCGGGGTGGACAGCGGGGCCACCGCCTGTGTCGTCTACTCCATGTGCCACCAGGTCTGCGAGGCTGTGAAGCGCGGAAGTAGGTGACGTCTGGGGCCCGAGCAGTTTCCAGGGGGTCAGCCTGTGGGAGGAGCAGAGGGGAAACCCAGGTCCTGGGCCTTGTGGTGGAGGTCGTATTCAGAGGTCACAGCGTCGCGCCCGAGTCCCAGGGCCTGGGGACAGCAAGGCCGTTCAAGTCCCTTCCAGGGCCCACGTGGCTGTGTCCATCAAGCCACAGGTGCCCGTCGCTGCCGTGTGTCGGCAGTGTGGCCCCAAGGAAAGAACAAACCCACGTTCACACCCTGTCGCTCTGTGCGGTGACATCGGCCATTCCCTCAGTGTCCGCGGCCGAGAAACGGGCATCGCGGGGCCGATCTGACGAGGTTCCCGGGCGGTGGAGAAGGGACTAAGTGGTGCAGGCACCTGGCACACGGCACGTGCGCTTCTGTCCGGTGGTTTTCAGGTCAGGAAGTGCTGGACGACGTCCGGACCATTGTGAACCAGACCAGCTACACCCCCCAGGACCCCCGGGAGCTCTGCGGCCGCATCCTGACCACCTGCTACATGGCCAGTGAGAACTCCTCCCGGGAGACGTGCAACAGAGCCAGAGATCTCGCCCAGCAGATCGGAAGGTAGCTGGTCAGTGGCGTCGGACACGGCCAGGTGGCGGTGACGGCGGGCAGCTCCCCGCAAGGCCACGTTTGTGGGTCAGTGAGCACCCCAGAGGCGAGCGGGTTCCCTCCTCACCCCCCTCCAGCCGGGAGCACAGGCAGGCCCTCGCCCCTCCCGGGAGCGTGAGCCTCCCTCTGCCCTCTTCCACCTGGAGGCCTCTGTGCCTGAGGAAGGTGGAGAGAAGGCATCTTGCCACACAGGGAGACTCGGCTCCATTCAGAACATCCCATTTATTCTGCCTCCAAGGGAAAAACAAGAGGCTGCCCATTCTGTACGCGGAGCTCAGCTAAAAGCTGTCCCCGCGCAGCACTTCTGCTCCCAGGAAGATGCCCAAAGGAAGTGAAAGCAGGGACGTGAACAAATATTTACACGTTTGGGTCCGTGACAGTGTATTCACAACGGGCAGAAGAGCTCAAACGTCCATCGACAGCTGAGTAGGTAACCAAGAGGTGGTTACGAGGGGGCGGTATTCAGCCTTAGAAAGGAGCGAAGCGCTGACACAGGCTACGACATGGATCAGCCTGGAGAGCACCATCCTGAGTGAGAGAAGGCAGTCAGCAAAGCACAGATACTGTGTGGTTCCATTTCTCTGAAATGTCCAGCCCATGCAGACCCACAGAGACAGACAGTGGGTCAGGCGTCCTCGGGGGCTGGAAGAGGAGGGTGTGGGGAGAGACCGCTCGTGGGCACAGGGTTTCCTTCTGGGCTGATGGAAAGTTCTGGAACTGGTGGTGGCGTCGTCAGTGTCCTCGATGCTGCTGAATGGGGCACTTGAAAATGGTAAGTTCTGTGTTTTTGTTTTGCCGTCTGCACGCCTTCCCTTTCTCTCCCCAGCCACCACATCGGTCTCAACATCGACCCAGCCGTGAAGGCCGTCATGGGCATCTTCAGCCTGGTGACGGGTAAAAGCCCTGCGTTTGCAGCTCACGGAGGAAGCAGCCGGGAGAACCTGGCCCTGCAGAACGTACAGGTGTGCCTCCCAGATGGGGCCGTTGTCCCCACTCGGGGGCCGCAGGGAACCCGGGGGACAGCCGGCACTGGGGTCAGCAGCCTGCCTTAGAGACCCTGAGTGTGCAGCCTTGCGACAAGGATGGGGGTCTGCGTGTGTGTGCGTGCGTGTGCGTGAGAGCGTGCGCTCGGCGTGAGGGTTTGGGAACGTGGCGTGTGTGCAAGTGCGTGCAGTTTCTGCATCTTTGGGGGGCGGCTCAGACGCAGCCCCACCTTCCAGGCGGCTGCAGGGGAGCTGGACCCTGTGTGGTCTGTGGAGGGAAAGAGGGGGCCTGGGCTACAGCTGCCTGGGTCTGTCCTGTCTCTCTGTCCCCTTTCTGCGGGTGCGGGTGACCTTGCCGAGCAGTGCAGGGAGTGACAGGAGGGACCACAGTCTCCCCGGCTGGCTTTGCAGCCCTGTCTCACCGCGGCCTCGGGCTTTGGTCCTTCCATCTCTGTGGCTGAGTGCGGGAGCCCACGGTGTGGGTGAGGGGACCACAGGCTCCCGGCCCCTCTGGACGCTGGAAGCTCCTGCGTCACTTAAACGTCCCTGTGCTCCTGAGGTTGCTGGGAGAGCCCCTGCCCCGAGCTGCAGGGAGGCGGTGTTAGCATGCGCGTGCCCCGCCCCCGCCCCGCGCGGATGACGTTCCCCTCCTGTGGTCCAGGCGCGGGTGAGGATGGTCATTGCCTACCTCTTCGCTCAGCTGAGCCTCTGGTCCCGGGGCGCCCCAGGCAGGCTTCTCGTGCTCGGATCTGCCAACGTGGATGAGAGGTGTGTATGCCTTGCTCTGCGTGAGTCCCCTGGTCGACCCACGGCCGCTCCGGCCGGGTCTGTGTTTCCCTTAGCTCCTGATGCCCCTTTGAGGGCAGCCGAGGGGGGAAGGGGCACAGGGGTCAGGTGAAAACGACGGTCTCTTCTGGCCTGGAAACCCTGGCCCTCGCCCACGGACCGGACCCTGTTCCTTCCGTCAACCATCCGTTTAACGGGACAGGGAGTGATGTTACACCCACCTCGGGGTTGCTCGAAGGAGCCCCGCTTAGGGCGGTGCAGGTTTTAATCCCCCCTGTCTGGGACCCAGGGGGTCTTACACCCCGGCTTTGCACCCTCATGGGAGCCTGGAGGGCTGAGTGTTTGGTCTTTCTCTTGAAAAGTGGGGAGAGGTCAGCCGTGTGAGTGCAGGTGGGACAAAGGCCAAACAGTACCCACGGCACAGGTCAGCAATGGCCTTGTGGTGGGGGAGCTTGGGATGCGGGTGGAGAGCTGCGGTCATCCAGTGGTCCAGCGAGAATATGGTAGCGGTGGTGGCGGGGTGGAGAGGGACGGACGCATCGAAGGGGTGAGTGTCGTGGGGTTGAGGTGACAAGTGGGCACAAAGTCGGTGGCTCCAAGGCGCCAATGAATTATCTTACAGTCCAGTAGGTGAGGGGTTCAGCACGGGCCTCACTGGGCCAGAGTCAAGGCGGCACAGGGCCGGTTCCTTCTGGGTTCGGTAGGATAGGGGTTCAGCACGGGCCTCACTGGCCCAGAGTCAAGGCGGCACGGGGCCGGTTCCTTCTGGAGGCTCCGGGAGAGAAGCTGTTACTCGCCTTTTCCAGCTGCTGGGGGCGCCTACATCCTTTGGCGTGTGGCCCCTTCCTCTGTCTGCAGAGCCCGTGGTGCAGAATCTGTGCGCCTCTCCTGTGGCCACAGCTCCCGCTGACTGACGCCCCCCGCCCGCCAGTTCTCTCTTCCACATTTAAGGACCCTTGTGCTTGCATTTAGGGCCCACCCCATAATCCAGGGTAATCACCCATCTCAGGGTCCTCAACCTCACCTCATCTGCGGAGTTGCTTTCACCCTGTATGTGTATGTATACGGGTTCCGGGTATTAGGATGTGGGCATTTGGGGGCCACTCTGCCCACCGCAGGAGGTGTCTGGCAGTGGGGAGGCGGCCCTGCTTCTGTGGGCTCAGCGTCCATGCCTGAGGTCCTGCCCCTCCCTCCCGAGGACCTCCATCCCTCAGCTCCGCACTCGGCTGGCCCCAGCCCTCCCTCCCAGACGGGCCGCTTGCAGGTGGCTGCTGGTCAGTCCCCAAGCTGCTTCCCGGCCCAAACGTCTCGTCCAGCTTGCTGGATCCTCCTCCTTGGCTGTCCGTAGCCTCTGCCCCTTCCCCAATCTGCCCCAGCACATCAGGCTTCTCCCAGACCCTTGAATCTGCCAGGGTCTGGCCCCAGGGCCCTGGAAGAAGCGAGTCTTTGGATGTCCAGGGACTGGATGGCCAGGCCCCCAGGTTCGTGGAATCTGCAGCCCCTCGGGTCTGCTGCATGGAAACCGCGCGTTTTTCTCCTGCTGCAGCCTCCTCGGCTACCTGACCAAGTACGACTGCTCCAGCGCAGACATCAACCCCATAGGCGGGATCAGCAAGACGGACCTGAGAGCCTTCGTCCAGCTCTGCATGGAGCGCTTCCAGCTTCCCGCCCTGCAGAGGTGCGTGTGCGCCCACGAGGCCTCAGCCGTGGCCCCTGAGCCACCGGGTATGCGTCTCGGCACAGCCCCGGGCCACCCTCGCCCCATCAGCCACCTTCCATAGCTCCCATCTCCTGATGGAAACAGTCCTGCCCTGCAGGCGCGCTTGGGGTCCCGAGACCAGGCACCCCCTTCCTTCCCATTGGTGCTGCCCTGGCTCTGGCCAGATCAGGCAGCCGCTGCTTCCCTCTTCCCCTCACCACCCTTCTCCCGCTGTCGTAAGGCCGAGAGGTCTTTGTATCCCTCCGTCTTCGGGCTGAGCACTGCCTGGTGCTTTCATGGTATCTGTTGAGTTAATACGCAGGTGTTGTGACTGACCTCTGTGTGTCTTGGCCGCAGCATCCTGGTAGCGCCGGCCACTGCCGAGCTGGAGCCCTTGACCCACGGACGGGTGTCCCAGACTGACGAGGTAACGGCGGTGGCTTTGTCACTGTGCTTCTTCCCCCACCTCCCTGCTGCTGGGTTCCTTCATGGCCTCCTTTCTGCCCCAACAAGCCATGCTCCCTCGCTGGGTCCTGGCCTGGGAGCCCAGGGCTCAGCGTCATCCATGGCTGGCCTTCAGTGTTCAATTCAGGTCTCTCGAGGTTGGAGCCGGGAGGGAGGTGATGAGGCGAGTGGTGGGGGTGGGGCTCGGTTCCATCTCCAGCAGAAGTTTTAACCTGTCCCCCAGCGCTGACTTGCTGTCACTCATGAGACGCTTCTCTTTTGTTCCCAGGAAGACATGGGAGTGACCTACGCGGAGCTGTCGGTCTACGGGAGGCTCCGGAAGATCGCCAAGATGGGGCCCTACAGCATGTTCTGCAAACTCCTCTACGTGTGGAAGGACGTCTGCACCCCCAGACAGGTAAGCCACGTGCAGTGTCCTCAGGGAGTCGGCAGGTAAGGTCACCATGTGACTCAGGAGCAGGTGGCCACGGTGTGACCTTAAGATGAGAACAGTGTCTCTCTCTAAGGAGCTACGGTCCAGTTTTAGGCTCCCAGCAGCCCAGGCCTTCCTTCTGCGCTGGCTCAGTTTGTCTGGGTGGGGCTGGACCCCATTGTAGCGAGCAAGCTCCTCCTTTTTGGGGGGCAGGGGGCGAACTCTGAGGTCGGAATAGCGCTGCTTTTCTGCGAGCTGTCAGGCTCCTCAGGGCCGAAGCCCACAGACAGAGCGGTCCCCGCAGAACCGCCTGGAAGCCTCGTGAGATACATCTTCCAGGGACCCCTGACCGGGTCTCCTGATGCAGCTTCCGGGGTGCTGGAGTCAGGAGACCGCGTCTTCAAAGTTCATCCCGCAGCCCCAGCCCGAGCAGTGGCACCGGTCCACTCCTGCCTTCGGGGGGTCCAGACGCAGCCGTGTTGCAGGGGGTGGGTGCTGTTAGCTCGCACAGCCCAGGGCAGTGCTGCCGGGAACACCAGCCTGGGGTCTTTCCGGCTTTGCCAGCATCAGGCCCTGTGCATCCCTCGCCTCCCAGGTGGCCGACAAAGTGAAGCGGTTTTTCTCGAAGTATTCCACGAACAGACACAAAATGACCACACTGACCCCCGCGTATCATGCCGAGAGCTACAGCCCAGACGACAACAGGTTCGACCTGCGGCCATTTCTGTACAACGCCCGCTGGCCTTGGCAGTTCCGCTGCATAGAAGCTCAGGTAAATCAGGCAGAGATGCTTTTTCTCCCTCTTAAAGGTCTGTGGAGGGAATATCCGCTCACTTCCCTTGAGGACCGAGAAGCTTTTTAATATATACGGAGGCATTTTTTAGCGTCCGTCTTTCTGCAGAGGATCCCGTACGTTTCACGTCAGTCAGAGCATGAGCTATTTTGGGCTGTGCTGAGGACGCTAAACTCAGGGCTACAACGCTGTGTCAGTGTGGTACCAACCACTGTCACTTCTAGACTACCAGGGTATCCAACTGGCCTCACATCTTCCTTTTTTCCCCTAATTACCTAATAATAGAGCCATCTTGCCTGAGAATTCAGGCTTCTTTTATCCTAACAGGGGAGGGACTAGAATCAAACATTTCCTGGCCCCAGAGGGGATGTGTTTTTTTCTTCCTCCCTGCAGCCATTCATAGGTGGGCCTGGTCAGGATGTTTCCCGTGAGCTAAACAAAGGTATTTTAGCTTCATGTTCGTGACCTGGGAGGCAGGGTTGGGCCAGAGGTGGGCCATTTTGTATAATTTAAGCTTATAGGCAGGATCCCTTTAGTGACGAACTAGCGGCTGGAGCTAGCCGGTGGGGAGCGGGGAGCAACCATGAGGAGATGACGTGCAAACCGAGATGGGACGCAAGCATCGCTGCACGTCCGTGGCCGTGGCCCTCATCCAGGGGTCGTCGGGCAATGTCTGGAGACATTTTTGGTTATCGTACCTGGGGAGGGGTCTGTGCTGCCGCATCTGGTGGGCGGAGTCCAGGGATGCCGCCGAGACACGCCGTGGTGCACAGCCCAGCCTTCTCCCCCCGCCAAGTATTAGTCAGCCGTGGGGCCTCGCTTCCACCAGTGCGCACTCAGGAGTGAGTTCCCTCACATCAGGCCTGGGGTTCAGAGGGTGTGCCAAGACCCTCAAATGGAGAAAAACACATGTGGGTAAAGACAGAACTCACCTGGAATCTTCTAGCCCAGCAGCGACCCCGTGCCCGGGCCAAGGCACATCCTTCCGGACTCTGGATCCACCCACGTCTCATCACTGAAGATGCTGTCGGAGGACCTGCGTTTTCAGTCCCGTGACCGCGACCCTCTTTCGGGTGAATCGGTGCATTGTGACGGCCTCGCCGTTCAGGTCCTCGTGGTGACGCTGCATCTTCTCTTCTAGGTTCTCCAGCTGGAGAGGAGACAGCACCAGGACCTGGACGGCGTGGAGAGCAGACAGCATCAGGACCTGGACGGCGTGGACTGAGCCCGGGTCCTGCGCAGAGCGCTCCCCTCCCGCCAGGATGCTCATGCTACGTCTGCCTTGCCGGTGACTGTGCAGGAGTGGCTGGCGTGTCGACAAGCCCCGTCTGACATATTTCAGGGAGAGGGATCTTTTCGGTCTAGTTTCTTTAAAAAAGGCTGAAATACAAGAGGATGCGATTTTAAACCCTCTTCTGTTTTTTTTTTAAATTCAGTTTTATTGGCGTATAGTTGATTTACAGTGTTCTGTTAGTTTCTGCTGTACGGCAAAGTGAATCAGCCATACGCATACATATATCCGCTCTCTTTTAGATTCTTTCCCCATAGAGGGCATTACAGAGTCTGAGTAGCGTTCCCTGTGCTGTACAGCAGGTACTGGGATGGACATGCCCAGACTACTACATATAAACCCTCTTCTTGAAGCGAGCGCTTTCCCCAGCCCCTCTGGCCCTTGCGCAGCATCTCCTCTGAGTGTCACCTGAGCTGAAGGAGGATTTTCCAGGTGGGGATGGAGGAGGCCCTGGGGGGTGGAGGGTGGTTCTAGAACAACGACCGTCCCCGCCCGTCACCCACCCTTGCAATCTCTGTAGTTTTGCAAAGCAGCCCTTTCTCCTTTTCTGCCTCTGTCCTTGTGTATGATTCTTCTCACTATAAACGGGCCCATTTCCCAGATTTCTCTTTCCTGGTCACCGTCATTGTCATTCCGAGGACCTAAACCTGCAGGGATGCAGATTCGCCTCCATCCTGTGCCACCAGGGAAGGCTTCACGTGCTCTCGGGGCAGTCTGCGCGGTCACCATCCCTGCCCCCCCCATGTGCTGCCCTAAGGAAAGACCCCCCTGGGGGGCCAGCTGCCTGCCCCCCCACGTGCTGCCCTAAGGAAAGACCCCCCTGGGGGGCCGGCTGCCTGCCATCCTTGCCAGCCTTCTCCTCCCATTTCGGTCTCACCATCCTGGGTCAGCACCCAGGTTAAGTGGGACGATGCCAGTGTGGGCGGGAGGAGAGGGCTGGGCTCTGGTTGCGGGCCTTGCGGAAGGTCCAGCCTTGGGCCCGAGCAAGACAGCTCAGCCCCCATTCTGCTGGAACACCAGGAATTCCTAAGAATCCCCAGGAGTATTTACAAACTGCATCAGCTTGGACTTCCTGCGCGTGTGTTACCAAAAGCCTTACCCAAGAAAAGAACCTGGGGGACAAGGAAAGGAATTTATTGACGGACGTGCTGAGCGGTCCGGGGGAGTGACGGCTTCAGGCCTGGCTGGACCCAGGGTTTGTGCCATGTCGTTGGAACTTGTTTCTCTCTTCCCCTGACCCTGTCTCTGTGCGCTGGCTTCCTCTCGTGACTGCAGTCTTGCCAACTCCCAAGTTCAGATCCAGCAGGAGATTAGCACATGTGCCTTCCCCGTTTCTTCAGTACAGGCCCTGGATTAGCTCAGTTGGGTCATATGCCCATTTCTGAACCAGTTAGCTACTGCCCTGAGGTCCTCCAAGGAGGACCACGGGGTGTTATCAGAATTAGGAAAACTAGATGGTGAGTTCTCCAAACAGGAACGGCCGCTGCACACACCCTCGGGCCCTGGCCCGGGCCCAGGCTCTGGACGATGGCTCCTTGGGTCTAAGCCCACGTTTCCTGGCAATGCTACTGCAGGCCCTGGGCCTGCAAAGCACGTGCACAGACCTTTCCTCAACTTCCCACAGTGACAGCAGCACCCAGGGACGTATTAATAAGACGCCAGGCTTGGGCCGAGGGAAGGGAACAAGGGCACACGCCCTCTTTCCCCGAAGGCTGCCGCCATCTTTGTATCTCCCACCCCCGGAATCCAGAAACTCTCCCGCAGGCTCGGGGACAGAATAACCCCCTCTCCCTCACCCCACCGAGGGCCACTTTTCTGTGACGTAAAGTCACTCGACATAAAGACGACCTTTTAACCACGATGCAAAGCCACAACCTGCTTGCCGTCCGGGGTCCTTCCAGAAGAGAGTCTTGGCCTTGTGGACCCAAATCCCAGTGCTATGGTCTGAATGTTTGCATCCCCCCAAAGTCCATATGGGAAATTCTAACCCCCCCATGTGATGGTGTCAGGGGGTGTGGCCTCTGGGAGGTCATGGGGGCCTGAGGGTGGAGCCCCATGAATGGGATCCCTGTCCTTATAATGGAGGCCCCAGGCAGCCCCTGGCCCCTGTGCCACGTGAGGACCCAGCAAGGAAGAGGCCCCTCCCCCGACCTGCCCGCACCTGGTCTTGACTTCCGGCCTCCAGAGCTGTGAGCAGTGCCCTTTTGCTTATGTGTCACCAGGCCTGTGGCATCAATATTTTGTTACAGCAGCCCGCACGTACGTACTAAGACCCCCGTGAAGGTGTTTCTCCTAAAACAAAGGAAGAGTTTACGCTTCAAGGAGAATTCAGTCCTTCACCTTCGGGAGAATCTGGAAAGAAAACAGAACAGCAGTAGAAGCTGTTCTTCGAGCCGATGTGGCCCAGGTATGCTGATGAGGACAGTTTTGAGGACGGCCGGCGAGTGGATGGGTGCATCCCGTGCGGGCAGCCCTCCCTGAACCTGTGGGTCTCATCCCAGCATTTGGCCCTCGTGGGTGGTGACACGGATGAGCTCAAGAGGACGTGGCTGTGGCTTCTGCAGCCTAGGGGTGACAGTGCTGTCACCTTCTGGGATGGCTGTCACCCAGGGTGATGGCCAGGCCCCTCGGTGCAGGTGTCGGCACCCCACGGGTGTCCCCCCGGGGGACGTGCACCTTGCTGACACCCTGGGGAGGAGACATCCTCCTGTCTGCCGCCCCCCTCCCCAGCCACACGCACCCTCCTGAGGCCGCGGCTCCTGCACCACGTGTGCTGGGAGTGGGGTGGAGGGCTTCTGCTCCAGGGAAGGGAGATGGAGGGAGCGTGGACACTCAGGACGGCCAGTCGTGGGGTCAGTGGCAGGGTCCTGAGCACTGTCCTGCGAGAGCCTCCTGCACTCAGGGACCCCAGGACCCTGGCCGCTGGTCATCCAGGTATAGGGTAGCGTCCCCCACTTATAAGGTAGTGTCCCCCAGCTATAGGAGGTGTCCCCCCTGCTATAGGGTAGTGTCCCCCCAGTTAAAAGGTAGTCACCAGAGCTTGGCTGGTGAGGGGCTGTGGGTTCCTGTCTGCAGCTCCAGCTCGTCGTGGGGGGTCCTGGCTCTTTTCTGAGACCCAAACATAGACAAGCCCGCCCACCCCAGCTCCTGGAGAGGGCAGTGAAGCCTCATGTCAAACCCAGAGCTAACTCGGAATCTCCTGGGGTCGCTCCTGAGAGCAAAGACTCCCCAGCACCTTCCTATCGGTTGGACGGTCGTACACGCTTCAGCTGAAACATTTCCCTCAACAGTCAAAGCAGCCTGGGGGCCACACGGAGACCTGAGCGTCACTGCAGCGTGAGCCGCTGACGTAGCCGAACTGCACCAGCTGGACGGTGCCCACCCGCCCGCCCCGGACAGCACTGGCCAACAAACCTTCATTTCACTGGAATTCTAAAGACAGAAGGAGAGAGTTTTGAGAGAGAGAGTACATTCCACGAGGTCAATCCATTAAAAGTCAAGGAAGAAAAAAATAAAACACTGTATTCAGACCCTAGAACATGCCGGAAAAATGGGCGAAGGACAAGGGTGCGTCATTTCCAAGGACCAGTCTACATCTGAAAGGAGTTTAGCGGCGTTTGTTATCCAAAACTGAAAATAAGCAGAATTTTAACAGTAAGTCAGAGGTTAAAGTCGACTTTCTGAGTTTGGTGAGTGTGAGTTCACAAACTTTCTGAAGGATAATTTAACAGGTTTCAAAAGGCTCAGATGTGTGCATTTGGTTTCATATACACACACACACACAAAAATTCTGCTTCTGGGGCTTCCCTGGTGGCTCAGTGGTTGAGAGGCCGCCTGCCAATGCAGGGGACGTGGGTTCGTGCCCTGGTCCGGGAAGATCCCACATGCCGCGGAGCGGCTGGGCCCGTGAGCCATGGCCGCTGAGCCTGCGCGTCCAGAGCCTGTGCTCCGCAACGGGAGAGGCCACAACAGTGAGAGGCCCGCGTACCGCAAAAAACAAACAAACAAAAAATTCTGCTTGTGGCTATTTGTCCTCGTTTTTCACAAAGAGGAGGCTGGGAAGGGAACTGTTTGGGGGTGCTGACTTGGGGAGCTCTGTGCCGCTGGCAGCGAGGCATAGGAGATGGTAGGGACTGTGCCCCAGGGACACGCATCCACTGGGAGCCCCCCATCCTTCAGAGGTCCACCCTCTCCACCTTGCCAGTCAGGGGCACCTTCCCACCCTCACCATCCTCTGTTTCCTCGCCCAGGGCTCTGTCTCTGAAGGCCCCCAGTGAAAAAGTAAAGAGCAGGGTTAGCCGTGCTGTTGATGCAGGATGGGAGGACGCAGGCGTCGCTGAGGGTGTGGTTTTGCACGTCAGCTACGAGGACCCTGATGATGCAGAGGCGCAGGCCGGAGAAAGAAGCCCGGGGCCGAGAACAGAAGGACCAGGTAGAGCTTTTGGGGCCAGTGCTGCTGGGAGCTCGCCTGGACTTGGGGAGCAACAGCTCACTGGACACGCCCAGGATGGAGAACAGCAGGAAGCCCCACATGGTGGTGGCGGTCATACGTGCAGGACAGAGCTTTGTCCTTGGGATGAATAACTGACCACAGGCACGACCTCTCAGTATATTAACCGGAAAGATCAGAGCCCCGAGCAGGGCGCTCACGTTGCCCGACAGGTGCTTGGGGCAACGCCACCGGTACCCAATAGGGAAGAAGGAGGACAGACAGCGCTGGAAGCTGATGGCAGTCATGATGCCCAGGCCAGTGAAATAGAAGAACCGCAGGACCATAAAGGTGTCATGCAGGTGAAAGGAATAGTGAAGGAAAAGCTTCCGGATTTGGAGGTCTCTAGTTGCCAATTTGTACCATTACACAATGTACACCCAGTTCCTCCAGCCCCTGGTAGACACCATTGTACTGTTTTCTGAGTTTAATCTGAGCCTTTATTGAGCCGTGGCTGCTGCAGCGGCCCATCCACCGTCTCCCAACCTTGCTCCCTCCAAGGCCCTGGCAACCAGCCACACTGTTTGCTCAAGAGCTCACGTACCTCCTTATTTCAGATCACTTCTCCCTCCGTGCTTGCAGTTCCGTCCTCCCCACTGTCCTTTAGGTGTACTCCTTAGTGGGACCACGGGGTGGCAGCAGCTCATTTGGGGCCTGGACCAGTATATCAACCTATCTGTGAACAAAACCCAAATCTCCTTCTCCTCCACCAGCTGGTCTAGGTGACCCCTTCAAGAGTGAGCTAAAGCAGGGGCTTTGGTGACATGAAATGGTTCACATGTACAGAAAAGCTTTTTTTTTTTAACGGACATCCACATACCCACCACCAGGCTGAGTCACATTTTAGCATTTTAAAAATACCTATTTCACATCTTTTTTTTAAAATTTTTGGCCACACCTCGCGGCCTGTGGGATCTTAGTTCCCTGACCAGGGATCGAACCCATGCCCTTGGCAGTGAGAGTGCAGAGTCCTAACCCCTGGACCACCAGGGAAGTCCCCCACATCTTTTTTTTTTTACCAGCGACCTTACAGGTACCCACGAAGCTTCCTGTGTCATCTCCCCAGGCCCGGGCACCTCCTTTGTTCTTCATATTTCATTGCGGGGTTGTTTCTTACAGTGAAACACAGTAAAGTGGAATATATAACAAAGATGGATAAATTACAGACGCGTCCATCCTACGGAATTCTACACCACTGTTAACATGAGGAGACATTTGGAATGGCAAATACCAAAGACGAAACACTGAAAACATCAAGTTCTGCACAATGATGTATAGACCACGGTAAGATTCACACCTTTTTTTTTTTTTTTTGACGGAGCCATGAGGGGTGTGGGATTTCAGATCCCTGACCAGGGCTCAAACCCACGTCCCCTGCATCGGCAGGCGGACCCTCAACCACTGCGCCACCAGGGAAGCCCCGGGTCTGTTGTTATAATCAATCCATTGTTCAAGGCCATGAGACTCGATTCACTGGCAGATCCCCACCGCCCGCCCTGCCCCGCTCAAGGGTCCCTCGGGGCCCCCACCCACCCATACTCTTCCCCAGGCCTGAGATGCAAGCTTCGCCCAGAGCTTCAGAAAAGCTAGTCGCCACTGGTATCCCTCCGTGTCAAGGGGGTAGGCAGAGAAACCACACTTCCTGGGCCCTTCAAAAACAACCTAAAGCAAAGAAGACGAGAAGGAGAAAATTCACGAGCTCATATGGTGGTAGATTAACTTCACGTGCATACGAACGTAATCTTTGTCACAACCCTGTGAAGTGGAATACTCCATCTTTTTTTTTTTTTCTTTTGCGGTACACGGGCCTCTCACTGTCGCGGCCTCTCCTGTTGCAGAGCACAGGCTCTGGACATGCAGGCTCAGCGGGGCATGGGCCCGCTGCTCTGCGGCATGTGGGATCTTCCCGGACCGGGGCACGAACCCGCGTCCCCTGCATCGGCAGGCGGCCTCTCAGCCACTGCGCCACCAGGGAAGCCCTGGAACACTCCATCTTGAACGTGAGCACACCGAGGCTCAGAGGGGTGAAGCGAGACGGAGCAGAAAGACAGGCAAGTATGACGCCCCCCCTCCCCAGACCACAGTCCCTCCACCAGCGGGACCACAGTCGGCTCAGGTGCCCCCAGCCCCACTCGGGCTGCCCCGACCCTCCCTCAGCCCCCAGACCCCTTTGCCGTGTCTGGGACAGACACAGCTCAGCAGCCCTCAGGAGCTCCCTCCCTCCCGGAGACCACACCCCATGTGCAGAGGTTCGGGGGGCTCTAGATTCCTCCTTCTCGGGCTCCATGGACAGGTGCGCCTTCCCCGAGGAGCCCCAGAAATGCCGCATCCTCTGGGGTCTCTATGGACCCCCGGCCTTGGGTGTGGAAGCAGGTCACACAGCGAGTGTGCGGTCCGCTGGCCGGCGCTGCTCTCCAGGCTGGACCTGCCTGCCTGGCCCCCGTCCGGTGGTCCGAGAGACCTTGAGGAGGTCTGTGGGCTCAGGGCCTGGCGGCCTCGCTTGGACACCCACCTACCAAGCCCCTGGAGAGCCCGGCGCTGTGATGGAGGCCCCGGTGCGTCCTCACCTGTCCTCACTAATGCTCCCGGGTCGCTGGGAGGGAGAAAGCTGCCTTGCCGAGTCTGCCAGGCTCCCAGGGGTCCAGCTGGAGCCCATGGCTGCCCGGCGCTGCTCAGGGGAGTCTGGCACCCCAAGTCCCACCTTCCAGGCACACGGCCCCGCCACCTGAAGAAATTTGAGGGGGCAGTGGGGCTTCCTTACAGCCTCCCAAGTGCTGGCGGCAGGCTGGGCGAGCAGGGGCTTGGGCACGGGGGTCTCAGCCCTGAGCCCTGGGGACTCCAGGGGCCTGTCCCAGTGTGTGGACTCGGGCACAACGCAGGGCCACCACCGGTGCCACTGGAGAAGCAGACACTGCTGGTCTGACCCAGGACTGGAGGCAGAGCAGGGGGTGATGGAGAAGAGCTCCCCCTCCTCAAAGGCCTTGACTCTCCCACCTCGGCCTCCAGGGCCTCAGCCTTGGCCCTTCCCCACCTGCTGCTTGAGCCGGGCCACCCTTTGCACTGAAGCGTCTGCAGGGCGCGGCTCCCCTCCGGGACAGCCCAGGGTCAGGGCTGGCTACAGTGCAGACGGGACAAGCTCCCACGCATCTTCAGCCAGGGGTGGACGCCACTCGTTCTCCCCCGCCCAGCCTGGGTCCACCCTCACTCACCTGCATCCCTCCTCAGGGTGCGGTTCAAGTTCCATCATTCTGGCTGAGTTCACACTGCCCCTGCCTTGGGGCACTGACCTTTGGGTCCTGGGGAGAGGTTGACACTGGACTTTAACTCCAGAGGACACTGGGGCCGGGGCGGCCATCCTCCCAGCTGGAGCCCCAGGCCGAGCGGGCAGGTGAGACTCCAGTCTCCCCCCAGGCAAGGACACGTTCATTTCTCACCTCCCTGCCCCGCCTGCACCCCTCTGCCCTCAAGCAAAGCCAGACCTCAGCCTGTCCTGAGTCAGGCTGGGAGGGGAGGCAGCTCCAGGTCCAAGGAGGCCGGACCCCCAGAGCCAGAGCCAATGCCCACCCTAGCCCCACCTCCAGGACCCCAGGACCCCCGGGGCTTATCTGGCCAGGACAGCGCTCCCGGCGACAGGCACGTCCCTGCTTGTCTTGAGCAGCCAGACGTTCCCGGGAAGGGTGTGGGACGCTGCCCCCTCCTCGGGGACCTGAGGGGAGGCTGCTCGGGCCGAGGCAACCTGTCAGCCCGGGGCCAAGGGAGAGGCCCCCTCACCAGGCCCCACCCCCGACTTGGATGAAAGTTTTCAAATATCGTTTGTTTTCGTTGTGTTGAGGCCACGCTCCCTCCTCAGCGACTTAATTACATCCGAAGTTGGGAAAACACCACAAAAATATTCAACCTAAAATAGGAAATCCACTCGAGTTTTATCTTTTTTTCATGAATGGCACCATTCTTCCGGAACCCCTGCGCCCCAGTCTGGCCGGGGGGAGGGAGGGACCAGCTGGAGGGGCTGTTCAGCTCTGGGGGCTTCCGCTCGTGTGATCGTGGGCTTGGTGATTTTATGAAGGAGTGTTTTGAGAGGAAAGGCCCAATTCTTTAAAACCCTTTTTACGGTCATTGGAGCGGTGCAAAAGGCAAGAAAGGCAACGCACGCTACGTCTGCGCTACGCGTTGTACATGTAACAACGGGGTCAAACACGTAACACGCGTGATGTCGTGCAAACTTCCCGACCAGATCCACACGGGAGGCAACAGAGCTGAGCGCCGACCGAGGGGGTCCGGTTTCCCGGGCACGGTGAGCTCCCAGTCCGGGATCTTCTGCCCCCTCTCCCCGGGGCAGCCCCTTGGGAGCCCCTCGCCATGCAAGGCCCCAGAGTAGGAACGAGAAGGGAGAAAGGAAGCAGAAAGTGCAGCCTCAGACCCGAGCCCACTCGCCCCCAGCAGTTCACAGCACCTACCTATACAAGCCCCTCTTTTATTTTCTGTGCTCCTGTGCTCTAACTTCTGGGGCCTCCTGACCCCCCAGGGGCTGCCCCTCCCACGGTTAGCCAATTCCTAGATAGCAAACCACTGCCCGCAGCCTGCTTTGCAGATGCAAACCCCTCAAAGCCCAGCCCACACCTCCCCACCTCCCCTATGGGGCTCTAGCACTCAGGGCCACTAGCTCCTGCCCCGATGAGCTAGGGACCACGCCTGTGCCACAGAGCCCCCGAGATGATTCGAAACAGCCAACCCTAAGCCTGCTCACCCTGACTCACCGTTCCTTCCCGCGGAAACCACCACAAAGGCTCCTGACCACACAGCCCCCTGCCGCTGCGCCCCGACCCGACAGCGCTTCCCTGAGCGGTGGTCCCCGGTGGCGCACCCCCTCCGCTGGAGAAGTGAGTAACACTCTATCCACTGAATGACAGCTGTCTCCTGAGGTGCTGGCCGGGCCATTCCTGCTAATGATAATGCCACCGTTAAGACACGCCTTCCGCAGACAGGCCCTCGGCCTGGGACTCCCCGCTGCTGGGGAGTGGGGAGACCCTCCTCTGGTCCCCACTCCCCATCTGCCCCCGGGGGGGGCTGGGCAACACTGGGTTCCTTCTCTGGGTCCCAGAGTCGGACGATTGTGTCCTGAGCCTCGGATGGCATGGTGGCCACGGGAACCACAGGAACAGGAACAGTTCATGATAGGACCTCCCGTATCCCCCCACCCCCGATCCCCGCCCCGCTCCCTTTTCGTCCCAATGTGTACTCCTCACCGAGTCCCCGTGACGCGCCCGAGATGTGACAAAACCAGGTTCCAGCCTGCAGACATGGGCACTGAGAGACAGAGGCACGCCGGCCTGCCCAGGGCCAAGGGCTGGGTTGAGGCTGCACTGCGTGAAGCTGCCCGCTTCGTGGGGCAGAAACGGCTGAGTAGCGGCCGCTTGGTGTAGTCAAGGCTCCCGCTAGCACGGTCAGGCTTGGACACAGGCCACCAGCTGGGAACAAGCTCAGGAAGGATTCGTCCAAACAAACGCACTCGGTGTTTCGGGTGGTGGCACAGACTTCAGACAACAGATATTTCCTTTCTCGCAGTCTGGAGGCCAGAGTCTGGAATCAAGGTGTCCCAGGGCTCCAGGGGAGGGTCCTTCCTTCCTCTTCCAGCTTCTAGGGGCTCCAGGCATCCCTGGGCTTGTGGCCACGTCCCTCCAGTCTCTGTCTTCATGGTCACGTGGCAGTCCCTCTGTGTGTCTCTCCTCTCCTGTCTCTTATAAGGACACTTGTAATTGTGTTTAGGGTCCACCTGGGTAATCCAGGATGGCCTCATCTCAAAACCGTCACTTCTTCTCAGTAAGGTTCCAGGGATTGGACGAGGACGTGTCTTTGGGGGCCCCATTCAGTCCAGGACACGCACCACCCTGGTGTTTGCTGCTGTCGTTGCCAACACACCGAGAGCAGACGCTCCTCTCGAAGCTGTGCTGAGAGCCTGGCGTGCGCGAGGCCCCACTGGCAGCAGTGGGCAGAGAACCCGGGGACTGGCATGGGACATGGCAGGGAGAAAACGAAAGGGGGCAGGAGGGCAGGGCAAGCTGGGGTGTGGTGTCAAGTATCCAGGCCAGGGACAGCTCACAGGGAAGGTGGCCTTTGAGGAAAGGGGGAGGGGCAGCGGGCGAGCGTCCCAAGACCCAGCAGGCAGAGCGGGCAGGGCGGCAACAGGGCCCTGCAGGTGGAAACCTTGTCCCTGGGCCTGGAGGCCAGGCAACTCTTCACTCCTTAAAGCCACGTGCAGAAGCACAGAGAAGCCGGGGGACCTCGGCCGGGAACCACAGGCTGCGCGGAACACTTATTCCACGGGCGGCACTTGTTACGCAAATGAATTCGAAGCTAAATCCACTTGAAAAATGTTAGAACAAACAGCATCTCTACACATAACTTCTGACTTGCACTCTGAGTCCCCAGGGCCACAGAGCAGCCCACAGAAGAGGCGAGTCCTCAGCAGGACCAGCTCAGAGCACGTAGCTCTGCGGAATAGAGTTTAGAAAAGTATTTTAACCCCTAAGAATCTGTCAGCAGCTGGGGCCCCAGGGTTTGAGGCCGGCAGGTGGTTGGTTGGGGTGGGTCCTTGGGAAAGGGACCAACATCTGCGGCCCCAGACATCCCACAGCGGCACCGTCCAGTGACCCACCGTGTGGGGTCCAGCGCCAGGCCGGGCACGAGCTGTCCAGGAATGGTGACGGCCCACTGGACACCGGCCCCCAGGCTGCTGCCCCCCCCCCACGTCCCTCGGGTGCTGAGGAAGAGAAAGGCTGGACCACATGGAGGATATTATCTCCACCTGAGCTCATCCCGTGACCAGGAGGGGCCCTCCCACTTCCAGCGACCTGGCCAAGCGCCCAGGTCCAGCCAGCCGGGTCCCGGGAACACGAGAGGTTTCAGGGCCCGGGGGGAGCCCTGGGCGGCAGTGTGCAGGCAAGAAGGCTTGGGGCCCCTGCACCAGACACCCCTGAGGACTTTCAGGCTCCCGTCGGACTGGGAGTTGGGGGCAAGGATGGGGAAGCAGGCTGGCGGGGTCAGTATTTAAAAGCCGGCGCTCTGGGTCCTCGTTTGAATGTACGGGCAGGTGTGCCTGTCCTGAGAGCTGTGAGGACAGCCTTCCTCCAGCCCTCCCTCCACCTCCACCTAACTCGGCCCCTCCACGTACCTCGGGGAGACTGAGGCTGGGGCACGGGGGGGCGGTCAATGCAGGGCCCCCGGGATGCCAGAGTCCAACTCGGCTCTCTGGGGCCCGAGACACCGTCACCGCGTGCCTGGCGAGGGGAAAGCCTGGAGGGGGTAAAGGCGAGAGACCTGCCCCCGCACCTCCCACCGGGGCACAAGGACAACCACAGAGAAGGGTGTCAGCAGGGGCGCGCAGGCACAAGGCAGGGAGGCCCCAGGGGTCTGTGGGAGGCTCCAGGGTCTTAAAGGAGGCAGGACCTGGGTGAGTGGGGAGGGGGCGAGGGCGGTCCCGGCAGGGGCACAGCCCAGCGAAGGGGTGACTACGGGAAAAACTCAAGGTGTGCAGGTGGGCTCCCCGCCTCCACCGTGTCTCTGTGTCTCTATCTCTGTCTCTGTCTCCCCTGACTCCTCACCCCAGAGACAGGGCCCTGATGGCCCCCCCACTGCATCTCTGAGGCTAAGGACAAAAGCCATGTGGACCCCGGGGAGAGGGGCCCAGGGGAGGGAGAGGCGGCTCTGAGACCCTCCACTGCCTCTGCTTCCCTGTGACGGCGTCTCTCCCCTCGGACCAGAGCAGGGCTTGGCTTCTTGCAGGCAGCAAACACCTGTGTCAGCTTCTCCCCCAGAGGACCGGGGCCCCACCACCAAGTCCACACACCTGCTGCGGCTTCAGAGCCGCACTTGGCACCACCCGCTGGCAGCGGGAGCCCCGGGTCGCATCCCTGCCCAGGCGGGAGAGCAGGGGAGGCTGGGCACGTCCCCCAGCCTTCCCTCATCCGCCCAACCGCCTACTGCCCCCACCAGGACATCTGCACCCACCCTTGTCCACGGCAAGTGCAGGACAGAGCGTGCTCAGCAGACCCTCTGGGGCGGGGACCCAGCAGGAGTGTGGTCCTGGCCCTCCAGGGTGGGAGGGCCCCCGCGGAGTCCCTGAGTCGTGTCCACATGAGAGCCCCCTTTGCCTGCAGAGACCTGCCCAGCCATCACTGACCTCTGCGACACGGCTACCGCGGTGTAGCCGTGTCAATCGATCTTGGCGCATTTAACTTAAACATCCAGCCGGGGGCAGGCCTGCCCACCTGGTCGGCCATCCTCATCTCCCTGTGTTGGGTGCATCCTACCTAATCCTCCTTTTACAAAGAGGTGATGAGGCCTGAAGGGTTGGGCACTGGCCGGGAAGGCGCCCCGGGCTGGCTGCATCTGTCCAGCTGCGCCAGGACGCCACCCGCCTTCCCGGGCGGTGATAACAACGGCAACATCTGTGGCCTCCCTCCAGGGTCCTTCCCACCGGCCGCGGAGCCGGCCAGCATGTTCGGGCTCTGGAGGACCTTCACCGGCGTGGTTTTCTACCTCACTCTGGCTGTGGGCCTCGGGGGGCTGGTGGGGAACGGGCTGGTCCTCTGGCACCTGGGCTTCCACATCAAGAAGGGCCCCTTCTCTGTCTACATCCTCCATGTGGCCACCACGGACTTCCTCTTCCTGGGCTGCCAGCTGGACTTCTCGGCCATCCAGGCGGCCCTGGGCTCCAAGGACAGCCTGTACTTCGCCGTCACCTTTGTTGCCTTCTCTGCGGGGCTCTGGCTGCTGGCCGCCTTCAGTGCCGAGCGCTGCCTCTCCGACATCTTCCCTGCCTGCTACCAGGGCTGCCGCCCCAGACACTCGTCGGGCACCGTCTGCGGCCTGATCTGGGCCCTGACCCTGCCGGCCGTGCTGCTGCCCGCCAACGCCTGTGGCCTGCTGCGCGAGGGCATGTGCCTGTCCACCTGCCCACGGTACCACGTGGCTAGCGTCACGTGGCTGCTGTCCGTGGCCTGCGTGGCCCGCGTGGCCGGGCTTGCGCTCTTCGTCTGGGTGACATGCTGCTCCCAGCGCCCGCGCCCTCGGTTCTATGGCATCTTCCTGGGCTCCGTATTCCTGCTCTTCTTCTGCGGCCTCCCCTACATCCTCTACTGGACCCCGCACCCCATCCTGAACCTCCTGCTGCCTGTGTTCCTCCCGCTGGCCACCCTCCTGGCCTGTGTCCCCTGCAGCGCCAGGCCGCTCATCTACTTCGCGACGGGCCGGCAGCCGGGCAAGCGGGAGCCACTCCGGGTGGTCCTCCAGAGGGTCCTGGGGGAGGGGGCCCAGCTGGGGGCCGGGAGGCTGTCCCTGCCCATGGGCCGCATGTCAGGGCCGGCCAGGGTCCCCCCAACCCTTCCAGACCCTCCAGGACCATGTGTTATCCCAGCCCCCCCCAGCTCACTGGCCCTGGGGACCCAAGGGCCGGGGGCATCAGGAGAGCCGTGGTCTTGACTCCCACATGCCCAGCCTGTGGAGTACAAGGAAGGCCTGAGGAGAAGGCCAGAGGCACAGTAGCTAAGCGGGGAGTCCCCAGGACTGGGGCGAGGATGGGCACCCCAGCTCCCGCCTCCTTCCCCCCCTGCCACCAGCTGAGGGCTGGGGTGGAGGGGAGGCCGCCCCCCAAGGCCCACGTGGGCAGCTGGGCGGGGCCTGTCCTCGCTGAGGCCGTGCTGTGATCCTTCCACTATAGAGTTCTCCGGCTGCCTCACCCACAGGCTCCCAGCGCCCAGGTGACCCCTGCCCAGCAGTCTCCCCACCAGCCACCAGATGGCGCTGCTTCCTCACCAAACGCACCCGTAAGTGTGCCCGCCAAAGTAGGGTCACTGCAGAGCCTGGCGCCAGCTGGGCCCTCGCCTGCCCCTTCCAGCCCTGTCGCCCGGAACGGGGGTCCTGGACACCTGCTGCCTAGAGGGTGCTCTTGCCCCCAACCCCCATCTCCAACTTCCCCTCCTCCCAGGAATCCTTTGCTCACTCATCACCCCCACCCATCCCTGCCCACTCCTTGCAGACTCTGCCCAGCCAGTGTTTGCACCACCCTCCTCCCACTCCCCTGGGCTTCCCTTGGGAAGGAAGGAAGGAAGGGAGGGAGGGAACTGCAGCCATTCCTTTTAGCTTTCAAAGAACAAATCATTGTATGTGTCTCTGATTTTTTAAAATAAATTTATTTATTTTTACTTTTCGCCGTGTTAGGTCTTCGTTGCCGCACACGGGTTTTCTCTCGCTGTGGCGAGTGGGGACTACTCTTCAACGGGGTGCGCGGGCTTCTCACTGCAGTGGCTTCTCTTGCTGCAGAGCATGGGCTCTAGGCGCACGGGCTTCAATAGATATGGCACGTGGGTTCAGTAGTTGTGGCACACGGGCTTAGTTGTTCCGCAGCATGTGGGATCTTCCAGGACCAGGGCTCAAACCCGTGTCCCCTGCATTGGCAGGCAGATTCTTAACCACTACGCCACCAGGGAAGCCCTCTGATGATTTTTTTTTAAATGACAGTTCATAGTCATTGTCAAGACTTTCAAGTCCTACAGAAAATATTGAAAAGGTAAATCACCAAAACTCTTTGGACCTAGAGGGAGACATTTTGGGCATAGAACCCTCCAGCTGTGCTTATTTTTCTAATAGAGACCCACAGAAATTTCAATTTTTACCAAAAAGAAAACATTCTATATATCCTATGTGAAACCTGTTACAATAAAGCATTTTATAACTCCAGGAGAATTGTTTTAAAAAGTCCTTTTTTCACTAGAAAATGTATGTGTTGCTCATTATGGGAACTTCAGAGAACATTAAGAAATGGAAAGAAGAAAGACTTACCTATAGCCCCCCAACCCGGAGACACCTTTGCAGGTTGTCCATCCTTCCCTGGGATGGGCAAGGTTCTGGCCAGTCCTGGTCGCCCTGCCTGGTCTCCCCAGACTGCCCTTAGGGAGCCCAGGGAGGCCAGGGCTCTGGCAGCCTAAAGACCATCCCACTCGGCAGGTTCAGGAAGGTGGGTGAGGACCCCAGCCTTGGCTTTGGGGGGTAGGGTGCCGAGGGGCCATCCATTCGTGGGACCACTTCCTGCTGGACCCCAAGGAGGGGTGTGGCCTCCTCCCTGGAACGCCTGGAAATGGGATGAGGGTGAGGGCAGCTTCAGAGGGGCCCCGGCATAAGCCCCGCCCTCCCAGCCCCAGGAAATAGCTGTGAGGCCCCCTGAGGGGCCATCATCTGTGTGCTGCCACTGGGGACAGACGATCAGCTGCCCCTGGGGCGCGTGACAAACAGCCCAGTCTAGACAGATGGGGAGTGCGGGACCTCTGGCCCTGGAACCCGCCGCTGGGGCGAGCGGCGGCAGCCTGGGCCCAAAAAGCCAGCGTGTTCCCAGTCCTGGAGGAGTGATGGCCACCTGGAGGGACGGGGCTGTCGCAGGGCTGGGCTCCCATCCCGCTGGCACCTCTCCAGCTTGGTGACCTCCAGCGAGTCACCGAATAGCGGGGAGCCGTGTCTGCAAAAGGAGAGGGAACAGCATCTCCTTCCCGGGACGCGGAGGTAGGAGGCAGGCAGCCAGGCTGGCAGAGGGCGGTCAGTGCTGGGGCCCGTCTCCACCTTCAAGGCCAACCGCGTTGCGTCCCCCGTCTCTGCCTCCGTCTCAGGGCAGTCCTCCGGATGGCCCCAGCCCAGCCTCATCTCGGCACACCGCCTACGCTGCCTGCTGGCGTCACTGCTCCTGGCACACACATCCTGCTCGGCCATCAGGACCCGTCCTTGGGCCGGTCTGTTCTGTGACACCGGGAGCTCCCTGGCAGCGGGCGCCCTGCCCTCAGCTCCTCTGGTGCTCACCTGCCCTGGCTGAGCACCCAAGGGGACCCCCTTGCCCAGAGCGGCCTCCCACCCACCACGCACTGCATTTCCTGCACTCATGTTTGCACCCCTGTTAGTGTCCGTGTGTCTCATGGGAAGGTGGGCTCCTGGGGGGAGCTGTCTCCCTGGGCCGAGAACCGGAGGCCCGGGTGGAGGGTCCTGACAAGTATTTGTGGAATGGATGGACCTGTGGTTGGGTGAATGGGTGATGGCGCGAAAGATGGGGTCAAGTGAATCAAGGGCATGGCCGAAGTGGAGCACCACCGAATGGACTCGGACCAGGTCTGTCCTGGGTCCTGGGACATTCCAGGCCAGCAGAGCCCTGACTACTGACCCGACACCTGAGAGGGGGGTGAAGAAGGGAGGGGATCTGCTCTCACGGCAGAGTCCAGCCACCACAGCCTGTCACCTACTCTCGGCCACACTCTCCCCTTTCAGCCAGCAAACCCCAACGGAGCCAACTCGGGGCCGGGCACTAGGCGGGAGCTCGAGGGAGGGTCGTGCCATGGTGTGGTCCCGGTCCCCAAGGAGCTCAGCATCTGGAGAAGGGACAGACACATTGACACAATCCAAGGTCGGCATGTGAAGAGGTTTAGGGAGGCACCTTCTGTCCTGACTCACCCTTGACAATCATTACCTGCCCCTTTTTACCCACACGTGTCCCAGTGTGGGTGACAAATCATCACGTCACCTTAGTGTTAGGGAAGCACAGAAGAGGGAGGGTCTCATGTCCCTCACTCAGAAAGCAGAGGAGGCTTCCTGGAGGAGGGGGTGTCTGCGCTGAGCCTTACAAAGTAATGTAAGGAAAGGACTGCCATCAGTTGGGGGCGGTCTGAAAGGCCCCAAACACGGGCACGTGCTGAGAAGAAAAGAAAGACGGGGGTCCCCAGAGGAGGCTGTGGCAGCTAGACCCCGGGATGGGAACAGGTGTGCGCCAACACGGGACAGAGGACACCCCAGGGGGCATGGGGCATGAGACACACATGTGACCTTCCTCCCGGGTCTGTATTTCCTGTGATTCATCACAAATAAAATGTAGACGGTGTGGACTTCCCTGGTGCCACAGTGGGTACGAATCCGCCTGCCAGTACAGGGGACACGGGTTCAAGCCCTGGTCCGGGAAGATCCCACATGCCTCGGAGGAGCTAAGCCCGTGCACCACAACTACTGAGCCCACATGCCACAACTACTGAAGCCCACGCACCTAGAGCCCATGCTCCGCAACAAGAGAAGCCACTGCGATGGAAGCCCATGCACCACAACTACTGAGCCCACACACCACATCTACAGAAGCCCAAGCGCTCTAGGGCCCATTGCCACAACTACTGAGCCCATGTGCTGCAACTAGTGAAGCCTGCACGCCTAGAGCCGGTGCTCCACAAGAGAAGCCACTGCAATGAGAAGCCCGCACGCCACAACGAAGAGTGGCCCCCGCTCACCGCAACTAGAGAAAGCTCGCATGCATCAACAAAGACTCAATGCAGCCAAATAAATAAATAAGTAAAATTATTATTTTTTTAAAATGTAGATGGTGTGAAACAGAGGTCAAGTTTCAGCTGGTTTTTGTTTTCTTTTATTTTTTTTTTTCCATGTGGTTAACCAGTCATTCTAGTAACATTTGTTGAAAAGACTTCCCTTTTCTCATGAATAACATGGACCCCTTTACTTTAAATCAGTTGATTGTATGTGGTGGATCTATTTCTGGACTCTGTTCTGTGTTGGTCTATTTGTCCGTCCTTATACCAGCATCACACTGTCTTAATTACCAGCATTAAAGTATATCATGAAGTCAGGTGGTCTAAGTCCTACAATTTTTTATTTCTTCTTCAAGATTTGCATTTCTATATAAATTTTAGAATCAGCTTGACAATTTTTTCAAAAATCTACTGAAAATCTGACTCGGATTGCATTGAATCTATTCAGTTATTCTATAAAAAATTCATGGGGAACTGACATCTTAACAGTATGGAGTTTTTCCGTTGATAAGCATGTTTAACCCCTATTTATTTCAGTCTCTGACTTCTGTCAGGTATTTTTTGTAGTTTTCAGCATAGGTATCTTGTTCATATTTCGGAAAGTTTACCCTGGGTATTTGAGGTGTCTTGATGCTATGCAAAATTATCTTTTAACTTCATTTTCCAGTTGTTTGATCTTGCCTTTTTATAGGATTGAATAACTCTCCTGCCAACTTACTAAATTCGTTCTAATAGTCTTTTTGAAGTCTACTTAGTTTGTGCACTATGTACACAAACATGGCATTTGTAAATAGAGATCATTTTACTACTTCCTTTTATTTCCTTTTCTTCCTTTATTGCACAGGCTAAGACCTCTCATACAATGTTGAATAGAAATGGTAAAAATGGGGACTTTCCTGATGGTCCAGTGGTTAAGACTTCACCTTCCAGTGCAGGGGATGCAGGTTCTATCCCTGGTCGGGAGCTAAGATCCCACATACCTTGGGGTCAAAAAACCAAAACATAAAACAGAAGCAATATTGTAACAAATTCAGTAAAGACTTTACAAATGGTCCACATAAAAAATAAATAAATAAATGGTAAAAATGGGCATCCCTGCCTTATTCCCAGTCTTACAGGGAAAAGTGTTCAATATTTCACCATTAAATATGATGTTATATGCAGGCTTTTTGTATATGCCCATTATCATATTGACATAATTTCCATCTATTCCTAGTTTTCTTAGAGTTGGTTTTTTTTTTACTCATGCATGGGTATTGAACATTATCAAATCTTTTTCTTCACTTATTAAGATGACATATGGTTTTTCTCCTTTGGTCTGTTACTTTGTTGAATTACATTGATTCATTTTCCAGTGCTGACTTTGTAGTCCTTGGATACACCTTGCTTGGCCATAGTAGATTAATTATCCTTTTTATAAATTGATGGGTTTGATTTGCTAATCTTTTGATAATGGCATTTGCAGTTATATTCATGGGAGATGCTGTTCTCTAGCTTATTTTCTCATAATGCCCTTGTCAGTTTGGAGTATCAGGTATCCCCTGTTACTCTGTAAGAATTTGGAAAAGACCAGTACTCTTTCACCAGAGAAACCATCTTTTGTGGGAGGAGTGTAAAATACAATTTCAGTTTCTTTAAAAAATACAGGGCTACCTAGACTCTCTTTTTCTTCTTGCATCAGTTTTAGAAAGTCTCATTTTTCAGGGAATTTTTCCACGTCACCATTTGAATTTAGCTTAAATGTGAATGAGCCATCTTGGAGGTAGACCCTCCAGCCCCGGTCAAGACATCAGATGACCACAGCTGTGATCAAAATCTTGATTTCAAGACCCTGAGCAAGAACTACCCCAGATAGGTCACTCCCCAATTCTTGACTTGCAGAAGCTATGAGATAATAAAAGATTATTGTTTTAAGTTGCTAAATTTTAGAGTAATGAGTTATGAAGTGATAGATTACTAATACAATCATGAAATGTTCCTCTTTGTCTCTGGTGATAGTTCATGCCTTGAGGTCTACTTTATCTGAAGGTAATAGTTAGCTGCACTGACTATCTTGCGATTATTGTTTACATGTCATATTTTTTCATTCTTTTCTTTCAGTCCATTTGCATCTTTAAAGTGTGTCTCTTGTAAACAGCATATTATTGGGTAGTATTTTTTTTTTAAGCCAATGGGAGCTCCCAAGGAATTGAGGGGTATTTGCACACAGAATTGGGGGGGCTCTCCTCTCTGTGTATCTCTCTGTTCTCGGAGTTTCTCCTTCAATTTCCAGTCCCTCTGGCAGCCCCAAATTCCAAACTCTGTCTTCCATCTCAGTAAGACTGACCACTTTCTGCTTGCCCCCAATCTTCAAAGCACCACCGGAGAAAAGCTGGATAGATGTGGAGCTCACCAATTTGTCTCCTTCCCCCCAGAATCATGTGGTAGGCTGAATAATGCCCCCAAAGGTGTCTACACCCTTTGTAATAATAACAGTCCATATGAAAGCGTAGGTTGCCAGACAGATTTTTTTTTTGAATGATACGACTATAAGCTGCCTATAAGAGACACACTTTAGATTCAAAGGCACAAATAGTCTAAATGTAAAACGATATAAAATGCAAACAATAACCAGAAGAGAGCAGGGGTGGCTACACTAATACCAGACAACACAGACTTTAAGTAAAAAATTGTTACTAGAGATAAACCAGGACATTTTTTTTGGATGATGAAAGGATCAGCCCATCAAAAAGACACAACACCTATAAACACCTGTGCTTGTGGTATGCTGAAAATGCCCCGTAAAAGATATCCATGCCCTAATCCATGCGACCTGTGAGTGTTCCCTTGTATGACAAAAGGGACTTTGCAGGTGTTATTAAATGAAACATCTTGAGGTGAGGAGATTGCCCTGGATTGTCCAGGTAGGCCCAATGGAATCAGAAGGGTCCTTATAAAAGGGAGACAGGAAGACCATAGAAGGTATAGCGAGCAGAAGGAAGACACAGGGAAGCAAAGTCAGAGAAACAGAAGATGCTACACCAGTGGCTGTGAGTATGGAGGAGCGGACCACAGGCCAAGGAACACAGGTGCCCGTAGAAGCTGGAAAAGGTAGGAACAGATTCCCCCTGGAGCCCACAGACGAGTACAGCCCAGCATTTTAGACTTCCACCCTCCAGAACTATAGGCTCTATAATTCATAATAAAGTTATTAATTAACTAATTCATTAATTGCCCCAAAATTGTAAGAAGTTCTGTTCCTTTAAGCCACCAAGGTCATGCTCATTTGTCAGAGCGGTGAAGAGAAACTAATCCCGATTGCGTCCCTCCAATTTCTGCCTGCATTTATCTACTCTCCTGTGTCTTCCTACAGTCGCTTTTTGGTTTTAAATTTATTTATTTAATTTATTTTTATTTTTGGCTGCGTTGGGTCTTCATTGCTGCACGTGGGCTTTTCCCTAATCATGGCGAGCGGGGTCTTCTCTTGTTGCAGAGTATGGGCTCTAGGCGCGCGGGCTCAGTAGTTGTGGTGCGTGGGCTCAGTAGTTGTGGTGCATGGCTTAGTTGCTCCGTGGCACGTGGGATCTTCCCAGCTCAAGGATCAAACCTGTATCCTCTGCATTGGCAGTTTCTGATTATTGAAAGCAGTAGGGTTCGTCTGATTTCAGCTACTCTTCCAGCTCTCTCATTGTACGCACTTTTTTTAATGAAAAGAATAAGGATAGTTCTGAATTCCAAAACATGTATGTCCCCAAGGGTTGGGGGCCCATACCCATCTCCTGGGGCTGCATGAGGATTAAATGAGGTGACTCACTGCACAGAGAGCATGTTACATGAGGTTTGGCATAAATCATGCCTCCAGCGATGTTAATGTCTTTGTAGGTTCAGACGGCCATAACAAGAACACCCCACACTGGGCGGCTCATATAACAGAAATGCATTTTTCACAGTCTGGAGATCAAGGTGCTGACATGGTAGGGCGAGGCTGAGAGCCCTCTTCCTGGTTTGCAGATGGTGCCTTCTCTCTGTCCTCACACAGCAGAGAGAGATGTCTCTCCCTGCCCCTTCTCATAAGGACACTAATCCCATCACGGGGCCCCACCCCCATGACCTAATCACCTCCCAAAGGCCTACCTCCCAATACCATCCCATTGGGGGTCAGAGCTTCAAAGTATGAATCCAGTTCAGAGGAGCTGGTTATGGTCAGAAGAATGAAAAAGGGCAGGACCCAGACCCATGACTTACGGGTGAATCAGCTGGACTTAGCAACAGACTGAACAGGGCTGCAGCGTCGGTTTCTTCCTCCCATGGGACGCTCGTGGGTGAGCATACAGTTCTCCCAGGGAAGGAGTCTCCCGGGGCTGTCATCACCTCCCAGCAGGGCTTTTGTCCCTTCAGGCATGGAGTCTGCCACCCTCAGCTCTGTGCCCCCTCAGCCTGCAGGCCGCAGGGGCTGAGAGTTTGCAGAGTGAGTGGATGCTTCCTGGACCTCCAGGAAAACTGCTCTGAAGTCCAGGGAGGCCCTCAGCCTGTCTGCCTTCCCTCTCTGCCCTCGTGCAGTGCCCTGACATCCCACTTGCAGGCTGACCTTTGCTAGCCAGAGCTTCCGGGGGCCCGTCTGTCCGCATGATCACCCTCCAGCAGCCCCCGGTGCCAAGGCGGGGGCTTTGAGGAGAGACCAAACTCACAGTGTGGAGCTGCTGACAAGGATGCTTCAGAGCCTCAGACGGCCCTGCGCCTCTAGCGGGCATCAGGGCCCTGCTTGGCCTGAGAGCTCATCAGACACCACACAGGGCAGGCCCTCAGCGGTCATCCCTGGGCCGGAGGTCAGCCACTGGGGACCCAAGAGCCTGAGGTCAGGTACCTTTGCTGGCGTTCACAAGGGTTAAGTCTGAATTAGTTTCCAGCACTTAACAACTGGGAAATTTCTCATCAAAATACAGATTTCTAGCCTCTCCTAAATGTCAGAGACTGGCAAACCTCACCCACATTGCCCCTGGCCCACAAGGGAGGGGTGGGGAGGGGCCAGCCTCCTGGAGTCCCCTTCTCCACTGTCACCCTGAGACCAGGCCACACCGCTACATCACACTGTTGTTTCCTAGGTTAAAGAGGAAAGTGAATGGGTCTTTTTGCTCCCGTTTTTAGTGAAATGTGGGGAAAGACAGACCCAGGGAGCCCCCCTTTTTGAGAAAAATGGGAGGGAGCTCGTTTCCTTGTGGACGCGACGAACAATCTTTTGTGTATAATGTGCAACAAAACGTGTGTGTCATTGAACCCCCTGCAAGGGTAAGATTCCCCCCTCCCCCGCCCAGATGGGACCCCGTCATTCTGCTGATGGAGAGAGGGAGGCCCAGGCAAAGGGGGGCTGTCCCCAGTCCCCCAACTGGGCCACGGCAGAGCCGGGCCTCCTCTGACAGGTGGGTGGGCACATCTGCGACGCTGGTGCCCAGGCCCTGGGAGCCGCGATGAGGACCCTCGTGTCTCAGCCCCGCAGGGCCTGCGGACGGGGCGGGCGCAGGCCTGTGAGAGATGATGTCCCAGGCCCCCAGCCCACCCTCCTGCAGACAGGCGTGCGCACCCTCCAGCAAGGGGGCGGCAGGTGGCCTGCGCCAGGCTAATGTCCTGGAAGGATGGGCTGCAGGCGGAGGGGAGGTGGCTGCAGAGACACTGATGAAGGACATTTGGTGGCTTCCCGGGGGGAGCCAGGCCCCGTCTGGACAGAGAGACCAGGGAGCCGGGAGCAGACAGACGGAGAGGTCCCCGTGCAGCCAGCAAGGCCGCGGGGCAGTCGTCCTCCTCATTAGCTTCTCAGTAGGAGATCTCTCAATACCTGCGCGCAGAGTGAAGGCCAACCCCTCACAGGGCAGTCTTTCTGGAGAGGATCTGAGGGGTTAACTCCCTGCTCCAAAATACTGCCTCCACCTTCCCCACAGGGCCTGAAATTCCACCCTTAGCATCACAATTTGGGGGTAAAGGGGGATAAACTGATTTGCCGAATTAGAGAGGGAAACAGCAGAGTGGAGATCGACTCCCAGGGCAGGGCAGGGACCACGGCTGGCCAGAAAACGTGGAGTGGAGAGAGCAGCTTTTCAAGGTTACATATGGCCCCCACTGTCAGGCTGAGAGGAAGTAGGAGACCCACTAGGCCTCCAGGAGAGCCCAGGGTCAGAGATGCCACCTCATGTCAGGTGCCTGGCACAGCACTTGTTTCTATTGTTTTATTATGTCATCCTCACCACCATCACCATCAACATCACCATCATCACCACCACCATCACCACCATCACCACCACCATCACCACCATCACCACCATTAGCATCGTCACCATCATCACTGCCATCACCACCACCACCATTATCTTCATCACCATCATCACCATCACCAGCATCATCATCACCACCATCACCACCATCACCATCATCACCACCATTATCATCATCACCATCATCACCACCAACATCACCATCATCACCACCATCACCACCACCACCATTATCATCATCATCATTGCCACCAACATCACCATCATCGCCATCATCACCACCATCACCACTACCACCATTATCATCATCACCATCATCGCCATCACTCCTCCTCCTCCTCCTCCTCCTCCTCAAGGCACCCCCAGCTCCCTACCAAGGACAGAGGAAGGCAGGAGGAAGAGAGCCAGCCCTCACCTCCTCCATGCTCCACATCTCAGTTCACAGCCTGCCCTACACCCACCTCCACACTCCTCGCTCCCTCCCCAGCCCCATGCACACTCAGCCTCCTCCATCGGACAGGTCCCCAGGTTCCCCTGATGTGACCTCATCAGTCTCTAAATTGTAGCCTGAAACCAGCCTCCTCTGCAGGTATATGCACCTGTTTGCAAGCTCGGGTGAGCATGGGCGTCAGGAGCTGTGTTTCTCACTCGGCACTGCCTGTATTGGGCCCGGGCCTGCTAGGTGCTTGGTAAACACTGAATAGAAGAGACTGGGGAGGGCATGTGAGAGGAGGGAGGGAGGGAGAGAGGAACTGATACTTGAAGAACAGATCAAATTTTCACCGGGTCGCAAAAAGATCTGGGTCCCAGGGAAAGCCTTGGATAATCTGCAAAATTCTGATGGTTCGTGTGAGCTTGGACACGGACGTGGCTGCTCTGCCTGTATTGGGCCCGGGCCTGCTAGGTGCTTGGTAAACACTGAATAGAAGAGACTGGGGAGGGCATGTGAGAGGAGGGAGGGAGGGAGAGAGGAACTGATACTTGAAGAACAGATCAAATTTTCACCGGGTCGCAAAAAGATCTGGGTCCCAGGGAAAGCCTTGGATAATCTGCAAAATTCTGATGGTTCGTGTGAGCTTGGACACGGACGTGGCTGCTCTGCTCTGGTCCAGCCCAGGAGCAGTGGTCCCATCCCAGCCCCTCAAACCTGCTCGGGCTGCACCCCCTCCCTTGGGAGGTTGATGTCGGTGATGGTCCCATACCCCACTTTGTGACTGTGACACCTGAAAATGGACAGGACGAGCATCTCTGAGGAGGGACAGTGCTGCCTCGTGTCTGTCTGGGAGTCGAGTTGTCACGGGGCTGGGTAGGGCATGGGCTGCCCACCCCTGCTCCTGTGATGCCAGGGATCCTGCAGACCAGCCTGGAGCAGCCCCCCTGCCCCCCGCTGCACCAGCATCCACCAGAGAATCTTCCCCTGGGGTCCCAGCATGCACCAGGGCCTGAAGGCTGCGGGCGGGGCAGCTCGCAGAGCCCTGCCTTGACCGGAAGCTGTCCTGGGTCCTGAGAGGCCACTTTGCAGCCAGAGAGGTTGAGGGACTCGCCTGGCAGGTGGCGGGTGTGCCAACAAAACCCAGGCCATGGACCTGCAGGGTATCCAGCCTCCACCTCCGCGTGATACGCTGGGGCACAGGAGGGGTCCGAGGGTCATGTTTATAAGACCGCGCAGGGCAGAGGCAGGAGGGGCCGCTCTAGCTGCCCAGGCCGCCCCTCTGAGCCCACGACCTGAATCCTGCAGCCCATGGGGCACTCGGGGCCAGCCGCAGAGCTGAGCATGTTAAGGAGAGGCTGGCATCTCGGTGGCAGGGACCAGCCGAGGGCCAGGGATGTCATTACCAACACATCCCAGTGTCTGTCCCACTGCCCTCCCCCCCAGCCCCCCAGCAGTCACCTGCATCCCACTGCCCTCCTCCCCAGCCCCCCAGGAGTCACCTGCATCCCACTGCCCTCCCCCCCAGCCCCCCAGCAGTCACCTGCATCCCACTGCCCTCCCCCCCCAGCCCCCCAGGAGTCACCTGCATCCCACTGCCCTCCCCCCCAGCCCCCCAGGAGTCACCTGCATCCCACTGCCCTCCTCCCAGCCCCTCCAGGAGTCACCTGCATCCCACTGCCCTCCTCCCCAGCCCCCCAGCAGTCACCTGCATCCCACTGCCCTCCCCCCCCAGCCCCCCAGGAGTCACCTGCATCCCACTGCCCTCCCCCCCAGCCCCCCAGGAGTCACCTGCATCCCACTGCCCTCCTCCCAGCCCCTCCAGGAGTCACCTGCATCCCACTGCCCTCACCCCCAGCCCCCCAGGAGTCACCTGCATCCCACTGCCCTCACCCCCAGCCCCCCAGGAGTCACCTGCATCCCACTGCCCTCCTCTCAGCCCCCCCAGGAGTCACCTGCATCCCACTGCCCTCCTCCCAGCCCCCCCAGGAGTCACCTGCATCCCACTGCCCTCCCCCCCAGCCACGCCCCCGCCCAGGAGTCACCTGTATGTTGGGGACCTGCAACTCTCCCAACCCAGCTTCCAAAAAAAGGCTTGTCAGCTGTTGCTCCTGCAGTGCTGCAGGCATTCTGTTCTGTTGGGCAGAGCCAGGCAGGGGAGGGGTGAGCAAACCTGTGCTGGGTTGGGGAGGGGCCGGGGGGTGCAAAGCAGGGATGGGCATGGCTGGGCTGGGCTGGGCTGGGTGCTGGGAGGGAGCTGGGCACCCAAGGGGACGGAGGATGACACTAGAATACAGGAAGACGGGGCTGAATTCCTGGTGCCCCTAACTTGCTGTGTGACCCCAGGCTGTCGTTCACCCTCTCTGTGCCTCAGGCGCTGCCCCACCTCTCCCCGGAGGAACAGAGCACATGAGGTCAGGGCAGTGTCGGGAGGATTTTCTGGTGTTTAATGATGAACCGTCTGTTTCCCACTGTAATCCCTAAACAAACCTGCCAAGGAGGAGGCGTGGCTGCCTCGGGATGTTAGGTAACACCCCAGCCTGCACCTCAGACCACAGCAGAGGCTGGAACCAGACCTCCCTGGCGCCCGGATGCAGCTGCCGCAGCTAGTCCTGCTAGTGGCGGCTCGGGACTGGAGGGGACAGCTGCAGTCTCCAGAGGAGCGCGCTGGGGGCAGCTGGGATACCGGTCCCCTGCACACCTCCTGGGAGTCGCCGGTCCCCACAGTGACCCCCTGGCCCTCGCTGCACAGCCTGCCACACCTGTCCGTGGCCCAATCTCGGCCACCACTCAGACACTCCCCTCACGACTCTGCCAGCTCCGGTGCTCCAGGGTGCCCACCAAGAAGAGCCTGGGCTGGGGGCGGCCAGCGTCCGTGGCATCGGCTGAGCCGTCTGCTGGGCGAGCATAGCACCCCACCCCGTCCCCACCCCCCCCGCGGGGGCAGCAGAGCGCAGTGGAGACTCCGGAGGACCAGCCTGGAGGAGGCAGCGAGCCCACGCCCTCATGCCCTGCTGCAGGGTGAGTGCTGCCCGCCTGGGGAGGGACTGGGCCCCAGAGGAAGGGCTGCCTTGGATGCTGAAGGAGGCGTCTGGAGCCGCGAGGGGAGGGGCCGGAGAGCGGCAGGTGGCCGAGTGCAGCGGTTCTCTGCTGACTTCCTCCAAGTTCCCCGGGAACTGACACACAGGCCGGGTGGGGGCCGGCTCTGGCCCCCCTCCCGGCCCCCAGCTGTGCCCCCCAGTGGGAGCGCTGGTGGGTCCCAGGGCACAGCGGGCAGTGCTGCATTGCACCCACGTCTGGGCTCCCGCGTCCCTCCCCGGGCAGCTCCGGCCAGCACCTCCTGGAGGGGAAGTCCGGCAGGGCAGGAGCGTTGGGACGGCCGCGTGTGAAGAAGCCTCTGTCCCGTCAGGGCCTTGGACATCTGGCCTCTTTGCCCACAGCAATTTCTTCTTTATAAACCAGACTTGAAAAGGGGTATGTCTGAATTTCTGACCTAACGTTGCGTTGGCAGAATGGAGGACAAAGCTGAGAGGTCCTCTGGGTAGTGATGGAGGACTTGACCAGAACTTTGGGTGCAGATAGGGGTCCTGGGAGCAGAAGGTGAGGTCCGCAGGGCTCGGCTTCCCCAGTCCCTGCCTGTGCGCACCAGGTGCCTGGGACGGTCGGCGCCTTCGCTCCCATGGGGATCGGAGGCCAGGAGGGGCGTGGCCACCGCTGCATTCTGTCTTCCAGCATTTGCATAACGAGGCTGCAGCCCTGGGCCTGTTGTTTCAGAACGTGTTTGAGGAAGGCTCCGTCAGTGCAGCGGGGGCAGTAGCGGCGGCTCAGGGCCTTGGGGAGAGCCCCAGAGCTGGATGAAGGCAGCCTTAGACCGGGCTAGCTGACCGGGGAGGCCTGTGCGGAGGCACGGTGGGCCGAAGGTGATGTTCACGGTGCCTGGTTCGAGTCCCTGGTTCTCCCCAGCTGCATGTCCCTAGGCCTGTGTCTTTCCTCTGCCTCGCCTTCCCCGTCTGTGGTATTGATAAGGCCCGCCTCGCCGCCGCGTTTATGAGAATCAGATGAGCTCCCAGGCGTGGGGCGGCTGGCGCAGCATAACGTGATGCTGCAGGTGTGTTGGTCGCTACCAGAAATTAATGGAACACTCATTAATTTTGATGTTACATTTTTCTACTCATCTCTGAGAGCCAACAGATGTACTTGAAGTCTCAGATAAGTAGGTGCCTCTTGAAAGGCTGTGCCCACAGGCCAGGCAGCAAAAAGCCCCCTGGCTCGGGGCATAAGGGGGCCCCCGGCAGAGCTCAGTAAGCACAGAGCTGCGCTGGCGTCTGTCCCGCTGGGCTCTGCCACAGGGTGCGAACCACCAGGGTTTGCAGCAGCCCGCCCTGGATCTGAGGCTCCCACCCGGGCAGGTAGGACACCAGCCCCCCAGGCCAGCAGGGGAGGCACCCAGACCTCCTACGGACCAGCCCCCCACCCCCTGCAGCCAGGGGACCACAGCTCTGCTCTGCCCCCCTGCCCCCCAAGGAGCCCTGGGCTGGACAGCGCCCTCCCAAGAGATGCTGTCTGCTGGTCCCGGAGGCTGGATGCCGCCCGCTGCCCCTCGGGGGCCTGGGCAACCAGGTCCTGGACATTCCCACTGCCTCTGGCTGACTCCTAGTGGGCGGCAGAGGAAGTAAGGAGAGGAATACTAATTGGGCCGAGGGAAATAGTGAAACATTCATGACTCAAGCTCTCCTCCCGAAGCCAAGGGAGGGGGGGCGATGCTGAGCACACACTCCGGGGGCCCCAAGGCAGGGGCTGCGGGTCGTGGGTCCCTCCAGGCCTCCCCGGGGCCCCCCACATGCTGGGCCTCTCGCTGCAAGGAGGGATCACAGAACCACAAGAGATGCCCTTCCAGAGCTTTGGCTGAAGTCACTGGCTGGTGATTTTTGGTGAAAGACCCTCTTTTCCTAAAGGGAAACCCGAGGTGATAAGCAGGGGTGGGGGGCCTGGGAGCTGACAGGAGCTGGGAGAGGGTGGTGACCACGTACCAGATACTTTGGGGGTACAGATGGGCTGGTGGGGGGAAGGAGCAGGGCTACTGGGGGATGGGACAGTGAAGGGGGCTGGGCAGCCCCAAACCAAGCCCCCCTGGCTAAGCTCCTGCCTTCCTTCCGAAGGAGCGCCCATGGGGCCCCCAAGTCCCACACGGGTCCCTGGGCCCGGACAGTCTGAGTGCAACGTCCCGAATCACTTGACCTCACCAGCCCCGGGGGTTCCCTCCCCTCCCCCAGACCAGACCCTCCCCGCCTCCTGCTCTCCAGCCCTGCGACACACCAAGGGTCAGGCAGGGCTCGCCCCTCCTCACACCGCCCTGGGGGAGGCCGGGCCAGGGACAAGGATGCGCCAGACCCTGCCAGCCAGTGCCCAGGGCCGGGGTGACCCAGGTGTGTCCTGGAGCCCTTCTGGGCTTTCATTTCCAGCTGGCAACATTCGCATCTCAGCTGTCTGGCTGAGTCAGGAGCCAGCGTTCCCTGGCTGGCAGCCCTCGGCTGGCCCGTAATTTGTCCTTGTCACAGACTCGTCGTCCTCCAGACCCCTGTCCAGCCCGGGAGCCCACGGACCTGGAGGGGCCCCGAGGACCAGCTCAGCGGGAGGGCAGCTTGCGTGCCAGGGAAGGAGGCCCCACCTCAGTAAGAGAACCGTCGCAGGTCTGCACTGTCTGCCTCAGGCTGGGGCCGGGCATTAATGCCCGGGGTGCACCAGACCCCACGAGGGACCCAAACCCCTGCTCTGACCAAAGCTCACTTGTCCAGCCATGAGTATTTTCACCAAACATTTACAGGCTTCCCTCTGTGTTAAACCTCCTTGGGGGCCCAGGAGATACAGGAAGAGCTGGACACCCCCAGCCGTAGGCCTGGAGGAGGAAAGACTCAAAGCCAGTCATTAACGGAGGCATGAAGTGAGCAGGTTCAACGGCTGCAGCCGTCGTGAGCTGCGCGCGAGGTGCTGTGATCATCAGAGTAGACCCCCCGACCTCCACCTCCTGAGTGCAGCTGTCCTAGGGACTTCGTGTCCTCACCCTCTTAATCCCTACACCCCCCTGTAAAGACCGTGACGACCCTGTCATAGCCGGGGAAACTGAGGCATGGGAGGTTATGCAGCTACTGCCACCTAGCAGCTTAAAGTGCCCCCTGCCACCGCTGTTATGTCCTGGAGCCAGCGGCCCACGCTCAGCTGGGGCCTCTGTTCAGGGCCTCACAGACAGAAATCAGGGCACCTGCCAGCTGGTGCCTTCTGCAGCCCTGGGGAAAAGCTTGCGCCCACGCTCGTTCAGGCCGTTGACCGAACCTGGTTCCTTGCAGCTGTAGGACTAAGGTCCCTGTTTCCTAGCTGGCCAGCAGCAGGGCCACCCAAGTTTCCTACCACGTGGCCTCCTCCATCTCCGATCCGGCCATGGAAGCCTGCCTCCTGCCCCAGCCTCCCCAGTCCCTGACCTCTGCACCCAATAGGCAGGCCTACCACACTCATCATTTGACTGACCGAAGTCGACGGACCGGGGGCCTCAGGGACGTCCACAAAGATCCCCGTTGCCGGGTCACGTGACGTCATCACGGTACAATCTCGCTCGCTTGTAATCACAGGTGCCACCCACACTCAAGGGCAGGTTATTATGGGAGGGAGCGTTGGGTCGACCTGCAATTCTGCCCATCCCAGGGGTTCAGTAACGTTCAAGGTCAAACAGCCAGTAAGTGGCGGAGCTGAGGTCGCCCCCAGGGGGTCCGGCTCCAGGAATCATGCCATCAGGGACGGGAGGGCTTCTTCCCAGGTAAGAGGGCACCTGAACTAAGGCTGATGACACGTGTGTGACAGAACCCCGGGGGCCAGCATCGGAGCAGGAGAGGGCGCCAGGCCCTGCCACAGGACGGGGGCATCCAGGGCCTTCCCCTCTCCCCCATCTCAGACCCAACAGGAGGCTGCACAGTGAGGGGCCGGCCAGACACCCCCGGGGGCTGAGCAGGGGAGAGGCCCCCGTCCTGGGCCGAATCCCCGGGGGTCTACAGTGGTCACAAAGAGCACAGCTGCAGCTGCTGCTGCCCCTGAAGTTTGGGAGCAAGCAGGATTCCCAAGGTCCACCGGGCAGCCTGGTAATGCCACTGCCCTGCAATGCCACAGCCTGGTGGACTGACCGACTGCCAGGCCACCACCCCGCAGCCCACCTGCAGAGCGGGCGGGGCTCCCAGGGGCCCCTCCAAGGCAAAGGAAAGTCAGCAGCCTGGCCGTTCCCCACGGGTCTGACGGCCCGCACACCCTGGGACAGCAGAGGCCACCGTCACAGGGCTCAGCGCCTCCTGCCCGGGCCTGGGGGCTGTCCCCACCGCTGGCGCCGGCGCCCTGCAGCCCTCTGCAGCCGCAGGCCTGCTCTGAGCCGTCCTTGTGGGTGTGTGAAGGGGAAAGGAGGTCGGGCGGCCTCCTGGCACAGATGCGGCCTGTCAGCTGCCTTAAATTACAGCTCACCCCGCCCAGCCGGCGAGACCTGGCCCCTCCTCCTCTTCCTGCAGGGACTCTCGCTCATTCCTCTCTGCCCTGACGGGGTTCCCTGCGATGTCCCGAGGGCACGGGGCACAAGGTGTGGACCATTCCCCACTCCTTGGAAGCCAGCCCCCTCCCCTTCTCGAGCAGGGGTGCGTGCGGGGAACACCCACCAGGTGGAGGTCAGCGCATCAACGTGGAAGTCATGAGTGTCCCAGGCCCCCGGCCCAGGGCTTCCCACACGCACCGCGCCGAACGTGTGGTTGACCGGCCCTTGCAGCCTCATTACAAGGCAGTGGGAGGAGGACTGCAGAACCGCAAGGGCACCACGCCAGCCTGGAGCGCCCCCCCCCCCCCAGTCAAGACAGAAAACCAGCAAAACCACCACAGAGGGCTGGGGGGGTTGGAAGGCAGGCCAAACAGGAGGCTGCCAGGAGGCCTCCCTGGAGGAGGCGGGCGGCCCAAGGCCAGCAGATCCCAATAAGCCCCCACCCCTTTTCTCCTGCACCTGAGACGATTCCGCTTTCCTCCAAGACGGAAAAGGGGCCAATCACAGGCCACGGGGTCAAAGGCCAGAGTCACTCCTGTGCCACCAGCATCAGTGCCCTTGGGACACCTGCTTGCCACCTGAGACCCCTGTCAGAGCCCTGGGATGCCTCGATCTCCCCACCTGCACGATGGGTATGTATCAGTTTCCAGGGGCTACCGTAGCCAAGCACCACAGATGGGAGCTTAAACAATAGATATCTATCCTCTTGCTGTCTGGGGGCTGGAAGTCCAAGACCAAGGCATCTGCAGGGTTGGGTCCTCTGGTCCAGGCCCCTCCCCCAGCTCCCGGCGGTCTGCTGGCGATCTCTGCGGTTTGGTGGTTTGTAGAGGGATCACCTGATCTCCACCTGGTGTCCCAGGCTGGCTGCTTCCTGCGGGTGAGCTGAGCCGGCAGGTGTTGGTTGCCTCCTGGTCTTTCAGTGGGGCTCCCCTCTACCAGACCCAGACCCATACACCCACAGGGAGACTTCCGGCCAGTTGTAACAAAACCGAAAGACTCGAGCCCTTTGAGAAGTCTCTGAGTGGTCCAGGCTCGGGCCACCGTAGCCCTGGACACCCAGGCAGGACCAGCCTTCCTTGTTCTTGGCCCAGGGGATGTGCCAGGAGTTTTCCCCGGTTCCCCATCTCTCCCCGGAGCATCTCCCTTTCTTCCCAGCAGGGGTCACCGTGGAGCGAGGGTTTTGTCGCATCTCCACGTTTTTGGCGCCAGCACAGGGAGAGGTGGACAGACGGAAGGATGCGAGGACAGGTGTGGGGAGAGCTGAGACCCGAGCTGTCCCCGCTGGAGCCAGAGGCTACCATGTCCACGATGTGACCGCCCGTGGACGTGGAGCTGGTGATCATACATTGCTTTTGGATCAAAATGATTCAGCTTTTGTTCCCCAGTAAGAATGCAAAGCTTCTTAATGAAAGATTTGAGATACGCCACTAGCAATCACTCACACCCCAGGATGAATTAGGAGGACGTGCTGTTAGGACCGGTTTGCAGCAGAATAGGAATCAGAGCAGTGGCTATCCAGAGGCCCTTCAGCATAAACAGGGAACCCCATCCTGGATTTCAGAGGGGGCTCTCTAGGTAAAGGGTACCCCCTGCAAGACAGCCCCAGGAAGCAGCAAAAGCCCAGCCGGCTGGCCCAGCAGAAAGAGGAATGTCCACCCGCAACCCTGCCCACCATGAGACGAGTACCTGGCATGGCCGCCGAGCTGGACCCCTGGTGCTGCCCTAAGCATTCCCTACACCCCTGTCTCCAAGGGGCCTGGGCCACCCTGGTCCTCACAGACACACATGCCCTCCAAGGAGGCCGTCTCCATCCCCCAAGGCCCTGCACCTGGGGCTGGGGTGCAGGTGACCTACGGGAGGGCCCCCTTCCTGCCGCCCCTCTCGCTCACCAGAAATGCAGAGGCCTAACCTCCGGTGGGGGGCGGGCAGGGCTAACAGTTCCAAGAAGACCTCTGCCCACCTTTCCTTCAGCCTCCTGTTTGTCAGAAAGGATCTCACCGAGGGTCCGCACAGACCTACCCTAGTCAGAAAGTGCTGGAGAGACCGCATGGGCGGGTGGGAAAGGGTGGAGCTGGCCGCAGGCCTGGGGGCCTCCCTCCCAGCTGCCTGGTCGGGGGCCCCGGCCGTGCCCCCTTGTCCACACGGCACCGGGGCCGTGTGGCCCCCGGAGATTCCAGGGCAGTGACTTTCTGGGACAACAGACCCCCGATGGGTCTCTTGACTCCTCCAGGAATCCCTCCCCGCCTCGGGTCTGGAGCCGAAATCCCAGTGGCCCCAGGGGTGGCAGAGATCACTACTCAAGTGTTTCGCTCCACGTGACCTATTTATCTGGTAGAGAGGCAGGCGTTGGTGCATGTGTTAGGGACAGGGGCCGCGTGCCTTCACCCACGGGACTTCCTGCTTCTGTGAAAGGAGAGCCACCGGGCCACCCCCCTCCCCTGCTCCTTCCATTCTGAGACCCGACCCTCTAGGGGTCGGGGAGACTTCTCAGCCCAGAACCTGAGTGTCCAGCGCTCGGTTCCCTGGGCTGCGGCCCCGGCTCAGCAGAGGAGCCCACCACATGAGCTGAGTCACTGGGGTCCTGCCTGCCACGTCTGGGGGTTAGGAGCTGCCCCAAGGGACCCAATTCATCTTCGCAAGTTCTCCACCCCACTGTGCAGTGGCCTCACCTGGGGCGCTTGTAAAACTCCTGAGGCCTGGACCCTGCCTGCCCCATGGCCAATGAAACAGGAATCCCCAGGGACGGGAGGGAGGCCCTCTCCCTCTGCAGCCCCAGGAGGGGCGGGGGGGCGGGGGGCGGGGGGGGTGGGGGGGTGGGGTGGGGTCTGGGCCCCGCCTGTAGAAGGGGCTGAGCCTGTTGAGGGGAGGGGCTTTATGGAAGGAGGCAGGGGCTCCCAGAGCACAGGAGGACGATGACCCGACTTGGAAAACAGGCCGAAAATAAGGAGGAGGGGGCAGAAGCAACCATGGGGGTTGAGGGGGCTCTAGGGAACAGCCGGTCTTCCCCACACAGGCCACCACCCTGCCACATCCCACCTCCTCTCGAGACCCCGGGGGGAGGCAGGTGCTGGGGGGATGCTGCACAGCTAAGATGTGCAGAGGTCCCCCTCCCCGCCCCACGTGATCCCCGTGCACGTGGGTGCTGGTGCCTGCCCACCCATGGAGGGCAGATTCATATTTACACAACAGGCGTGGACAAATGGAACAAAACCTCCCCAACCAGAGCAGGAGGGTAAAAACTCCCAAGGACACTGGGGTCCCCTCTGCTCTTCCCCATGCCTGCTGGACGCAGAGCCGTTCGGACCCTGACAGACAGACCCAGACAGACAGGCAGCTGCCTCCCTGGGGCTCACAGCCACATCCGCTCAGCTCCAGGCTTGGGGGAGGTGACTGAGCTGCGGGATGTCCAGGAGGGCTTCCAGGAGGAGGCGAGGCTGGAGCAGAGTGGGCTGAAGGAGGAGTGGGCTTACTAGTAGAAGCGGTGCAGGCTGGGAATTGTGTGGCCCCGTGGAGGGGGGCACCAGGTGCCAGCAGGGCTGAGGGGCGCGCCCTTCCAGTTGTATAATTCATTTTCCCTGTGTGTTCTTGGCTCACGGGCAAACCAGCCCTGGCGTTTAAGCTCCACACTCACACCTCTTGGCTTCATTCTAGGAGCGGCAGGTTCCCAAACAGCTCTGCCCATTCCCTTCCTCTCCCAGAGCCCCGCACGGTGCTTCCTTCCAGAACCTTCCCTTTCTGGTCAGCTGCCCTCTGGAGCCCTGGATCTTAGGTTGACTAAGCATAGGCTACGGACACCCTGGTCCCCTCCAGAAACCAGTGGGTCTCCCCAGGGGCCCTGGAATCTGCATTCTGTGGCTCTGTGTTGGTGGGCCCCCAGATCCTTATAACCGAGGCCGCATCTCTGCAGCCCCACATGGGAGCGTGTCTGGTTACCAATGGGCATCAGCCCTTCTGAGGAAGCCAGACTGGTGGATGGACACAGCTGCCCCACCAGGCCTCTGCCCATGTGCAAATATTTACCAAGGTGGATATGCAAAGACCCCCAATACTGCCCCCGCCGCTGATCACAGATGCTTGTAATAGAGCCTAGGGCCTCAACACACCTCCCCAAGGTACGGAAAATTTCCGCTACTTACAGTGAATAAAACTGGAGTTCTTATGGTTAAAGCAAGGGAGCAGACCCTAAACTGGCCCACCTGGCCCGGCCCAGCCCTCTTTATTCTGGGGGACATCCACAGTCTTCAAACACTAACGTAGCAGATGAGCTAATTTTTCTGTATGATTTGCCCATTACGTTATAAAATTGCATTTCACCGCACAGGATGCTGCCTGTAAGTGGCCTGTCCTTCCTGCCTCCCAGGCAGTGCCACTCCCGTAGACTTGACCACTCATCACCTCTCGGCAGCAGCGTTGCCAGGGACGACCCAGCAGCCCAAGGCAGCTGTCACCCACTCCTCTGTGGGGAAGGGGGTTCAAGAGAGAGACCCCGGGCAGCTAGGCACAGATGCTGGGGTCACGGTGTCTCCAGCAGCTGATCTAACTGGGGATTTCAGCTGTGCCGTCACGTTCGCCTGGGCCAGAGGTAGCTGGCGCTTTAGCTGAATTCTGAAGCCCACTGCACCGCCACCAAGATGCGTGGCACTGCCTGGGCCAGCAGTCCTTGCCCAGTGACAGGGCAGAACCGCTTCCCCCCGGAGCTAAAAGCGATTGACCAGGCAGGACGACAGCAAAGGAGGCCACAGCAGACGCACAGGGTGTCATCATCAGACAGCTGCAGGGAGGCGGCGACGGGGCCCAACCAGGTTCCCAGTCTCCTCCGTGTGCCCTCAAAGGACCTTGCCGAGGACCACCCTGCTGGACCCGCCACCCCTACCCAGACCTGAGATCCACACGCAGAGGCACACGGCTCCGGGTGACCTCCTCCCAGGGAGCTTTTCCCCCTCACCCCGCAGGAAGGCCCTGATGGGCCCCCTCCAGGCTCACCCGCACGCTCACTGTGTTGCGGGTTCTCCAGAGAAACAGAAGCAGTGGGATGTGCGTAGGTCCACGTAAGAGGACACGGAGTGTAGGAATCTGCTCGCGTGGTTAGGGAAGCCAAGTCTTGCACCATCCATTGCAGTGATGTAATTCAGCCCGAGCCTGAAAGCCCGCAAACCAGGAGGTCCAGTGTCCGAGGGCAGAAGATGGACATCCCAGCTCTAGAAGAGGGCGGCTCCACCCGTCCTCCGCCTTTTTGTTTCATTCGCCCCGATGGATTGAATGACGCCCGCCTACATCGGTCAGGGTGATCTTCCCTCAGCGTACAGAATCAAATGCTAATCTCTTCCAGAAACACCTCCCAGACACACTAGAAGTCATGTCTTACATCACATATGTACACACATTCATCCAGCCAGGGGTCCCCAGCCCCGCGGTAGCAGCCCGTGGCCTGCTAGGAACTGGGCCACACAGCAGGAGGTGAGCGAGCAAAGCTTCACTTGCGTCTCCCCACCGCTCGCATCACCGCCTGAACCGTCCCTCCCCCGCCCCCCCACCCCCCGCCGTGGAAAAACTGTCTTCCACAAAACCGGTCCCTGGTGACAAAATGGTTGGGGACCGCTGCATCGAGCTATCTGAGCAGCCCTTAGCCCAGCCAAGCTGACACAGAAAATCAGTCATCAGGGTGGGCATTCGTGACAGCTTTCCTTCCCCACCTCCCCCAGCCTAAGAGCACCTTGAGGACGCAGCTGCGTCTCGCTCCTAAGTGCGTATAGAACAAAGAGCTCATGAACAAAGGAACGAACGAACACGTGAGTGTGTGAAGATGCGGTCACAATGTTAAACCCATCACGCGTTCCACGGCGTCGTGTATGGCCTCGATTTGCATTTCCCTGATCACTAGTGGTGTTGAGCATCTTTTCACGTACTCATTCGCCATTTGTATATCTTTTTTGGAGCGATATCTATTCAAATCCTTGGCCCGCTTTTTAAAAATAAATTTATTTATTTTATTTATTTACTATTTGGCTGCATTGGGTCTTCGTGGCTGTGCACAGGCTTTCTCTAGCTGCAGCGAGCGGAGGCTACTCTTCGTTGAGGTGCGCGGGCTTCTCATTGCAGCGGCTTCTCTTGTTGCAGAGCATGAGCTCTAGGCGCGTGGGCTTCAGTAGTTGTGGCACGAGGGCTCAGTAGTTGTGGCTCGCAGGCTCAGTAGATGTGGTGCACGGGCTTAGTTGCTCCGCGGCATGTGGGATCTTCCCAGACCAGGGATCGAACCTGTGCCCCCTGCATTGGCAGGCGGATTCTTAACCACTGAGCCACCAGGGAAGTCCCCTTTGCCCATTTTTGAATCAGGTTTTTCCTGCAGAGTTGTAAGAGGATTTTTTTTGTTTCTTTAATCTATTCTGAATATTAATTCCTTCTCTAATTTGCAAATATTTTCTCCCGTTCCATGGATTGCCTTTTCACTCTGTTGGCAGTGTCCTTTGATGCACAAAAGTTTTTAATTTGATGAAGTCCAGTTTATTTTTTTCCTTTCATGCCTGTGCCTTTGGTGTCACATCCAAGAAATCATTGCCAAATCCAGCGTCATGAAGTTTTCCCCGTTTTCTTCCAAGACTATTACAGCTGTAGCGTTTACACTTAAGTCTTTAATCCATTTTGTGTTAATTTTGTATATGGTGTGAGGTAAGGGTCCAGCTTCGCTCTTTCACATGTGGAGATCCAGTTTGCCAGCACCCTTTGTTGAAAAGACTGCCCTTTTGCCTTTCATTTATTTCTTTTAAAAATTTTTATCGAAGTCTAGTTGACTTACGATGTTGTATTAGCTTTAGGTGTACAGCAAAGTGATTCAGTTATACACACATACGTATATATATTCTTTCTCATATTCTTTTCCACTTTGGTTTATTATAGGAAATTGAATAGAGTTCCCTGTGCTCTACAGTAGGAACTGGTTGCTCATCTGTTTTATATATAGTAGTTTGGATCTGCTAATCCCAAACCCCTAATTTATCCCTTCCCCACCCCCTTTCCCTTTCGGTAATAAGTTTGTTTTCTATGGAAAAGACTGTCCTTTCCCCCTTGAACAGTCTTGGCACTCTTGGTGAAAGTTTTTGGACCATAAACGTGAGGGTTTATTTCTGGGCTCTCTATTCTAGCATGTTGGTCTGTGTGTCTGTCAGTACCGCAGTATTTTGATGACTGTAGCTCAGTAGCGAGTTTTGAAATCAAGAAGTGTGAGGCCTCCGTTTTGTTCCTTTTCAACATTGCTTCGGCTATTCTGGGTCACTTGAGATTTCATATGAATTTTTGGATGGATTTCTCTATTTCTGGAAAAAAGCATTTTGATAGCATTGCATTGAATCTGTGGACTGCTTTAGGTAGCATTCACATCTCAGTGGGTAATTCCGGACCCCTTCCACCTGCTAACCGGGCACAGAGTCTGAAGGCAGACAGGTCACCGCGGAAAAGCAGATAAAGTACTTTTCAGAGTCCAGACCTGCACTGTCCATCAGAGCAGCCACTGACCACACAGGGCTGTGTAAACTGACACCTTCATGAGGTAAACTTCAGATACTCAGAGGCACAAGCCACTCTAAGCACCCGGCAGCCCCTGTGGCCAGTGGCTCCCACCTGGGTCACATAGCGTATCAACATTTCCCTCATTTCAGAAAATTCGGTTGAACGGTGCCACCCTAGATGTCTTTAAGGGGCAAGAGGCCTAAAGCAGAAACGTAAAGGTCCCGAATCTGAACGAGCTGGGATTGTTCCCACAAAATATGGCCACAAATAGAAACCAAGGCCATTGTGGAAAAGCAGAGCCGCAGTGCTGGATGGGTGTGGACTGCAGGGAACACGTTACAGGGAGCGGAAAGGAGAGGGTGTGATGGGGGCTGGTGGTGTCCGGGCAGGGCCTCCTCCCCAGCCGCCTCCCACCCCGAGTCCATCAAGGCCAAGACAGCAGCTGCAGGCCCAGCGCAGCCCCTCGCGCAGCCAGGTCAGGAGACCCGGGCCCTGCCCGCCCCCCGCCCGAGTAAACACTGTCCTCGAAGGCCCCACCTTTTTCTTCAGCAAATGAATTGGCGAGGAACCCCCCTTTCCTCCTGTGCCCCCGCCAGGCCACCACACGCCCGTCCTCCTGGCCAGCAGCAGCAGGTGTTGACAGAGCTGGCCTGTCCCAGGACCCTCCCCTCCCCTCACCCCTGGCCCCACAGCTCCGGGGAACAGGGCCTGGGCAGGGCCTGGGCACCGGCCTCAGCTGCTTACACCTGCCCCTGGGAAAGGAGCCAGAGCCCGAGCCAGGAGCCTCCTGGGGGACAGCCCCATGCACACACGGGGCCAGAGTCCTCTGGACAGGGCCAGACAGGGGGCCCCTCGGGCCTGTGCTGACAGGGGCAGCTCCCCTCCCAGCCCATCACGAGGCCATGGTCATTTCCCTGCCAGGCACCCTCTCTCCAAGTTCCAGGGACCCTGAAGACACCCAGCACCCGTGCTCATCCAGCTCCCGCCCTGCTCTCTAGCGGCCACTGGCAGTCCCCCAGGCCTGCTGGCATCGGCAGGCACCCTTGTCCTGAGCTGGCCCGACAGCAGGTCGCACCAGCCTCGGCTGCTAACCGACGTCTCTGGGCCCCACCCCCAAGTCCTGGGAGCCCTACCTTCGAGGGCTTGGATTCCCAGCCCCACCCTGGCAACGAGGCCCCAGGCACACCAGGAACAGAAGCGTCTTTTGACAGGGCCAGGTCTAACCCTGCCCACACTGAGCCACTGCCCGCCTCTGTGTGCACCAAGCCCATTCACACACACGTCCCTTTAATGTACAGGTTGCCTTCCTTTACTTTCAAGTTGGTGCTTACCACGTATATATACCTTTTTCAATGCCCCATTGATATGTTTTTCTGAGGTGTGATTATATTCTGTAAAGCTCAACCTTTTCGGTGTGGGTTTTGATAAATGAATACAGTTGTGTATCCACCACCACAGTCAAGATAGAGAACAGTTCCAGCACCCCCCAACATTTCCTGGCGTCTCTTCATGGTCAGTCCACCCCCACGCCCAGCCCCTGGCAGAACTGATGGGTTTTCTATCCCTAGACTTTTGCCTTTTCCAGAATGTCACATGGATCCTACAGTGTGTAGACCTCTACATCTGGCTTCGTTCACCAAGCAGAAGGTTTAGAGATTCATCCACGTTGTTGGTGTATCCGTAGTTTGTTCCTTTGACTGTTGAGTACTTTTCCACTGAATGGACGTACCACGTTTTTTTTTACCCATTCGCGTTAAAGAACATTTGGGTTGTATTAGTCCTGGGCGATCATGAATGAAGCCAGTATAACATTTACGTGCAGGGTTTGGGTGGATGTAAGTTCTCATTTCACCTGGGGAAACACCCACGGGTGGAACGGCCTGGTCCCACGGTCAGTGTATGTTTTCCTTTCCAAGGAATGACCAAACTCCCAGCCAAAGTGGCTCTACCGTTTTGCATTCTCTCCAGCAATGCGTGAGGGTCCTGCTGCTGCACGTGCTGGCCGGCAGCGGGGATCTATTGTCTGTGGTGCTGGTGGCGGCTGTAGAGGTAGTCGTTGTAGCCATTCTCACGCGAGGGGAGTGGTATCTCATCGTGGTTTTCATCTGCAGTCCCTAATGATCGGTGACGTTGAGCGTTGTGCCACCTGCTTATATTATTGGCAAAGTGATTGTTCAGATCTTTTGCTCATGCTTTATTGGGATGTGTGTTTTCTTAGTATTACATTTTGAGAGTTCTTTATGTAATCTGGATACCAGCCCTTTGTCAGGTATGTGTTTGGCAAACGCGTTCTCCCTGTCTGTGGCTTGTCTTTGGATTCTTTTAACATTGTCTTTGAAAGAGGAGAAGATTTTCACTTCGAGGACGTCCAATGTATCATTGTATTCTGGTATGGCTTATGCTAACCCAAAGTCACAAAGATTTTCTCCTATGTTTTTTCTAGAAGTTTTATATTTTCACATTTTACATATGGGTCTATGATCCATTTTGAGTTCATTTTTGTTTAGGGTGCAAGGTATGAGCCAAGGTGTGTGTATGTTTGCATATGGACATCCAATTGCTCCAACACCATTCGTTAAACAAATTATCTTCCCTCCATTGAGTTGCCTTTGCATCTTTGTCAAACATCAATTGGCCGTATATGTGTGGCTCTGTTTCTGGACTCTCTATCCTGTTCCGTTGATCTCTGTGTCTATTCTTTTGCCAATACTGTACAATCTTGATTTCTGTAACTTTAGAGTGAGCTTGAAATCAAGTAGTATGAATCCTCCGATTTTATTCTTTTTCGAAGTTCTTTTGGCTCTTCTAGTTACTTTGCCTTTCCATATAAATTTTAGAATCAGCTTGTCAATTTCCACACCAAAAAATCCGGCTGGGATTTTGATTGAGATTGCATTGGATCTATTGATCCGTTTGGGGCAAACAAACATCTTAACAATACTGAGTGTTCAAACTCGTGAACATGAAACGGAGCAGGACCCTATGGTCCTCACCCGCCCCGCACCCCATGTCCTCAGCCTGTCTTTTGTCTATGGAAAAACTTCAGCCAAAGAATAAGTTTGTTTCTGCATGTAGCCCCCTCCCTCCGCCTACAAAAGCTCTTGCCCACTGATTGTCTGCGGGGGGAGTCGGCCTTTGGACAGGAGTCCACCCTCGCCTCCCCTGCCCCCCGGTTGCCAGCCTCCAAAACAAAGCAAACTTTCCTTTCCACCAGCCTTGACTCTCTATTGGCTTTTGAGCGGCGAGCAGCCGGACCCCCCTTTTGGTTACATAGTATGTCTGTCCATTTATTTAGGTCTTATTTTATTCCTCTCATCAGCGTTTTGTGTCTTCAGCAGATTCTTTGCATATCTTATTACATTAAATTTAAGTATTTCATGTATTTTAGTGTTATTTTAATGGTATTATAGTACTGAGTTTTTATTTATTTTATTTTACTTCCAAGTATTCATTGCTAATACATAGAAATACAGTTCCTCTTTGTGTACTGACCTTGTATCCTGACATCTTGTACGACTCACTTACAGGTTTTTTATCTGTCCTGTAGAATTTCCTACACAGACAAATGTGTCATTTGTGAACACAAACACTTTTATTTCTTCCTTCCCACCCTGTATACCTTGTATTTCCTTTTATTGTCTTATTGCGCTGGCTAGGACTTCAGTCTGCTGTTGCATAGGAGTGGATAGAGTGGAGATCTTTACTTTGTTCCCAATCTGACGGGGAAAGCACCAAGTCTGTCACCATTAAGTCTGATGGTAGCTGTGGGTTTTTCACAGATGCCCTTTATCAAGTTGAGGAAGTTTCTAATACGAATTTTCTTAGACTTTTTATCATGAATGTATGTTGAATTTTGTCAAATGCTTTTCCTGCCTCCACTGAGATGATCATTGGGTCTGTTGCTGTGGCCAAGTACACTGATTGATTTTCAAATGCTGAAGCAGCCTTGCGTTCCTGCGATGAGCTCCAGTTGGCGGTGCTAGGTTTTCCTTTTTATACGCTGCTGGATTGGATCTGCTAATAGTGTGTTGAGGATTGTTGCATCTATATGCATGAGAGTTCATGGTTTCACTCACGTGTGAAGCACCTACCTTGAGCAAGGTGTGGGGAGACCCACTGGAGAGGAGGTCAACTCTGACCTCAAAGAGCTCATGCTTGAGCCCCAGGGTCACACGGATTGTCTGACCTCATTGCAGAAGATGATGTGGTTCAAAAAGAAAAAAATGTGCTTCCCATCGGCTATCTCTTTGGAGTCTCAGTACTCCCTTGAGAGCTGAGAGGTACATTATCATCTAAGGACAAGGTGGGGGTGGGGGGAACTGAGGCACCAAAAGATCGAAGACATCTAGCTGTGGGCGGAGCCAGCGAGAACCCCAACTCCTATCCCAGCCCCTGCTGACTTAACTGCCTTTGACCGGAAACCTCTGCTGTGAACTGAATGTTTATGTCCTCCCAAGTTCACATGTTGAAATCTTACCCCCCATGTGATGGTTTTAGGAGGAAAAGAGGTCGTGAGGGTGGAGCCCATATGAGTGAGATTAGTGTCCTTATAAAAATGACCTCAGAGAGCTCTCTCTCTCGGCTGTGTGAGGATACAAAGAGAAGGCGGCAGTCTGCAACCCAGGAAGAGAGCCCTCACTTGACCCTGACCATGCTGGTACCCTGATCTCATTCTTCCAGCCTCCAGACTGTAGTAAGTACATTTGTTCAGAAGCCACCTCATCTGTGGTGTATTGTTACAGCACCCTGAGTTGGCTAAGACACCTTCCCACCCCATCCCTAAGGCCATAGGCTTGGGTGGATAACTGTTTTACTTACTTTCAAAATATACCTGAATCTACCCACCTCTCCCAACCTCCCCTTCTACCATCCTAAAGTAAGACTGGACGACACAAAATCTTTCTAAAAGACACCCGGCCTCCATTCTTGAACCTCTATATCCAGAGACATATTTTTTTTAAATCAGATCGTCACATTCCCTTCTCAGAACGCCCCCTGCAATGTCGCTTCCATCACAATCAGACGAAAATAAAACTCCACACATGGCACAGAAAGCCATGCATGGGGGCCCCCGCCAGTCTGCATGGCCGCACCTGGTACCCCTCCTCCATCACTCTACCCCCTGGCACACTGGCGTCTGGCCATTATGTGAACACACCAAGCCCTTGTCTGGGCACCTGCTATTCCTCTGTCTGGAAGATGCTCAGCCCCGAGGTGCCAGGGTTCAGTCCTTCACTCCACACAGGTCTCCCGCTCAAAGGTCCTGTTCTCAGAAAGTCCTCCCTAGCCATCCTCTCCAGAGAGCCCCCAACATCGCATGCCTCCTACCAGCCCCTTACACGACTACCTGTCCTTCATAGCATGGGTAAGAGCAGGGGCTGCCTTGCTAGGGGCTGCCTTCACGCACTTGTTTTCCATCTTTGTTTGTGAGCTACATGCAGGCAGGTGCCTTGCTTTCCCATTCGCAGTGGACTCCCCTGTGCCTGGAACACTATTTAACACTTAAGAGATGTGCTATCAATATTCAGTGAGGGAGAGGAAGGATGGAGGGGCCCACTGGGAGCGTCCCGAGTCCAAGAGACAGAGCTGAGCGGTGGTAGAGGCCACGCCCACCTCTGCCATCTCCTGCACAGGTCTGGCTCATCCCCCCACCTCCGCCGCCAAGTCTCAGTCCCAGCAGCCTCGGGCCCACACAGAGGAGGGGGCCATGCTGATGGGGGCAAGCATTCATCTGGTGGCCCTCTTGCAGGCACTGGGGCAATGTTTTCACATGCAACTCACCTGCACCAAGATGGGCGTTATTTCAACGCTTGCTCGACATGACTGAGAGGATTAAGAGAGTGCGGACAGGCACCTCTCCCCGTGCCTGGGGCTTAGTGGGTGGTCAGTAATCATAACTAGTATCGTTACAAATATTCGCAACTAACAACTGGGGACTAAGCAAGCTTGAGCAACTTCCCCGGATGTCCACGGAGACAAATAGATTGGAGTTCGGAGCCCGCTCCGTCAGGGGATTTTGTTTACCTTGTATAAGCCTCAGTTTCCTCTCTTGTAAATATGGATAATGATACCGACTTCATAGAGGTCTCTGGCAAGTGGAGATAATGGCTATAAATCACTTACCACAGTGTCCGGCACATAGCAGATGCTCAACTAAGGGTAGACGCGATCGTGATGATAATGATGGTGATGGTGGTGGCGACACTGGTGGCGTTTGTGGTTCGGTGGCGATAATGATGGTGATGGTGGTGGTGACCGTGGAGGTGGTGGTGATGGTGGCCGTGGTGATAAAGATGTGACAGTAGTAGACGAATAGGTGAGGATGGCAAAGCCTAGATTCACACCCTGTTCTGACTCCACTCCCGTTCCAGCTTTTTCCGGAATCGTTTTACTCCACCTCCTGGCACGCTCTACATCAGTGGTTTTCAAAACTTTTCGTCTCAGGATCCTTTCCATTAATAACAAAAATTATTGGGGACCACAAAGGTTATTTGTTTCTGTTGCTTAGTCTATCAATATTTACTCCGAGTTTTAAAAAATATTTATTTACTTATTCCTTTAAAAAGAACAACGATAAGCCCATTATGTTGTTAACACAAATAACACATTATTTATGAAAACCAACTCTCTATTCCAAAGTAAAACTATTTAGTGAAAAGAGTAGCATTGTTTTACATTTTTGGAGTCTTTTTAACGTCTGGCTTCACAGAAGCCAGTTGGATTCTCACATCTGTTTCTGTATTCCATCTATTGCAATATCACACATATGTAGTCTCCAGAAAGCTCCACTGTTAAGTTGTGAAAAAATAAAGGTGGAAAAGGAAAAAAGCATCCTAGTATTTTGATAGCAGGAGCTTTCACGTCTTGGCCCCTAGCAGGGTTTTAAGCTCCCACTTTGAGAAGTGCTGCTCTAAGACCCTCCAAATGAAGTGGAGGCGTTCTCAGCTTCAGGTGTCCCGGTGTCCCTGCAGGGCGACAGAAGCACCCCGGGCCCCATGCACGCTCCAGTGCAGACTTGCCACGTGGCCTGGGTGATGCGCTTCCCACCTCGAGCTCTCGGTCACACATTGCTGGGTTTCTCTGAGTTCTGCCTGCTAACCAAACCCAGCCCACGAAAGAGGGACAGTTGGTGGTGGCCGGTGAGTGGGAGCAGGGTCTGAGACCCCCGCCAGACCCAGCCCTGCGAGTCTGCAGAGCATCCCTCCGGGACGAGTTTCCACATCTTGAGAAGAAAGGGCAGCGTGGCCGCCCCGCATGCAGGTTCCCGAAAGCAGATCCTGCCGTGGAATCTTTTCCTTTTCCTCGGTTTCCGTGGCATCAGGCAGCAGCCCCGGACCCTCCCCCAGATACTGGGAGAATGTGCCAGAGTCCTCATGGACCTCCCAAAGTTAGGCTGGAGAAAGCCAGCCCTCAGCCCCAGTGTGGGTTTGCCAAAACCCTGCGCTTCAGGGTGCTCCAGCCTGGCCGGAAAGGCAGCCCCCAGCCAACGCTCAGGGCATCGGCGCCGGGGGAAAGCCCTCATCGCCCTTCCATCCTCTGTAACTGAGGGCAGGGGACAGGCTTCTGGCTTGGGGCTCAGAGACAGGAAGGGGCAGAGCCTGGATCAGCTCCAGTCCACAGCTTTCAGGACCCCGAGGCCGTGTCCTCAAATGAAGACTCAGAACAAAAGCACTTAGAACAGGGAAGACGTTCAACAGACTTCGGTCTGGCTCAGCAAAGCAGACCGCAGGTCTTCAAAGGGAAAGCAGATGCAGGATGCCCGAGGGCCCCTGTTGCAGTGGGCGAGTCGTGTCCCCCAAAGATACATCAGTGTCCAAACCCAGCACCTGTGCGTGTGACCTTATTTGGACATACGGTCTTTGCAGGTGTCATTAAGTTAAGGACTTCCATACGAAATCCTGGATGATCCTGGTGGGCCCTAAATCCAATGACTGTATCCTTTTAAGAGAAAGGAAAGGAACACTCGAGACAGGGACACACAGCAGTAGAGGAAGTGTGTCAGTGAGCCAGAGAAGGGGGTTGGGTGTAGAGGGGCCGGCGTCAACCGAAAAGAAATGCACAACCTAGAAGGAGAGAATTGTGTTTTATTTGGCGAACTTGCTGAGGACTTAAGCCCAGGAGACAGCCCCTCAGATCGCTCCGAGGAGCTGCTCTGAAGAGGCAAGGGAGGAACGAGGATATACAGGGGTTTTTGCAACAAAAGCCAGGTGGCAGGAACATCAAAAGATGGCTGTTAATGAAAGAAAAACCAGACACCTCAAGTTAATGAACTTAGCGCTTTTCTATGTATGGGAAGATGCAAGAGCCTGGGCTCATTGGAACTGCTCCCCTGACGTGCACCTCAGCCACCTGGGGCCAGCACCCCGCTTTTCTCCATCCTGAGTCCCCGCAGTCGGGCGGCTGCAGTGGCTGACAGCTTGGGGGCTGCGACACCCTTTGTTTGCTGATATAGCAAGTGACATTCTCTGTCCACACCACGGGAGCGAGCTGCACCTGCTCTCCGGGGAATGTCCACCTCATTGGACCTCAGGGCACCCCAGGCACGTCACCCCCACTCACGGCAGTGCCCACCACGGCCCACGCAGGAGGGCTAGAAGCAGAGGCTGATGGCCCGGATCTCACCTCCGTGAGCACGGGGAGGTCTGGGTGCGGGCACAGTGGCATGTCCAACGGCATCCGGCACCATGCGCTCCCCATGGCCGCTTCAGTGCTTCCTGTAAAGTCCCTGGAGGACTTGCCCTGTAGATAACACCTTCCTGTCCCTCTAGGTAGGAGAACAAGCATTGGGACCAAGAGAGAGGGAAATTCCATGCCTTTATCTTTATTTACTATCAGGGGTTTGCCTGAATCAGGGGTTTGGATGTGACCTTCTGGAGGACAGGTGTGTGTGTGCGTGCATGTCTGTGTGTGTGACACAGAGAGACAGAGAAGCAAAGAGACAGGGAGAGAAAGAGACAGAGACAGAGAGATGGAGCCCTCCAGGCAGCCGGGTGCCCACGTGACTCAGAATTCCAAAGAGAGACTCTCCAGCTGAATTTCATCACAGGTTCCTCTGAGAAAGGACAGAAAACAGCCACTGCTTGGTCCCCACACCTGGCTTGGTGACTCAGCCCGGGAAGACATCACCAGACAGCGTCTCCCCAGCCAGAGGCGGAGGGACAGGTCTGGGGATGCGATGCTTCCCTGTGGGAGCTGAAGCCACAGGGACAGGGCTGGAGGACGGCTCTTCCCCATGTGCCCAGCCCCAAGTGTGGGGAGGTTACAACTCCAGGCGTTTAGTCCTGCCTTGGCCACTCCCTAGCGGCCTGGCCTGGAGCCGGTCACTTAACCTCCACGGGGCGGGGAATGGTGACCCCGCCACCAGGCGGAGGAGGGGATGGAATCCCGCAGGCGCGGAAAGTGGGGACGTGGTGCCCGGCACAGGACGAGCGATGGATAAATGCCGTGATTGTTTTTACGATTAGCTGTTGTGCTCTGGACACCTCCACATACCCCTCGTGGGGAAGTTACCTCAGCCCTGCTGCACAGGTAAGGAAACTGGGACCCGGGCGCCGAGATGTTCTGGAGTTGTCCCTGAGTCCAGTCACACCATTAGGATGGATTTGCCCTCGGGCCAGCAGGGGACAGCGGGCCCAGGTTCCCCTGCCCTGGCTGAACCCCTGGGCCGCCCTGCTGCCACCCTGGGCCCAACTAGGAGTCAGGGGTTCGGCTGCACCCCTTACTACTTGGGGCTCAGTTTCCTCATCTGAGAAACGGGAGAAATAGTCACTGCTGCTTCCGTTGGCTCGGCAGGTGTGAAAGCACCTGGCACCTGCCTGGCTCGGGCCCCCCACCCCAGTGGACCGGCCCAGCCAGCGCTGGCCCTGCAGGGGTCCGAGCCCCCGCAGCCCACCCGGGAGGCGCCCTCTCTGAGACGGGCGTGTGTGTTCCAGCGTGTTCTGGCTACCCACCCTTCCCAGTGGGGCAGCCGGTGCAGCAGAAGGGGCAGGGCCCCCCAGGGGTTCCCCTCTGAGCCTGTGGGTCGGAGCACAGCTCTGGAGCAGGCTGCCGGGGGACGCTTACTTTCCGCTCTGTGCCTCTGTTTCCCCGCCTGTAAAATGGAGCCTGTCAGGACCTGCCCTCTGGGACTGTGGGGAGGATTCGAGTCCATATGTCTAGAGCCCCTTGCCATGGAATCGGGGACAGGGTGGGGGATCCATCAACAGGAGGCTGTGGGTCTCCCGCGATCCCCACGGACCGACCGCCCAGAAGGCGCGACCCTAGCGGTGACAAGTGCACTCGCTCTAGAGCGGGGTCTCTCGGCCTCGGCACTGCTGACGTTTGGGGCCTGATCCTTCCCCCTGTGGGCCACCGTCCTGGGTGTGGATGGGTGTTCAGTGGCCTCCCTGGCCTCCACCCACCAGATGCCAGTAGGACCCCCAGCTGTGACAACCAAGGATGTCTCTGGACAGCACATGATGTCACCTCCAGAGGGGAGGCAAAACTCGCCCCGCTGAGAACCACCGTTCTCCAGACTTGGATGGAAACAGTCTTAACTTTAATTACATCCCGCCTGAGAAAGAGTAAAGTTCTCCGTATTTGTAAAGGCACTTTAAAAAAAACTTACCTCTCACAGACAGATCATATGAATTAGCATAAATTCAGAACCGAGTGAGAAGCCAGTGGCTATACTTCAGAGACGGTACCAGCCACTTCTTCCCCTGGGTTCACTAGGGGAGTCCTCTCACCCCGGGGACTCGCGGCAGCCTGCAGGGTGAGATGCTCTTGTGCCCCGCCCCCCTTGACAGGTGGGGAAACCTGAGCACGGAGCTTCACGAACTTGCCCAAGCCCCGACAGCTCCTAGACGGCGAAGCCCACCCAGTGCGTCCCCAGAGCCATCACCAACAGCCCCCGGCTCTGCCCATCTCTGTGTCTTTTCTGTCCCATCCCTGCACTTGGCCACGTGTCCATTTGACCTCAGCAGTGTCATTGCATAAACTCAAGCTCGCTTCAAACAGCCAGCATCAACAGTGACTGAGACTTTCCCTACTTGGGCCCTGAAACCTCCACCCCAGCGGACAGAGGCTTTGTTTTCTTCCCCAAATTCCCTGTGGATTGGCCCTGACAACCAGCCATGGGCCAGGCTGCCAGCAGCCGCATCTAGCTCCACGCAGAGGCTTCAAAGAGCATCCGGGCGGGTCTCGTTGGCCCCGCGCTGCACAGACCCTCCCCTGAAGAGGCAGAGGGCTCCCACCCTGGCCCTGAGCATCTTGTCTGAGCGGTTCTGCATCCAAAGGCCTTGCAAGGTGACTGTGGGGCGGGACCGGTCCCGGGGGTGAGCCCAGGGCTGCCGAGGCAGCACACCCCACCCCTTAACCCGGGGTGCTTTGGTGCCCTGGAGGAACCACCACCTGGCCCAACGGGGTGGGCACGATGCTGAGGCTGCGGGCAGTGTGGGCCGGGGCCACCACTCGGCCGGCTGGGGCAGAGCTAAGGTAGGACTTCCTGCAGCCGCTCCCCTGAGAGCCTGCTCCAGCTCGAGGGTCTGGAAGGGGCCTCCCTGCGTGGCTCCGTGCCCCGCCTGGCGGTCAAGCTGCACCCCGCTGACCACCAGTCTCCAGGGCTGCCCTTAAGGTACGCTCCACCCGACATAAGGTGCTGGGGTTCTGCGGAGGGTCAGTCCTGTCCCTTGGAAGGGAGCAACTGACAGATTCCGTTTGGAAAAGTCCCCGCACCCTACCTGGTCTGGGGTGGCTGGCAGTGGGTGGACCCAGCTTCAGCTGGTCTGCCCCTGGGGAACAGTGGCTGGAGGAAGGCCCCGCAGGCTCTGCAGACCGAGCCCCAGGGCACCTGGGACTGGGAGCGGGGGCTGGCATTAGAGTGTCTCATCTATACAGGAAGGCTTCAGGGGTCTAAAAAGCTCCCTGGGGGCAGAAGGGGTGAGGGGAACACACACAGGAGGAAATCCACAAGAAGGTGGGCTCCTGGCCCAAAAAAATCATCCTCAGAAAGAGATGCACTGAGAAACATGGGTATGAGGCAGGGGTCCACACGTGGGACAAGGACAAAGGGCTCGGGTGTCTGGGTTTCCTCTTGTGTTCCGGTGGCTTCCGCCTGGGGGAGAAATGGTGACAGTTTCTCGGGGTCGGAAAGAGAGGGGGTCCCCCCCACTCTGGCTAGGGTGGGCTGGAGGCCTGCAAGAATCCGTGATCATGTGCCCTCCCGCACCCCTAACCCATGGAGGCTGACCCCACTCACCAGCGCTCGCTCACCCCGTTTCGGGAGGGACGTCCGAGCGCCGGGCGCGCCAGGCAGAGGGCGGCGAGGCAAGGCCGCGCCAGGCAGGGAGTGGGGTCGCGGCGCGCCCGCTCCGCTCGCCGATCCCGCCCGGGTTTTGCGGCCGCCGCGCCCTCCGTCCCTCTCCCCGCCTCCTCTCCTCCCTCCTCCGCTCCCTCCCTCTGCTCCCGCGGTTGGATCAGTCTTCTGGCATTTCCTGCAGCCGGGCCGCGCCGCCAGCTGAGACCCCGCGCGCCCGGCACGGCCCGGCCCGGCCCGGCCCAGCTTCTCACGGTAGGAGCGCGGCGGGGGACAAGGAGGGGACGAGGAGGGACCGAGGAGGGGGCGGGGAGGAGGCCGCGGCCCAGAGAGCCGGGAGCGTCCAGGGGGCCGCCGGGGGGGAGGGGGGGCTGCTGAGGGGGCTGGGGGAGCCCCGCGCCGGAGCCCGCAGACCCCGGGGACTGGGGCGTAGCCCGGCCGACCCCGACAGTGGCCGGAGCTGGGGAGCCCCGACCCGGGCCGTCGCTCGGGGAGCCCGGGGTGATGCGGCTACGATCCCAGACACGGGCGGGCGGGTTGGAGCGCGGGTGGGGCCGGAGTGTGGGAAGCGGCGGGCAACCGGGCTCCCCAGTTTCGGGGCTTGAAGGAGCGGGGAGGGGAGGGAGGGTGGCTCGGTCCATCTGCGCGGAGTGGCCGGGTCTGTGTCCCCAGCTCAGCCCAGACCCAGGGGATCTTGAAGGGGCAGGGTCTGCGGGAAGGGGACCTGCCGCCTCTGGATGGGGTCTGGGATTAGCGTCTGGCCTTCCAGCCTGGGGCTTGGTCTGTGTCCACAGAGTGAGGGGCTGCGTGAGCTGAGGGGGAGGACCTCTGCTGTCACCCACCCCCCGGGCCCTCCATCTCTAGGCCACTGAGCCCCTGAGACAGGGAGCCTTGGAAATTGTTCAGGGGACATGAGTCTACACGAGGGTGCCGTGCACTTGACGATTCCCGCGGGCCAAGGGAGGGTGGGATGTGGGGGTAGGGGGCTGTCAGCAGCTGGGGGGGCCAGCCACTGCCACTTGGAGCCCCCAAGCTGGGCCGTGTGCCGTCGGAAGACCCTGGAATTGGGATTCTGAATGGCTCCTGGGGGTGTGGACAGGGCCCACCACGGGCAGGTGGGCTTCTCTGCCCCCCGCTCATCCTTGGTCTGAGCCAGGCCCAGCCCAAGCAGCTGGTTGGATTTCTGCGCTTTTGCCATTTGGGGGTCCGTCTACACCAGAGATCTTTTATATGTGTGTCTGCCCGTCTGCCTGAGCCTTCAAGGTACCTTTCACAGGCCGACCCCTGTGGTGTTCCCCCAGGCCAGGTCCAGAGGCAGGACCGGGCTGGCACAGCCTTTGGGCTGGATGTGGATGCCCTTGCAGATGTGGGCGCCAGGTGGATCCGGGCCCCGGACAGCAGGAGCCCTCCCCTCGAGTGGTTTGTCGGGTGGCTTTTACGCACTTTCTTGGCTGCGAGGCCTTGCCGCTCCTTGAACTTGACAGGCTTCGCAGGCAGCTGGCAGCCCAGGGGCGTCAGGCTTCAAGCTCCAGGTCCGCGATCCCATTGTCTGCTTGCGCGCGTGTGGGGCAGGGCCCGGGGCGCCAGGAGGGTGGGCACTGAGTGTGTCTGTCTGGTCTGTCCTGCCAGCTGTGTTTAGAGATGGTGACAAAGCAGATGGGCCAGGCCAAGGCCCTCGAGTCCGGGCCTCGTCCTGGGGAGGCTGCTGTGCAGATGTGGACCCATGGGCGGTGCTTCCTGGACGCCAGATGGAAGCCCCTCCTTCCTGGGCCCGGGGGTCAGGCTGGCCTGAGTTGGGCCGGGGATCAGCTAAGTCTCCAGAGGTTTGCTCCCGGCTCTTTTCAGAACGCCGGCTGCAGCCCCTCCCCTAGAATGGTCGTTACTGTGCTCAGAAGTTCGGGGATCAGTTTCTCTCCTGAAATCTTTCTTCCTGGAAGCTCCCTGAGCTGTGATAGTCATCTGACAAGCTGCACCTGGGGGTGGGAAGAAAGGCTGCGTGACAGGCCAGTGGTTTGAAGGTTGTGGTGTGTCTTTGGCAGCTGTGTTTGGGGGACTTGCACTTTCTGATGATTCTGTGCTTAAGTCAGCGTGGGCGCGCATGAACGCGTGCGCGCATACACACGCACAATGCACAGGTGGACGAGAACGCACCCAAGGTGATGGGAGCGTGCTTGCCCCCTTCCCATTCATTCAGGGGACAGGTGTGCAGCCACAGCTGGGAAGCAGTGTAGCTCACGGTTACATGGGTGAGACCTGAACCCCAGGACTGGGGACTGTTCAGGGGTGCACGGTGTGCGTCAAAAGGATCCCCGTCGTCTGGACTTGAAGGGAGGTGTCAAGTGCAGGGCCCACCGTGGGGTCCACGGGTCGGATGGAACCACCTGGCGGCTCTCAGGAGGCAGAAGCCCAGGTGGGCACTGTCGGGTCGGGGGCCAGGGGTTGGGAGGCGCAGAAGGACGGTCACCAGGCGTGCCGCTCGCAGCTGTCACCAAGGAACAGAGTATTGCTGTCCGTGCCGGATTTGCCCCACGACGAGGGGCAAACCTCCTCCCCAGGACGAGGCCCGGACTCGAGGGCCTTGGCCTGGCCCATCTGCTTTGTCACCATCTCTAAACACAGCTGGCAGGACAGACCAGACAGACACACTCAGTGCCCACCCTCCTGGCGCCCCGGGCCCTGCCCCACACGCGCGCAAGCAGACAATGGGATCGCGGACCTGGAGCTTGAAGCCTGACGCCCCTGAGCTGCCAGCTGCCTGCAGGTCGAGGAAGCAGAACTTACAACGGGGAATGAGCTCTCTGTGGGTTTATGGCTGGCCTTGGTGGCTCGGTAACCTGCACCAGCTCCCCAGCCGTGTGAGCAGATAAACTTCTCCAGGGATGGTAATGGTGATCGAGGACAAAGGACTTGGACTTTGGATTATGTGTCGTCTTAGCATCACAGTTGCTCCAGGCCAGGGCTCCTGTGTGCCCGTGGGTGTGAAGTTGGCATATATTGGCGTCTGTGCTGAGGGCAGTGGGCACCCGCTGTGTGGTCAGGACCTGCCCCATTGAAGGCCAGGCTTGGATGGGACTGCGTCTGGGACACGAGGTCTCTGGCTTAGAGTTCTCTGTCCGGTGAGGTAGCTGGGGAATGAGCCGTCAAGGTTAAGAAATGCTGCAGGACCGAGACGTGGGGCTGCCGGGAAGTGCCCCAGGGATACCCAAGAAGGGAATCCCTGCGCCAGCATCACACACCCTTGGGATTCAGAGAGGGAGGCTCGAGGGCCATTGGGAAGGGCCTCGGAACCACCGGGCCAGGCCCCTGGGGAGGTGAGAGAATTGCCAAGGTTATCTGGGTCATCCAGCCAGTGAGAGACCGTCCCCACCACTCAGGACAGGAGCCTGGTTGGCCCGCGCCAGGGGACTCACAGGGCCTTTGTCGAAAACCTCAGAGCTAGTACTTTGCTGAACTCCCAAGCCCACCTCACACCCACTCTTCTCTCCAGACTGGCCTCTGCTCCTGACTGAAGCCTCCATTCGAAGGTGCTGGGTTTCATTTTCTCAGCGCCGTGATCCATGCATTTCTGGAACCATCTCCATCCCGTATCTGTTCAGTCGAGCGGGCGGGCACACTGTTGGCACCTGGGTCACCCTTCGCTCATTGCTTGGATGTCTGCTCGGGGCTCTGCCCCCGGGCCTGGCACACAGTGGGTGCTCATGGGAAGCTGTAGAATCGTCTTCGCCCGGGGATGCCCCATCCTGCATCTACCTCGGGTCTGTGGACCTCACCGGCGTTGACAGGCAGGACACCTGACCAGCCCGTGCCCCCTGTCCTAGGAGGGATGGACCCAGCTTGCCCGCCTTCCCAAGGGTCCTGCCATTTCTGGATTAGAAGTATCGTGTGCAGAGTTCACTGGGCGAATGGAGGTGGCCTGGACTGTCCGGGCCCTCCCTGGCCCTGGCTGGGAGGAAGGGCTGCAGGGGGGTGTCCAGGCCTCACGACGGAGCAGTGCTGCCCCAATCCCAATGAGAGGGATATCTCACAGGCTTAATGAGCACATCAGGAGGGGATCTGGGGCCGCCCTGTCCCACAGGCTGCTGACCCTTGTGACCAGCTGGGGGTCACTTTCTCTTGTCCAAGGCCGAGGAGGGGCGGAGACCGGGAGTAGGCAAACGCCCAGGAAGGCAGAGGGAGGGGATGGCCCAGCAGGGACGGGCCAGGCTTCTGAACCAGGAGGGAGGGAGGCCGCCCGATCCTCGGCCAACAGTGGGCAGGGGCGGTGGCTGGCTTGGCCACAGCCACCATGAACCCGTTTTCAGTGGCTTCCACTCGAGGAAAGGCAGTCCGCCAAGGGGAGGGATCACGCGGCCGTATTGATGTGCCCGCCTATTGGGGTGAATGCGGCGCAGGGGAGGTGGCTTAAAGGGCCAGGCCTGCGCGGCGGCGCAGGAGTGGGGAGGATGGGGCGGTGGGGGATTCGGTGCCCGCCTATTGGAGTGAATACGGCAGAGGCCATTAAAGGGCTGGGGGTCTCCCCGGGGTCTGTCACCGGGGCGGCGCCGAGGCTGCTAGGGCGGCTCCAGGTGGCTGTGTCCTCTCCCGCTTCCCCAGGAGGCCAGAGGGAGGGGCCGGAGGGTGAGCAGCTGGGACAGGAAGGCCGACTGCCTGCCCTGTAGGATGAACCTCATCCCCACCCACCCCACTCAGGAGTCACCCAAATCCAGCGGGATCGGGGTGGGGGGCGGGGAGTGCGCACTGTGTCTGAGGTCTGCAGACCCGAGGACCGAACGTTCTGGGTCAGAGAGACCAGGGACAGGCTTTTTGCTACTTACCGACACGTTTACCGAATGTGTTTTTATCCCTTTGCTGCTTTTAGAGACAAGAAGGGTCTCTGGACCGGGGGTGGGGCGGGCTTCATGGTCAGTCCTCAGCCGCCCTTGGGGTGACACCCAGGGGTCGGGGGCCCTTGCAGGTCCTCCCATGGACCCTGGGCTTGTGGGCTTCTCACCCCAGCCCCAGGAGACAGGGGATGGGGGGAACCCCACGCCTCCCAGTTGGAACCTAAAGGCCAGTGTGGCACCTGGCGCAGGGCTCTGAGAACGTGGTCAGGGGTGGCCGTGCACGGAGCCCCCGCCCGTTCAGGACGCCTCTGCGTCCACCTCTGCAGTGGCCCTGACCGGGGCCCTCTCCGGGTCAGCACTCAGCCAACCCAGAGCGACAGGACAGGCTCTCCTGCACCACCCTGTTCCCGAGGGGAGCCTGGATGCCCGCCGCCTCCTCTGCCGGCCCGGCCTGGGCTGAACTGAGCAGGCCCCTGGAGCCCTGGTACAGGCCTGGGGCTGGAGGACGGCGCAGAGGCTGGCCAGGGTCCCAGGGATTGATGGTGTCAGGGATCACGGTGGATGTGGAGGCCAGGCCAAGGAAGCGGCTCAGGGATTCTTAACCCCAAGTCCTGGGGCCAGCAGTTTCTACCCCCTAAAGCTCTGTTTCCCTATCTGTAATCCGGGCCCACAGCAGTCCCATGAGAAGTCATGAGACGGGTGACCATTGGCCCCGTGTTGGTTCTCTGCCTTAGCTCCTTGTGGGTTAGGAACCAGACCTCCTTGTAGGCTGGAGGCCAGGTGCACGGTAGGGCCTGGGGGTGCTGGGGGTGGGGAGGGAGAGCTGGAGCTTCACATTAATGCCCAAAGATGAGCTCAGGTGGAGTGAGAACCCCACCCCCAGGACTGAGAGCTCCAGTCCCCAGCTGACCTTTAGCATGTGCCCATCTCCTGGGCGGAAACTGACCCACAGAAAGGGGCTTCGGTCCTAATGCTTTGTTCTCTGGCTTCAGAGTGAGTGCAAAGCTCTCACCTGAGCCCTCTTGTCTCCCCTCCCCAAACAAAGCTGAGGTTGAGGTCCAGGGACTCACAGGGTCCACCCAGCTTCTATTAGAGAGGCAAGGAGACCGCAGCCCAGAACATGGCAAGATCGCCGTGCTGTCCTCACCGGGCCTCCGTTTCCCTGTCCGTAAGGCTCCCCGATCCCTGACATCCTGTGTTCCACATTCCTGTGTCCCCCAGACAGGTGGTGATGGGGCAGGAGCTGGGAGGGAAGGGGCGCCCTGAGCCCCAGCTCACTGCCCGAGGCCCAGGTTCCCTGGACGGCTCAGGTCCCCAGCACCTGCCCTTCCAGCTGTTTTAGCCTGAAGTTACACAGCAAGTTTTTGGTGTGGTTTTTTTTTTTTGAATTTTATTTTATTTATTTTTTATGCAGCAGGTTCTTATTAGTTATCTATTTTATACACATCAATGTATACATGTCAATCCCGATCTCCCAATTCATCCCACCCCACCACTTCCCCCCCTTGGTGTCCATACGTTTGTTCTCTACATCTGTGTGTCTGTTTCTGCCCTGCAAACCGATTCATCTGTACCATTTTTCTAGGTTCCACATATATGCGTTTATTTACGATAGTTTTCTCTTTCTAACTTACTTCACTCTGTATGACAGTCTCTAGCTCCATCCACGTCTCACAGCAAGTTTTATATGGAAAAAAGTTTCCACCAGTTTTTAAAAGTGTGAAAGCCACAGGAATTCTCTGGCGGTCCAGTGGTTAGGACTCCACGCTCTCACTGCTGGGGCCACAGTTCAGTCCCTTTTCGGGGAACAAAGATCCTGCAGGCCATGCAGTGCGGCCAAAAAAAAAAAAAAACAGGGTGAAAGCCACAAGACCGATGGTTGGAAAACTCTCCCCCTCTCCCTCGGGCACCACACATGACTTCCCGTCACCAAAGCGGCTGCCTGCTGCTGGCCCCTCACCCCTGCCTCCCTGCAGTCCGCCCACGTGGGCCACCCGGCGTGAGCCCTTTGTAGAACCTGCTGCCGCTTCTGTCATCCTCCACCCCCTTCTCCTGGAGCAGAGAGAGAGCAGCCCACTTTGAAGGAGCCCTCGCCCACTCCAGCCCACCCACGCTGTTTCCGCTTTGCGCTCCTGCGACAGAGCACAGGTGGCCCCTGCTCTGAGGCCTCCATGCTGCCTCTGGACTGCAGCCGCCCCTGAAGGGCAGGACCCCTGGAAGGGCAGAACCCAAAGGGTAGGACCCCAAAGGCTGCCAGGAAGAGACCCAGCCCTTGGTCCCGGGAGGCTGGGTTAGTTTGGGTCTGCAAGAAGATGACACCTTGACTCAGAATGTAAGACTGCAGCCCCACTGTGCGATCCTGAGCGTGAGGCCGCCCGGGGACAGGGCCTGGTTGCTTTCCAGCGGCCACTGTGGGTCATCCTTGCTGGTCAGCAGGCTGGCTCCGGAGGCTCCCAGGGAGGGGGGTAGAGGCGTTCCCCTCCGAGGGGCAGTCTCAGTGCTGGGCCTGACCATTGGGACCCCCTCCATGCCCTGCATGCAGCCGTGCAGCGCTCTCTCCCTGGCAGTGGGCATCCACCACCAGCCACTGCAAGGCCCGTCCTGCAGGAGAACCTTCCAGCTGCCCAGAGCTGGCCAGGCTGGGCCAGCCTTTCTTCGCCTGATCAGAGGGGAGAGTTTCTCAGTCTTGGGGCAGGGCCCCGCCCTCTGCTCTGCTCTCGCAGATCGCCAGGCGTTCGCTCTGATGTGACTTAGCACCTCTGTGCCTTAGCGTACGCTGATCCCTTGCCTAGAAAGCCCTCCCTCGGCTCCGTCTCGGGCGCTGACTCTCGGGCACAGTGGGGTCGGCGTCCAGGCTGTCGTGCAGGGAACACCAGGTGCCTGGCCAGCGCAGCCCTGGCCAGCACTTTGTCTGTGGGCCCTGCATGGGTCCACCTCACCCCTTATCTGCCCTTCTTTTTTTTTTGCTAGAAAATACTATATGTAATATTTTAAAGATGTTTTTAAATTGAGGTAACATCGGTTTAAAGCAGCACGTAAGTTTCGTGTGTATATAGAGTGTGTACACTGTGTTTCGAGCTCTGGATACACTACCACATGCTCACCACCAAAATGGTCTCCATCCGGTCCCATACTGTTGGTCCCCTTTACCCGCTTTGCACCCCCGTGCCCCTCCCCCCACCAACCACTGCTCTGTTCTCGGTATCTACTCGTTTGTTTGGGTTCGGTTTGCTTTATCGTTCATTTTGGGTTTTTTGTTTGTTGGATTCCACATGAATGAGACCCTACAGCCTTCGTCTTTATCTGTCTGACTTGTTTCACGTAGCATAGTGCCCTCGAGGTCCGTCCGTGTGGTCTCAAATGGGCAGGATTTCGTCTTTTCTGGTGGCTGAGTAGCATTCCGTTGTGGACACACCACTTCTTTGTCCTCTCAGCCTTCTTCTCACAGGCTGGGGGTTGGGTCTCCAGCCGGAGCCCCAGGCCAAGCCCTCGCCTCCTTCCACTTGCTGGGGAAATGTCACTTGTTTTCCTGGCAAGTCAGCGAGCTGCTGCTTCTGTTCGTTGGTTTGGGTGTTTCGTTTTCAGGCGGAGGCAGGGAGCGCGGTTAAGCCAGATGCCCGAGTCCGTAAACAGCACCCCTGGAAAAGCGCTCCTGACCTGCCGTGGGGGCTCTGGAGCCCCCCGTCTGACCACGTGGACGCCGAGTGGCGTGGTGGTTAGAGCGTGGGCTCCGTGGGAGTCCCCCCCACTCGGACACGTCACTAGCCAGGGAGCCCTGGACAAGTCCCTTAAGCTCCAGGCCTCAGTTTTCCCGTCTGTGAAATGGGCATGGCAACGCCGGCCTCGGAGGCAGGGGGAGGATGTGCTGGAAGCCCAGAGCCAGCCCCCAGAGATGCTGCAGCCACCGGCCCTCATCTGGCCGAGGCTCTGCCAGCAGGGAGGGACCATCTCCTTATCACTGATTAAAGCTTTGATTAATGAGTGGGAAAGATTTACACCTAGAAACCACAGAAAAGAGTAAAACCGATCCCGCCTCATCAAGGTCCTGTTCTCTGGCTCTGCCTGCTTCAGGCTGGGAGCCCAAAGTTCCGGCGCAGGACGGGCCCCTGACCGCCCTCCCCCCTGGGGTTGCCAAGCTGACATCGCAGAGTGCTTTTGTGCTGTTGCTATATATGGATGAATCCACAAACAAATACAGGACCCTCTGGCTCCTTGACAGATGTCGCATGACTGCCGCTCTCCCTTCACGCCCCTGCTTATTTCCCATAACTTCGGAGTCACGGAGAAGTTGCAAAAACCCGTATACGCAGCCTTTTGCAACGTCGTTTGAGCCATGCAGTTATGAGTGCCTCTGCCTCGTTCCCTATCCTTATTTTCTATGTATAAGTCAGGACTTATTTCCACTCCTCTGTCGAAGGACTTTGGGTAGTTTCCGTCTTATCCCTGGAGCGTGTCCTGCGTTGGGTCTCCTGGGGCACGTAGACGGGTGCTTCTCTGGGATATTGGCCTGCGGTGGCGTCTCGGGGTCCCAGGGTGAGCACGTGAGCAGCCCACTGGGTGTGGCCAAGTGGATGCCACTGATGCCCCAGCACACGTGGGGGGAGCCGGCCTTTCCCCCACAGCAGATGGGGAAGGAGGACAGCCAGTGAGCGAGAAGTCACAAAGCTCCCAGCACCGGCGTGGGGTGGGGGGCTCTTCCCAGGGCCTGGCCCAGGTGGGGGGCAGGGGCTGCGCCTCCCAGTAGGGCGGGGTCCTCGGCTCACCGTTCTGGGGTTGAGACAATCTTTCTAAGCCAGTCCGTAGACTCTCCTGGCCTTGGGGACCCGCCTGCTGTGTCACCTCTTGAATCCCACTGGACGGAGGTCTTTCTCCCCACCTCTGCCTGGGCTGCCGGCTGAACATCGACTCCCAAGGGCCCGCGGAACAAGATGTTTGCCAGGCTCTCCCAAGGGGTCGCCCAGCGACCAGCACGTTCTGTTCATTAAAAACAAGAACTATATGTAACGTGATGCCCGTAGTTGATGACTCTATTGTATAATTGAAATTCACTAGGAGAGTAGAATTGAAATGTTCTCACCAAGAAAAAGTAAATAAGGTGTGAGCTGATAGATGTGCTAATTAACTAGGTGGGAGGAAGCCTTTCTCTGTGGAACTTGTATCAAATCAATGTGATGTACACTTTCAATATTTTACCGTTTTATTTGCTGATTATACCGCAATTAAGCTGGAAAAGAAATAGGCTGAACCTGAGACGGCAAGGGTCCGGGGAGGGCGGGTCTGGCTGAGGCTCTGCGGGCCCTGCCTGGAGCTGGTTAGAGCACACAGGCTTGAAACACAGCCCCACCCCCCCATGCCAAAAATGGGGCACAGATGGCGGCCAAGTCCCAGACCACGGTATTTCCACGTGGCTGTTACGCAGAAGCAGATCACTGGCGGGAGGGCTGCTGCCTGGTTGTCTGGTCTCCTGGGGCCTGGGTGCAGAGACCATTGGTGATGCTGGTGCACCAGCCCTTTGGGTGCTCGGGGCCACTCTGGTCCACAGCCACCAGCT